>NC_089226.1:96753633-97353633 GCF_963924675.1 Phocoena phocoena | reverse complement strand
CCAAGGAGGGCATGAAGTGGGACCGGGGGTGTGGTGGTGTGATGAATTGGGAGATTGGGATTGACATATATATATACTAGTATGTATAAAATGGATAACTAAAGAACCTGCTGTATAAAAATAAATAAATGAAATTCAAATAAATAAATAAAAATAATGTTCTTGGATTTTTGCTTTGCTTTGTTTTCCTTTTTCTTTTAGATAAGCACTTTTATGAGCTGACCAATCAGTATGTTAAATTTAGCAACAAAATCATCTTAGAGACACTTATTTCCAAGTGTTAATTAGAAGTAGAAATTAATTGGAGATATACAGCCAAAAAAATCAACTCTTTTAATTTCTGCCAATCGGTAGAGTTTTCATTTTATGTTCTGTCTCAATAACACTATGATAGCCTTAATCATCCTTTCTTTTCTTTTCTCTTCCTTTGTAGCATTACCAGGAGTGTGACAAGGCTGAGGTATGTTGGAACCAATTTCTATGCGTGAGTCCATTTTCCCTGCAAGCTACTGTTGCTCTCTGGTCCTCTTTAGGAAAAGGGACAAGCAGTCAGCTTTCCTTTCATCATAGAGAGTGTTGGTATACAGGATGGCCACCAGTTTGAACAGTTCTATTTAAAACCATCAACATATCTATCTACTTTCATTTCAATTTCCAGGAGCCAGGATCTGGAAATGTACTGAAAGAAGTTTCATCTTCCTTTGACCGAGTTATCAAGGAGGTAAGGTGATTATGATTTCTCTAAATCAGAGCAAGCTGGCAGTTGTGGAATCAGGATCATCAGGCCTGTATGTTCAGTGTCTCTTCCAAACAAAGTTAAACTTTCAATTTAATATGGGCTTTACTGCATGTAGAACATAAAGGGAGAAAAAAGCATTGCTTGCTGTTTGGAATTTCAAGGCAACATAATTTGCCCACTCATCTTTAAAACTGAAGAGGTACTGAAACCTCTTATAATAGAGTTGGAAATCTCTGGCCCAAAAGTATTAAAATAGTGGCCAGGGCCTTCGTGTGTTGGATATTATATATCCAGAAATGCTTTTACAACATTATTCTGACTTTGAGATGTCCTTATCGTCCATTTCCCACTCCTGTCTTCTGCCATTGGAGTTTGTTGCATGCCTGACTTAATAATACTCTTTTATTTCTAGTCTTTACATTATCTAATTGTCTATAGAGACGTCACAATTTTTCATTGAAAGCTGCCTTCTAAAGTATATATCACTGAACAAACATCACTATAGGCCAAGATGTCAGATGAGTCAACTTTGTTTTTTGTAAATTTTCATGAAGTGATTTTATTTAAAAGTAGAGATGCATGTATTAATATGTGTTTTATATTTTCTTAACTTTTATTTAGTTCATTGTAAGGCTCTTAGAACTACCATTAGAGTAGGGGTGAGATCTCTTAACTAAATGAAGGTAATGTTTAAATGCAAAAACGAACGACGGACCTGCTATATTTACAGCCTACCTCCAAGTATTGTGATTGAATTTTTTACTAACCTCTTTACAGAGTTCTGGACAAGAAAGATAAGCTAGGGTAAATATAGAGCTCTAAGATACTGCAGAGTTACGGGGCTGTGGTCGAAAAACAGATGAATGTCATTGTGTTCTCCTTGAGACGTTGGTATAGATTAAATAGAGCCTGACATTTGTCTAGTGTAGATATCAGAGTATCAGAGTCTCTAAAATCACTCACAATGAGAGAGCAACTTAATAGTCTAAATACCGGCCTCATAGTTGTTTGTTTGTTTGTTTGTTTGAATTTATATATTTATTTATTTATTTTTGGCTGCGTTGGGTCTTCGTTGCTGTGCGTGGGCTTTCTAGTTGCAGCGAGCAGGGGCTACTCTTCGTTGTGCACAGGCTTCTCATTGCAGTGGCTTCTCTTGTTGTGGAGCACGGGCTCTAGGCGCTCAGGCTTCAGTAGTTGTGGCATATGGGCTCTGTAGTTGTGGCTTGCAGGCTGTAGAGCGCAGGCTCAGTAGTTGTGGTGTGCGGGTTTAGTTGCTCCACAGCATGTGGGATCTTCACAGACCAGGGCTCGAACCCGTGTCCCCTGCATTGGCAGGTGGATTCTTAACCACTGCACCACCAGGGAAACCTCAAGCCTCTTAGTTTTATTCCAGCTAGGTTACTGTTTGCTGGTGACTTTCCCTGTTTTTTTTTTTTTTTTTTGGCCACACCATGCAGCATGTGGGATCTTAGTTCCCGACCAGGGATCGAACCTGCACCCCATGCATTGGAAGCGCGGAGTCTTAACCACTGGACCTCCAGGGAAGTCCTTTTCCCTGTTTCTTTGCTTTTGTTTTTCTCATCTGTAAATCTGAGAAGATAACAGAAACCTGCTTTGCAGAGAAATTTTGAGAAGTAACTATAACAGTATTGAAATCCATGAGTGAGAGCTGTGCTAGAATGATAGTGTTTCACATTGCATCCCATTCAGCCTGCTCTTCCTGACTCCGGCAAGGGCAGGAGTGCTCTGGCACTCACTCTCTTACTCTACAGTGTCCACCCACATGACTTCTCTCAGGAATTTGAGTGTCGTCTATTTAGATTTCACAAGTGTATGTTGATTCTTTCTAGACAACTCGAGAGATGATGGCTCGTTCTGCTGCTACTCTCATCACACATCCCTTCCATGGTATGTTTGCAGTTGATGACTGAAATCTGAATTTTTATCTTTTATATCACCGTCTCTCCTGACTACTTAGATAGGTTGACATGAGAGTTCACTAAAGTACCTTGCCTGTGTGTTTTCTGTTTGCTTGTTTTGGCTTTTATCCAATTTATCCAGACAGCAAAGTGTCTTTAGGTGGGAAAACCTTTTTTTTTTTTTTTCCCCCAGGGCTATTAAAATTTATCTCGATGTAGCTTAAAAATCTTTTCTCTGTGTTCTATAGTGATCACTCTGAGATCTATGGTACAGTTCATTGGCAGAGAATCGAAGTACTGGTAAGTGTTTCTGTTTTCAAGTATTCAGGGAGATCTGTTGAAGCCAAAGTATTAGAATAATAATACTTTACATTTTTATGATGCCTTAGAGCTTATAAAACAAATTCATGTATCTTATATCATTTGATCTACACACAAAAAAAACAGTAAAATCGAAGAAAAAGGCCCAGACAGGTTTAGGAGCCTCCCAGGACCTCAGGGTAAATTGCAGGACCACTGAAGCCAGAATTCACCCTGACTGCCTGTGACCACACCCTTAGGTATTAATATCTCCACTTCTATCTCTAAATGCAACCGTCTTTGCAGAGTGAGGGTGGTAGAAAAGGGAGCAGGGGTGGAGGTATAAGTTTCACCTTGTCAGAAGTGGTAATTGAATATTTTTTTTAATAGCTCCAAAATAATCTTAATGTATTTTATGTTTCTTTCTTCTGAACCTAGTGGACTTTGTGACTCCATAGCAACTATCTATCGGGAAGAGGGCATCCTAGGATTTTTTGCGTGAGTAAATTACCGATTTGTGCATGTGATTTTTGTGTGAGTAGAAAGCTTTGATGAGAACGAGGACATAACTCCTTGTTTGAACCTCAGAGAAAATGTACTCTCTGGGTTTAATTCAGGTTAAACTCCATGTAGGCCCATCTGACTTAAATTCTCTTGTAGAGATCCCAAACTTTTGCTCTGCACATCTAAAATGTGTGAAATGAGGGTTGTTGTTTTTTTTTTTAAATAAATTCATTGAAGTTTCTACCCTTACAGTGAGTTCTCAATTACTATATAGTTGATAAAATGAGGAAAGTTAGTTTTTGAAAAATGGAAAATTATCTAACATGTATCTTCTTTATCCTGAGGGAATACGTTTTTGCACTATATTCATTCCCTTGAATTTACTTTGGAAGAACTTAGGCTACTACCCTTGTTCTTCTGTTAACAACAAAAACCGCATTATTAACTAAATGGTCCTTTTTAATTTTCAGTGTTTCCACATACTTGATTTTATGTTTGAGTATCATAAATACTCTGGGAAATAGGCAAGACAGCTATTATTATTCTCATTTTAGAGATTTAAAAAAAAGTGATGCTCTGGGAAGTTCATTTGCTGCCCATCACATAGCTGATAAGTGGTAGAAGTGGCATTTAAACGCTGGTCTTCAGTCTGTGAGGTAATGTTTGTCCCACTCTTCCACACTGCCTCACCTTGGTTAACTAGGCCCTGGAAACATACTTCTTTTGTGTGTTTTTTTTTGTTTTGCGGTACGCGGGCCTCTCACTGTTGTGGCCTCTCCCATTGCGGAGCACAGGCTCCGGACGCACAGGCTCAGCGGCCACGGCTCACGGGCCTAGCCGCTCCGCAGCATGTGGGATCTTCCCGGATCGGAGCACGAACCCGTGTCCCCTGCATCGGCAGGCGGACTCTCAACCACTGTGCCACCAGGGAAGCCCTGGAAACATGTTTTTTGATGCCCTTCACCTGTATCTGTGTTTGGGCCATTCTCATTTTGTAATTTTTCTCATCTTTTGCCCTGCCAAATTTGAATATCAAGTAGTTTAGCAATAATCATATTTAAGTCTCTTCTCCGAAATAGGCACATTTTTTGCCTCCTTGCTTATAGTTATTAATAGTAAGCTAAACCATTGGCCATATCTTAGAGGGGTACAGCTGACCTGCATTTTTTAAATGAGAATAAAAGTCATTAGAGATTAGCCTCAAGAACAGTTATATTAACTAGAATGAATTGGTTAAGTTCTTGTGTTCAGTGTCTTTTCAGTTCTCTAGAATGTTTTGAAATTAATTCTTTGAGAAGTGTTTATATTGAGTGAATTGTCTTTTTGCTGATCACATTTCTTGGTGCTTACTTTTATTTTTTCTTCATGTAGGGGTCTTATTCCTCGCCTCCTAGGTGACATCATTTCTTTGTGGCTCTGTAACTCACTGGCCTACCTCGTCAATACTTATGCACTGGACAGTGGGGTAGGTTGTGCCCTTGAGATGTGCTGGTGCGGACTTCATTGTATCCACCTGGCAGCTAGGTTAGCTTTAAAGTAAGATGGCAGTTGGTGTGCCAGACTCATCATTATATAGCTATATATTAATAGTCAAAATTTTAAAGGCTAATGTAGTGCCCTATAGTGTTTACTATAGAGAGAGGCACCTAGAAAGTCCCTAAGGTGTGGCAGAGTGAGCCTAAGAGTCTACCTTTCTCCATGCTGCAAGGAGATCACTTCTTTATTGAAGCCTAATGTTAGAGGACACCATGAAGCAGGATAGTTTTATAGTGTATGCAGGTGTTTCATCTAATCTGAAGTGTTAAGGGGACTCCTGTATTGGGCTTTCTAGAAACCTTAGCCTGGGGGCAGGGTGGGGGGTGAGAATCAGCCTTCCCTAAAAGCAGTGTTTCTCCAGTCTCAGCAGTTGTATACCTCTTTGAACACAGTTAGCCCCAAAGCATGGTGGGAGCTAGGACACACCCAGGCCAGGGGTAGGACTAAAAATCCATGTGCTTGGTTTCTTGAGTATTGAGACTGATCTTCCCTACAGCATCTGGTACACAGCTAGGTGTATACGGAGGGAGTGACTTGTCCCTCAGTATACCGTCAGTGTTGTTTCCAGGGATTGTATCAATATTTCTAGGACGTCGGAAAAGGTTACCAATCTCATTTCTGTTGTTTTTGAAATCCTGAGGCTATTATATTTGTTCCGAGCCATCCTAGCCTGATATGAACTTGTCTGTTAATGTTGAATCAAGTTGATCATTTTGATCACTGCCTTTTTATGCTCATAATGTTTTATGTTCTCATCCTCTAAATTAATTTTCAAGCTGTCAAAGAAACTAATAATGCAGAGATAGAATATATTGATATGGTTGGGGACAATTAGCTGTTATATCAGCTTAATTTTCTTACTCGTTCTAATAAAGGCTTTCTTCCTGCTCTAGGTTTCCACCATGAATGAAATGAAGAGTTATTCCCAAGCTGTCACAGGAGTAAGTTTTTAAAAATCCTTTTAGCCTTTTAGGAGTAGGTTGGTTGGTTTGTTTGTTTAATATTTATTTATTTGGCTGTGCCGAGTCTTATTTGTGGCACGTGGGATCTTTGTTGCGGCATGCAGGATCTTTAGTTGTGGCATGTGGGATCTAGTTCCCTAACCAGGGATCAAATCCAGGCCCCTTGTGTTGGGAGCGTGGAGTCTTAGCCACTGGACCACCAGGGAAGTCCCTTTTTAGGAGTAGTTTTCTTTTCTTCTCTTCCCTTCTCTTTTCTTTTCAATTTCTTTGTCGTCACTGCTTTAAAGCAACCAGCTGTCTCACAGGAAAGTCTTTCAAATTTATTAACATTTTTCAGAGGTAAGAATAACCAAGAATCCCTGCATCATAGTAGCAGTAATAACAAGCCTACATAGTTTGGTGCTGTTCAGCTTTCAGAGGGGGTAAGTGGGCGCTTCTCATCACAGATCTGCCCCTGCTTCTCACTGTGTCGTGCTGAACCTATATTGGAAACTGCACCCTCTTGAATCATGTGGAGTCTTCCAGTAGTTGACTTTGGAAGTAGTTTCCATTGTCTGTGGAAGGATATTCATGTTGTCTTGTTTTCTTCAGGGCTGTTTTGAAATGCTTATTGTATTTAGTTGTATTTACTTTTAAATGATGAAGTTCAGTTTTATTTGAATGTGGGCTCAATCACAGAATAAGCGAAGCCTTCTGGTCTTTGGTTAAAAGGTTGCACGTAGTGGTATGGTAAGAGGAGGAGACATCTGCAGGCTCAAAAGCGTGTAATTTAGTCTCTCCTGGGATACTGAGAAAGCAAGACCAATGTTGGAGTGTTTGACCACAGTGGCACTAAGACTAAGGGAGAAGAATAAAGGAGACTAGGAATGACTTAGTAACTTAGCTGTCTTTTTACTCTTTTACAGTTTTTTGCCAGTATGCTGACGTATCCCTTTGTGCTTGTCTCTAATCTTATGGCTGTCAACAACTGTGGGTAAGTGCCTTGCGTTTCTTATCTTAGTAGTTGGCTGCCTGTATGCCTGACAGGTAGGGCAGTCCTGGTAGAAATTTGGGGAGGATAGTACAGTTGTTGCTGTTAATAGATTTCCTAATTTTTTTCTCTGTCTGCCCCATGTACCAGCAGTCCCATCAATTTGTATTATAAGCAGCCACTTCATATCCTTTTTTGGAATAGAGAAGGGCACAAATAATATTTCTCAAGCATTTATAAATAATGTGCACTTGCCAGTAGTCTAGGTTCTTTTCTGAAAAGGGTGGAAAAATTACCAAATTACTCTACTTTCACATTTAAAAAAAAAAAAAAAAAAGAACTTTTTAATTTATTTTTGGCCACGAGGTGCGGCATGCAGGATCTTAGCTCCCTGGCCAGGGATTGAACCCATGCCTCCTGCATTGGTAGCGCAGAGTCTTAACCACTGGACCGCCAGGGAAGTCCCTCCTTTATTTATTTATTTATTTATTGCGTTATTTTTTTTTTTTGCGGTACGCGGCCTCTCACTGTTGTGGCCTCTCCCGTTGCGGAGCACAGGCTCTGGACGCGCAGGCTCAGCGGCCATGGCTCACGGGCCCAGCCGCTCCACGGCATGTGGGATCTTCCCGGACCGGGGCACAAAAACCTGTGTCCCCTGCATCGGCAGGTGGACTCTCAACCACTGTGCCACCAGGGAAGCCCCCTCCTTTATTTTAAGTCCTTATCCTCTCTTTCGAAAGTTACAAAAGGTATGTCAGGGATTGAATGACAACCTGTACCTGTTTTTCCTCAGGGCTTCATGGAGAAAGTGAGTTTTCAAGTAAGAAAAGTAGGAAATTTGGTTGAAAATGGAAAGTTTCTTGACCTTTCATGTACTGGCTGAGGAAGGGGTGGGTGTGGTGTTGGACACCACTGATTTCCAGCTTCTAGGCGCCATCTGACTCTACCAGGTTGGACAGAAGTTTTGCCTCTTTTTTTTTAATTAAAAAAAAATTTTTTTAGCCAGGCTGCACGGCTTGCAGGATCTCAATTCCCCAACCAGGGATCAAACCCGCAACCCTTGCAGTGGAAGCACGGATTCATTTTTTTTTTTTTAATATTTATTGATTAACAAATATTTATTGAGTATATATGGTGTACTGCTATAAAGTGAATGGTGGTTTTTGGTTTTTTTTAAATTTATTTTATTTTCGGCTGTGTTGGGTCTTTGTTGCTGTGCGCGGGCTTTCTCTAGTTGTAGTGAGCGGTGGCTACTCTTCATTGCAGTGCATGGGCTTCTCATTGCGGTGGCTTCTCGTTGCAGAGCACGGGCTGTAGGTGCACGGGATTCAGTAGTTGCAGCACGCGGGCTCAGTAGTAGTGGCTCGCGGGGCTCTAGAGCGCAGGCTCAGTAGTTGTGATGCACGGGCTTAGTTGCTCCACAGCATGTGGAATCTTCCTGGACCAGGGCTCAAGGCCATGACCCCTGCCTTGGCAGGTGGATTCTTAACCACTGCGCCACTGGGGAAGCACGGAAGCACGGATTCTTAACCACTGGACTGCCAGGGAAGTCCCAGAAGTTTTGCCTCTTGATTTATTTCAAAACTCTGTTCCTCTGGAGTACCTACCACGATATGCCATTGTACATGTCATTGTTTTCAAACAAGATATCAAATTGACAGCTGTGTGGAGTTTGTTTTGTGATTTGTGGAGCAGCTGCCACATTTCGGCCCAGAGCAGGCTTGAAGGATTAGTTAAGTGTGTTGTTGTTGTCTTTGTTGTTGTTACTATTATTATTTGCAGTTTTTGAGAGAGGAAATGATAAGGAGTTATACCTGGGTAAGAGCATGTAGTCACCGCCATTTCACACCACTGTCCATTGTCAAGTTTGGAGTCTTTTGAATACTACTTAGTTTTTAAATTCCCTTTCCCTGCTTTTTAATCACATAATTACTATGTTCTAGGATTTCATTTGTCCACAAATTTAAACCTAGATGTTTTAGAAAGTACATGACTGGTTCAAGTTTCTGTTTCTGTTATGTTGATTCAAAACCTAAATGTAAGGGAGGGCGATCCATTTTGGATGCTCAGTCTTTCCCCTGCTCCAACAGAATTTGTTTCTTCAGAACTAAAATTGCTTCTCAGGGAACTTTCCAGGAAGAATATTTTGACAAAGATTTACTGAGCTCTTGAGAGAATGTTTTCTAAATGTTGACTTCAGTAGCTAACCTGTTCTTCTATTTCAGGCTTGCTGGTGGATGTCCTCCCTACTCCCCAGTATATTCTTCTTGGATAGATTGCTGGTGCATGCTACAAAAAGAGGTACTTCTCTCTCATTCTCTGCCTCCCTCCCTCCCTCTCCCCTCCTCGTATTTTATTTTGTTTTTGTTTTTTTTCTTAAATGTCTCTGGAATCCCAGGTTAATTCTTGTAGGTTATCCTTTAGTTACCAATTAATGTACCCTTTTCAATGTTCCATATGTCACTCTGGCATAGTAATAAAATGTACTGCTTGGGAATCAGGAGAGGTAGTGAAAAATTAAGAATTCCTAGATGTGATTCTGGAAGCCATTTGAGTGATCACATTCAAATTACAAATAAGGTCTGGGTAGACAGTTTTCCTGGTTGTTAAAATGATGCCCTTGATTTCAGATTATTTTTTCCAACCTCACCTTTTTGTAACTTTTCAGAATCTCCTAATATATTCAGGTGTTTTCCTACAGTATTTAGAGAAGCTGAGAAATAAAAAGTTATTTAATTATGACATTATTTGTCACAGTGTTGTTGAAAGGGCTGGTCTCTTACTTCTAGAGTCATGTTAGTGGATGATTTTGTCCAGACTCCAATTGTGAGGTGTAGGTCTTCTCCAGCCAAAAGTTCTTGATGAATCTAGGCAGAGCTTTATTAGGAACCAAAATGATAAATGGCTGTGGGCTGTGGAATCACTAAAATGGCCATCAGTTGAAAGCTGTTTTTGAATGGGAAGCACTCTTTAAAGGATTGTAGAAGAAATTGTATGAGGAAACTCTTTGTTGCATTATATTATAGCACTGGTGACACATAGGAGAAAGACCTTTGTTCACAGGGCTCAGGCTTCCCAGCCTGAACTCTGAATGCAAAGGCCTAGGTGCTGCTGGGGGGGCTTTTGCTCAGCATGCCCAACAAGCCCTTCTGTGAACCCCGGCCAGGACACTTGGATGGTTGCCAGACAGACCTAACATGAACATTCTGGGTTTCATTCTGAGTTTTACATTCTCGGTGTTACAGTCTCCTTTTGTGGTCCCCATTTAAAAGGAAAGGTGGCCCTTCTTTCCCCGCTTCCTAACCAGCCCCCTGCTATAGGAAGAAAGCAAATAGAAAATTAGTAGGGTATCAGACACCTTACCTAGGGAACGGTTAGTCCTTTAAATGCTTAAGACAACAGCAAATCTTAACTGAGCACTTACTGTATATGAGGCATTATGCTAAGAGTTTTTCATGTATCAGCTCACATAACCGTCAACACAGCCGTGTGAGGATAGGTACCGTTCTTTATCATCCCACCTCACATATGAAGAACGGGGACTTTGAACGGTTAAATAATGCCAATCATGTAACCCAAGGTCACACAGCCAGTGTTTGGGAGAGCAGGATCTACATGCAGGCTGTCTAACTTCAGAGTCTACTCATTTAAACTCACAACATTACTACTTTAATTATAAGATTTTCTAAGTACTCCCTAGAGATCTACCATTCCATTCAAAACAAATAAAAGCTGGCACAGGGACTTCCCTGGCGGTCCAGTGGTTAAGACTCCACGCTTCCACCGCAGGGGGCTCAGGTTCAATCCCTGGTCAGGGAACTAAGATCCCATGTGCCACGCGGTCGAAAAAACAAACAAACAAACAAAAACTGGCACTTAACTGCGTGATAGGACTGTTCTCAACACTTGATATGAATTGACTTGATAATCCGGCTAGCTAGCAAGTGGCAGAGCCAGGATCCAAACTGGGAATTCTGTCTAAATAGGTAAGAAGTACTTGCCTTGATCGGTGTGTCAGAATTGTAGTTAATTCCACAGAAGCTCAGCTTAAGTCAGAGAGTACAAACTGCTACTCTGTAGTGATAGTCCCGGTTTTATCCTGGTCATTTTAGTCATGTTTCTCAGAAATATGTCCAGTTGTCTCTGCTGATTTGGACTGGCTGACCTCATTTTCGCAGTAGACTTTATTTGTATTTTTTTTTTTTCCAGGGAAGTATGAGCCGAGGAAATAGCTTGTTTTTCCGGAAGGTCCCCTTTGGGAAGACTTACTGTTATGACCTGAGGATGTTAATTTGAAGATATGGGGCAGGGACAGTGACATTTCTATAGTCCCAGATGCACAGAATTATGGGAGAGAATGTTGATTTCTATACAGTGTGGCACGCTTTTTTAATAATCATTTAATCTTGGGAAAATGGAGGTGTTTGGTGTCTGCCTTTTTTTGTTCTTTTTTCCAGCACAACATAATTTACCACTGATATTCCCCCTTTAGTTATCCTGAAACATTTTTACTCCAGATTATTTTACTTAAAGAAAGAAGTTGCATTTACCTAAAGGTGCAGGCAGGTTGTCATGCAATTTGAGTCTTAATTTAAGGCTTTGTAAAGTGAAGAGTACAATCCTGTGAAGAAAGAGAAATAATTGTTTGAAACTTAAGAAAATGAATAAGGCAAGTGATATGGGAGGTTATAAGTTACCGTTTTTTTAGTAGACCTTAAAAACTCAGCAGCATCCACCAGAGTCTGTCTCCCGGTATATTCCTCTAAGCACATTTAATTAACCCTGTCTCTCAACTTCAAAGAAAGGACAATACCCTGCTAATCTACCCTAGAAAATCTCTGCGTGAGGCATCCATGCCTTCAGTCTGTTATTGCAGAGCAATAAATTGTGTTGCCAACAACAACAAAAAAGGACGATTAGAATATAAGCAAGGTTTGGAAAGGAAGCATAATGGCTTTTTTTTTTCCCAAAAGAAATTCTTATTATATAAAATATGAAAAGCAAATACTGCGGCATTAGTCCCCTTCTCTAAGAGCTAAGTCTTTGCCAACCCCTAAATTACATCATTATACAGTTCTAATTGTATATAATCTTTTGTGCTTCTGTTTGTTATTTTGTTTTTGTTGTTGCAGAAGGTGAGTAGTTTGTTTTTCATTCCTGATGACACACTTGGAAGGTATACTTGTAACTTCACGTTTGGTAATGCAGACGTAAGTCCACAAGATTCTTAGGATATTGACCACCTCGCATGTCATACCCTCAGTTAGGCATGGTAGCGTTCAGAGGAGGGGGAAAAAATCATTTTAGAAGGGCATAAATTTCCACTGAAACATAAAGATCTTATTTACTCAGGCCTTTTAGAAGCAGGTTAAAATGCTCTAAAATGAGAAAGCATTTGGTTTCACTTACTTAAATCCACTGGGTTGTTGCCAAATGAATAAGCATTGAATTTGCTCTTTCTCAGAAGAATTTGCTACTTCCCTATCAAAGCTGCAGCACCCACAATATTAGAGTGGGCGTGCAGGGTCTTCTCCCTCCCCCGGGGTTTAGGAATGTAGCCTGAAGCTCCCAAGTAGCTTACCTTGAAATGTCTTTGATGTCTCTTTGTCTCAAAAAGGAATGTAAATTTTATATTCTATTCAATAGTATCTGCATTTGTTTTAATATAAAAATGTTTTGCATTACCTACTGTTTTTCCCAAAAAAAATCTTCAAGTAAAGATGATCTGGGAAGATGTGCCTTGTGTATTATCCTGTGGCTTCAGTTCTCGTACATGCTACTGCCTGCCTAGCTGAGAAGCTTGTCTGACTGCGAGAACCAGTCTACCACCAGCGGGCGCCAAGGCTTTGGCTTTGCCTATGAAAGTCGGGCTGTGGAAAAATTTCACCAAGGCCTGGCTTCATTCAGAGTACTGGCTGATCAATCTAACTGCGTCCAAGCTATAAGTCCCATAAGAGTGCTATACCCGTGGTCCTCCATAAAACTTTATAAGCCGTTAACATACTCAGAGTCTGAAATTTATTCAGGGGCTAGTAAATGCAGGTAGGTAGGTACTCTTAAGATACGCATGCAAGGGCTTCCCTGGTGGCGCAGTGGTTGAGAGTCCGCCTGCCGATGCAGGGGACACGGGTTCGTGCCCCAGTCCGGGAAGATCCCACATGCCGCAGAGCGGCTGGGCCCGTGAGCCATGGCCGCTGAGCCTGAACGTCCGGAGCCTGTGCTCCGCAACAGGAGAGGCCACCACAGTGAGAGGCCCGCGTACCGCAAAAAAAAAAAAGATACACATGCAAGGAATACTAAACTGACTCATTATACATGTAAATCATGTAAACCTAGATAAGGATTATCTAGCAAGCTGCACTTGTGAAACTGGGCAAGTGGTTTGCTTTGGCAGCACTGAGCTAAGTTGCCAGGAAATATTCCCTCTGGGGACTCTGCTGGTCATTGAAGCTTGACTGAAGAAAAGAACGTGGGGTTTCCTGGAACTTTGGGGTGCTTGTAAAAGTACCAGGGTATACAAGCAACCTTAGGATGAAAGAAACTTTAAACATGGTCCTGTATCCCAGCTAAACATACCCTAGCTTTGCTATGATTTCCTACTTGAGAAATGTCTTCCTTTCCCCCTCCCCATTGAAATTTTTCTTATATGGTAAAATTCAGCTCTAGTGCCATCTCTTTGTGAAGTCTCTCTTAGTCCTCCCAACCAGATGAGATCTTTGCCTTCAAACTTCTCCCCTAAGTCTCGTAAATTATACTGCAAACTGAACTGACAAAACAAACTACATCCAACACCAAGTTCAAGGCTTAACACAGCAGTGGCATTACTTCTCTCTGATCTGAAAATATGTGAAAAAATTATATTTGGCCCTTTAAAACAGGCGCACCAAAACAACCTCACTGGGCTTTGTAGGAAAACTAGCTGGTGAAGTAGCAGTGCATGAAGTCGGGTCAGTTGAAGGTACTGTGGCAGGTAAGGGGAAGCAAGAAGAGAGAACAGTAGGGAGTAATGACTGCCAAGCTATAAGCTTTAGTTCTCATAAGCTTTGGTAGAGTAGGTATGCCCACTTTAGAAATAAAGAAAATGAGACTCAGATTAAGTAACTCATTCAAAATTATACAGCTAGTAAGTTTTAGAGGAGAGTTCAAACCTGAGTCTTTCAAATATCAAGGCATGTTTACTGTTTCATAGAAGCAATGAAATGCTGAGAATAAAGTAGCCAGTGAGCCAAATGATACGTGATCCATCTGAGGACAAAGGCCCTGCCTTTTAGTCAGATCAGTGAACCAAAGAACAAGCCTCCCACAGAATAGAGTAGAATGGTCTTCAATCAGGAAAGATACACTTTTTGCCTCCGCAGAATGATAAGTGGGTGAAGCAACTGAAAATAGAGATGATCACTATTACTTTTCTATACTATCATGATTTACGTGGATGGAAAGCTAAGTTACTGTACAGGAAGGATTTTTTCCTAGAAGTACCATTAGTCCAATGTATTGGAACTCCTACTACGTTTGAAGGTTAACATTTTTTGAAAGTGATTTACATGTCAGCTTCTCAATGGATTCTTTTTTTATGGCCATGCCCTGCGACTTGTGGGACCTTAGTTCCCCAATCAGGGGTTGAAGCTGAACTGTCGGCAGTGAAAGCATAACCACTGGACCACCTGGAAATTCCCTCAATGGATTCTTCTAGAACATCCTTGCATATTGGATGGGTTCATTCAGGCTGCTGCCCTAAGTGCCATAGTAATTTGTATCTTTGGAGATTTTTTTGTGTTTTTTTTGCGGGGGGTGGGGGTTGGTTTTTTTGGCCATGCCATGTGGCTTGCAGGATCTTAGTTCTCTGACTAGGGATCAAACCCGTGCCCCCTGCAGTGGAAGTGCGAAGTCCTAACCACTGGACTGCCAGGGGATTCCCATGGAGGTTTTTTTTGTTTTTAAATACAAAGTTGTGTGTTTTATCTCCCATGGAGAGATTTTTTTAGGCTTCTTTAAGGATGCCACATTTCATGTTGTCCACCTCCATTGATCCCTTGTCTTACCTCTTCAGACTTGAGAGAATTAGAATCTTGAACTCTGATTTTTGTCCTAGAGGGAAAGTTGCAAATGAAAGGTTCTTTTGCCACCAACTAAAAAAAAAAAAAAAAAACAACCTTTTTTTCAGGAGAATATCTTAGAGGGTAACAGCAATCAGCTTTCTAAAGCAACTAAAAGTGTTTCCCCTCCAACCAGTTTTGTCCATATGAGTCAGCCTCATCTGTTTGCTGCCTCCCCAGGCTGTCTTGGGAGGCAGGTCTTCCACACACACTGCCATGATTCCATGGCCGTGAGATGAAATGTTGAAAAGCCCATTTGCCTCACTCTCGTAAGTGGATTCCTCTGCAGTCGGGACCCCAAATCTGTCTGGGACCAATTAGCCAGAATTTGTATTAAAACCACAGTTGTTCCAGAACCAATTTACTGCCACCCTGAAAAAGAATGTTTTCAAATAGATTCAGATTAGTACCACACCAAAATATGGCTGGAGAACAGTGCTTTGGAGCGTGTCAAGGAAAAGGGAGAGAAACAAAAATGTGACCTGGAGGAGCTCTTGAAGACTCGCCAACTTCCCAAGAGGGAGAGCAAATAATGATACAAACCCTGCCCCCTCCCAAACCCAAGATGACACCATTGGTGAGAGAACCTTTTCTAGCACCAGTTTTTGCCTCACTAAGGCAGCCAGAAGAATGGACTGTTCGCTGGTAATGCCACATTTCCAGGGAAAAATCTATCAGGCTTTGCAGTTTATTTCCAAACTGAGGAGCCAGAGGTGAGATAAGGACAGGAAACAGAAGTGCGCCTAGTCGCTTTCTATCCCATCTGCACCCCTGCCCTCCTGGCATCCCAGAGACTGGTGAGAGTGTCCTTTGGCTGGAAACAAAAAAGGAGGGTGAAAATGGAAACAACAGAGCCGTACCTCACTTCAGACTGCTCACCTCCTCCTGGAATTCAGCATTTCATGCCCTTCCTTCCCTGAGGGGCCCACATTTAGAGTTTATAAATACAACCCTCAGTTACTGAGTGCAAAGCCCTGGGTTGTGGGCAGTGGAGGATGTAATAAATCTCTGCGTCCTCCATGGCATTACTGGGAGCTGAGGAAGGGACACAGTCTGGCGAGAACATAAAAACTAAGAATGTTGGGAGGATTAAATGGAACCATGTGTAAGAAAGCAAAGCCTGGTACACTGAAAGGGTTCTCACCGAGTCTCCCAAACACTTGCTGTGATGGGTGTTGGACAGGCAGGATGTGCCAGAAGTTGAAACCAAGCTCCCTGGGATCCACAATGGGAAAAGCTGACATCCAGTTAGGGGAACTCAGGGAAGACTTCATGAAGGAGTAGCACTTGACCTGGTTTTCTAAGGACAGGGTGCTGGGAGGCAGGATGGTGGAATGGGAACAATTTCCAGCCCTGTCACTTAGCAGCCATGCGACCTCGGACTAGTTATTTGATCGTATTGAGCCTCAGGCTCCTCATCTCTAAAGTGAGGATAACTCTTCTCTTATCGGGGCATTGAGTACAGTGTCACAGCAGATATTTGGAATGTGGTAGCCGTTATGGTTATTTAAGAATTAGGGGGCTTCCCTGGTGGCGCAGTGGTTGAGAGTCCGCCTGCCGATGCAGGGGGACACGAGTTCGTGCCCCGGTCCGGGAAGATCCCACGTGGCACGGAGTGGCTGGGCCGGTGAGCCATGGCCGCTGAGCCTGCTCGTCCGGAGCCTGTGCTCCGCAACGGGAGAGGCCACAGCAGTGAGAGGCCTGCGTACTGAAAAAAAAAAAAAAAGAATTAGAAGGTGAGGGAATACTTTATAAATATAGATAATATGGGCAAAGTCATGGAACTAGTAAAGGCCAAGAGTTGAGGGAAAGTGGAATTGCATCTCTAATGACAGTCCTAACATTTCTTTTTTTTTTTTTTTTGCCGTACGCCGGCCTCTCACTGTCGTGGCCTCTCCCATTGCGGAACACAGGCTCCGGAAGCGCAGGCTCAGCGGCCATGGCTCACGGGCCCAGCCGCTCCGCGGCACGTGGAATCTTCCCGGACCGGGGCACGAACTCGTGTCCCCCTGCATCGGCAGGCGGACTCTCAACCACTGCGCCACCCGGGAAGCCCCCCTAACATTTCTTCAAAGCTGTATTTCTGCCATATAATGAGCACCTGGAACAATACCTAACACATAGTTCTCAATAAATGTTTGTTCAGGATCCTCAAATTCAATTACATCACAACCCTTCTCCCCAAGCCTGCAGTGGTGCTTGCATTCTCAAATTTTTTTAAACACTTCATGATCACCCTGTTTCCCAAGCTAAAACCCTGGAGAGGACTGAATCCTCTCCACCCTTCACTATTCTAAGAAGTCACTGCTAGATTCTCAGAAATGCCTCTTGAATTTGTCATCCTCCCTCCGTCCCCAGTGCCTTGGTGCATCATCTCTGCTCAGCTGTTGCAGCAGGCTTCTATCTTGTCTTCCTGCCACCAGCGCAAGACAGTAGGCAGTAGATAAAGCTGGAGCTGTATGGTATGATCTGGTTATGGAGGATGGCTACAACTTTTCTCTGCCTATACAAGCTTCCTACAGGGGATAAAATACTTTCTGACCTAAGTTTCTTAAGACTTCTTGCTCTAGCACCCTTAAATCCATGCACCTTAAGCCCAAGTCATGCAGTCCCAATTCTCCTCCTACAGCCTCCTCTGCTCTGCATATTTGTACCTCATTAGCAGCTGCTCTTTGTGTTTGTTATCTTCTGCTGGAGCCTTGTGCAGAAGGAGCCAAGCTGAGAGACAAGGATATTTATAAATAGAAAGTGGGTGTAAAGTTCTGCAGTTGCAAATGTTTTTTAAAAGGCTAATTCCATCTCTCCTCCATTTGAGCTTTGAAATTCCTGTCCACCTCCTCATCTTCCATCTTGTACCAAAAGTCCTTACCCTCTCCTTGGTCCCGGCCATGATAAACCTGGAAACACTGGTGGTTAAGAGATGTCACCTGGGCTTCCCTGGTGGCGCAATGGTTGAGGGTCTGCCTGCCGATGCAGGGGACGCGGGTTTGTGCCCCGGTCCAGGAGGATCCCACATGCCGCGGAGCAGCTGGGCCCGTGAGCCATGGCTGCTGAGCCTGCGCGTCCGGAGCCTGTGCTCCGCAACGGGAGAGGCCACAGCAGTGAGAGGCCCGCGTACAACAAAAAAAAAAGAGATGTCACCTGGAAAGTAGTGCATCTATAGACAACTGTACAGAGTGAAAGCTATTGAGATAACATAAATGTACTTACCACCTAATAATAGAATATTTATTGGTGGCCTTCTACACGACCTGCCCATATATCCATTAGCTCCAACCCATAAAACAGCCATATAAACAAAATATAATCCCATTTTTTTGATAGAAAAGTGAGGTTCAGAAGGATTAACCGATTTGCCCAAGACTGATAAATGACAGAGCCAGGATTCAGAGCTGGGTGTGCAAGTCTGGGGAATTTCTAATATGTCATGCACACGTACTGAGTTCTGTTTTTCTACATAAAAATAGGGGAACAGTTTTAAACAAGGAGGTAAAAATGCAACTTGATGAGAGAGAATTTGATTTTATAACAATGAAAGGGTCAAGTTGTATATCATGGTTGCATACTCAGAAACCCAACAGACTGGCTTAATTAAGAAAAGGAATGTATTGGCTCAAGCAACAGAAATGGTCAGTTGTTAATCTGGTGGTTCAAACAAAGGCATCAGGACTCCCACTCGCCCCATTCCTTGGGCCCACCTCTGCCTGGTTTCCTTCTCAGACAGGCTCACTGCACTTGGCAGCAAGATGACAAATGGCATCTTCACTCAATGGCTTTTTAGAGCTTGTAATTTCAGAGAATGAGTAAATGTCTCTTAGGGAAGTTCCAGCAAGAATCCCTGGAGGACTCTGGCTTGACACACATCCATCTGTAAACCGTTCCATTTGGTGTGTCTGGGGGATGGAGTACTCTACTGGCCAGACCTGAGTCAGGTCCAGCCTGAAGGTGTCAGGATCCAGGGTCAGCTCCACTGGAACCATATACAGTTGGCCCTCCGTATCTGCAGATTCAACCAAACAGATTCAAGGGTCTACTCTACTTGGGGCTGCAGGGGCATGGCTCATCAAAGGAAGGTTCACCAGGCATAGACATACACTGTAGCATGTCCAAAAGAAACAGCTTGACCAGAAAGGGAAAGAAAGCAGCACAGTCCGTCAAGGACATAACCTGTGAGAACCGTGAACCTGAGATGAGCACAGGGGTTGATGGGTACTGAAACCTATGCGCAATCACCCCATCAACCACATAATATCCCCATTTTTCAAGTGAGAAAAATGGAAGCACAGAGATTTAAACAACTTGCCGGGAAGGGGCAGAGCTAGAATTCAGACCTGGATATGCTTGACTCTGAATCCTGTGTGCTTTCTGCTCTCCGCCCTGGCGCATTGCCAGCCCAGGGTGGGGGGATGGGGAGAAGCCTTTGGGTGAAACTGACAGGTGAGCGCTTGGAAGCCATGGCCCCACGGGAGTCCACTTCCACCTGCCCAGCCAAGCTCTGAGGGCGGGATGGCCGCAGGCTGGGGGACTGCCCCCACCCTGCCCTGGCAGCCACAGTCCCACACAGCTTCACATGCATCAGCGACCGGTTCCTCTCTCAGTGGACAGACATGACTGCCAGGGAGCAGCTCTCCCGACCTTAGCTCTGACCGTGGGGAAGATCTGCCTGGAGCTGTCAGTGGCACAGGAACCACAGGGCAAAGTCGAATCAAGAAGGAAGGGCATGTTGGCCATGGAATGAGTGGGTGAGCAAATAAATAAATAGTCCTAGAAAAATAACTTGAAGAGATTAGAGTTACTATCTCACGTTTAGAGACTTAGATGGGAATGTGACACAGGAGACAGGAGGCTCTGAAATAGAAAATGAGGGTAGCCCATTTGCAGAAAATCCTTGGACAGGAAAAGGGGCAGAGCTGAAGAAACCAGCGTGGCTGTACCAAGAGCTCCCTGACAGGCTCACAAATGAAAAGGCAGGTATAAGAGAAGAAGGCTGAAGTCCTTGATAAAATGAGACTCGGAAAAAGTGCAGACAGTAAAAGACGTTGTTGGTTATGTTCAGAGCAAGAGGAATAAAGACAGGATAGGGTTCTAACTTGGGGAAAAGGTGCCAGATTAGCAGTTGTCGGAAAGCAGAATACTCAACCCCGATTCTCCTCACTCTCCATCGAAGAAAAGCATTTCTAAACTGGAATGAGTCAAGCAAAACTTCAGATAGAGGAAGTTGAAACTCCAAAGGGAGAGAAGAGAAGTAAACCTAAGCACCCAGCCATTTAAATGAGTTGCAAATCCCAAGGTGTTAAACCTTTGCAGAGAAGATTCTGGAACCCTTGCCAACGTAGCTGATAAAGCTGCGGACAAAAGGAAAGGGGCCCCAATGCCCGATGGCTGCAAATATCCCGGTGTTAGAAAAGAGGAAGAGGTAGATTCTGGAAACTCTAGGTGGGTATACTTCAGGTGAATTCCCAAATTTATTCTAGAATATCATATTAAACTGTGGGTTTGAGAACACCTAGAAAGAGAATTGGTACCTTCACTAAAAACAAGATAGAGTAAATAATAATGTCAACAATAATATAGTTTGTTATTATTTATTTGGAAGGCCACTAGGAAAATTTCCTTGGACATAGCGTACCCTGTTTCCAGTTAGACATCAGGTGCCTCCCAACTGAGGAGACAGCCAGGAAAACAGTGACCTCCAAGATTGCCCAGTCGGGTGGATTTCTAGCCCATTTAACCACTGTGCCCCTCCCCCCAAGTTGGTTATTCAGTTGATGTGAATCCGGGGAGAAGTCTTAAATTTCATGCTTCTAGATTCTGCATTTGGTCAGCTCAGTAGTTAATCGTGTCTGCCACACTCACAGTGCAGGTGGCACCACTATTGGAAGGAAAAGCTAATATTTGGATGTCAGAATCAAGATTCTAAAATATCTTGAAACAGTGAGCTGAAACCCACAGGATGAATTTAAAAGAAGTGGAAAGACCTGCATTTATACGTATTTTAAAACATCAGCTGCACCAGCACAGGATGAAGGAAGTTTGGCTTGACGGTGCTTGTGAAAAAGGCTGAGGGCTTTCAGCCGACCTCAGGTTGAATAGAAGCCAGCAGGAACCAAGCAGCTGCTCAAAAAGATACTGGTTCTCCCTGCCTTTTTTTAATAAATTTATTTATTTATTTTATTTTTGGCTGTGTTGGGTCTTTGTTGCTGTGTGCGGGCTTTCTCTAGTTGCGGCGAGCAGGCTTCTTATTGCGATGGCTTCTCTTGTTGCGGAGCACAGGCTCTAGGGCACGCGGGCTTCAGTAGTTGTGGCTCACGGGCTCTAGAGCACAGGCTCAGTAGTTGTGGCACATGGGTGTAGTTGCTTCACGGCATGTGGGGCCTTCCTGGACCAGGGCTTGAACCCGTGTCCCCTACATTGGCAGGCAGATTCTTAACCACTGCACCACCGGGGAAGTCCCTCCCTGCCTTTTTAAATTTTAGGTACAAAAGGGTAAAACAGTGGAAAGTATGTCTTTCTCCCATAACCATTCCTCTTCCCAGGAGGCAACTGCTGTTAATGGTTTCTAGAAGATTCTCTCAGAGGTATTCCATGCACATAAAAGCAAATGCATACTTTTTTAAAAAAATAGAAATGGTAGGGGCTTCCCTGGTGGTGCAGTGGTTGAGAGTCCGCCTGCCGATTCAGGGGACACGGGTTCGTGCCCCGGTCCGGGAAGATCCCTCATGCCACGGAGCGGCTGGGCCTGTGAGCCATGGCCGCTGAGCCTGCACGTCCGGAGCCTGTGCTCAGCAACGGGAGAGGCCACAACGGAGAGGCCCACATACGGAAAAAAAAAAAAAGAAATGGTAGCATACTGTACACCTTGTTTTTTTGTAATCAAATCAATATTTATTTCATAATTCATGAACCTGTTTGATTCATTACTTAAATTTCAAAGATGTGGACCCAGTGCATACTCTGAAATGGTCATAAGGACCTCTCTTGCCTAATAAAGTATTACTATTTACATTAGAATTACAAAAATAATTATTATACTAACTAACAGTATAGATATAACTCTTTACAGCATGGTGCCCTGAACTTAAAGCAATTCTCAAGTAAGTTTTGAATATAAAATGTATAACATTTAACAAATTTTCCAATATGTTGTAATGGATTGGTCCTAAACTCCTCTTCTTGTTTAAGTGTAAACTCAAGGGAACTCTTTCAAGAAAGCATCAATGGAAAAATGGAACTCTGGATTAAAAAAATAAATTGTAGGGAATTTAAGAGTCAGAGGAGGGGGACTTCCCTGGTGGTCCAGTGGCTAAGAATCCGCCTTCCAATGCAGGGGACAGGAGTTCGATCCCTGGTCGGGAACTAAGTTCCCACGTGCTGCGGGGCAACTAAAGCCCCAGGCTGCAACTACTGAGCCTGTGCGCTCTGGAGCCTATGTGCCACAACTACAGAGAAGCCTGTGCACCGCAACAAAGAGCCTGCACGCCACAACGAAAGATCCCACATGCCGCAGCTAAGACCTGACACAGCCAAAAATAAATAAATAAAAGAGTCGGAGGAGGAAAGAGGTCATCTTATTGGGAAAGCAAAGGAGAAATAAACTTATTTCCTTCCATGAAACTTTCTTTTCTCCATTTATAAGAAGCTATGACTTTGAGGGCCAAGTACAGTTGGAGTGGACTTATGGAAAAAGAAGCCTGATGTGTAGTCTAGTCTGTATGGAAGTTTAGATCTTACACTACAGTGGCAAAATAAATTTTTCAAAGAATACATATGAGGATTATAGAGCAGAAGACTTAACCAACATTCTTTCAACAAATATTTATGAAGGTCATATTCTAGAGTGGATAGCTAAAAAATATGTTAGAATGATAAATGCCATAATAAATAGAAAATGGCAAGTTGTTTGCTTTATTTATTTTTTTTTAAGGGAGATGGGACTAGGACTGGGTCATAGCCAGTTGTTAGGAAATATCCTCTCATACGGTGATATTCAAGCTAACACAAAAAGGCAGTAAAAGACTCTCATGTAGAAGGCCAAGAGTAGAATAATAATGTATTAGGGGAGTGAATTGTAAGGGGGAATAGAAAAAGTACATTTAGAATGAACCTGCTATAATCAATGATTTGAGGGGTGCATAAAACATCTTTGAGAGGCTTCAGATGGCTACAGCTTGGCTGGGCTTTATTTCGGCTACCTACCAATTCCCTCAATGTACACCTTGTTTTTTTTCACTTAACAGTAAATCTTAGAGATTATTTCATATCAGTATACAAAATGACTCCTCATTCTTCTGTAAAGGGTAGGTAGTCTATGTATTCGAATTTATTGGATGGGTCCTCTATTGCTATTACAAACATGCTGCAATGAATAACATGTCATTTCAGACATGTGGGCATATAACTGAAGAACAGCTTTTCAGGAAGTGGAATCATGGAGTTGAAGGGCATGCACATTTTAAAACTTGGTAGATATTGTCCAACTGTCCAGGGGTACCAGTTGACCCTCCCACTAACAGGGTATGAATGTTTCTCCACCTCATCACCAATAGAGTGTGTTATAAATCTATAGATCTTTGATAACCTGAGAGGTAAAAACAATGATGGCATCTTACTGTAATTGTCTTATTCTAACAGTTATTTGTATTTTTTTTATTAACTGCTTATATTCCTTACCCACTTTTCTACTCAGTCGTCTTTTTCTTAGAGCTCTTTGTGTTATGAATTACAAATATATTTTCCAGTTTGTAGTTTGTCTTTGTTTCTGGCAGTTTTGCCGTGTTAATATGATTTGTTTTAAGCTGTAGTAAAAAGTATCCACCAATTTTTTTTTTAATGAATTCTGGATTTTATGTCATACTTCAAACTTCTTTGAATTTTTTTTAATATCACTTGATTTCTTTTAGTACTGTTTTGGTTTCATTCTTACATTTAAATATGTGATCCGGGCTTCCCTGGTGGCACAGTGGTTGAGAGTCCGCCTGCCGATGCAGGGGACACGGGTTCGTGCCCCGGTCCGGGGAGATCTCACATGCCGTGGAGCAGCTGGGCCCGTGAGCCATGGCTGCTGAGCCTGCGCGTCGGAGCCTGTGCTCCGCAACGGGAGAGGCCACAACAGTGAGAGGCCCGCGTACCGCAAAAAAAAAAAAACTATGTGATCCGTTTGGAATTTGTTTTGGTATCAGGTGTGATGTACGAATCCAACTTAAAGTTTTCTAGATGGCTGCCTAGTTGTTGCCATACAGTTTATTCAATTGTATCTTTTCTCCTCTAATTTAAGCTCCCACTTTTATAATATTCTAATTCCAATATGTATTTAGATACATTTGAAAGAAATAAAGTTTTTATTGATATTTCAAATTACTTTTCAAATGAAAGGAATAAATATTCATTGTAGAAAGTTTGGGAAATAGAAAATATTTTACAGAGAAAATAAATATCATCCCTGAACCTAGCATAAATAACAATATTTTTGTTTATCCAGTCTTTTCCTGCATTTTGGTGTTTATCCAATCTTTTCCTGCATAATTATATTCTCTACCTAATTGATGACACTATGTAAGTCCCCCCCCCCAGTTTTCCATCCCCCAAATCTAGTGTGATCTAAATGCCCAAAGTGGAACCAGTCATCATCTGACCCAGACTGAACATTCTTCCTTCCCTGTCCCCCCGCAGATCCCAGTACAAGAGGTGAAGTAAACACCTTCTGACTCTTCCAATTCCTTCACTCCCCCCCTCTCATTCTAGTCACCAAGTCCTCTGTATTTTCCCTCCAGAGACTCACAGGCCCTAGATTATGAAGTCCTCTCAATATACATCCGAAGAAACCAGGACCCAGAGAGGGGAAATAACTTGTAAAAGTTGGAGTGCTTTTAACTGCAAGAAACAGAGGACTCAAAATGGCTCCACCATCTTCCATAGTGAGAGGTCCATAGGTAGGGTCTGCAGTTACCTGTTGCCTCCTCTGCCAACATGGGTCAAGGAGGACCAGCAACGGTAGCTCAGGTAATGAGCCTGGGTTTGGGGAGAAACTCAGTAACTGTACCGCATCTTCAGTCCAATTTTGACACGTTCTGTTTCCCCCAGTATTCCAACTACCTATGGCTGCAGTAACCCCCAAAGTTTCTGGTTTAAAACAAAATAACAATCAATTCTGTCCCTAGTGGGTCTGGACATACACTGGGTTCAGCCAGGTAGTTCTCGTTCGGAGTCCTTCGTACAGGTGCAGTCAGACAGTGACTGGGCCCAGAGTCAACTTGAAGGCTTCCTCACTCACACTGCAAACAGTGGATGCTGGAACCTCACCTGCGGTCAGGGCCAGCTTCACAGGATGCAACCTGTACAGCTACACAAGGTCCCACACTTAGAAGGTCTCTATGCATGGTTTAATGATGGTGTGACCCTCTAAATTCTTAACTTTTGAACAAGGGGCCCTACCTTTTCATTTTGCACTGAACCTTGAAAATTAGATAACTCGTCCTGACTGGGGCTGTTGGCCACAACATCTGCACGTGGCCTTTCCATGTGGCCTGGGCTTTCTCACATCATGATGGCTGGATTCCAAGTGTGAGTTTCAAGAGAGAGCACCAGGCAGAAGCAGCATCACCTTTCACGCCCAACCTAGGTCTTCCTCTTAGAGGGGAGTGGCATGGTGTAAGAAGAGCAGGGTGGGCTGGGAGATGCTATCCCGCTGTCTTTGGAAGATGCAATTTGCCACATCTGGTCAGGAGCAGGCCACCTCCGCATTTCCGGCCTCAACCTCCCCATCTGCAGAAGGGACCTGGGGGTTCCCTTCTGGGAAAAGGGCCAACAGAGGGGAACTTGATCCTCACAGCCACTCCCAACTGCCTCCATTCTGCATTGTTTATCAGGTGCTCAGAGGCATTGGAACCAGGGGCAGTGGGGCCAGGAGCCCAGCCCAGGAGCTCTAAAAGTCTACTCCCCTGGAAAGCTGAAACCTCTAAGGAAGGCAGGGACTCAGCACCCTGACATCTGCTTCTCCTGCCGGCATCTCTGCTTGGCTGACGATTCCTCCTCTTTCATTTCTCCCTGGGGCTTGTTGTTGTCTTTCTTATTAGCTTCCCTTCAACTCCCAGCAAGGTCCCTAGACTCTGAGCTCTGCTAATTCCCCTGTAAGCCACTGGCAAGCCAGGAAGCTAATTAAATTGTGAGCTTGTGCGCACGTGCTCTCTCTGTCAGTCTCTGCAGCTCTTCTTAGTTTCTCTTCCACCTGTCCCTTCCCTTTATCTTCCTTAGAGATCTCCCTGCCTCTCCTCACCTCTTCTGTCCCGCACTTAGAAGGGCTCTGTGCATGGTTTAATGCTGCCTTTCACTCTGTGGTAGGAGTAATCTTAAATACTGTTCTGAGCCCTAACCCCCTGCGACAGGATAAACCAAGTTCCTTAGCTCAGCATTTAAGCCCTACAACACCTCACCTGCCAGGCCTCTTCCACAAACCCTTCCCTCTTCAACTGAGCCACAAACTGGCCGATCTACGCTACCTCCACACCTTTGCTCACACTCTTACCTTAGACTGGATCCCATTCCCTTACTCCTCTATCAGCACTATGTAAAATCCTCACCATCCTTTTTTTTTTTTTTTTAGTTTTTTTTTCCTTTGGCCATGCTGCTGCGCGGCATGTGGGATCTTAGGTCCCCTACCAGGGATTGAACCCATGCCCCCTGCGTGGACACGCAGAGTCTTAACCACTGGACCGCCAGGGAAGTACCTCCTAATAACTTCTGCATACATCTCACTGGCCAGGCCTAGCTGCCGGCGGCAATGGGTACATCGCCTCCCTTCAAACTAAGAACGCATTCCTCATTTTACAGATGAAAAATTAAGGCCCCGGGGCTTCCCTGGTGGCGCAGTGGTTGAGAGTCCGCCTGCCAATGCAGGGGACACGGGTTCGTGCCCCGGTCCGGGAAGATCCCACATGCCGCGGAGCGGCTGGGCCCGTGAGCCATGGCCGCTGAGCCTGCGCGTCCGGAGCCTGTGCTCCGCAACGGGAGAGGCCACAACAGTGAGAGGCCCGAGTACAGCAAAAAAAAAAAAAAAAAAAAAAAAAAAAAAAAAAATTAAGGCCCATAGAGGATCAAAGAATTCAGGAGGCCGCAAAGCACAGTGGTTAAGGACTGGGTTTTGGAGCCAGACAGACCTGGCTTTGAATCCTACCTCTGCATTAACCTCTTTATTCCTCATTTGTAAAATTGGGTTAGTGACATCTACTTCAGGGGATGTTAAGAAATTTCATAAGGGGACTTCCCTGGCAGTCCAGTGGTTAAGACTCCATGCTTCCATTGCAGGGGGACAGGTTCGATCCCTGGGAACTAAGATCCCGCATGCCTCACAGCACAGCCAAAAATAACTTTTAAAATAAACAAATAAATAGAAGTTAAATAAGATAATGGGCGAAATGAAAAAGCACTTAACACAGTTATCGTTCATTGTCTCAGTTCGGTTTCCCCCCAAAAGCCGACCCTGAGGCAGATTTGGATACAAGTAGTTTATTTAGGAGGTGATCCCAGAAGCAGGGTGAGAGAGTGGGGAGTGAGACAAGCATGAGAGGAAAGCAAGCAAAGCATACAGGGATAAGCAAGCTTTCCCCATGGACGACTTAGGTTCCATTCTGCTGGAGTCTTTCTGAGACTGGAACAGGCCTGGGAATTGGAAATTGCCCCACTTTCAGAGGGACTGAAAGCTAGAGGATTTATCCACTAACTCTGGGCCCTCCTTGGTGGAGGGTTACCCTGGGGGCGTTAATTCCCCACTTCCAGCCTGCCCCACACTCACGTCCAAAGCTGGGAATGCCACAGGAGAGACACAGGGAGCAAGTTCAGAAACTGTCTGCAGGTGACCTCCGAGTAGGCCTGGGGGCTTGACTGGGGGCTCTGGTAGCATCTGCTACACCCAATGAAAGGAACTTGCTATGAAAATTATCACTGTGCTGTGGTAGGAGCAGACAGGAGCTACAGCCTAGCCCTAGGGCTCTTCTCTGAACCCTGCTGCCTCCTAACTCCATTCCGGTGCACCCCCAGCCTGCCCAGCCTGCCTAGATGCCCACCAGTACATGACATCCTCCTGCTCTGTATCCCTTTGCCAGTGGCCTCCACCTTGTCCCATCCCTTGAAGCAAAAACCCTGCTGTCATCTGCCTCAGCCACCTGTCTCCAGAGAAATGAAACGAACATTTCATTTCTCTGCTGAAATGCTTTTGTGGACCTAGGGAAAGTGTCAGATGGCTTTCAGCCTGAGACAGACCCCCAGTGGTTTAACTGTTCTGCCCTGAGAGTCCTGCCTTCTTCCCATTCCTCCCACTGTTGGAATCACACCTTCAAAATGCACCTTCAAGATGGCAACCCCGACCTCCTTGTCCAGAAGAAGGCTTGTGGCTGCCGCAGATTGGCTTCCTGCCTTCCCCAGCCCTCCTAGGCCTCCCCCCACACCCTACCTAGGCCTTTTCAGGCTGATGAAGGAGGGAAAAGATGGTCCTGAAAGGCTAGACAGGTGCTTCACCCTCTGTCCCCAAATGCCCCCATGCCCAGGCCGAAACGCCTCCATCCATCCCTTTCTATTGAGGCACATATCGATTCATTTTATCATTCCCTCAGCACCCTGGAGAACACTTAATGAGTTCATCATCACCGTCAACACCTTCAGGAGGACTAACCCATGTTAGATTAACTGGGGTCGTGTAAGTTTTGATAGTTCCAGAAGGAGAGCTCCAGAGGACAGGGGATTTCACGGGGCACCAGGCTTCTCAGAAACCACACAGAGGGTCTGTGGCAGAGCCAGGACTAGAGCTCAGGCCCCCTGAGTCAATCGGGGGGGTAGGCAGAGGGGTCCTGCTCTGGCAGCTGAAGAGTGGGGCTCTTCAAAAGCCATCCATTTGGTCAGCATCTACTGAGAGCCAGGCAGGTCGTCCCCTGCACAGCTGTCAGGACCGCAGCCCCCCTGAGGTGGTGCCAGAGTCCAGAGTGGAAGCCATGGAAGGGCCTCGGTGAGTGCTGCGGTGGGAAGACAGCTGTTCCAGCCCTGGTGTCCTGCCGGGTCCTGCCACCCCGACCCAGCTAGGCAGGGTGTCAGTGGCCCTCTGCAAACAGGCCCTTGGAGCCCTCCCATTGCCCTTCTCAACCCTCTCCCTCCTTGCAGACGCTGTGGAAGCAGCCCTTTCTGCCAACACTCAATTCTGCCCCAAGGACTCCCCTCCTTCCTCAACCCCTCCCCAGGGGGCACAGGCTGACCCTCTGATGTCTGCGGGTTTTGTCTTCCTCCTTCCTTCCTTACCAACCACAGGCATTTTCCGATTTGGAGGTGAGATGTCAGGTCACTGTAAGCCCTTCCTTTACTGGCAGCATTGATCCATTTATCCTTCTCTTCCCTCAGACCCCCTCCCCCGGTGCCACTCAGCTTGGACATCTGTCCCAGCCAAACTCTCACCTTCCACTGTCCTTGCAGTCCAGAGGCTAGTCCAGTCTCTTCTCCCTGCTCCAGTCTCCTCTCCTCAAATCAGGGAGAAGGCTGGTCTGTAGAGTGCCCTGAGCCACCGCTAGGTTGACCTCTGCCTCAGTTTCCCCATCTGCTAACTTAGATTAATGATGCCTGCTCTCCAGACCCAGAGGATGAAGCTTTAGGGAGGTCACGGAAGAAGAAGAGCCCGGTGCTCGCGCTGCCTGCGCGGGGGGCCTTCTTCGTGCGGTGCCCCTGGGCCCTGCGGCTCGGCTCCCCGGCCTCGGCGCGCCCCTCCCTCTCGCTTCCCCTCCCGCTTCTCCCCCTGCCCGCCCCTACCCCGCCTCTCCTCGCGCTGTCCCGGAGCCTAGCTCTTCAGCAGCCCTTTTTCCCTCGCTGCCCCGCCACCCCGAGACCACCCCGGGGTCCCAGCGCCCCGCCCGCCGCCGCCGCCGCCAGGCCCGGCCCCGCCGCAGCGCGGGCGGTCAGTGCGCAGCCCGGCGCCCGCCCGGAGCCCAGAGCCCGGAGCCCGGAGCCCAGAGCCCGGAGCCCGGAGCCGGATCGCGGGCTCGGAGAGAAGCCGACCGACCGCCGCCCCCAGCCAGGTGAGGGCTACTCTGGGGCGCGGGGAGCCAGGCTTTCTCCTTGACTGGAAGCGTGGGCCGGGGAATTGGGTCCTTTTTCCCTGAAAGGAGGACCTGGGAGCTTTTTTTCATGAAAGAGCCTCAAGGGCTTTTACTCTGAAGGGATGGATAAAGGAAGGTCTGGGGGAGAGAGGGTCTGGGGTACCGTTTTCCGAGGGTTTTTTTTTTTTTTTTTTTTTTCATGAGAAAGGATTAATTGGCTTCGTCTGTGAAAGGGGGACTTATCTTCTTGGGAGCCTGAGGGGTTTTCAAGGTAGGTGGGGAAGGAGGTTTGGGCAGAGCTTGAGGGAGGGGGTGATTGGGAATTGAGGTTTGGTAGGGAGGGGTCTCTAGAATCCCCTTAGCCTGACATGGCTGCACCTCCACCCTCCGTTCCAGGGTTCTGGGTCTGTCCAGCGCACTGTGTCCTAGTTTTTTCTCTTTGAGGATGATTATTTTCAGCCTCACCTGGATGGAGCTAGGAACAGCCATTTCCTTCCCTGGAGCTGTGATGCCCACCTGACACCCGCTACCTCTGACCTGCTCCGGGAAGGGGGTTTAGGGAAGGATGGGGACCCACAGATCTGAGAAATGGGCAGTGGTAGGTGAAATGGAGGCTGGGTACTGGACACACAGGAGGACCCTCTGGCACTGGCAGGAAGGCTTGGCAGGAAGATTACTGAGGGTCGAGTGGGCAGGTGCTCCTGGGGCAAGACCTGCTAAGAGAGCAGCAGTGTCAGGAAGAGTTGAGATGTTCCCAGAAGACAAAAATGTTAAGAATATTTTTTTGGTTGGTTTTGCTTTCTTTCCCTTTCACCCTAGATCCCAAGACTCATTCCACTTCAATTTTTGTGAAAAGTGAAACTGAGGCAGATGACAGGTTGGCTGGAAATAACTGTGTTTAGAATGGAAAGGTGGTGGAGAGGAAAGCACACTGAATTTGGAGTCAACAGACCTCAAGGCTTGCCTCAGTGCTCCATGAGTGGCCTTGGGCCAAAATGCTTCCCCTTTTTGGGCCTTGGCTTTCTCCCCTATAAAACAGGAGAGGGCCCACCTGTCTCGCAGGTTGGCTGTGACACCAGACGTGTCCAAAGAGCTCTGTGAAAGGGACTGCACTGAATACTGTGAGGTGCAATCTTCACTACTGCACATGCCCCCCCTCCCTGCCCCTGCCCTCACCAAGGGTACTGGCTAGCCCATGGGACACCTTTGTAAGAATGAGAAAAGGTACTTCCTGTGTAAGGAGAGAGTGTTCAGCTGGGCTAGGGACTTGGGGGTCTTACTATGAGAATTAGAAAAAGGCACACTTTCCCCCAGGGGCAGCAATTCCACACAGTTGGGCAAGTAGAATGTGGGTTGGACTCCAGCACCCACCTAACCTCAGGCGAACGTCCTCGTGTGCGGCACATCACAGCTGCACCTGGCTACCCTTCCTGGCAGGTTCGCGGTGTCTCTAAGAGACACAAAGATACACACACTCCCCGGGCATTTCCCATAGAGGCCCACGGCCTAGACTGCTACCAGCTCATTTTCTTTTCTGCTTTGCCTCCACTTCAGGTCCTCAGGGTATTCAATCCCCACAGCCTATGCCCTACTAGGAAGCATTATGTAATTCTACCCTTGGAGAGTTAGTCCTCTGAGTTAAGTAGTGCCTTTACCAAGTTTCCAAGGGTAGGAGTTACTGAACCCTAACCCCTTATGTCAAGAACTTGATCATCAACTATACTCCAATATAAAATTAAAAATTTAATTAAAAAAAAAAAGAACTTGATCAGATCGATTTTCTCAAAAAATTGACTGCAGTGCCATCCAACGAAGGTGTTCACACATGCCTTCTCAGAGCATCCTCACAGTAAGCTTGTGAGGCAGGTCTCCTCCCCAGTTACACAGAGGGAGCCATGGCCAGAGAAATTAAGGAACTTGCCTAAGGTTTCACAGCCTGTAACGGGTAGAGCCAGGACCTGGGCCCAGGTTTAGCTGTCAGTCCTCTCCACTCCACCACTACGACTGAGGAACCAAGCTGCTGACCTCACAGACTTGCCAAAGCCGTGCTGGAATTGTTGCTTTCTCACTCTATCCCCAGCAGCCCCTGGCTCTCTCTTTCCCCTCAGTGACCAGCCCCCAAGCCCAGAGGAAGGAGTCTCTTTCTCTTACTCTGATTTTACAGGGGGAGGGAGCTACCTCAAAGCCCATCTGTTCTGGCCTCTTTAGTGCAAGAAGGGCCCCTGGAGAGTCCAGAGGTCCAGCATGGGAGCTGACCCTTGACTGGGTCAGAGGCCAGGAAATGGGTCAGGGAGCGGCTATTTCCTTTCCTGCCAAAATGGGGGCTTAACCAGCAGCCATCATGGAGGATATCAGTATAGAGAGCCAGTGCCTGAGAGAGGGGCAGGCTAAGTAAGGACCATAGAACAGACACAGGAAAATGCAGCAAATCGGAGGCTGAAGGAAACTCAGAGACCCCCTGACCACCTTCTGCGTTTCCAGGGCCCCTGGGTGTCAAGGAGGAGGGGATGTGTAAGCCCAGCAGACAGGGCTATAGGACCCTCTGACCAGAGCATTTGTGCTTGCATCTATGGTATATGTCTGTGATCTTTCACTTGAAAAAGGAGTTCGGTGGTTACAAAAAAAGAAGAGAGAAAAAAAAAAAAACAAACCAAAACTGTCCTAATCCAATGGCCCCCAAAGTGTGGTCCCTAGACTAGCAACATCTCTGCATTACCTGGGAACTTGTTAGAAATGCAAATTCTTGGGCCTCATACTAGACAAGGTGGGGGTGGGAGCCAACAATGTGTGTTTTAACAGGGTCTCCAGGTGACACTGAGGCCCCATGACGTTTTAAGAACCACTGACCTAGTCCAAGTGTGTAGGAAACTAGGAGTCCTAGTTGTGGGTCAACGGCGGGTCTGTGAAGGGAACCCGTCTCCAGGCCGCCCCTGCCCAACCCTTGTCTCCTTTCCTTCGTGCCTCCCCTCCCAGGCGCCATGCTGCCGCTCCTGCTGGGCCTCCTAGGCCCGGCCGCCTGCTGGGCCCTGGGCCCGGCTCTGGGCTCGACAGAGCTGCGCTCAGCCTTCTCGGCAGCACGCATCACCCCCCTGGAGGGCACGTCGGAGATGGCGGTGACCTTCGACAAGGTGTACGTGAACATCGGGGGCGACTTCGACGCGGCCACCGGTCAGTTCCGCTGCCGCGTGCCCGGCGCCTACTTCTTCTCCTTCACGGCTGGCAAGGCCCCGCACAAGAGCCTGTCGGTGATGCTGGTGCGAAACCGCGACGAGGTGCAGGCACTGGCCTTCGACGAGCAGCGGCGGCCCGCCACGCGGCACGCCGCCAGCCAGAGCGCCATGCTGCAGCTCAACTACGGCGACACGGTGTGGCTGCGGCTGCACGGCGCCCAGCAGTACGCGCTCGGGGCACCCGGCGCCACCTTCAGCGGCTACCTGGTGTACGCCGACGCCGACGCGCCTGCGCGCGGGCCGCCCGCGCCCCCGGAGCCGCGCTCGGCCTTCTCGGCGGCGCGCACGCGCAGCCTGGTGGGCTCGGACGCGGGCCCGGGGCCGCGGCACCGGCCCCTAGCCTTCGACACTGAGCTCGTCAACATCGGCGGCGACTTCGACGCGGCGGCTGGCGTGTTCCGCTGCCGCCTGCCCGGCGCCTACTTCTTCTCCTTCACGCTGGGCAAGCTGCCGCGCAAGACGCTGTCGGTGAAGCTGATGAAGAACCGCGACGAGGTGCAGGCCATGATTTACGACGACGGCGCATCGCGGCGTCGCGAGATGCAGAGCCAGAGCGTGATGCTGGCGCTACGGCGCGGCGACGCCGTCTGGCTGCTCAGCCACGACCACGACGGCTACGGCGCCTACAGCAACCATGGCAAGTACATCACCTTCTCCGGCTTCCTGGTGTACCCCGACCTTATCCCCGCCGGCCCGCCCGGCCTCGGGCCTCCGGAGCTCTGAGCCACGACCCGGAGAGGAGCCCCGGGCGGCCCGGGGCGTGCATGCCAAGCCGGGACCGCGGCCCGAAATGTCCCGCCGGCGCGAGCATGACGGCCCGCCCAGCGTGGCTGGACTCTGCGAATAAAGTGGGCCTGCGCCGGCGCCTGTCTGCTGGGGTCCTGCGCTTTGTCTTGACTGCAACGTTTTTGTCTCGGGCGGGGCGGGAGGGACTGACTACAGCTGGCCCCGGGTGGGGGTCGGAGGGCAGAGGTTAGCACTCAGTCAGGCCTTGGGAGGGCGAGGAGGTGGGAATGTGATTGAACCCTACTTGCCTAACCCCGATTTGGGCCTCCCCTTCATGTCCCATTCCAGTCAGTCCCTGTAATTCCTCCCCGTTGACCTACGACGTTACTTTTAGGGCCCATCTGGTTCTTTTTTGTGACAAGGGACTTCACCCCGCTGCCTCACTGGGGCTATGGGATTCAAGGAAACGGTACATTCCTTTTCCCAGTAGGGCGTGCGCATGGGACAAGCAGTTGATATCTGGTTGCCCTGATTCCTGCCCTCCCGGGATGAGGAGGGTGGTTTGCTCAAGGCACTGGTTAAACAACTTACTCTGAAAACAGAAGGACACCGGGCTGCAGGAGGCTAGACCAGAACATTTTATGGGATGAGCTACACAGGATCAGGACTACACCAGCCAGCCTCAGTCCCTTTCCAGCCTTACTCCCTCCTCTGAGCCTTGTCGATATAGACCAAAAAACACTTCTCACTTCCCTGCCCCCCAGAAGATAATGTTCCTCCACCTGCTTCCCTCCATTCCTCCAACAGACTGACCTAAAAATGTCCAGTCTATTCTCCTAGCCCACATGGGGTACTTACTTGGAGGCTTAGGGACTCCCAGAGCCTTGGTTGGGTTTAAAAGAGGTGTCTACATTAGGACTGGGCACTGAGCACTTACGAGTTTCCTGTAGATTCTGCCTCTCATGGGACTGCCTGGGTAGGAGTTGGAGGGTCTGACCTAGCCTTACTTGGGAGCTTCCCTTTCAGCATCCCTTAAACACACTTCTCAACCCTGACCCCTACACCCCCCCCACCACCACCACACACACTGCCTGCAAGTCCTGCCCTTAGGTCTCTGCCTGCTGCCTGGGACCCAGAGCCTGGGCCCAGGGAAGAAGATGGGGGAGGGGTAAGCTGGGGTCTGGGGTACAAGCCGAGCCCAGAGGCCCGAACACAGTGGGAAAAACCAGGTGCCAGATGGAGGCCCCTGGCCAAGATGGGTCTGGCTCAGGTAGGGGGCGGGGTGGAGGGGGCTGGGGTGGGAATGACAGGCAGAAGGGGAGGGTTAGGGGAAGGGGTCAAGGGTAGAGGCCGAGGGCCCCAGAGAAGGGGGCTGGCCCTGGGGGCAGAAGCCCTTGCACAGGTCCCAGAGTGTTTCCTGCGCCAGGAGGACGAAGACCTGGGCCCAGCGACCTCTCTCCTGAGCCTCACTAGCCACAGGGAGCCGGTAGACACAGGACAGGCCTGTGAGGAGCAGATGTTCAAAGTCCCAAGGGCTAAGAGGGGGTCCCTTCCGCAGGTCCTGGAACTGCTGCAGCCGCTGCTCGGCACCCTCCAAGTCACTGGGCACAAGGTGCTGCAGGAGGAGACTGAGCCGGCGGCCGGGACGTGTGGATGCCAGTTCCTCGTCCTGGATGTGCAGCTGCCCCATGATATCCAGCTCCAGCCCAGACCAGAGCAGCTGCAAGGGGAGCCATGTAAGGGGTGGGCTGGGGCCTAGGGAGCGGGGCCGGGGGGGCATAAGCAGGCAGTAGGACCCATGCTGGGTTGGCTCCCCTCCCCAAGCGGCCCCAGCTTGAGGCATCCCCCTTCCCAACCCTGAGCTTAGGGACATCTGGACACTCCCACCCCCATGTCCCAGGCTGGAGGAAAGACCTCAAACATCACTTCCGGGGCCTCTGGCTCCTGCAGGCCATCTCCCACGTTGGTGCTGTCCATGGGCTGCCCTGGGGCAGCAGAGAGGAGTCAGGGCCCTGCCAAGCTCCACCCTGAACACCCCAACCTCCCACGAGTCCCTTCAAGCTGCCTGGTAGGGGTGCCTAGAGGTTCTTCTATCTACAAAAGAACAGGAATGCCATCCCATGTCCACCTCCCCCTACACACATATGCACATTGACATTCACTCTCTCATTCACAAGGCATAGGTCTTGTGATCCCAAAAGCATCATCCCAAAGCCAGATACTGTCTTGGCAAATGTCCAGGACTCCTCCTTGAACTTCTACAGTTCACTTGGCCAAGGGCTCCAGGCCAACGGGTCACAAGACACTTCACTTCCCATTTCTCCTTCCTATAATCATCTAGGGACAGCGTGACCTGAAACTGCCAGTGACCCTCCCCAAAGGTCAAGGACCCCTTTGAGAAGGACCTATTTCTTTCCTGCTTCTCGGTAAGTGACCGTGTGCAAGGCAGGGAGGCCAGGCAAGGCAGGATGTCTGTTGCAGCTTCCTTCACCCCTCTTCTGGGGTGCTGCCTAACCCTTGGAATGATTGTCCTAAGCCCAGGGCAGGTTAAGAGGTCCTCCTTTGCACACCAGCCAGAATAAGCCCCAGGCCCATTGAAAGCACCTAGGGCTATCTCCGCTCACTTCACCCCGACCCTTCTGGTTCTGGATGGGGCCCACACCTTTCCCTCCCCCACCCCACAGCACAGGTCAGCCTGCTACCCATCATGCCCTCAGTTCCTAAGCCCTGCTAGGCTCAGATAGGACCAAGTGTAACTGCTGTCAGCCAGCAGCCTTCCTTGGCTCCTGTCCACCCCACCCTAAGGTCCCGTACCTGCACGGTGCTGGGTTGTAGTCACCCCAGGGAGGAAGCAAATGGCTACCATTAACCAAGCCAGGAACTGCATCGTCCCAGCCATGGCCCACCACGTCCTCTGAGTCTTATTCTCCCCGGCTGCTCTCTGCACCTCTGTCCGCCTGCCACACACCAGGGCTCCAACTTTCCACTGCAGGCTCCAGCCGTTCCCTGCTTGTGTATCATTCTTCCGTGCTTAACAGGGAGGGGCTGGCTCTGGCTTCCTTGGGGCTCTTTCCATCCCACAGAAATGTGGAATCTGTGGTTGTTGGCAGTAAGAGCCTGGCTCCTGGCTTGTCAGGCCCTTAGCTTATTCCTGCCCAGATGGGCGGGATGCTTAGTTAATAGGAAGAACGCGTTTGGTAGCAAACAGCTCTGACTTAGCCCTCCGAAAAGTTAGGCAAGAGGGGGGCTTCCCTGGTGGTGCGGTGGTTAAGAACCCACCTGCCAATGCAGGGGACACAGGTTTGGGTCCTGGTCTGGGAAAATCCCACATGCCGCGGAGCAACTAAGCCCGTGCACCACAACTACTGAGCCCACGTGCCACAACTACCGAAGCCTGCACGCCTAGAGCCCGTGCTCCGCAACAAGAGAAGCCACTGCAATAAGCCTGTGCACCGCAACAAAGAGGAGCCCCCGCTCGCCACAACTAGAGAAAGCCTGCGCGTCGCAACTGGAGAAGGCCCGCGCACAGCAACGAAGACCCAACACAGCCAAAAATAAATAATTTTTTTTTTAATTAAAAAAAAAAAAAAGGTAGGCAAGAGCCCAGACAGTTACACTACTATCTGTCGTCACCCCCAAAACATTCTGCAGCTGAGTCCAGCCCCTGACACCCAGTCCAGCCCAGCCCAGTCCGGCCCAGCCTCCAGGGAGCCCCTCAGTAGCCAAGAGCAACAGCTGCAAAGCCTGGTCTTCCAACTGCCTGGTGTGCTGGCCGAGCGGCCCACTGACTGACAGGCAGAGAAACACTCCCACCTCAGGCACGCAGCCAGGGGCTGAACAGACTGCACACTGGCCGGGTGCGGAGTGCTGCTTCCTGGCAGACAGACCTGCAGCTCCTGATTGTCTTTTGCCCCAGACTGGGACCCCCTTTGCTTGCTTATAGCATTCTCAGCTCAGGCCAGAGTGCAGGAGGATTCCCTTAGCCCAAGCATGATGGGCTGTCAGCTTGCAGGGAGCAGGACACAGGGTTCAAAATGAGCTGAAGCTCTTCTTGGCTCTGACTGTTGGCCCATGGAACCCTGCGATTGTTTGCATAGGAGGAGGATGAGGGTGGGTGGAGGGTGCCCTATTTCCACCCAGGCCCCTGGAGCCATCAGCTGCCGCCAGACAGTATGCTGTGACAAGGGGCTTTCTCCAGCAGTTGTTGAGACCCCTCCAATTCTCAGGTGAGGCCCTGCCACACCCATCCTGAGCCCTGTGGATTGTGAGAACTTTCAATTTCAGCTCCAGAATCTCTCTCTCAGAAGTATATCCAGGGCTTCCCTGGTGGCGCAGTGGTTGAGAGTCCGCCTGCCGATGCAGGGGACGCGGGTTCGTGCCCCGGTCCGGGAAGATCCCACATGCCGCGGAGCGGCTGGGCCCGTGAGCCATGGCCGCTGAGCCTGCACGTCCGGAGCCTGTGCTCCGCAACGGGAGAGGCCACCACAGTGAGCGGCCCGCGTATCACAAAAAGCACACAGGAAGTGGTGAATCTAAGTAGGATTTTATTTACAGGGACGCTCAATGATAGATATGGCGCTTTCTAGGATACACATGCCTTCCCTGAAACTACTTGGTTTCGGGGTTCTTGTCTCCAGCTTCAAGCCTGAGACTCTCGGGGGGCTGGCGATAGGCAGGGAAAGTCTCCCAGGGGCTGTTCAGATCAAACTTGCGGAACTCTTGGGCCAACTCCACCGGCTCGGCCACCACCCGCTTCACCTCATCGTCATAGCGTAACTGCAGAAGAAAAAGGCAGGCTTGAGCACTAAGGAAGACCTTGCTACAGCCACTAAAGGCCCACTTTCCCAAAGCCTTCCTCAGCCCCTTTACTTCTCTGTCCTTGACTCCTATCCGGCCTCTGTAAGTCTCCATCCTCATCTGTGTTCCCCATCAGATCACAACCCAAACAGTCTAAAATGGCCTCTATGTCATGCCCTGCCATCACCCAGGCAGGCCCCCCTGCCCACCATCCCCACATCAGGGGCTCTGGGCTCCTCTTCCACCGGAACTCTGCTCACCCATCCACACATTCTTTTTCTTTTTTGCTTCACTGTGCGGCTTACAGGATCTTAGTTCCCCAACCAGGGAATGAACGTGGACCCATGGCAGCGAAAGCGTGGAGTCCTAACCACTGGACCGCCAGGGAATTCCCTCAACACACTCTTACAAATTGACAGTAAGCGTTTGCCCATGATGAGGGAGCAAGTCAGTGGCTGGGAACAACAAACCTAAGCTGGCAAGCACTCAAGTTCAGGCCCTGTGGCCTTGGCATTATCACTGCCAAGATGCAAGGCAATACATGTGGCATGGCTTTTCTTGTTATTGGAAGATCAGTTGGATAAGGTAAAGACAACTGAGTGCTGGGAATGGGACCATGCTAAACTAAACACTAAAAAAACAGGAGCATTTGGGTATGAAGTGATGGGCTGGATTGCCACTATCCCAACATTTCTAAAAAGTTACTTTGCTACAAAATCACGTCTGTATATAATAAACCATCTTCCTGCTAATAACCTGCAACCTTTTGCAATCGTAAAGTAAAGCACTGAAATTCTTTATAAGGCTCTTACAGGCAATTGTTACTGGTCTTGCCTCTGGCCATTCTCAAGGGCTGAACATGTAGTGTCTTGCCTTCTCAGAGATCCAGGGCAGGGTAAAAAGATACTCCACTTTCAGATCTTGGTGACAAACTGTGTCCTTAAGTCTGCCTTGGTCATTAAAATGACCATTAAAATAATGGCTAACATCAACTGAACATTTACAATACTCCCCTTTTAAACATACATCAATTAGTTTTCTGCAAATCTACTATTGTTAAGTACTATTATTGTCCCTATTTTGCAGATGACAAAACTGTGTCAGAGTGGAGCTAGGATGGAATCCAGTACTGATGCTCTTAAGCCACCACAATCCAATGGCCGTAATTCCTGCCCAGGATCTCTACCAAGTCCTCCCTGCCCAGACTGCTGCCCAGTTCCAAGGCTCCTACCTCAACATAGCCAGACAGGGGGAAATCTTTCCGGAAAGGATGTCCCTCAAAACCATAGTCTGTTAGGATCCTTCTTAGGTCAGGGTGGTTAGCAAAGAAGACTCCAAACATGTCCCAAATCTAGAAAAAAGAGGCACTCAGGCAACCAGCCATCACAGCCAACGCAGGGTGAGGGGCTGCACCGTATCCAGTAATCTCAGTCAGTTCTGCAACTCCGGCCCAGAGGTGGGTCCACCACGCCCAGTAACTCACCTCCCTCTCATACCAGTTGGCTGCCTTGTACACAGACACAGAAGACTCAATGGGTGTCAGCTCATCTGTATAGGTCTTCACACGGATCCGGGAGTTGAAACGCAGAGAGAGCAAGTTGTAAACAATCTAGGGAGAATGGAGGGAGCTGGAGGACCAAGAGGACCACAGGCTGAGGAGTCTGGGACAGAAGTCCCTGAGCGGGAGCACAATAATGAGGATACAGGGTGGGTTAAAGTTCCACCCTGTGAACCTGCCTTCTGTCCCGAAGTTCAAAACCTCAAGATGCTCTTATACTTGCAACTACTTCCAAAGGCCTAAGCCACACTCTAGCTCAGCCTGTCAGCATGCTTGTCTTCGCTCATGCTACTGGATGCCTCCCGACCTGCCCTCCCTCACTGGGCTAATTCCTGGTCTCCTAGTTAGCCATTAAGATTCAGCACAAACTTTCTCTCTCCGTTCACAAAAGCCTCCTAGACAGGGCTAAGTGCCTCTCCTGTGTTCTTATAATACCCCATGAATTATGTTATTACAGTAAACTGTTTTATGTGTCCTTCTTCCTCACTAGAGTGTGGGGGACTCCTGGAGGGCAGGTACTGGGTGTTATTTCTCTCTCAATCCCAGGATCTGGCAGAAAGTAGATGACCATACTAACAATAGCTATATGTATTGAGAACTTATTGTGTGCTAGCAGTCTACCTGTACTATCTCATTTAATCCTCACAACCACCCTATCAGATAGGGTGGTTTTACGCTTTTTTTGTACTTACTTTGCACATAAGAAAACTAAATTCAGAAAAATCAAACAAAATGTTTGAAGCCACACAGCCTACTGATGGCAAAGCTACAATTCAAACTCAAAGTCTGCCTGATTCCGAGGCCCTGGTTTAACTGCTGTGTTGTATTGTTTGACCTGAACAGAAACTAAGGAGGCTATGGTTCCCAAAGGTAGCTATCACCCTAAAACTGTTCTGTCCCCTTTCCCTCCTTTACTCTCCAAACCTCAAATCTCCTGACTGACCTCAAAACGGTTCTGCCGGGTGGGGATATCCACCGCTGTCAAGTCAGCCAAGGATTTGAATTGTGCATTGGTGTGATCCCTGAGGAAAGTCAGCACTGGGATGACTCCATCAGGATGGATACAGATCTCTAACTCATTGAAGCAGGACACCTGCAGACATGGAACAGGAGAGGAGAAGGAACAAAGTTACAGAGAGAGCAGCTAACTTCAGCTGGAGTCTCCTGATTAAAGGCAGAGAAAAAAGACCAAGTTGGGATGGAGGAGTCTGTGGTTTGATTCCAGGCTGCCCACTCCCACATGCCCTAAGAACACAGTTCTTTCTTTCACTGTTTTTTTGGGGTTTTTTTTGGCCGTGCCACATGGCACGTGGGATCTTAGTTCCCCAACCAGGGATCGAAAGTGCGGAGTCCCAACCACTGGACCGACAGGGAAGTCTCAACATGGTTCTTTCTTGACCCAAACCCGAACAACACTAGTGAATATTACCTGAACTTGTTGAACATACTTGGGCAGGATTTCAGCCACATACTCTCCAAAAGCTGAGAGCTGCTTGTGGGCCACATCATTCTGTGGTCTGACAGTGGCTGGAAGGAGAAGGCATATTTAAGAAAGGAAAGTAGAAGGCAGCAGCCAGCCCTGCATTCAGTCTCTTGAGCTTGTAAGGGGTGCTGTTTCCCAGTCAGGACTCCCTGCAGAACCTTGAGAAAGGTGAAGTGGAAGCTTCCTCTTCCATGGAACAGGAAGTGATGAAAACATAGGGAAAATGCCACCTACACAGTCCACAAAGACTCACCTTATTACTGCAGCTGGGGTGTTTGACCCTTTTCAAAACTACTCCATGGTTTTTCCTTCACAATGCCTGCATTTCTGCTAAAAGCAGCATATGTCTCAGCTCTCTTACCACACTGGAAGCTCTTTAAGTGTGAGAATCAGAACTTTTGCTTCTCTTTATCTCCTTGGCATCTGGCTCATAGCAGGTTCTCCAGCTAAGAACTTCAGGGCTGAAGAGCCATCACAGATTATGTAGTTGAAACCTTTTTTTTTTTTTGACATAGATGAAGAAACTGAGGCCCAGAAAGGGGGAAATGTCAGGTTTCTTGACTCCCACTTGGCTTATATTGACTGTAACCTATCTCCGTACACTCATTCGTACAACACTAAATCACTGAGCAACCACACATCATAGGCTGCAGAGTAACTGTTTTCTCTGCCTTTGGCAGCAGGCAGGCCTACTTTGTCACTTACTAGTGCTGTGATCCTGGGCAAGTTACTTCTCTGGACTATTTCCTGCTCTACAGTAGAAGAACATAATACTATCTATCTCATAAGATTGTTGTGAAGACTATAATCATTCATTAATCGCTTAGCAAGGTGCCTGGCACATAATAAGCATTCAAGTAACGTGGGCTACTATTGTAACAAGACTCAGAGGCCCACAGTTTATGTTTCCTGCTTTCAAAGAGATGACAGTTTAATCAGAGAAAAAGGAAATCAGGGAAATGGACAAGGGGCAACAGGACCATAACAGAGAGGCCTAAGGGCACAGGGTGGGCCTGATTCTGCCTGCAGAGTGAGGACCATTGGAGTCAGCTCTCTTAAGGACAAACAGAGACTTGCCAGGAAACGCAGGAGAGGGCAGCCCAGGACAAGGGCAAACATCTGACAAAGGGAATGAACGGGGCCCCGCCTGTAGTCCCGAGGAGGGCCGGACCCGCACATACTCACGGCGCGTGTCTGCCGCGGCGCTTTCCCTCCTCACCGGCAGCAACAGCACCAAGGGTCTCCAGGCCACTGCATGTGAAGATAGACACCGAAGCGCAGGGTGAGGCCTGAGGAACTCCCTGCGCTGGGCGTGTAGCCGTTCCTGCCCCGGGCCTCAGCCAGCTGTCCACTGCTCACCTCTGGCCAGCGCAGCGGACCCCGCGAGCCCCAGCCAACACCCCCGAGCCGCTGCTGCCGCCGCCGCCGCCACCGCCGCCATGTTCCCCGGATGCACTTCAGGTAGCCGAGGACCGATCCATAGGACACGGAGCCCCAAGGGCACGGACCGGAAACGGAAGTGTGCAACAGATCTTCTTCCGGGCGGACGCGGGGTCGGAAGCAGAGGTTCCGGGTTCCGGGTTCCGGGCTTCGGAATGAAAGGAGGGAAGGCAGGTGAGAAAGCGAAGCCAGCGGGTGGGGAAACCGTGAGGTGAACGTGCCCTAGCTTGGTGTGACAGAGGCTGCAGAGAAGGCAAGGATCCTAAGGAACCAGACTGGTGAGAGAAGAAGGGGCGAGAAGTCTGGGTTCCACATTCCACACCCCTCCCCCGCTCCCTGAGCTAAGCTTTTGATGAGGGCCGTTGGGCAAGGCTAGGGGGAGGGGGAGAGAAGAACGGTTTCCCTAGCGGCCGTTTCCCAGGCGACTCCAGGTGGAGCGGGAACCCTGCATGTGGCGATGGGCTTCCTCGGGCCCCGTGCTAGGGACGGCTGGGCTCCGTCTCGAGTTCTGGGAGGAAGCCTTGGGGAGTCATTAGGACGAGCGGGGAAGTGCCGAGGAGAGGCTCAGAAAAGAGCAAATGTGGATCTGAGAGATGTCCTAGGACAAACCTCAGATTGTAAGGTCTGGATTCCCTGCGCGGGGAAAGAGGGGCCTGGCCACAAGGACATGGGGATCTTTCTGGCAGGTTCTGCTGCCCCGAGCCTCACAAGTTTTATGCTAATAGTTATTTGGTTAGTAAGGCTTTTCCCCAGGCTTTTAAAATCATAGACTTTCTCCAATCCCTCGCTTTCATGTGTTGACCTAAATACCAGGCCTTTTGTTACATAAAGGAAAGGAGTATTCCGTGTTTTCTCAGGGAAACACCCAGAGTACGAATTTTTTATTTCATTAGGAATGTAATGTCATTGCAAGAGAGTGAGTCCAGCTTTGGTTGAAGGAGAACATCAGAGATGTCATTAACAGGGCCAGGACTAAGGCTAATCTGGGCCGACTGTGCCCTCACTTTTCCCTTCTCCCTCCCTGCATTGGACAATTGGATTCATAGGCTGTGGCTATGGATTACTTCAATTATTCAGGGTGGTGGTGTTTTGCAGACAACTGGCAGAGAGAGAAGTTGGCTACTACCATGGAATCACCAGAGGAGCCTGGAGCATCCATGGATGAGAACTACTTTGTGAACTACACTTTCAAAGATAGGTCACACTCAGGCCGTGTGGCTCAAGGCATCATGAAACTGTGTTTGGAGGAAGAGCTCTTTGCTGATGTCACCATTTCAGTGGAAGGCCGGGAGTTTCAGCTCCACCGATTGGTCCTCTCAGCTCAGAGTTGCTTCTTCCGGTCCATGTTCACTTCCAACCTGAAGGAGGCCCACAACCGGGTAATTGTGCTGCAGGATGTGAGCGAGTCTGTTTTCCAGCTCTTGGTTGATTATATCTACCATGGGACTGTGAAACTTCGAGCTGAGGAGCTGCAGGAAATATATGAGGTGTCAGACATGTATCAGCTGACATCTCTCTTTGAGGAGTGTTCTCGGTTTTTGGCCCGCACAGTGCAGGTGGGCAACTGTCTTCAGGTGATGTGGCTGGCAGATCGACACAGTGATCCTGAGCTCTACACTGCTGCCAAGCACTGTGCCAAGGCCCACCTGGCCCAGCTGCAGAGCACAGAGGAGTTTCTCCACTTGCCCCACCGTCTACTCACTGATATCATCTCTGGTAAGTTGAGAGAGGGGGAACATCATACCCAGCTACACCGGTATGATGTTCAGTGAATGTTCTAGTTTAGGAGAAGGGTACCCTCAGGCTTCCTGGTGTTAGTTTACATTATTATTCTTGATAAGAATTTAGATAACTTCTGAGAGAAAGTTGAGATTTAGTAGCTGATATCAGAGACAGAGTCCCTTCCAGACGAAGACGCTAGGAAAACAAAGCAACGTTTCACAGTATATACAAATCTTGGATTGAAAAGAAAAAAAACAGCAGCACTTAGCCACAGAAAGTAGTGAGGAGCTATCTGCATTTATATTCTAATCTCTCTTGTGCGTAAGTGGTCTCATCCATTCTGTACTTTGCATGTATTTGTGGGACTAGTTACGTAAGTAAATTGACAGTGAGTCAAGATACCTAAATAAGAAGCTTCTCAAGTGATTTGCCAATTTTTAGGTAACAATCCTGACTCCACAAGTGAGGTATAACCATACTTCAAGTGTGAGTTTTGTAGCCTAGTAAATTGCTTCCATGGCAAGTAGGAGAATATCAAATCATCCATTTTGATTAAAAGAAACAAGGCAGGGACTTCCCTGGTGGCGCAGTGGTTAAGAATCTGCCTGCCAATGCAGGGGAGACAGGTTCGAGCCCTGGTCCAGGAAGATCCTACATGCCGTGGAGCAACTAAGCCCGTGTGCCACAACTACTGAGCCTACGCTCTAGAGCCCGCGAGCCACAACTACTGAAGCCTGTGTGCCTAGAGCCCGTGCTCTGCAAAAGAGAAGCCACTGCAACGAGAAGCCTGCACACTGCAACAAAGAGTAGCCCCTGCTCGCCGCAACTAGAGAAAGCCTGCGCACAGCAACGAAGACCCAACGCAGCCAAAAATAAATAAATAAATAAATTTATTTTAAAAAAAGAAACAAGGCAATTTTATGTTAATTTCTCATACACGTACATATACATACATGGTGGTAGTCTGACAAAGATGTTCACGTTTTTAAAGCCACTTGTTCTAAATTTCCCTTTTGGATTGTCAGATTGCCATTGACCATACCTTTCATCTGGTTTTTACAGATGGAGTTCCATGTTCCCAGAACCCAACAGAGGCAATAGAAGCCTGGATCAATTTTAATAAAGAAGAAAGAGAGGCTTTTTCAGAGTCACTCAGGACCAGCTTGAAGGTAAGGCAGATATCTTTAGGGTTGGGCACCATGATATCCATGCATTCCAGCCATTTATTGGCCTGGCCTCTTTGATGCTGGTAAATAAGTCTCTGGCTTGAAACTGATAAGAGCTGGGGAGGAGAATGTGTGTGTGAGACCAGAAGCCACCAGCCTCTGGGCTCCAAAGCTCCTTGAGAGAACTACTCTCATCATTACGTTACATTACATCATAGTACCAGCTCAGGATAATTATAAAAAAGGCTGGAATGAGTGTAACAGGTTTTCTCCTCCAGCATAAGATGCCTGAAAGTGATTAGAGGAGAGTCAGGATGACACACAGTAACTAGAGCAGAGTAGGTTAGAGCAAGGTACAAGTGTGCGGTCTAGGACCTTAAGGATATGTATCTCAAGTGAGCCTTAGCCTAGAACTGATAAATACCATTTATACCTTTAATTTCACCAATAGGAAATTGGGGAGAACGTACACATTTACCTGATCGGGAAAGAGTCATCTCGTACCCACTCGTTGGCTGTGTCCTTACATTGTGCAGAAGATGACTCCATCAGTGTAAGTGGCCAAAACAGCTTGTGCCACCAGATCACTGCAGCCTGCAAGCATGGCGGAGACTTGTACGTGGTGGGAGGGTCCATCCCACGGCGCATGTGGAAGTGCAACAATGCCACTGTGGACTGGGAATGGTGTGCGCCTTTGCCCCGTGACCGACTCCAGCACACCCTGGTGTCTGTGCCCGGGAAAGATGCCATATATTCACTGGGTGGCAAGACGCTGCAGGATACCCTCTCCAATGCAGTTATCTATTATCGGGTAGGTGATAACGTCTGGACTGAGACAACCCAGTTAGAGGTGGCTGTGTCAGGGGCCGCTGGTGCCAACCTCAACGGGATCATCTACTTACTAGGGGGGGAGGAGAATGACCTGGACTTCTTTACCAAACCGTCCCGACTCATCCAGTGCTTTGACACAGAGACAGACAAGTGTCACGTGAAACCCTATGTGCTGCCCTTCGCTGGCCGCATGCACGCAGCTGTGCATAAGGATCTGGTGTTCATCGTGGCTGAAGGGGACTCCCTGGTGTGCTACAATCCCCTGCTAGACAGCTTCACCCGGCTTTGCCTTCCTGAGGCCTGGAGCTCTGCCCCATCCCTCTGGAAGATTGCCAGCTGTAATGGGAGCATCTATGTTTTTCGGGACCGATATAAAAAGGGGGATGCCAACACCTACAAGCTTGATCCTGCCACTTCGGCTGTAACTGTCACTAGAGGCATTAAGGTGCTGCTTACCAATTTGCAGTTTGTGTTGGCCTAAGGCTGTGAGGGGGAGAGCGGCTGACTTTTGCCCTCCCTTTCTCCAGCACCTACCCATCCAAACTCAAAGTCCCGGAGGCCCCCATTCGGGTACTATGTTATTTGTTGGCACATGTTAGAAAGGCAGCGCCTCAACCCTTGAACTCATATAAGGGTGTTCCGTTTGGGGCTTTTTAGACTGCTGCTTCTCAGCTGGCTGCTTGAACTGAGAGTAGGCCAGCCTGTTCGCCATCCCCTTGTAATCCTGTGCCTCCCTACAGAGCACGTAGAGCAAGCCTCTTCTCTGCCCTTAGGTACAGCCTCCTCTCTTTACCTGATCAGTGTTACATAGAAGCACCCCTGATACCGGGACAGAAGGAAAGATGCCCAGTCTTCCTTTTTTTCCATAGCCTGTTAAGTGACTAATTGGTCATTTTTCCACGAAGGATTAGGTGTTAGAGTTCTCCTTCAGGCTTTGGTTGGGAGAATGGACTAAGCTGAAGGTGTCCTTCACCAGCAAGAGTCTACCCTAGAATTTAGGACGTTTGTCTGTTGTTTTTCATCTGTCTGTCAAGAAATGTATACTTTGGTTTTATTTTTGGCTTATTCCAAGGAGTAAGCCAGAAAGAAGTAGAAAGAATTATTTCTGATTAATCGCAGAAACTTTTTTCAAACTCAAATATATAAGGTCTCTATTCTTTTAAAAGCTCTAAGCTAAGCCAAGAGCTAGGAACTGTTCATACAAATAAAAGTTTTTGAAGGGATATGTGTGTCTGTTTTGAATTCTGAAGGGGTGACTTCCTAAGGGAAACTAATTACATACCCACACATTTCTAAGTCAGTCACAATACTGATTGAATCCCATACTTCCTTGTCTGCATACAGGATGACTGCTCCAAGTGAGGAGAGCCCCATAGGGCCAGTGAATTCAGATTCTGACAGTGGCCAAGAGCCACAGCTGAGTATTTCTCTTCTCCTTTCCCAGTGTTAAACGTCTTTGAGTTATGGGGGTAAATATCATTAGGCACAACATCAGGTGCATGACAGATTTCTTCGACCTTTGGAAATAAACCCTTATCCCTGTCCCATATCCCCAGGCCCCATGAATAGAAGCCACACTAAGTCTTCCTAGTCACACAACAGTGTTATTTCAAGAAAATCGAAACAAGACACAGGGAGTGAAATTAACCATTACTTAGCACATTTCTATTACGTCAAGTTTGGGCTTAAGCCCCTTTGGTCCTGTTAAACATTCTCATTCTGTAGCAAGCCAGGGTTGTCCTGAGTTCTTTCTAATCCATGTACTTCACATCTGCGATGTGTGACAAGTCTCATTCTTTGCTGCTCCTGCAGTGATCACCCTGTGGAACTCTCTGAGAACTTCCAGCTGGCCAGGTCTGATGTAGATGTGTGACCGGATTTTGGTGATGGCTCTTACGGCCTCCTCTGGAGTCCAGTTGTACACCTGAAGTGCAGGGTTGGGAAATCAGACAAAGAAAGGACCAGGTGTTAGGGTGTCCTTGACCCAATAACAAGTGCTAAAGGGCTCTCAGAATTTCATTTCTTTAAAAATTCTACTTTGCAGGGAGTTAAAAGCTATGCCCCACATATTATAAGTGGGAGAGCACTTTAACCCCTTCAGTCAAAGTCCCACAGTTGTATGCAATAGGCTGGGGGAGGTAAAGGGGGGGACCCAAATCAGTCTTTCTATCTAATTTTTATTCTGCCAAAGCCTGGAAATAGAAGGTTGAACACATGAAGCTGAGATCCTAAATTCAAGCGGGCATAGGCCTACTAGATGTCCTCTCTGAGCTAGGCTGTTGGTTACAAGAGTTTCCTGGAAAGACTACACAGTTGATGTTTCTATGCAACTTGTCACCATGTCTAGAAAAGAGTACTTTTAAAATTTAACTAGGAGGGCTCTCTTTGTGTCCTCAGGATACTTACTGGTTTAGAACTCAATAGAACCAAGAAAGTATAGATTTTTAGCCTGCTGGTTCAGTTCTCACTTTGCCCAAAATATCTCCTGACACCCAGTTTCCAGCAAAACAGAGTCCTAATGACCAAAGCTTTAGTATTGTTAAATCATATATTCACCAGTCCACAGTAACACAAGGCCAGGCTGTTTATCTTTACATTTCCTTTTTCCTTAAACTATCTACATTACTTAGTAAATGCTCTGCAGGGGCCTCACAGGTAACAAAAATGAGCCGGGGGTTTGTAACAGGAAAGGATGGACTAGAGTACTGGCTTCTAAATGTTTTTAAAAGCATCCCACCTGCCGATCATAACAAATTGATAGGCAAAATTCTGTTGGAGCCACTGTTTCTAGAAATTAATGTCCAGAACTTTACTCTGAAATACTTAAAGAAACGTGAGTCCTATAGAGCTGCAAGTGATGAGCACTATTATCTACAGAACTAGATTTCCTGACATGTTTATAACAAGTGTTTCTAGCCTTTTGCTGGTATTAGCATCCTTTGCAACTCCATTTTTTGAGTGCTTGTTCTAGGTCAGTGCTTGACATACTTTCTCATTCAAGCTTCACAACACATTTAGTTTGAGGAAATTGAGCAATGGAGAGGGGAAGCCACTTTTGCCTAAGGTCACACAGCTGGCCGGTGAGAAAGCCAGAGGTCAGCCTGTCTGCAAAGTTCAGGTGCTTTCCACCTCCCAACAGCCTGAAATTGGGAACATGGCTCCTAGCAAGGTCTGCCAGTAGACTGGAGATCTGCTGTAAAGGGGACCGGTCCAGAAAGACCTTTTCTACCTGAATCAGATATGCTGCCACCATAGTGGCACTTCTGGAACGCCCAGCCTTACAATGTACGTAGACAGACTGGCCTAGCGACTGGTACTTGAGAGCAAACTGGACTCCTTTCTGGAGGTTAGCCAAGGTTGGGACTCCGGTCATGTCTATCGTGCTGAGCCGCAGCTGCTCGACTCCTGCATTCTTCCACTCCTGGAACGAGGTCCACCAGCATAGAAAAGAAAATGAAAAAAGCCTGATGTGAATGTTAGGAAGATGGGCTCCCAAGAGGCAGCAAAACAACAAGGAAGCTTCACGGTTTACTACAATGTGAATATACTGTTTACTGTTTGCCTAAAAAGAAACTTCTTTCAGAAATGTCTTTAAAATGGCTGACCTACATGGCTGGTCTTTCATCACACAACAGCAATGCTGCTGAGTTAGGATTATGTCCAAGATTTAAAGTGTTCTTAAAGTACCATTAGGAGCTTTAGTACCAAAGCTAAAAGTATTTGAATCTTTAGCTACAAAATACGAGCTGTATAAAATTCATCGACAAAAGCTGGGTAACTATTTTCGCATGATCCAGCTGCAAGGCTGGACTACTACGTTTTGCAAGAACTTTCTGTTTCTCTGTCCATAAGCCTCCTCTTTTTTACCACTTTTTTTGAGAGGGTATGTGGTAGAAAACAGAGTTATTTTAAAATTAAAATAATGCACCTACTTTTGTTAGTGCAATATTATCACTTAGGAGGAAGAAAAGAATAAACAGGAGAAATAAGGCCTCTGGCAAACTGGGCAACTTTATTTTTTATTTTGCCTTAAGACTTCAGGTAGGCTCCAGCTACTCTTGATATTAATCACTTTAGCAAACCAGAAACTTATGACTCCGAACGAGGGTCAATATTTTATACAGCTCATGAAATTAACAAAAAACAGCAAAATCTGGCAGCATGGGGCTTATACATCAATTATGTCAGAAACACCTAGGGAGCTTGCTAAATGTTCAGATTCCTGGGACCCCACCCTAAAGTTCCTGAGTCAGAATCTCGGGGGGTTGTACCTAGGAATCTGCTAGTTTAACAAGACTGCCAGGTAATTCTTAGGCATATTAAAATGTGAGAACCACTGCCTTGGAGATTTCTCTAGGCTAGTGGGATAAGATAGCTGCTCACAAATGTCAATTGCCTCACACCCAGAGACGAGCACTTTCTGTGACTTGCTTCGCAGGATGGACCACGTTAAGGAACATTCACCATTTTGGGTAATAACTCCTGAGGTCTTGTGGCAAAATACTATGGGAAATCCAAGGAACTGTTACCCATTCTTTAAAAATGTATGCCATCACTGATCAATATATTTTAAATGTGAGTCACAATTTTTTTAAGATTTCAAAAAAATCTACAGTTGAAATAACTGCATGTTCATTAGGCTCTATCAGTACAGTAAACAAGAAAATAATTGTGCAGTGCTAATAGAAGTCAAACACTATAAAGATAGGGCAGGACTTCCCTGGTGGCGCAGTGGTTAAGAATCCGCCTGGCCAATGCAGGGGACATGGGTTTGAGCCCTGGCCCGGGAAGATCCCACATGCCGTGGAGCAACTAAGCCCATGCGCCACAACTACTGGGCCCGCATGCCACAGGTACTGAAGCCCGTGTGCCTAGAGCCTGTGCTCCACAACAAGAAAAGCCGCAACAATGAGAAGCCTGTGCACCACACAAAGACCCAACACAGCCAAAAATATAAATAAATAATAAGTAAATTTATAAAAAAAAAAAAAAAAAGATAGGGCAACATCTAATAACCATTATGAACAGTTCCACAAATAAGCATTCACATCTAATGAAAATTATGATTTAGGCCTGAACTTTATTTACGACAGTGCTCTGGAGTTCCACTATCATCTCTAACATATATATAAAATTCCCTCAAATCAAAACCAAATGAACCCTATGCAGTTTTTGCAATGGGTTGTTTTATGATAAATTTACCGGGGATTGGCCGTAGCTTTTCTTTTTACAGTTTATAGGACCTTCATCTTGAATATCTAACAGTGTCTGATCCATACTTAGTGCTGAGTAAGTGTCAAATGAATGAAAGCAAGCCATAGAAAAGTTGCCTTTCAGTTCTGGTTACTGATTTGAGTTACCGACATTAAGAATACATTTGTGCACAAAGGAATAATCAAAGTTTGTCAACTCTACTTTTAAATGCCTTTCACATCAGATTTTATTTCACGATTAATTTCTACACCCAGCCGCAGCCATTTAAGCTTAGAGGGCCAGATCCTCCCTGAGGAGGCAAAAAAGCCTGGGACGCCTGTCTCTGCGGCAAGGTCACCTACAGCACCCCCTCCCCCAACCTCCTCCGGCTCGCCAGGCCCTGTGTGGTGGGCGAGGCCGGCGGGGCGCCTCGGCCCCAGTTCTGCCCACGGGCCCCGGCGCCTCACCTTTGGGGAGTTGCACAGGAACCTCGTCTCATACTCCTCGTTCATGGTGATCAGCCCTCGCACGTTCTCGTCCTGTACCAGCTGCCGAGGCAAAGAGGGGGCTGAGAAAGGGCCGCCGAGGCCCGGGCGGCGCTCGCCTGGCTCCCAGCCCCGGCGCGTTCCGGCCTCCCGGCCCGGCTCACCCGACGAGTCATGTTCCGCAGCGGCAGCGCGCCCAGCAGCACCGTGTTGTCGATACGGTTGTACCAGTCGCGGTGCGCCGGGCCCGGCATCTTACCGCGGAACAGTGTGTACAGCAGCGTCGGGTAGAAGAGCACCCGGGCCAGGCCGGCCTCCAGCAACGTACCGGCCGCCATCCTGCCCTACCCGGCCCGGCGCAGCGACGACCTGCCCACTCCCGGGCTCGCGGGGGGCGCCCGCGAGGAGGGCCAGAAGAGCGACGAGGCCGAGGACTGCGAGTCGTCCGCCGCCTCCAGCGAAGGCGACACGGCCGGCGCGGGCCTCTTGAGCACCGAGACCTCGGGCCCGGCCCCCAGGGCCACTTCGGGAGAGCCTGGGCCCCGTGGGACCGGCACCGTGTCTCGGAAGGAGGGGCCGCCGGCCTCGGGGGAGGGACCAGGGCTTCCCGGGCGGGAAACTGGGACCCCTGACGAGGGAGGGCGCGTCCTCGGTCCAAGGTTGTGAGTTTGCCGCGTGTGAAACTGTGATCGCTGCCTGTGCCATTGACCCCCCCTCCCGAGGGAGGGGGCTGGGACTCCAGGTGAGGAGGTCTCTGACCCCTGCGTGTGAAACTATGACCCCGACCGAGGGAGGCGGGGCCCTGGCCAATGGCCAGTGGGCCTGTGACACCTTCCCCAACTACCGGCCAGAGGGAGGGGACTGTGATCCCAGGTGAGGGTGTGACCCACCAAACGGGAGACATGACAAGGAGACTCTATGGTAGGGGGAGCCCTGAAGGAGAGACTGGAAGGGACTCTGAGCTTTTAAGTAGAGAGGCTTGTTGGAGAGGCCCTGATCCTGGACAAACAGGGGAGCTGGGTTCATCTGGCCCTTCCTTCTCAACCTACCCCCCATCTGCCTGAATTCATGGCTGCCTCCTCCTGCACAAACTGCAATCAGTATGTGTGTGTGTGTGTGTGTGTGTGTGTGTGTGTGTGGAGTGAAATATATCAATGTTATCTACACTATTTATGAAAATATATTAATATTAAACATATTATGATAAACTTAAATATAAAACCCACAACCTGCAAATAGGCGAGAGGAATAGTTGTAATGCTGATTATTTATATTTAAATAGTACTCTGAAACGTGCATCTTGTGCTTTTTAAAAAGGTTTATCTCCTTATAAAAGTAATACATATTCATAACAACTGGAAAATACAGGGAAGTAGCATAATCCTACCACCTCAAATACATTTGTTTTTTCTTCCAGTTTTCTTTTCCATTAAATTTTTTTTTTTTTTTTTTGCGGTACGCGGGCCTCTCACTGTTGTGGCCTCTCCCGTTGCGGAGCACAGGCTCCGGACGCGCAGGCTCAGCGGCCCTGGCTCACGGGCCCAGCCGCTCCACGGCATGTGAGATCTTCCCAGACCGGGGCACGAACCCGTGTCCCCTTCATCGGCAGGCGGACTCTCAACCACTGCGCCACCAGGGAAGCCCCTACAATTTTTTAATATAAGTTTATTTATTTTTGGCTGCTTTGGGTCTTTGTTGCTGCACTCCGGCTTTCTGTAGTTGCGGTGAGCGGGGGCTACTCTTCATTGTGGTGCACAGGCTTCTCATTGTGGTGGCTTCTCTTGTTGTGGAGCAGAAGCTCTAGGTGCATGAGCTTCGGTAGTTGTGGCTCGTGGGCTCTAGAGCACAGGCTCAGTAGTTGTGGCGCATGAGATTATTTGCGCAGTGGCATGTGGGATTTTCCCGGATCCGGGCTCAAACCCGTGTCCCCTGCATTGGCAGGCGGATTCTTAACCACTGCGCCACCAGGGAAGTCTGAAAAGAGAAATTTAAACCACAGTAAAGTATCACTCCACTTCTACCAGAATGACTAAAATTAAAGGACTGATAATACCGAGTGATGATGAGGATGCACTGTTAATATTTTAATATTCTTTCTGGGTTTTGTCTCTTTCAACGAACACATTCTCTAACAAAAATGGGATTGTTCTGTACCTGTTAATTTCTTACCTGCTTTATTCACTAAGCATGGGTCATGAATATTTGCCCACAATTAAATATTTTTCTGTATCATTATTTGAAAAAATATATAATATTCTAGGCTATGGCTATATCATATACTTTATCAAGTATTTGATATACTTGATAAAGTATATCAAGTATATACTTTTTTATCAGATTTTATGCTATTCCAACAATGTTATGATCCATAATACATCAGTACATCTCTGCTTTTTTTTTTTTTTGCTGCATGGTGTGGTGTGTGGGATCTTAGTTCCCTGATCAGGGTTGGAACCCATGCCCCTGCATTGGGAGCGTCCAAGTCTTAACCACTGGACCACCAGGGAAGTACTAGTACATCTCGGCTCTTATCCTGATTATTTTCTTAAGAAAAGCTCCTAGAAAGATATGTAAACTTTCAAATTCCTCCAAACAGACTATCTGAATTTTACTCCCACCAGCACTTGGAAAAGGCTTGCTTCTCTGAACCCTTGTTAACATTTTTAAAAACAAATCTTAATCAATTTGGAAGGCAAAAAATGAAGCAGGAAGCTTTTCATACTCGTTTATATCTCACATCAGGCTTTTTTGTATTTGGACTGTTTAGTGTTTTGTCTATATTGGGAAGCCCTTTGAAGTTAGAAGAATCTGTGTTCTTCATGTAATTGTTCTTCCACCTGACTCTGGGGTAACGGACTCTGGCCTTCCTTGGTAACTAGATGCAAGAATGACACTAGCGCCCTGCAAGGAGTGGCCCTAAGTCAAGGGGCAGGTAAAATCAGGAAGGTTACTGGTCGCCCTTTGAGAAATATCTGTTGAGCTGGACACTGTGAAAAGCATTGGAGAGACAAGAGGATAAGAAGACAGGTGTGGTCCCTGCTCTCATTTAGCTCATGGTAGGTTGCAGGAAGTTTCTGGATGCTAAACAATTCATTCTCTTTTTTCATACTCAGCACCAAGATATGTCTATTCATTAATTCAACAATATTTATTGATGAACTGGGGAGTTGGATGAAGGTAGTCAACAGGTACAAACTTATTGTTATAAGATAAATACTAGGGATGTAATGTACGACATGATGACAATAGTTAACATAGCTTTACGATATATTTGAAAGTTGTTAACAGAGTAGATCTTGAGATTCTCATCACAAGGAAAAAAAGTATCTGTATGAGATAATGGATGTTCATTAAACTTATTGTGGTAATCATTTCATAATATATGGAAATCAAATTCAAAAAACCCCCAGTATTTATTGAGCACCTACATGGTATTATTTTAGGCCCGGAGGATATAAAACAGACAAGATCCCTATCCCCATAGAGTTTACCTTCTGGTGTGAGAAGACTACAAATAAAATATGTAAAATATGAAGTACAAAATATACTATGTTAGATGGTGATAAGTGCTTTGGATAGAAACAAAGTGACAAAGAGGGACTGGAAACACAGGTGTATGTGTGTGTAACTTTAAATAGGGTGGTCAGGGAAGGCCCAACTGAGAAGGTGACATTTAAGTCAAGACCTGAAGGAGGTGAGGAGGTGAACCACATGGATATCTGGATGATTCTATGGCACAAAAAAGAACGGGACAGATTCTCTGCTTAGAAGGTTTCTACCAGGGCTTCCCTGGTGGCGCAGTGGTTGAGAGTTCGCCTGCCGATGCAGGGGACACGGGATCGTGCCCGGGTCCGGGAAGATCCCACATGCCGTGGAGCGGCTGGGCCCGTGGGCCATGGTCGCTGAGCCTGCGCGTCCGGAGCCTGTGCTCCGCAACTGAAGAGGCCCGCGTACGGCAAAAAAAAAAAAAAAAGGTTTCTACCATCTACAGCAGCTGGGAGGCAAATATAAAATTAATTGTGGTAATGTATGTGACAACATTCTATAAGCTATAATGGTCTATAAATGTAAGATGTTTTCAGTAAATTACACATAAAACTATTAACAAGAACAAGATCATATATCAATATTACAAATGTATATAAAATGATAAACTACACCGTACAACTAAGGAATATGATAGTGTACAATTTAGGGGCTAATTGTTCAGATTTATATGGTACCAGAAACACTGTGGTTAGTGTTTTTTTCCCCCCACGGGGGAAAGAGATGCTTCCAACACATGGGAAAGCCTTTGAGGCTTCTGCTTGGGAGTCCACTTATTGTTTTGTGGTAAGGTTGGGTATAATCTGGGAAGCCAGATGTTACAGAGAAATTTGCAAACCCATGAGTTATTTGCATGTTTGGGGCCAAAAGGTCCCTGAAGTAAGTTTCCTTTCTTTATCTGCTTTTTACTGTCCCACAAGGGGTAGAACTTGTGGAATAAATGACCTTTTAAACGAACGAACGAACTACTGTACTGTTTGCATCCACCTAGATCCTGGGATTCCTGGGTCACTCTGAAGGAGGTCTTCAGGGACCTAACCTGGGTTATTGAATTTTTTTTTTTTTTTTTTAGTCGGGGGAGAAGCAGGTTAGGGCTGGAACATCAGTCTCTTAACAGAACCCTTATGAGCTTCCGGGCGCTGCAAGGATTTTTGCAAGGTTGTGAGCTCACACAGCTGATCATGCTGCTAGAAAGCATTCCCCTAACTCTGAAAGCTTGCAATACACACACATTCCACATCTCAGCAGAGAAGGAAGGCCTGGATCCTGTTGCTTATCTGCTGGGGTAGAAAGGAGGGTGTGTCATGTGCCCAGCGCTGGCCAAGCACCATCCCATTCACTCATTCATTCATCTAATACTTTATTATGCGCATATGCAGTGCCAAGTAGAGATCCTTGCCCACTAGTTCATCCAGAACTCCTGTGGAGAGCCGAGAACTTCAGGGTCTCAGGCCGGGGGTCTTCCTCCAGCAGAGCTCCGAGACAAAGAGATGTGCCCTTGCCGCTCCTTGAGCTGAGGGTTCCGCCCGAGGCCCCGAGGGCTCCTGCGGAGCTGCTTCTCCACTCCCCAGCCCGAGGGGGCGCTGCAGCGCCGGGCGCTCGACCCGCCCCTGAGCATTGCTCCGCTAGGATCGGCGCTGCCGGCCGCACCACGGTGGTACGTTCCCTCAAGCCGCCCTCCCCCTCGTCATCGGACCTCCCCGCCGGTGGTAGGTGCCGGAAGTGCCGCCATTTTGGGGTGTTCTGCTCGGGCGGCAGCGGCGGCGGCGGCGGCGGGACGCGGAGGCTCCCCCGGGACTCGGCCTCAGCAGTGAGGAGGCGGCGGCGGCGGCTGCGAAGGCGCAGGCAGCAGCTGAGGCAGCGGCGGGCTCAGGTGCAGCCGCTGGTGAGTGCGGCGGCCGCGGGATAACGGGCCGCGGGTGGGAGGGAGGGAGCGAAAGGGGCAGGAGGGAGGCGCCGCGGGGCGGGTCCGGTCCGGGCGGCCGCGGGTCACAGGGCCCTCTGGGCGCGCCCGTTCCTGGTTCCCCGCGCCTCGGAGGCAGGTCAGCGATCTCATACCCGCGTCCCGCCGCGCCGGCCTGGCGCGTCCCCCCGCGCCCAGGGAGACCCGCCCTCCTCGTGGCCTTGCTCCTCTCTCCGCGCCCTTTACCTTCATTCTCCGGGCTCTGAGGGCTCCGTTCTCTGCCCAGGGATAGCTCCGTCCTCCTTTTTCCGGCCGCCGTGCCAGACACAGGCTGCCTGCTCCGGACACCCCTTCCCTGCTCCTGTCGCCCCACGTGTTCTTGGTGCTTACCCTTGGGGGGGGGTCCCCAGGACCCCCGCCTCTGGAGGGCTGCGCTTCTCCTCAGGAGCTTCGAGAGCCCCCCTTTCCTCGTCCCACATCCGCTAGGGCCTTGGCTCGCCCTCCCCCCCACGTCAGGTGCTCACCGGTTATGGCCTAGTAGCGGGGCTGGATTCTCGCACCCGGGAGCGCGGAGAGCACGGTGAGGAGCTTTTTTCGCTAAGGACCTGGTTTTGGATTTAAAGCCGCTGGTGTCTTGGTTGTGGTCCTCGGAGCAGGATGTTGTTTTAATTCTCTAAGACGGTTGCACTGGCTCTAAGTAGCTTCTCCTTGGTTTAGGCTCATCCCCATAGTTGAGGGGAAGGTGGTGCGATTTTGGTCGGAGCCTGCTTTAGCAAAATGGAATCTTTCTCGCCAGCAAAGTTAATGCTGCAGTTTTATTACCTTCGAGGGAGAAGGCTGTATAATAGTGTCCGATAGTGTGGAGTGCTTTATAATGTCTGCAGTGTAAGAGGTAACAGGTACCCGATGAATCGTTTACAGGAACTTCACCCTTAAGAAAGGTCTCTTCGCTTTCTTTGATTCTCTGTAGATCGAAGAGGTTTTAATTTCATTCTTTCACTTTTTCCACAAGTGTTGGCTTGGCTCTTTTCCACAAGTGTGGCATGTCTCAGAGTGGTACGCAGTTTTCAGTTTCTCCTTAAATTCTTGCTGAGGAAGAGTCGTCTCTGAGAACCACCAAGGGTTTTTTCTGTTTTAACATTAATGAGTCCACTTGGAAAATCATCCAGTTACCATAGCGTGCATAAACTATTGCTACAGGTCCCTCCCCTCCCCCCGTGTTTTTATATTCTTCTAGCTTTACTTACAGTATGTGGTTTCTAATCATGAGTTAGCCAGGATTGAAGCGTTGCTGTTAGGAAAGCGAAGCAGGAAATTTCAGCTGTTGTTTTAACCTGGAAGTTTATGGTTTCCCCAGCGGTTCTTTCGTCTTGACTGTCCACCACCTGTTTCCATTAAGAATGGCCCTTGGCCCAGAGCATAGGCCTCAACTTCTCTCCAACCATTCATTTTTGCCCACGGGGTTATTTTCTCCTCAGATGGTATCTAGACTTAAAATCCATTAGCTGGTGAGGCTAGATTAGCTGGTGAGATAGAATATCTTTTCCAACCACTTCAGTTTTCAGATGAGGAAACTGAGGCTCCCGAGGTTATTTGCCCAAGATTATGTAGCAGGTGCACTTAAAACAGTTTCAACATAGGGTTTTTTTGTTTTTTTTTTAATACAATGTCATGAAAAATAATGCAAATTGCCCTTTAAGATGTAATGGAATGGAAAGGGCCCCAGGCCTGGAGTTGAAGGCCTGAATTGTAATCTTCGGTCTGTTACTAGCTTTAAAACTTTGACCGAGTCACTGTTTTGAGCCTCAGCTCATTCTCATCTGCAAAATGGAGGAAATCGTGTCTGTTTCACATGGTGCCAATTCAGCTTCAGTGCAGTAATGTGTGAAAGTGTCTGTAGTATAAGAGGTAGTGAAATTTTGAGCCAGAATCATTTATTTTTCTGAAGATTTCCAGTTATTTTTGTTATTACAGAAGTAATAGATTCATTATTAAAAATGCAGATAAGCCAGAAAAAAGAGAAAGTCACCTTTAGTCCCACCGCTCAGAGGTGATTGTTAATATTTGTGGTCTTTATCTTATTATCCTTTTTATATGCTGTAGAAATGTTTATTATTTTAACAAAATACGCTTATCCTAGTTACAGTTTTGTGATACGTTTCTAAGTTTAGTAGTAGGTGATGGGCATTGACAACCACATTTTAAATGATGCCCTGTGTTTAAGCTCCAGCACATATGAATTAGGCCAGTGGATATCCCAGCATGGGAGCAGAGAATTTGCTGTTTTAAACATGCTGGGCTTGAAGAAGAGAAGAGGAAGGGCAGAGACCTAACGTTTGTTGTACGTCTACTGTGTGATTTTTTTTTTTTTTTAATATTTGGGCTCTGCTGCTAAACGTGGAGTGTGAGTCGTGAATTCCATGCCCCCTCCTGTGACTGCCACTGCAGCTTCTTTAACTTAATTTTCCTGTGAGGCCAGATGTAATAAGGAACTGGGAAGTTACAAGGTGGTGGTGGTGTGCCTTGGAAAGGGAAAGAGAAGAGCTGTCACCTGGAGGCCAGGGTGAAGAAGTTGGAGGAGGTAGGAGCATAGGCTCCTCTGCTCAAGGCTTTGGGTACTTCCAACAAATTGCTCTGTTTTCTGTAAACCAGTGAGTGAAGCTCACTGGATTTGGTGAAACTCTGTGTCCTCTGCCTTTTTTTTTTAACAGCTTTATTGAGATATAATTCACATACCATGCACTTCAACAGTTTTTGGTATATTGCATTATTAATTTAAAAAAATTGTAAAATATATAACAATTTTCTATTTTAACCATTTTTTAATATTTACATTTTTTAATGTAAAAAACACATAACCTAAAATTTAGCATTTTAATTATTTTTGAGTGTACAGTTTTGTAGCATTAAGTACATTCATATTAATGGGAAACAGATCTCCAGAACCTTTTCATCTTCTAAATCTGAAACTCTATACCCATTAAACAACTCCCATTTTCTCCTTCCTCCCACCCCAGCCTTTCGTAACTACCATTCTACTTACTGCTTCTATGAATTTGACTACTTTCAGGTATGAGTGGATTCACAACAGTATTTGGCTTTTTGTGACTGGCTCATTTCACTTACTGTATCTTTAAGGTTCATCCATGTTGTAGCATGTGACAGGATTTCTTTCCTTTCAAAGGCTGAATAATATTCTATTGTATGTATATACCACATTTTGTTTATTCATTTATCTGTTGATGAATACAAGTTGTTTGTACCTTTTGACCATTGTGACTAGTGCTGCTATGAATATGGCTGTGCAGATATCTCTTTGAGACCCTTCTTTCAATTCTTTTTTCTTTTTTTTTAGTATTTATTTAATTAGGCTGCTCCAAGTCTTAGTTGCAGTGTGCGGATCTTTAGTTGCGGCATGCATGTGGGATCTAGTTCCCTGACCAGGGATCGAACCTGGGCCCCTCTGCGTTGGGAGCGTGGAGTCTTAACTGCTGGACCACCAAGGAAGTCCCCCTTCTTTCAGTTCTTTTGGATAATATTCAGAAGTGAATTGATGGATCATATGGTGGTTCTATTTTTAATTTTTTGAGGAACCTCCATACTGTTTTCCATAATGATCCCAACTATTTCACAACACCACCAACAGTGCACAAGGATTCTAATATCTCCGCATCCTCACCAACATTCGTTTTGTTTGTTTCTTCTTCTGTTTTTTTTTTGGCCCCGCCACATGACATGCAGGATCTTTGTTCCCCAACCAGGGATCAAACCCATACCCCCTGCAGTGGAAGCTTGGAGTCCTAACCACTGGACCGCCATGGAATTCCCTTTTCTTCTTCTTTAACAGTAATGGTCCTAATGGGTGTGAGGTGATCTCTCGTGGTTTTGATCTGCATTTCTCTGACTAATGATGTTGAACATTTTTTCATATGCTTGATGGCCATTTGTATGTCAGCTTTGCAGAAATGCCTAAAGAAGTCTTTTGCCCATTTTTAATTTTTTTTTTTGGGGGGGCTGCATTGGGTCTTTGTTGCTGTGCGCCGGCTTTCTCTAGTTGCGGTGAGCGGGGGCTACTCTTTGTTGCAGTGCGTGGGCTTCTCATTGCGGTGGCTTCTCTTGTTGCGGAGCATGGCCTCTAGGTGTATGGGCTTCAGTAATTGTGGCACGTGGGCTCAGTAGTTGTGGCTTGCAGGCTCTAGAGCACAGGCTCAGTAGTTGTGGCGCACGAGCTTAGTTGCTTAGCGGCATGTGGGATCTTCCTGGACCAGGGCTCGAACCTGTGACCCCTGCATTGGCAGGCGGATTCTTAGCACCACCAGGGAAGCCCCCTTTGCCCATTTTTAAAAATCAGATTTTTGTTGTTGTCGTTCTTGTGAGTTGTGGTACTTTAAATATTCTGAATATTAACCCCTTAATAGATATATATGATTTACACATAGTTTCTCCCATGCCATTTCACTCTTTGTGTCCTTTGCCATTTCACTCGTCGTGTCCTTTGATGTACAGAATTTTAAGTTTGATGGAGTCTCATTTGTCTGTTTTTGCTTTTGGTGCCTGTGCTTTTGGTGCCTTATCCAAGAAACCACTGCTTAGTCCAGTGCCCTGAAGCTTATACTCTGTTAAGCTTGTAGGAGTTTTATAGTTTTAGGTTAAGGTCATTTTAACCCTTTTTTTTGTTTGTTTGTTTGGCTGTGCCATGCTACTCGGCTTGCAGGATCTCAGTTCCCCCAACCAGGGATTGAACCCGGGCCACGACAGTGAAAGCCTGGAATCCTAACCACGAGGCCACCAAGGAACTCCCCCATTTTAACCATTTTTAAGAGTACAAAAAAAAAGAAAAAAGAGTACAATTCAGTGTCATTAAGTATGTTCACAGTGTTGTGTAGTCATCACCACTCCTCTGTTTGGAAAATTGAAGTTTTCTTCACCCCAAACAGAAACTCTGTAACCATTAAGTAATAACCATCCATTGCTCCCTCCTCCTAGCCCCTGGTAACCTCTGGTCTGCTGTCTGTCCCTGTGAATTTGCCTATTCTGGATATTTCATGTAATTGGAATCATATTTGTCCTTTTGTGTCTGGCGTATTTCACTTAGTGAAAAACTTAGTGTTTTCAAGGTTTGTCCACGTGTAGCACGTATCAGGACTTCGTTCCTTTTTGTGGTTGAATTTCTCTCCTTATTGAGGTCAGGGATGACTCTTTCATCTTGGTATCTTGCCCTCTCTTGGTGCTCCATAAAGGCTCTTAAATTGGTTAGAATTCATGCTCTTCATGTGGATTGCCAATTACCGGGGGATGTCCACTGACATGCTCAAATCTATGGAAAAATTCAAACGTATCAGTGTGCTTAAAAGTATGTAACAGGGCTTCCCTGGTGGCGCAGTGGTTGAGTCTGCCTGCTGATGCAGGGGACGCGGGTTCGTGCCCTGGTCTGGGAAGATCCCACATGCTGCAGAGCGGCTGGGCGCGTGAGCCATGGCCGCTGGGCCTGCGTGTCCGGAGCCTGTGCTCCGCAACGGGATAGGCCACAACAGTGAGAGGCCCGCGTACCGCAAAAAAAAAAAAAAAAAAAAAAAGTATGTAACAGTAACGCAGATTACGGTTAACAGCATCATTTCTAATTTCTAATCTAATGATAATTTCTAGTCATTTTCAAAATACAGATTATGTACGGAAGAAGTGTCACATAAAGAGAAGGTATAGGCAAGTTTCTGCTTTTGCTGTATAATTAATGTATGAGTATTATACAGCTTTTGCTGTATAATTAATATATTTTTTGTTAGAGGAGTGGAATGATATCCAGGTATTCCATATTGTATAAAGTTTATAAACCTGGCGTTTAATGACCTGCTTAGAATTAATAACGAGTACTTTGAGGGTAAGAGCATTTTGAAGGTTATCATAAGCCTCCCAGTTTGTTTCAGTATATTCAGAGTATTCTCATGCATGAAAGGCTTTCTTCTCTTTTTCTTTTTTATAAATTTATTTATTTACTTTTGGCTGTGTTGGGTCTTTGTTGCTGCACGTGGGTTTTCTCTAGTTGGGGCGAGCGGAGGCTACTCTTCGTTGTGGTGTGTGGGCTTCTCTTGGGGAGCACGGGCTCTAGGCACGTGGGCTTCAGTAGTTGCAGCACATGGGCTCAGTAGTTGTGGTGCACAGGCCCAGTAGTTGTGGCACATAGACCTAGTTGCTTCGGGCATGTGGGATCTTCCCAGACCAGGGATTGAACCCGTGTCCCCTGCATTGGCAGGCGGATTCTCAACTACTGCGCCACCAGGGAAGCCCCTCAAGGCTTTCTTCTTAAGGTGAGCTTTTACTTAATTTTTGGAGGTTCATAACTGATTTTGAGCTGCTTGATTGTCTACTTTTCTTCTCTTTGCTTTTTGGACCTAGCCTCCAACTCCCATTTTCCTCCTCCCCACTAAGTAATAAAGGGACTTTAATATTAATCCTTGGGACATGGGATGAACTGAAAGTTTTATTTGGTTAACCTTTTTGTCCCAAACAAGTATAGTAAATTCCCTACATACGAACGAGTTCCATTCTGAGAGCGTATTCGTAAGTCCAGTTTGGTCGTAAGTCTAACAAAGTTACCCTAGGTACCCAGCTAACACAATCGGCTGTACAGTACTGTACTGTAATAGGTTTATAATACTTTTCACACAATGCATAAAAAACAAACACAAAAAGCATTTTTAATCTTTCAGTATAGCATCTTGAAGAGTACAGTGGTAGAGTACAACAGCTGGCATACAGGGGCACGTTTGCATCTTTGAAAGTTCACAACTTGAAGGTTCGTACGTAGGGGACTTACTGTATTACAGGCCTCACAGTACTTAGCACATGGGATTTTATTTTAGTGTTAGGGAGGATTTATATACCTCTCTTTCTTTCTTTTTTTCTTTTTTTTTTTGGCTACGTTGGGTTTTCGTTGCTGCATGCAGGCTTTCTCAGGTTGCGGCGAGTGGGAGCTACTCTCTGTTGCAGTTGCATGGGCTTCTTGTTGTGGTGAGGTGGCTTCTCTCATTGTGGCGTGCAGGCTTCAGTAGTTGTGGCGCACAGGTGTAGTTGCTCCGCGGCCTGTGAGATCTTCCCGGATCAGGGATCGAACCCGTGTCCCCTGCATTGGCAGGCGGATTCTTAACCACTGCGCCACCAGGGAAGTCCCTGTATACCTCTTTTTCAAACAACGTGAACCATTCTTTTGTCCAGAATTATTCCTTGATTCTTGATTATTTTTGGTAATTAAAAGTAGAATGTATCATGGAAGTTCAAGTATTTCACTATACTTTTTTTTTTTTTTTTTTGCGGTATGTGGGCCTCTCACTGTTGTGGCCTCTCCCGTTGCGGAGCACAGACTCCGGACACGGAGGCTTAGTGGCCATGGCTCACGGGCCTAGCCACGAACCCGTGTCCCCTGCATCGGCAGGCGGACTCTCAACCACTGCGCCACCGGGGAAGCCCCTCACTATACGTTTGAAACAAGAATTAACTTTCTATGTAGGCTTTTTGAGTGGAACTTACACAGATTCTGCTAGTTGGTTGCTATTAATATAATCCTGTATTTACCTGCACACTGTGCTGTGGCATTCTGAAATGGTCAAAGAGCAAGTAAAATAGAAACAAGAAAATTTTTTATGCTAATTTTTTTTTTTTTTTTTTTTTTTTTGCGGTACGCGGGCCTCACACTGTTGTGGCCTCTCCCATTGCGGAGCACAGGCTCCAGACGCGCAGGCTCAGCGGCCATGGCTCACGGGCCCAGCCGCTCCGGGGCATGTGGGATCTTCCCGGACTGGGGCACGAACCCGCGTCCCCCGCATCGGCAGGCGGACTCTCAACCACTGCGCCACCAGGGAAGCCCTATGCTAATTTTTTTATTGGGGTATAGTTGATTCACAAAATTATATAAGTTTCAGGTGTACAGCATAGTGATTCACAATTTTTTAAAGGTTATACCCCATTTATAGTTATTATTAAATATTGGCTATATTCCAAAACAAGAAATTTTGAACAAAACCTACAGAATTAGTCTTCCCATAATTGAGAGTTGATTCTAGGATGTTCGAGTTCTTAAAATTGTTTTGAAACCTGTGGTTTGAAAGAATGATGTGACTTGACTGGGGTTTATAAGCATTGCCTGGGAGGGTAAGTTTGACAGCTCCAACCTTTGGTCTTAAAAATTGGTAATATCACTGAGTGACCTTAACATTTCTGAGTCTTTTTTCCCATCTTTAAAATGGAGATAACCAACTTGGAATGTAATGTGAGAATTAATTGAGATAACTTAAGCTAGGCACTGAATAGTGCCAGGTACAGTGTTGATAATGCTATTTCCTTTTTTCATCCGTAAAAATGGGCCTGCTACTTATCTCATGGGTCAGTAAATGCAGTTCAACCAAATAAGAGACACTGTTAAAATGAGTAGCAGTGCCATACATAGACAGTAGCTACTGTCAGTGTTCCTTTCCTTTCCCCTTTTAGGTGTATTTTGTTTTGCATTTTCCTTTGTCCATTGTGGCTTAGGGATAAGATTGTTTCCTGAAGTCCAGTTCGTGCATCTGAATTGTTTTGCTATGAAGAGTGTCCTTTCCCATAGAACCTTTAAGCTCGTTGATCCCTGTGGAATGCTCAGGTAATGTGGTTTCCTAGATTCATCTTCACTGTCTACACTTCACGTGGGAGTTTGTTGATAGGGAGTCTTCGATGTTCATAGGAAACTGAAAAATACAGATGAATATATTATTGGATTTGCTGTAGGGATACCTGGGTCTCTTCCTAGTTATAGGTAACTAATTTTAGGCTTGGAGAGAGGGTGGGCTCTAATATGTAGCGTTGTAATGTAGATGAAAGAGTTAATCAGTTTTAGCTTTTTGCTTTGTAAACTATATTGTCTCAAGAATATCTGAGCTTTGTAATTTGATAAAGACAGTTTTCTTGATGAGATTTTTGTAATTGTAACTTGTTCTTGTCATGAAATTGGCTTTAGAATCTCCTTGAAGTACTGGTTTCCTTACAGAATTAATCAGCATAGCTGTTCTGTAGGGTTCTTTTTGTTTTGTTTTGGTTTCTTCTGGCCTCACCGCGCAGCTTGCGGGATATTAGGTCCCCAACCAGGGATCAAACCGGGCCCGCTGCAGTGAAAGCGCCAAGTCTTAACCACTGGACTGCCAGGGAATGCCTGTGTTCTGTAGTTACTTTTTTAACCTCTGCTATGCTGTGGAAGCCATGAGCATAAATTTGTTTATTTTTAACTTCTTTGAGTTCCAGACCTGTAAAAAAATTTCAAGAATGTTTTATATTCATCATAAACTGCACATTGACTTATTAACACATTCTTTCTGCTAAGGAAATCTTTAATTCTTCTAAAAACGTTATCTCACAGGCTAGAAGGATAAATACCAAAATTTTCTCTGAGCATTGGGGCATGAGCAACTTTTTTTTCTTCATACTTGCCATTGTTTTTAAATTTTTATACAAAGAACATGAAATTCATAAAAGTTACATTAAAATTAGACTGTGCTCAAGAGATAAGAAAGCCTAGTTAGGGGAGACTGAGTATAAAATATCTTAATAAATGATTTAAAGCATTTTAACTCTTAGAGCTTTGTGAAGTTCTGATGTGACCCTCAGTCAGCCAACCTTTTCCTCGCTTTACAAGAAATGGACTCACTTTCAGAACAGCTTATGGATTGTAACGTTTTGATTTTTCTGTTCCTCCACTTAAAACATTTGTCAGCAAATATGAAGAGGAATGGCGAGTTCTGGTTTAGAGACTGCAGTGAGATCTCACTTAATTGATTTTAATATGCTACTTTGGGGATGTGTTCATAGGTTAGGAGTGTAGCTTTAGAAAGAACTGTTCACTAGCTTTATGACCTCCATAGCTATGTTCAGCTTTGACAAAATGGAGTTAAAATCACTCCCACCCACCCCCCGCCCCCCCTCCCCTGCCATGTTGAAACTCCATTGAAATTATGTTCCCAAATTGGGAAATGTCTTTAGTTTGGGGATTATACAAAATGAAGATTTTCGGTTCTAAAGCCGTTTAATTTTATAGTGTTATACTTTTAATTTTGATAGGTCAGTAGTTTTCATTTACATAACATTGCTACTTTTTAGCAAAGGAATCACTAAATTAGAAACTGTCACCACTTTCTCATTGTTCTTTTTACCTTTTTGTTTCCTGTGAGATTGAAGCAAGCTCTTGCAGAGTCTGTGGGAATGTGTGATATTTTGGTGATAATGTGGGGTAACTAATTGTCTACTGTGAGTAGACTGTCTTTTTTAACCCAGTATTATTTGGACATCTGTTCAGTTTTTGCTAGTTTCTGTTTTGTACAGATAATTTACTGTAGGCTTTTCCCAGGTTTTTTGTGCTTGTAGCTTTTGTGTGTGGGAAACGTTCTTTTCTGCTCCAGTCCGCCCGCCACCCCCCCCCCCCCCCCCCACCTACTATTACATAGCTTAGCTGGTGTTTCTCTCTTGCATGAGTTGTCTGCATGATGTTGCTAACTTAACCATGCTAGGTTGGGTAGGATATTACCAGGGAGAAACACCTTTGCTGTCCCTGCCGGCTGCCTGCCTGATTCTGAACGCTGCTGTCTGATCAAGAGTCTTAGGGGGTCCAGGGAGTGAAAGGAAGTCAGGGTGGTGGTGACAAGCACCTTGAAAATGTATGACTGACATTCATCAGTGAGCTGGTTATTCCTGCACATTGAAACAGTACTGCTTTGTGGTTATATAGTCATTTTAAACCTTATAGCAGGCTTCCAACTAGGATATTTCACTGGAAGCTGTTTATGTGGTAAAAAGACTATGTATTCCTTAGGTCCATAATTCTTAGATTTATGGCCAGAGCAAGAGGAGCAGGCATTGCATTTTGTGTTCTTCAGCCCTTCCCTGCTCATGGTTCAATTTCTGTTTGTCATTTAGTGCCTAGCTAATCTTTGTCATGAAGCTTTTCATGTCCATTCATTGTAATACTGTATCATAGGATGTTATTTAGTGTTAAGATTTTTTTTTCATTTCAGTGAGATTTTAAGGTTTTCTTGAGGATGGAGATTGCCTTATTGCTTATTTAGTGTATTATATATCTTTTAAGGAGTCAGGCATGCAGTCCCTACCCTAATTATACTCTGTGATCTAGCCCTTCTTGTAACAGTTCAGTGGGCCATGGCCCAAGCTGGGCACATCAGTTTCTTCTAGGTATTTGAGATTGGAACTGAGAATCGTGTCTTTAGGGAACAAACAGATCACCTCTATTCAGAGAACTTGAAACATATAGACTCAGATGCTGGGGTGCAGCCAAGTTCAGGCTTAATACATGTGGAAGCAGTGAAGGCCAGTCTGCAGGGAGGGAGAATTAAGTACATTTATCCAGAAAGAAGCATTGATGAGAAATGTAGCTCTGGAGAGAGAGGCAGACTAGAAGCATATGCAGAATAGAAGCCTGGGTGCAGAAAGGCTTTGCAGGTGTGGCCCTGTTGTACTTTCTGCTTTTGGGTTCCATGAGATACTCCAGTATCTTTTCAGTTAATGCCATTTTTTTTTTTGTTGTTTTGCTTAAGCTAGTTTGGAGGAAGTTCTCTTAATTACAACCAAAAGAGCTTTTAATAAAATGCTTAGTGCAGAACTCTGCCCAACATTTCTTAAATTGATTTGAATTTTAGAACAGTCAAGCCTGGGATCATGGCTCCTTGGAAGATTGCCCTTTTCCCCCAGCGGCCTCCTCACCCTCAGGCTTAGGCTGCTTGGGGTTTTGGCTTCTCCATCTGTAGTGTAGACATTCATCTGTGTTCTCCCTTTTGGTGCACCGAGTGCTTCTCTCTGGTGCTTTGCCAGCTCAAGAATGAGGGTTGGGTTTTTTTTAAAACAAGTTTCTAATGATTATCTGTGTACAACTAGTTATTTTTAGGCATGTAAGACTGATAATAAAGTAATAATACTATTTCAGGTAGGAAATTTAAAGTGAGCCATCATTTATAAAGAATTTTGTGAGGCATGTGAATTAGGTCCTTTCTTCATTTCTAAAGTAGCACATTTGCTTGTTTCCTGATTGTTTCCTCTTAAAAAAAAGTTGATGGACTTGAGTGGAACACAATAATGTGGGTTGAACGGCAGTTGAGACTTTAAACAAAGGGTAATGGTGAATGGCTGTGTGCCCAGTTGATGGAGTCTGTCTGGTCTCAGCTCAGTTAGTAACTTCATGAATGATCTGTAATAGGAGCATCACAGTGGTGTTTTTCTCTTTGAGAAATGTTAATGAGGGAGAGAGGGAAGCTCTGAGAAGGACAGTTTAATGCTTCTAATTTGATTTTTTTTTTCTTCTTGTGATCATTTGGTTTCTGTTAAGTTGAAAGACTGTATTCCAGAGAAACGTAAAATTTCTCTGTAATATTAAAACAGGAATTAAAAAGAAATGTGGATTTGTATACTACTAGGAAGGAATAGATTTGCAGGGTAGAAAAAGCTAGAAGTCGTTATTTTACATGGGAGGTCAAATTGTTGAGAAAATAAACCTAAACAGTGTTATGCCTTCGTACTGTACTGTAGTGTGTGTATAGTATTGACCCAAGGGCTGTTCATGGAAGAAGTTATACGTTTTTACAGTCCACAGTGTTTACTGGTATGGGTCCCTTGCACAAAGTAAGTAATTGATAAATATTTGTTGAGTACTATATGTTGAGTGGCACTTAATTTTTTGTTTTGAGACAGTTCAGTACTCAGGACTAGGAATAGGAAGAAAACTTTTCAAATTGAAATTCTGTGAATCCATTTCTTCAAATCATTGTCTTTTGAAAATAATCAGTACTTTAAAGCTCCAAGGAGTTTTCTGGGGAATAAAATGTAAGCAGCTTTCCATTCAAAGACAGTAAGTTGGCTAAGATTTGTACTGTAGAAGCCTTCATGTATCTTAAAACCTCATATTGTATATTGCCTGGACAAAATCAGAAGGCTCCTAGACAACCCTGATTCTGGCTCTGTTTTCTGTAGCTCCAGAAAATAAGAAAAGGAGAATCTGATACTACTGGCAGTCTATGCTCTCTTGCTTTTCTGGGCCAAGACATGCATTTAAAAATAAAATCAAGGAAATTGTAAACCAGTAGTAAAAACAAATAAAGCACCCAAGAGTTTGCCTCTTCTCATGTCCTGTGCCCTGAGTCTCTTAGATTGTCTAATATTAAACTAAAGTGACAAAACTATGCTCGGGGCTTGTCCTCTGCACTTCGTATTTAAAGTTTATGGGAAATAATCATGAAAAGACACCATATTTATTATATCATTATGATTTTTATCATATGCCGTTTTTGTTTAATAGCGTCTATGCATTTACAAGTCCAATTTTTTTTTTTTTTTTAAGCTTGCAAACTTCTTTACTGAACTAATTTGGGTTATAGATTGTGGTGATGGGATTGGGAAACTACTTAAAAATAACTCTTTGGGACCTGCTACAGGAAAGCTTAGGTGAGTAAATATATGAAAACCAGATACAATATTTCTGTGGAATCTTTTTTTGATGTGGACCAATTTTAAAGTTTTTATTGAATTTGTTACAATATTGCTTCTGTATTGGTTTTTTGGCCTTGAGGCATGTGGGATCTTAGCTCCCCAACCAGAGTTAGGAATAGAACACGCAGCCCCTGCTTTAGAAGGAGAAGTTTCTCTCTCTCTCTTTTTTTAAAATCTATTTATCTATCTGTTTGTTTATTTTTGGCTGTATTGGGTCTTCGATGCTTCACGAGGGCTTTCTCTAGTTGCCGCGAGGGGGGCTACTCTTCTTTGAGGTGCGAGGGCTTCTCATCGCAGTGGCTTCTCTTGTTGTGGAGCACAGGTTCTAGGTGCATGAGCTTCAGTAGTTGTGGCTCGCGGGCTCTAGAGCGCAGGCTCAGTAGTTGTGGCGCGTGGGTTTAGTTGCTCCGCGGCATGTGGGATCTTCCCGGACCAGGGCTCGAACCTGTGTCCCCTGCGTTGGCAGGTGGATTCTTAACCACTGCGCCACCAGGGAAGTCCCTCTGTGGAATATCTTGATGTCTGTTGTTTACCTTTAGCTGACAGTATATCTTGTCTCCTTAGGTCAATTTTTTTTTTCTCTTTAGACTTGTGAATTTGTGTTTTACTTTAATAGTACGGTTATGAATTCGGTTTCAACACGTTTTATCTTAGTGGCATTTATGTTTAGGGTTTTCAGTAATTATTAGTTTGAGATCAGGGAAAGATTTTTATGAGCACAGAGACACTTCTTGAGCTTTGTTCCAGCTGCTTTCTAGCTCTCAAGTTATTGTGGATCAGGCCTAGGAAAGCTGAAGTTTTAGATTATTACTGTGAAATCAAGTTCTATTTTTATTTATTAATGTTAATTTGTCTGGTGTAACTTTGCTCTGGGCTAAGTAAGACATAGAGGAATGTTTTCTTTTGAATTCTGACTGCTCCACTTCTCTTAACAAACCAGATCCACAGATTAGACTTGTAAATGATCTGTTTTCTTAAGGTATCTTCTAACAGAATGGGTCTCAGGGGAGCTGAGCGCCAGCACACATTTAGCTGGGAGTGACAGTTCGTCTCCCTGAATTACATACCCTTTGTACATACACAGCAATTTTGGAGGCAAGACTTGCAATTTAAACTCTGTTCTGGTCTAATCAGTGTGATTTATTTTATAATCAGTTTTATTTATTATAATTATTTTGTGTGATATATTTCTGACATAATCATGTAGGGAAGCTGAAATTTCTTGAGTAGAAACTTGCTTTGGAGAACTTTGAAGTCTTGATAGGAAAATACTGAATATAATTTATGCTGTATCATGATCTGGAAAGATATGGAAGCATACGTAGGTCACTGAAACTTTATTGAGCTGTATTTATTTAATTGTTTTTATGAATAGGGAGATTAAAACTTGAATACATTTAACTCTTGGAAGAGAGTCACTAAAACAGTTAATATTTCTTCAGAATTGTATACTATATGGGAAATAATCATGGAAAGACACCAGGTTTATTATATCATTATTGTTTTTATCATATGCCATTTTTGTTTAATAGCTTCTGTGTGATGCATTTACAAGTCCTTTTTTTTTTTTTTTTAAGCTTGCAAACTACTGAACTAATGTGGGTTATAGATTGTGGTGCTGGGATTGGGAAACTACTTAAAAATAACCCTTTTGGACCTGCTATATTTCTTGAAGGCAGCTTGCTGAAGAAAAATTAGATCAGGCTTTCTGGATTGCTAGATCCAGACCATCAAAAAATGCTCTGACCGGGCTTCCCTGGTGGCGCAATGGTTAAGAATCCTGCCAATGCAGGGGACATGGGTTCGAGCCCTGGTCCGCGAAGATCCCACATGCCGCGGAGCAAATAAACCCATGCGCCACAACTACTGAGCCTGTGCCCTAGAGCCCACGAGCCACAACTTCTGAAGCCCAGGCGCCTAGAGCCCATGCTGTGCAACAAGAGAAGCCACCGCAATGAGAAGCCCGTGCACCGCAACGAAGAGTAGCCCCCACTCGCTGCAACTAGAGAAAGCCCGCGCACAGCAACAAAGACCCAACGCAGCCAAAAATTAAAAAAATGCTCTGACCAAAAGAAAAAAAAGCCTGCTGGATCCACCCCCAGGAATCCTCGTGGGTCCCCATGGTAACAACCTCCTTGCTTACAACTTGTCACTGTGTAACTGTCACTGGGGTTCAAAGAAAAGCCAGTATATCAAGAACTGTGTGGCATTAACTACTCCTTGGTAAAATGCTGTTGCACATTTGCAACAAGCCAGAAATAGAAAGTTAAAGTTTCTGTGTTCCATTAATTAGATGCTTTAAAAAGCTGCCTAATTATGGTAAGGTGCAGTGGTGGGAAGGTGGTGGGTGGCCAAGGCAGGCATAGGAAGAAGCCATAGGCTCCGAATGTTAGGACCTTCATTTTTTTCTCTAAACCTTTCATTTTCCAAATGAGGGAAGTGAAATGTGTTACTTAAGTTCACATAGGAGCAGAAGCAGGATTCCATCCCAGATCTTCTCATTTTCCAGGACAGTCCTGCTGTCTCTGCCCACACATCACATTTGCCATGCCTCTACTTTTCAAAAACCAAGTATCAGTTTCTGAGGTTAGGAAAAGACCTTAGAGGTCATGCAGGGGAATTTTCTACCCAGTGGAGGAATCCCTTCTACAGCATCCTGGGCAGGTGCCCTCTGCCTCTTCCCTCAGGTGGGGGTTACCTATCTAGTTAGCAAAAACCCCACTGCCTGACTTCAAAGAGAAGATAGTTTTACATGGCTTTCCCATTTTAAAGCTACAAGCTTTATTTTTCTCCCCTTATAAATTAGCAATTGAAAATCAGACCGGAATGTTTTTCATTAGCCTGTTTATCTCCGTTTAAGTCATGCTTGTCAGTCATGACAAGGCAGATAATTCGTTAAAAGAATTATGTCATGCCTAAACTCTAGAACTTTGAAAAGATAATGCCATATTTGGAACAAGCTAGTCCTTTAACAGCTGAGAGGGAAGAGATGATAAATGCTATATTCAGCTTAAAGTATTTTATAGCGTGCTTAATAAGATGAGATGATGGTGAGCTAAAGAGTATCAAAGAGGCCTCAAAATATTTAAAAAATAAAATCAAAAGCCAGATAGGCAAGCTATTTTGTATTTTTTATGGTGCATTTGTGACTGTTTTTGTCATTGTTTAGAGTAGGTTCATTTACACAGAAGTGAGTTTTGGATTCAAAACCAACATTATTTTGGTAATTATTAATTACACATACCAAAAAAGAATTTTTTTTAAGGTCCATTTCTTGGATGTCATTGTTGCTCAATATGCCAGTCATTTAATGTCCCTTCAGTAAGTGCTTCAGCTTTTATTTCACTTTTCTTCTTTCCTAACTGCTTGAAAGGTAGTAACAGGTAAACATTTAAGATTATTAGCTTGAGGTGTTTTTTTTATACCTTTTAAGCAAAGCATAAATGCATATTTTCTAATAAGGTATACAGAAATGTTTTCAGTTTCTTATAACCACAGATACTTTTTCCTCGAAGAATTTACCATATTTAAAAATGGAGAATTTGGCTCCAATGTTAATTTTTCTTTCTGTCTTACCAGAAAGTTAAAGTGAAAATGCTGTTGGCAGTCTTTTGCTGTCTTGACTTTAACACAGTAGAGAATGCTATAATGAAAATGTGGCTGAGTTTTTAATATTCTGGAATTTCATGACCACCAGCACTTCTTGTTGTGCAGCCAGGGTAATTAAGGTAATCAAATACTTTAGTCATTAGCGGGTGTGGCCTGGCTCTGAAAGAAATATCTAATTGTACCCTCAACCCAGTGCCCTTTTCCCTCATTTAGTCCGAAACATATTTATTATTTTTGTCATTATTCTGGTTCTTAATTTGACCAGTGAATTTTTGCTTAAAAGTTCATCATACAGTTTTTCTTGATAAGAAAGTATGCTGAATTACAGTGTAATGACAGAAACTAGCTGTTAGACTTCACGGTTTGGGTGGGAGGTGTGGGGAGTGAGAGAGAGAAACGAAAAAGAGAGGAAGGGAGGGAATGAGAGAGAGGAAGAGAGAGATGGTTTCATCCGTACCATTTTGTAGACAAGGAAACTTGAGGTTAGGAACCTCAGGGAGGATAGTAACTTATTGGGGGCATCCAGCTATCAAGTTGTAGGTCGGGGCTGGGCTTTGAGTCCACACTCCAAATTCTGTGCTATTTTCCTTTCCTTTTCTTGCTTCTGGAGGCTAAGCCTCATGAAAATAATGTAATAATTGGGCTTCCCTGGTGGCACAGTGGAATCCGCCTGCCAATGCAGGAGACTCGGGTTCGAGCCCTGGTCCAGGAAGATTCCCACATGCCGCGGAGCTGCTAACCCCGTGCACCACAGCTACTGAGCCTGTGCTCCAGAGCCCGCAAGCCACAACTATTGAGCCCAGAGTGCTGCAACTACTGAAGCCTCGCATCTAGAGCCCGTGCTCCGCAACAAGAGAAGCCACTGCAATGAGAAGCCTGAGCACCGCAATGAAGAGTAGCCCCTGCTCGCCGCAACTAGAGAAAGCCCGTGTGCAGCAACGAAGACCCAGCACAGCCAAAAATAAATAAATAAGTAAATATTTTTTTTTAAAAATGAAATAATTTATTTTTGTAACCACTCCTTTTCATGTAGTAGTATAATTTTTAACTGTTAATCAGTAATGTAAATTCATTGTCTTATTTTAGAAGTTCTTACCATTGAGTTAGGAAAAAATGGGCGTATCTTTTAACTGCCCTGGTAAGATACTGTTTGCGTACCCTACCTAAACTGTTTACCTGTTTTCTTGTTGAAAAGTAGGAGTGATTTAACCCTAATGAAAGTGGCATGGAAATGTGGTTTTAAGGTAGGTAGCATTTATAGCATCTTCGTGTCTTTAAAAAGAAATGCATGGAGTTCCTGTGGGCAGATAGGTGGGGGTATCCCTCCCACAGGTCATTTAGTAGGTGAGAAAACTGGATGTTACATCTTTATTTGGTTCCTTAGTGAGAAATGATGTGACATGAAAGACTGCCATCTCCCTTTTTTTACCCTTCTTCTTAAAGTCTGGTCCCCATCTTCCAACTCCCATGCCCCACAGCCATCCTTTTGGCTCTGACATTGCTTCTTAATTCCAAACAGCCATATTCCATGAGCTCCTAGAAAAGAGAGAGAAAGAAATCACCAATCTCTTGGCTGCCTTGCAGTCAGTGCCATTTTTACCAGTTGGTCTGCTCTGTGACCATGTCCTCTTTTGACTGGACCCACATTAAAGTGTGTCCCAAATGCTATCTTGATATATGTCCTCACTAGCAATCTTGTTTTTTAAGTCTCCATTTACAGGTTGATTCACAGTGGGAGGGAGAGCCATGTTCAGAAACTTTCTGATAGCCTGATTTTTCTTGTCTTTCATCTCTTTGCTTCTATTTATGTTCTTTGTACCTCTTCCTTGAGCTTGCACCTTCTGCATAGTTGACTGTATTATATCATCTTTGAGGCTGCAAAATAAAAGTTGGAAGATTTTAAAGTTCCCAGAATAATGTTGTCGCCCACATTGCACATATGTCACATTTTGAGTTTACTAGTTAAGCCTCTAAATATGTACTTTATATACAGTATGTGCAGTGTGATGACTTAGGTTGCCATGAGAACCTAAAAATTTTAGGCTTAAATGGTTCAGTAACAGACACATTTTTTCCCCTTTATTGTCTTAGAGGAAGGCTAGGTTTTTCTTTTATCTAATATACTTTTTACAAATTGAGATATTAGGCAGTGACTATTCTCAGATATCACGTCTTGCTGACAGGATGGGTACCTTCTTTGTTTGCCTATTATCAGTCTTCTTTATTCCAATCTTCCATGCTCTAGTTTTTTCCCTCTCTACCTGTCTCCTGTTACTTTCTGTGCTACAGGATAGAATTAGAAGTAGGAAACTGGAGGCCTTAGCGTCTTAAAAAAAAAAGTACACCTGGTAAGAGAGGAAGTATCTAGTGGGATGTCCCTCAGCAGATCTACAGAATTCCACTCTCCTGTAAGCCTCCTGAGATGAGCTGTGGTAGTAAAATTTGCTTGGGAAAAAAAAAATTTTTTCCTGAGGCTTTTTTTTTTTTTTTTTTAATTGAAGTTATGGTTGATTTACAATAGCTTGAGAATTTTTTTGAGAAATACTTATTTGTTTATTTAGGCTGTGCTGGGTCTTAGCTGTGGCACATGGGATCCTCATTGCCACGTGTGGCCTCTTTAGTTGAGGCATGGGAACTCTTAGTTGCGGGATGCATGTGGGATTTAGTTCCCTGACCAGGGATCAAACCCAGGTCCCCTGCATTGGGAGCTTGGAGTCTTACCCACTGGACCACCAGGGAAGTCTGAGAATTTTTTTTAAAAGGCATTATGTTAGTCTGCATCTAAAACAATTCAGATTCTTTTGAATTGGGATATATTGTTTTGGATAATTTCTTGGCCAGGGTGACTTGTTTATTCTTGACTAGGTTTAGTCATGAAGATTCCCTTCTTATTGGACTAGGAAGTGCAAGAGGAGATGACAGAATGTTAGAGATGGAACAGACTATATATCGTTTAGTCTTTGGTTCTTAAACCTGTTTTGGATGCTGGACCCCCTTTGAAAATCTGGTAAAAAGCTATGGACCCATTTCCCTATAAACATAAATTAAGTACATAAATATATTTTACATATATATAAAATTTTGCACATAATTTAGTGGGGTTTATGGCATCCATGAAATATCCATGAATTCTACAGGTCTGTGGACCCTAAATGTGGACTCCTGATCTGGTCCAATACCATTTTTCACTTGAGGAAGCAGGTAACAGGAAACAAATGACTTGCCAATGGCCATACTATAGGTGTGTATAGCCATTTTGATTTTGTGGTTATACTTTAACCACCCTTGCTGTATACAATTGTGGTGTTTTGCATTGTGTTGTTTATCTTTACGTAAGTAATCTTAATGGGTAATTAAAGCTGTGATCTCACCCAAAAAATAACATAGTAGTCCACAATAAAATACACTTTGGGAAATCAAAGTTGCTATAACAGACCTGCTCAGAAAAATTAAATGTATTTAAAAAAATGTATAAGACACTAACACAGTTAAGAGATTTTAAATAAAATGTTGAACACTTGCATGTCTTTGTTTTGTGGGACATGAAAATGCCTCCACTGCTGGAATTCTGCTGTGCTCTTTTCTCTTTTTTAAAAAAAAAAAATTAATTTTTGGCTGCATTGGGTCTTCGTTGCTGAGCGCCGGCTTTCTCTAGTTGCGGCGAGCGGGGGCTACCTTCTTCATTGCGGTGCGTGGGCTTCTCATTTTGGTGGCTTCTCTTGTTGCGGAGCACAGGCTCTAGGCGTGCGACTTCAGTAGGTGTGGCACTCGGGCTCAGTAGTTCTGGCTCATGGGCTCTAGAGTGCAGGTTCAGTAGTTGTGGCACATGGGCTTCGTTGCTCCGTGGCATGTGGGATCTTCCCGGACTAGGGCTCGAACCTGTGTCTCCTGCATTGGCAGGCGGATTCTTAACCACTGAGCCACAAGGGAAGTCCCTGTGCTCTTCTTTTTCAGCACGTCAAACAGAGTGTGGACAAGGCTGTGCCTTGCACTATGAGATCTAGGTGGTGGGATTCAGAGATCAGTTTTGCTATAATTTGGCATAATTTGCTCATCATTACTACATTACCTACAAAAGGTAAAGAGAAAATTTCAAATGGTCAGTTTGCCTATAAAATATACTAAAGTAAATAATTATGGTGAACCAATTAATTTTAAGAATTTGAAGGGTTTTCTTTTTTCCAGTTTTAGAGAAAGCGTTTTGCTGGGGTGCAACCTAGTATGTTTATTTATGTCCCCCCAGGAACCTAGTATGTTTATTTATGTCCCATAAACTGGAGGATTGTGCACACACTTATACCAGACATGTCAGTGATGGAAAGGAACTAGACAATGTTCTCCTCTCTGGAGCTCCCCTTCGCAACTGGGTGACTTAGCGAGTATTTTGTAATCAAAGATCTCAAATGCACAGTAAGTATTGGTTGATTCATTGAGAACTAAAGTACAGAATCATTTGAACCCATCAACCATGCATTTTCTTTCCTTCTTTGGTTCCCTGCCTGTCTTTTTTTTTTTTTTTAAACCATGCATTTCTTATCTTTGGAGAGTTCACTCTGGCCAGAAATTAAGCTTTTCATATATTTCACATTGAGATGAATCTGAATGAATTGTTCCAAGCAAAGTAATTTTTAGAACATAAACATTTGACTTCTGATTATATAAGCCAGCATCCTGGGAAATATATTTTAAAAGTTGTATCAAATTTATTTTAACTTGTAAATCAGAAGAAAAGAAAAAGAGAGACCTAAAACTGTCTGAGAGTTGGAATGAGACCTTCATTCTGAAAGCAGCAGAGGGCCCGTGAAGTCTAGGACCCTTCAAACACATGCGGAATAACCTTTTTTGCATGTTAAGTTCCAGGATTTAAATGATAAATTAAGCCTCATGGCTGCTGCTGGCCTGGTAAGAGTGTAGCCTGCTGAAGTTCTCACAGTGTCTTTCCTGTTTGCTGTGGCAGAGGGATTCTTGGTGTAAGTGACTGAAATTATCGGGAAGTTCCTTTGCCAAAATAGAATCTCAAACCTTTCTTCAAGTACCGGCCTGTGTGTTTCTGTTTTTTGTCTGGAGTATGTGAACACAGTGCATGTGTGTGAGATAATTGGGCTTTCACTAATGGCCCCCTTTCAGCAACCATGTATGGATAAAGCTGTTCAGGTCCCTGCTCCTCCCTCTCTGAGCAGGGAGGAGGACCTGTTTTGCTGAAGCTGCTGTTCCACTTTTCAGCTTTCTATATTTGTACAGCAACAGCAGGAGCAGCCCACTAGCTCGGCCGCGTGGCTGCCCTGTGCGCCCATCCTGGCTCTGGCCTGCTCAGGGCTCAGCCAGGGCTTGCAATTTGTGTTCTTCCGTGCGTCCATCTGTCTGTCTGTGTACATTTCTGTGGAGGACTGAGGTTTTCAAGTTGAAGAGGTGACCCGTTTGTCTTTTTTGTTTTGTTTTGTCAATTATAAATGGTAAAGAATGTTTCAGAATCTTGGGGATGGGGTGAGGAGACAAGATTTGTATTATTTAACAAAATATATTTTAGGGAGAGGATGCCAAACTGGTAAACATAGTGTCAGAAATGGTCTCTGGGTTCTCTTAGAAACTTTTCTCGTTAAAGTAATAGTGTTTTTTCCCTTTTGTTTTTCACTTGTCACAAAGCCCAGTTCTTAGGGGTGGAAGTGAATTCCTTTCCTGGCACACAAATTTCCTGATGTAAGATTTGAGTAGAAAAGGCTGAGACACGTTTACCCCCTTAAGAAATGACCTCATACACATCTTTTTGGAAGAGGGTACAGTAGGGGCTAAGCCTCTTCCCTTGGCCTTTTGCCGGGAAAGGAACTGTGGGAAATGCCCCATTGCTTTGGGCTTTGCAGTGGCCTATGCTGTTTGCACGGATTCAGAGTGCTTTGTAAAGTTTGGCCTTACCAGAGGGCTTGTAATGTTTTTTGGTGTCATGTCTATTTAAGGAATAGTATGGGACATGACATGCAGACAGATTTCAGTTTATTTCCAAAGAGTATTGGATTTGTTATATATTTAAGGAGTACTCTCGTGCTTTGTTATGAGATATTCTGATTAGACAGAAATGAATTGCTCGATCTTGATCAACTTAAGTCTAAATTCAAGTTGGTTTCTTTGTTTTACCCTTTCCTTTTACTCCCCTCCCCCATCCCCCCCCATGAGTCATAAGCATGCCGAGTTGGGAATAGAACTTGTCAGCTGAATAGGGATGAGACAGTTCTCTGCACATATTTGTAACTGTGGCCCATGAGGAGAGTAAAGGACTTAAAATGCTGGAGAAATACAGTCACTGAGGCAGCTTCTTCTGTGGCTGTGTGGTATGGTTGCAGGGTTCCATGTGACCATTTACTGATGTATTCTGCCTTTGAATCACTTAGGAGTCTGTTGTTCTGTGACTTGTCCATTGTTGGCTTCAGGTGTATGTGTTTGTGTAGGGCCTAGGACCTGGTGCTGAGTCTCTCATGGGTCCTACATACTTGATGACTTTATAAAATACTGTTGAGTGTGGCATTAAGTGGGCTTCAGCTTCCCCTTGGCAACTCTTAGTGCCTGTCTCATTTTGCCATTCTACTAATGTTTTCTCATTTATACCATGAATCACTATACACTCTCTTTAGGGTCTATCATTGGAGATTAAAATCAGTGGCAGCTCTCTGATTTTACTGCTCAACCCCAATAAAGGACACTGTGGTTTAGCACATCTCTATTTCAGCTTTCCCTTTGTTCTTAATCTTTAAAAAAAAATTATAATTTTCCCGGTCTCATTAGTTGTTATTTTTTTCCATTGTATGCTTTTTGAAAGCTTCCATAAATCCGTTTTTGATATGACGCAGGAGGGTAATAAATAAATGTTTATAAATAAATAAGTGCTCTTAGAACAAGTGGTTCAGTATTTCGTAATGAAGGTTATACTTACACTGAACGCGAACAGGCCCAGTTGAAGATTTGTCAGCCAGTCATTGCCTTCTTATCTACACCCCTCCCTCTCCTTCTAATAGGAAATATTTCTGTATAATGTTAGGTACTCCATTTTGTTGGGATTGACATCTACACACTGCTGTATTTAAAGCAGATAACCAGCAAGGACCTACTGTATAGCACAGGAAACTCTGCTCAATATTCTGTAATAACCTTAATGGGAAAAGAATTTGAAGAAGAACAGAAAAAAATTAAATTAAAATCTTACGTACTCCATTTTGAAGAGAAACAATCCTCTCCCACCGTAGGCACCAACCTTAGTGCCTGGAATAATAATGATAGCAAAAGTTTATTGAGTGGTTTCTGTGTGCCAGGCACTGTTCTAAATACTTTTACATACATGAGTTTTAAAATTCTAACAAACATCTTCTAAAGTAGATACAGTTGCCATAACCATTCGGCAGATGAGAAAACAGGTATAAAGAAGTTAAACAATTTACCCAAAGCTAAACCTGGCTAGTAAGCTCAAAACTGGGATTCAAAAGCAGTGGTGTGGGAGCTTCCCTGGTGGCGCAGTGTTTTAAGAATCCACCTGCCAATGCAGGGGTCACGGGTTCGAATCCTGGTCTGGGAAGATCCCACATGCCACGGAGCAACTAAGCCCGTGCACCACAACTACTGAGCCTGCACTCTAGAGCCCACGAGCCACAACTACCAAGCCCGCGTGCTACAACTGCTGAAACCTGCGTGCCTAGAACCTGTGCTCCGCAACAAGACAAGCCACCACAATGAGAAGCCCGTGCACCGCAATGAAGAGTAGCCCCCGCTCGCCGCAACTAGAGAAAAGCCTGTGTGCAGCAACGAAGACCCAATGCAGCCAAAAATAAAATAAATTAAAAAAAAAAAAAAAAAAAGTGGTGTGACTCCAGAGTCTGAGTGTAGGGCATATTATAGGCTTATAGTCAATATTTGACTATTAATTTTATTAACATGTTCTGAGTTTTATTTGGGGATTTTTGAATCATGAATCAGTTTAACCCAGTTTCATTTTAGAATTTCCTTCTGAAAATGACTATACTATATGACTTTGGTTTTGCAGGTCTCTGTCAACTAATTCATTTTTTGATGATAAAAAGCTGGAAGGCAAATAGTCTGTGAAGCATTCCCAGAATTACTAATTTATCTCTGCTGGTGCCAGACTGTTTACTGAAGATATTGAAAGCAGAGTTAATTTTAGTTTCTTTAACTCTTGGTTCCTGCGCTACACATCTTCAGGAGGGGCCTTTATAGGGGGGCATGGGAAGGGAAGACTGGCAGATTTTACCTAATCCACTAGCTGTAATCTGTGTGAGTGTAACAGGATAGTAGGGAGATGTGTTTAAAAGAAATGATGATGGAAGAATTATTGGTAGGCTGAGTAATTTCAGTGGAGGGTAGCAAAAATGTTATTCCATCTTAGACATGTGATTAAATAGCACAAAAGTTTGATTTAGACAGGGAAGAATCAGTTCTTCTAAGGTGTTTGTCTCTCTCAAATTGATGACAGATTTTCTCTAACCGTATATGCTTTCCCTTGTGTATATGCTGTCCTATGTTGTTGGTTTTTTTTTGCGGTACTCGGGCCTCTCACTGTTGTGGCCTCTCCTGTTGCGGAGCACAGGCTCCCGACGCGCAGGCTCAGCGGCCATGGCTCATGGGCCCAGCCGCTCCGCGGATCTTCCTGGACCGGGGCACGAACCCGTGTCCCCTGCATCGGCAGGCGGACTCTCAACCACTGCGCCACCAGGGAAGCCCTGTCCTATGTTTTTTGTTTGTGTAAATCTTGTCTTCTGAACAGGGATGGGAATTGGGCCTTTTTTGTACCCTCTCTGCTTCTAGGTATCAAGTTGGATGTTCTCTATGTGTGTTTTTTGATGGATAGATCTCCCATTTTACAGAGAGCTTGTTTTTGTAAAAAGGAAATCAAAGCACTGACAAGTTTAATTTTGTGGAACAGTGGGATTTTTTTTAGGAGTGATTTGAAGGAGGTGACAGAGATCATATAAATGGGTATTTAAATGTGAGAAGCACTTTTAGGAGCACAATTTGAGAGTGATGAAAGCATGATAACTGAAGTCACTTTTTTTTAAAGTGACAGTATTAAAGAGATATTTAGATTTGCCCTAGGGCTGCACATCCTTCGGGATGAATCAAGTCATGCTGAACATACGCCCTGATTGGCTGAAGCAAAGGTGTAATTTTTGTATTTTCTGGCATAAAACCTAACTATCTCAGGAAGCGTCTCTACAGAAAGAAGTGGTTTCTGGTTTTGTAGAATTACGACCTTAAGAACAGAAAGAGATTGAGTAGAGTTTCCTGATTTTCAACAGAATAGGACAAACCTCCTGAGACAAGACCATATGGAAGCATCCTGCTGAGTGCCCATGTGTTTAGGGTGAGGTTGGGGCAGATGGTACAGGCAGGGTTCCTGGCTGCTTGGTCAGAGATTTTGGAGATGATAGAAGTTAGGTGTTAGGTACTGTGGAAGAACTGTTGTATGTTGTGTATATTGGGCATGTTAGCCTAAGAGTTGAGAGTGAGCTCAGTGAGAGGATGTTGATGTATTTGGTAGTGTTGGGGGTAAGATAAGGGAAAAGGTGGGGAGATGCTGACCTGGAATGATAACCTGCAATTCGATCTTAACCTCCTTCTGAGATTAGGGAGGGGGACACAAGATATGGTGTGAGAAACAAGATTCCAGATCCCTGGCCTCTTTTGTTCTCTAGAGCCTTCAAGCAAGATATTGCAGGACTGTAGGATTTTTCTGTTTAAGCTTGAAGCTGTTTTGATTCCTTTTTGAGGTACTAGGCCAAAAGCTGTATTTATAGAACTTGTTTTGACACATTATCTCACCCTGTCCTTTGCCTTCCTTACTGGAATTCAGCTAATGTTGCACTCTGCCTGGCAAGAAGGGTTGATTGAAGAAATGTACACATGGATATACAGCTGAGTGATTGAAAATACCTCCAAACTTTGTAAATAGTCCAGCTGTAATGTTTGCAGTCAGTTGAGTTGCTGGGGCAATTTCAAATGGTATAATATAATTACTCAGCTCACACATGGTAGGTATACTGCTGGTTAACCTGGACATTGGCTGTTTCCACACACAAGTTTCTGGCAAAGCAGGAAAAAAAATACAAAAACAAGGTGCTTGTTTTGTAACAGAGCTTGAGTTGGGATTTTTCTTTGTCCCTCATAATTTCAAGAGTTTTCTTTAAAGAAAAATTTCTGTAGAATAGATAACATATCCATATGTAGACAATTCAGTCAGTATTCCACTTCTGCAACCTTGTTAGCAATTTTTTCTTTATCCTTCCAGAGATACTCTATTTATGTACAAGCCATGTGTAAACCCTTTCTTTTTTTTTTGGCTGCGCCACGATGCTTGAGGGATCTTAGTTCCCCGACCAGGCATCGAACCCGGGCCCTGGCAGTGAAAGTGCTAAGTCCTAACCACTGGACCACCAGGGAATTCCCAGTCCTTTCTTATATAAATATATCCTCCTGATCAGTCCTTAGTGGTACATTGGAACTGCCTTTTTCTCTTTAATAGCTACAGAGTGTTCTATTGTGTCTCTGTACTATAGTTTATTTAACCAGCACCCAACTGATATGCATATATGTTTCCAGTTTTTGCTATTATAAACAATGTTCTTATGTATGCCCCTTTGTGTACATCAGGTGTAAGCTTATTTGAAGGCTGTATTTCTAGAACTGGAGTTGCTGAATTGCTGGATTCAAAGGGCATGTGCAGGTTTCACTATTGATAAGATATTTAAGATCATTTTTTATATTTTGCAAGTGCTATTATCAATTGAAGACTAGAAAGATCTTTTTTGTAAATTTTATTAAAGTATAGTTGATTTACAACGTTGTGTTAATTTCTGCTGTACAGCAAAGTGATTCATTTATGCATATATAAATTCTTTTTCATCTTCTTTTCCATTATGGTTTATCATAGGATATTGATTATAGTTCCCTGTACTATACAGTAGTACCCTGTTGTTTATCAGAATAAAAGATCTTAATGCAGTGTCAAACTGCTACGCCAGGGCTTCCCTGGTGGTGTAGTGGTTGAGAGTCCACCTGCCAATGCAGGGGACACGGGTTCGTGCCCCGGTCTGGGAAGATCCCACATGCCGCGGAGCGGCTGGGCCCGTGAGCCATGGCCGCTGAGCCTGCGCGTCCAGATCCTGTGCTCCGCAACGGGAGAGGCTACAACAGTGAGAGGCCCCCGTACCGCCAAAAAAAAAAAAAAAAATCAGCCTATAAATTCCAAGTACTTGTTATGCCTAAAGTTTAATAATCACCTCAGAAAAATAAAAGCAAACTAATATTTTGAGTTCCCCTCCAAAAAAGCATTTTACAGACTGGCTTATTTTACCAAATAGAGTGCTGTGACTCCAGAAAGTAAAAATCTTACTGGCTGCTTATGGAACCTGGGTCACTTAGTCCGCTATCTTCACTTTAGTTCCCTCATCTGGAAAATGGGAATGAAAATGCTGAAGAATCTCCTTTGAGCACTCAGGAGAATAAAGTCATTTCCAGAAGGTTATGTATTATAGAAATGACTCTTCAGAGACATCAAGATTATAAGGTAATTTAAAAAGTAACTCTGACAGTGTTTTAGAAAAAAAAATTAGTCACATTCTGCCTACATGGTACTAACATATGGTGCAGCCCTGATGAGCTGCACAAGTGGGCTGAAATCAAAATGCATTTGGAGAGAGGAGCAGTAGTGACTCACTAGATGAGACAGATTTGGCCTTATGGCCGGGCAGTGAAACTAAGGCGGAACTGGTGGTCTTTGAACATGCCAACTTTCAGCAAATGATACATGAATATTATGGGAAATTGGAATGACTGAGCCTTTGGGTGCGGATTAGGTGCTTTGTCAGTGTCTCAATCCTTGTAGCCCTCCTCTGTATCTTTAGAACCCCCACTTCTTTCACACAGTGGGGAACCTTTGCTGCCTCTGACTTCTGTGCATGGTTCCCTGTGTCTTTGGGAGGTAGAAGCTGCTAGGCAAATATTTAACACTGATATGCCTGGAACATTGGGTTCAAACTAGAAAGATACATAGGACAGTTAGCAGTTCTTCCCAGAGAAAGCTGCACATTAGCTTAGCTACCATATGTAAATTGCTGCTGCTACATCCAGCAATTTTGTTGCCCAGGGCTGACAGTGCTGCCAAGGAAACAGGAGGAGCTAAAGACAGAATGAGATTCCTACTCCCCTCCCCCTGCAATAGAGAGCTGTATGGGGAGGAGAGAGGGAATACTTAATGGGGATTTGAGAATTACTTGGAGAGTATAGGCATTTTGGGAGGAAGTAGGAAAAGAGATTTTTTTAAATGTATTTTGCATTCCCTGTCTGCCTCACCTGAGCACCTCCAAAATGGAATGCCTCTTAGGTGAGATGAACTCTTGTTTAGCTGTGTACATAGTCGTATGGAAAGATCATATAACTAAACAGGAGATAAGATGGCAGATCAGGGAAAGGAAGAAGAACAAAGTCCAACTCACCACCGTTCAACTTTGTGAACCACTTTTTGTAGCAGTTTCAGAGGATTTAATAATTATGTTGGGGCTTCCCTGGTGGTGCAGTGGTTAAGAATCCGCCTGCCAATGCAGGGGACACAGGTTAGATCCCTGGTCCGGGAAGATCCCACATGCTACGGAGTAACTAAGCCCGTGCGCCACAAGTACTGAGCCTGCTCTCTAGAGCCTGCGAGCCACAACTTCTGAAGCGCGCGTGCCTAGAGCCCGTGCTCCACAAGAGAAGCCACCGCAGTGAGAAGCCCGCGCACTGCAATGAAGAGTAGCCCCTGCTCGTCGCAACTAGAGAAAGCCCACGCGCAGCCACGAAGACCCAACTCAGCCAAAAATAAAAATAAATAAAATAAATTTTTTTAAAAATGAAGAAAAAAAAGAGATGGTGGCTTTGTCAGATAGGTGTTATATTTATTGTTTGTGATATACAGATGAGGAAGATATTGGCAAAGTCAGGCTTTATGCCAATTCTGACTCTTGATTCTTTTTTTAAATAGATTTATTTGTTTTATTTATTTATTTTTGACTGCTTTGGGTCTTTGTTGCTGCATGCGGGCTTTGTCTAGTTGCCGCGAGTGGGGGGCTACTACTCTTTGCAGTGTGAGGGCTTCTCACTGCAGTGGCTTCTCTTGTTGTGGAGCATGGGCTCTAGGCGTGTGGGCTTCAGTAGTTGTGGCATGCGGGCTCAGTAGTTGTGGCTTGCACAACTAGCCACAACTGTGGCTCTAGAGCACATGGGCTTAGTTGCTCCATGGCGTGTGGGATCTTCCCAGACCAGGGCTTGAACCCGTGTCCCTTGCATTGGCAGGCGGCTTCTTAACCACTGCGCCACCAGGGAAGCCCCCTGACTCTTGATTCTTAAATGTGGGCTGCTCACAAGAAAAATGTTTATAATTGTCACATGAAGAAAGTGTTGCCATTTTGCATAACAGTGTTAACACCACTGAACTGTGCACTCAAAAATGGTTAGACAGTAAACTTTTCTCTTCTTTTGGCTGCACTGTGTGCAGCTTGTGGGATCTTAGTTTCCTGATCAGGGATCGAACCCGTGTCCCCTGCATTGGAAGTGTGGAGTCTTACCCACTGGACCGCCGGGGAAGTTCCTGTGTATTTTTTACCACAGTTTTTTTTTTAAAGCTGGGGAAAAATTGTTGCCTCTAAAGAGAGGATGAGCATACTGGCCAGTGGCGAAGGAGATGAGGTTGAGATCTGTTTATAATCTTCTCTCCTAGGGTCAGGGAGCGAACACACGTAGATGACTCAGTCAGTAAAGAATCAGAAGCCCCAAACTTAAGTGTGAATCATGGAAATAGTAGCCACAGAGCAAGTGTCGGAAGGGCGGGGGGAACGGTTTTTATATACCCCACAGAGGAAGTGTCACGTTTTATCCCTGCTGACCAAGACAAATCAGAGCTAAGCCTGATGTACAGGACTCAGGCTGTTTAACATGGAACAGTTTACTACTGTGGAAGGAGATGCTCTGGGAATGATAAGAATAGAAGAAGGGCATTTACTGTGTGTTTCAGTGTATCTGTATAATCCACCTAATCACCCCCATTTTACAGATGAGCAGAACAGTTAGTGGTTAGTTTTTCAGTCTTGAGTCCACCTATTTGTTGCTGAATACTTTTACACATTTCATTTGATGCTCTAGTCTTTGAGCAGATTCTACTCATTATTAGTTGTGATGTGTGTGCCCAGGATCCTGAATTAGAATCTGGTGGCAACTGCCATTCACTGGCTGCAGGTTCCTAGGGAAAACAGGTAGAGTGGCTAATCCAGACAAACTCAACTGGATTTAGCACTAATCCCTGGTGGAGTTCTGCATCATGAAGAGCTTGGCTAGCTAGGATAGCTTTCAAAGTTGATCCTTTTATCTGGTTATTTGGCTTTCTCGGGTATGGGGGTGGGAGGGCATGCAGTTTTCCAAAGCAGTAAGCCCAACCTTCTTATTGAGCCAGCCGTATAACCGGAGGAAAGAGAAAGAAGTGAGGGCGTTGCAAACAGTCTAAAAGGTAAACATTTTTTAAAAGCACGATTTTCCTAAGTCATTCCTATTATTTGTCTTCTCTTCCAGTTAGAGATTTGTACAGTGGCTTGAGTGTATTCTGGGCATCCATTTGGTTCCTTTTGAGATAATGTGTATAGTTAAGTCCCTCTTTTACAGGTGAGGAAATTGACACTTAAGAGATGTTAATGAACTTGATCAGAGTCACACATCTACTGAGTAACAGCAGGAAGTTTTCACTACCTTTAATCAGATCTCTCTCAGGACAGTTGAGACTTTGGACATTTACCTACTTAACAAGATTTGCCTAAGAAAAAAGGTCAGATTCAACTTTATGGCGCTCAGCATTTCAAACGGTCTTTTCTGTGGTTTGTGTGCATGATCTTCCTTATAGATAGTTTTTAACCTGATGTTCTACAGGACCCAGACTGTTCATTGTAGAGCAACTTATTACAGTGGAAGGAGATGCTCTGGGAAAGATGCGGCTAGGAGAAGGGAGTTTACTGTGAGCTTCAGTGTATCTGTCAGGCTTTCAACCAAGGCTCCAACTGCCTGGCATTATATTCATTCCATCCAACTCCTTCATTGCCTGGATTCATGTGATCTTGAGAGTTACTTCATTGTGTCTTTTCTCGTCTGTAAATGGAGATAGAATAGGTAGGAGCATTAAATGTAAAGGACTGAAAACACTGCATGGCGTACAGTACTCAAAACATGTTAGCTTTTATAATTGTAGCCACTTGTAAATGACTGGACATTTCTCCCTACTTTCTGGTGATAAGGTGTGCAGATTTTAAATACCATATACCATCAATTTGAGGATGCATGCATTTATTACCATTGATGGTATCTTAAATTCCTTGATTTGTGATAACCTGTTAGATTCGAAGAGAAAAATCTGTGCAAAAAACTATTCATCTCAAAGCTGGATATAAAATCAGTGAATTGTCTATTGTTTTAAATTATCCAGGCCTGTTTTCAAATTTCCCAGGAGACCTATGGTTACCCTGAGGGCCAGGAGAGGCAAACAGGTAGGATCTGCCTTGCCCCCCTCTATCTTCAACCTGAACAGCTTCACCTTTATGTTTATGGGAAAAACACTGCATTTAAAAACATTTCAAAAACCTCTCATCTGGATAGTTCAGTTCTTCTTTAGCTCCCTGCTCTATTTATATCCAGGTATTGTTGAGAGCACTTACTAACAATTGTTAGTAAGTTAGTGAGTCATGTTCATGAGGCTAGGGTCATGGGTTCAGGCCTTATGTAGGTCACTGAGAATTACTGTGCCTGTTACCAGCCTCCGTATCTGGAGTTTGGTTCAGTGCATACTATGTAAGAGCTGTTGATGGTGACTGAGTCAGTGACCATTTATCTTACTGTAAAGGACTGTGTTTTGTTATTTACTCAAGATACAGGCCAGCAGAAAACTCTGAAAAATAAGAAAGGTTCATTACCTTGCCTACACTAAGGGAGGTGTGTAGGAGATCTGAGACCTTTCCTATCAGCCCTGAGAGATGATACCGTTCATTCACTCTTGCATCCTTGAAACATGTAAGTTCCAGGATATATTCCAAAACCAAATATAAATTATTTCCAGATTATTTATTGTGGGATAGGTACTTTGCCTTTCAGAGTCCCCTGTACCACTCACTTGCCAAGTACAATTTTAATACATCATGGCAGGTCATGTTTGGAACATCTAAACATATCACGAGCAGACAGTCCTCCTTGTTTCCCTCCATCCTTGTCTGTTGCATTGGTCCCCACCCCACCTAACTTTTTGGTGCTCCTTCCGCCCCCTAACTCTTTTCACCCCTCTTTGGAACCACCCTTATGCCTCCACACATAGTGATTAAGAACATGAAGGTACGATTAATAGAAATAGACTCTGTGGAGCTCCAGGGAAGTACAGGACAAAGGTAGTTCAGGCTTCCTCACAGATCTTAATGCATTTAGTTTGGTTCCCCACAGAAATGAAAGATGTAAAAAACTCAAACCTGAAGCTTTTAGTTTCCATTTAGCTTTCCTCTCTCCCCAAAGCATTTCTGTTTTCTTACAGACAAGGCAACAAAATTGTAGGAAAATTAAAACTGGAATGACAAAGCTTTTAAAGAAAATACATGGAACTTCCCTGGTGGCGCAGTGGTTGAGAGTCTGCCTGCCAATGCAGGGGACATGGGTTTGAGCCCTGGTCCGGGAAGATCCCACATGCCGCGGAGCAACTAAGCCTGTGCGCCAGAACTCCTGAGCCTGCGTTCTGGAGCCTGTGCTCCGCAGCAAGAGAAGCCACTGCAATGAGAAGCCTGTGCACTGCAATGAAGAATAGCCCCTGCTCACCGCAACTAGAGAAAAGCCCGTGCGCAGCCAGAAAGACCCAGTGCGGCCAAAAATAAAATAAATAAATTTTAAAAAACAATAACACCATTCACTTAAAAAAAAGAAAAAGAATCCTCCTTCCAATTCAGGGGACGCGAGTTCGATCTCTGGTCGAGGAACTAAGATCCCACATGCTTCAGGGCAACTAAGCCTGCATGCCCACCAACTACTGAGCCCGCGTGCCTCAATGAAAGATCCCGCATGCCGCAACTAAGACCCGATGCAGCTAAAAAAACTAAATTAAATTTTTTAAAAAAGAAAATACCTTCTTGTGTACTAGTCTTCCCACTGTCCTCCTGCAAGTTGACTAGGGCCTGTGTGGAGGAAGATGGTGTGTGCTTTCTTTGTGTGCTTAAGTTTTCTTTAAAACGTCTTCGGGTGACTTAGTAGGATGATTAATATCCTACTTATGTGTTTGTTTTTTAAATAAATAATTCACTTTCCTTTTTCTCTTGGCTGTGCAACTAAGGTTGTTCCTTAGCCCCCTATATATAGGGCTGCTATGTTCTGTGGGACCTAGATGTGTGTCCTTCATACTTTTAATATAATGGCCCTTCTTAACAACCCCAGGCCTCCCTTTTGCTCTTTGTATCCTGGAGATTCCCCAGCTAGCATGCAGTATGAGTCTGGTCTCACACTAGCAGTTTTCTCAACTGTTCCATGCAACATATTGGGAAACATGACTCCTTGGTCTTTTATTTACCCTTTATATCTTCCAGAATAAAACTAACAAGTAGACATTTAACTTGTTCTCTACCCTCCAAGGTAACAACTACTTCAGAGCCCTCTCAAGACACACTGGCTCAATAAAAGTTTATACTGCCTGGATGGTCACATTTCTCAAGAGAGATAGACCATGGGCTCTGGAGTTAGAATCCCTCATGTAGATTATTTTAGCATCTAAATTCTTAGAGTAATCCCCACCTTAAATGGTTATAATGATACAGGATTGAATGAGGTGTTGTGAACTTAGAAAATGTAAGTTCCTTTCCACTTAATAACTTGATGATGTAGGCAGGTCCAAGAAAGTGCTTTTAGAATTTTTTTTTTGTTAGTGTAGACTTTGCATTAAAATGGTTGGGAGCGTCATTACTTCATTAGCAAAATTGAAGACCAGTTAGGTCCATATGAAAAGTCAGATTAAGTACTCAAGCACCCATTTTATGTCAGTCAAGTAATGTCTTTGTGTTCACGGAGGGTGAGGGTAGGTAGAGTGTAGTGTCTCACAGTGAGTTCTGGTTCTAGCTTTGTCTTTGAGAATTCTTACACTTTCTAGAGTAGACTTGGTGACTTTCAGCAGTTCTCTGTAGCCAGGGCCAGGCAGAAAGTACAGTTGGCAGGAGTTGTAGATGGAAGTTTGTAGGAATTTGGGCAGCTTTTATAGAATCAATCTTGCAAGATTGTTCAATAATGTTTAAAAATGAAACAAACTGGTTTTGTGGTTCCTCTGTTTGCTTTTACCTTCAATTAACTTCCCCATCTTCCGATTTTTTGTTGGTTTCAGTGGTTCACCACTGTCCTGGGGCCACCAATATGCATTTACAAGGCAGGAACTTGGGGTTGCCTTTGAAGAGCTTTATGCCTGGCACCAGCCTATTCAGGAAGGTTGGTTTGGGGAAATATCATGGCCTCTTTACATTAACAATATGATCGTTAATTGCTGAAAGGATTATACAACCTTTAGCTTTACTGTAGTTTCCCACCCAAAAGCAGATGCTAAAAAAATGATTGTTTTGGTGACCTAGCTGTGCTACAGTTCAACTTCATAAATCCTAGTCAATGTTTTGCTGTTTGTTGTGACATTTTGTGGTAAGCCGCTTCTTAAGCCTTTTAGTACTTTAGTTCTCCATTTTTAAGTTGATGGTGTTCTTAAATTAACTTTGAGATGTGAAATGTAATTTATCGTTAAGGTATTGTATACTTTAAAAATGGGAGAGGGAGAGTTTGTTTTTTATCTTCAGTCTTGGTGATAAAGGGGCTTTTCCTTGGAAAGAAGCTACATATCTGGAATTATGAGAAGTATAGGCATGGCCCACTTATTTTTCTTTCCTTGGTTTTTTAGAGTGAAGACAGTAGTCCAGAGAGGGAGGTGGAAAGCTACAGGTATGGGCTAACTGCTGGATGGGTGTGCTCTGTGGTTTTCTTTTTAACCTTCTTGCATGAGGCCTGTTTTGCAGAAGTGAAAAAATTGCCTTCAGAAAGGTGATGGCTTTTTTCCTACATTATGGGATAAATTTCCTGTTCCTAGGAAGCTAGATTTTTTTTTTTCTCTCTTTTTGAACTCTTTCTCCTTAGCTGTTTCCCAAGGCAGGCTTATCTCCCATTTGAACTAGCTGCTGCCTAGTTCTAACAGCTGGGGCTGGGCAGAGGGTGGAGAAGGAGAGGGGAGAGGGGAGGGAGGGTATGTATGTGTATGTATGTACATCTACACACAGCAGCTGCCCAGCTAGCTTTCTTTCCCCTTTGCACTTCATAGCTGGAAGATCCCAAGTAAACAAGAACAAGGATGAGGACAGACGTAGTGGATTTCACACAGATAATATTACCCTCCTGGAACCAGAAGTTGTTCAACATACTGATTTTTATTTATTTATTTATTTTGCAGTACGCGGGCCTCTCACTGCTGTGGCCTCTCCCGTTGCGGAGCACAGGCTCCGGACGCGCAGGCTCAGTGGCCATGGCTCACGGGCCCAGCCGGTCTGTGGCTCGTGGGATCCTTCCGGACCGGGGCACGAACCCGTGTCCCCTGCATCGGCAGGCAGACTCTCAACCACTGTGCCACCAGGGAAGCCCAACATACTGATTTTTAAATCAGCACTGGGGCCTAAATAAAGCTTAAGCTTACACTATATTGTTATCAACTAACAATTACACTTAAGTTCCAGAACTAGTTTGGGACCTGATTTGAATGGTGGTCACAATTTGACAGGACAGTTTATTTGGTCAAGGTTAGTTAGTCCCAGAAACTCCAGGGAAGGCTCTGAGCTTAACACTTTTGCTGAGAGCACTAAGCATGGAAGAATGTCTTTCTGCTAGTCCTTTGACACTGCCTGGGGAGAAGATAGTAGTGATTAAGGGTAGGGAGAGGAAATGGAAAACTTAGATTCAAAAAAGGTAAATTTTCTTCCCTTCAACCTTGTTCTATCTTCTCATACACCATATATGATAATTTTACAGGCAAACCAACTTGCACACAACAATTACTAAACTTCGTGCTTTTTGTCTTACAGTGGTTTTAGATTTGGAATGGAAGTTTTTTTGTTTAAAACTGGAAACTTTATCCAGAGAAGATATGCTTTACAATTCTTGGAGGTATCTTAACAACCTAGAATGAAACTCCTGTCACAGAATTTGGATGCATTTGCTCACAATCTGGAAATAACATAAGCCCTAGGGAAGGAGGAAGGGGGCTTTCTGCCCACATCCTATCAGCAGGCCTTAATTACTAGAAGTGGTTGAGCCTAGCCAGCAGGGCACACAAGACCAAAAAGCAAAAAATGCAGGCAGGAGGCCCAGGAACAAAATCCAACTCGCAGAGATCCTTGGTGGGCACCAGTGTTGAAAAATTTTTAATTTATTGCCAGGTTTTAAACATGGGGGGATTTCAAATAGAAATGGAACTTTTTTTTTTTTAAATAATAATTCTATTCCTTCTTTTCTTTAAAACCCTCTCCCCCCTTTCAGGAATTTTTTCATTGTCTAGATTCTCATGGAAACTCAACAAAGATTTTTTGTTTTGTTTTAAATTATATTTAACTGTCACATTTTTGCAAAAAGTCTCCCACAAAGTGAGATGTCACAGAGATAATTAACAATTTAGGTCAGTATATTTTTGCATATGCAAGATACTAGCTTGGGAGTTTTAGGAGACCCAGTAATTACATTAGAAGTACTAAATTTTGGAAATGAAATTCAAGTCCATAAAGGTTTTAGGCTAAATTTTAAGTTATTCTGGTTGGTTATTTTCAAGTGGTATCAATTGGTTGCTTCTTTTCTACATCCCTTATGTACCATTTAACTGCCAGAAGCTCGGGGGTGGAGGGGGGAAGCCAGTCGACTTAACTGTCTTAGGTTATGACTTTTCCCTAGGTTTTTGTACTTTTCCTTAAATAGACTAATGGTGGGGATTTTTAATGACATAGGCTCTCTTTTATAATTTAGTAGTAGGCTCTAATTTCCTCTATGCTCATATAACCAGACTTCACATTTTTGCCCTTTAAAACACATTTAGATTATTGAGATGGAAGTATAAAATCCCTTCACCTGTCGCTGAATTCCCTGGTTACATCAATCAAGATAGACAGCCTGTCGTTCGCACGTACCACCTGGGCTTTTTTGCTCACCTATGCTTTACTTTGCTCTTTCACTCTTAACAAAACAAATGCTGTGATTTCTAGCATTTCTCTCTTCTAATCCAGTTTTTAAACTGTTTATTCCCTTCTGATATTCTTTTTTTTTTTTTTGGAATTTTTGTATTTTATTTTTTATACAGCAGGTTCTTATTAGTTATCTATTTTATACATATTAGCGTATATATGTATACACTATGTATATGTATGTATATATGTATACTCAATCTCCCAATTCATCCCACCCCTTCTGATATTCTAAATGCAGGGTGTGCTATTCGTTTGAGGGTTTCCCTTGTCCTCTGATCATTTTTAATGATTTGGGTTATTAATGTTACAGCAGGCTGACTGCTCCTATCCTCACACAATTAGACTTTAAATTGTTTCCCTTAGAACAAAGTAGAGAGTATTCGAGGCAAAGAAAACTGAGACAGCCAACCAGGGACAGAAGAGAAAACCATGACTGTAAATTCACAGACATGTGGTAAAAAGAGACTGAGGGAAAGTTAAGGTCTTCTTTTGCAGTGGACCCTGGGTTATAAGCCTGGAATGGTTTCTGAGCAAGAAATTTTAAAAAACAACTACTTATGGACAGTTTTCTGTGAATAACTTTTTAATTTCCGCCTAACAGCTGCATTTTTGTATTTCCATAATTTTTTTTTTATCATCACTTAACTTTGTAACCCTTTTCTAAAATTGAGTGACTTGTGATTAATTTCTGTTCTTTCTTTTCACACAAGCATGTTGAATTTAATTATACTGAAATCATTCTCGTGACCTGCCTAAAGAGAATCACCCTCCCTCATGTAATAACATTTCCATCTTGTAGGTTTTAAAAACAGTGCAGCCTTATAAATCGTAAAATGAATTTTAAAACATTACAACTTTGGCTTGGTAAAGATTACTGTAAGGAGTGCACATCTTTCCTACACTGAGCAGTGCTCTTTTGTTATAGATGTGATTCTGATTAAAATAGAGATGTAATTAGTAGTCATGTATTTCTAGTGAATAATAAAAGCATAACAACCAGTGGCCTTCCTGAAAACTTGATTCCTTTTTAAAGGAATCCTTGAACTAAAAAATCTAATTTGGTTGTTAACTGGCCTCACAAAGTTGCTCCTTAGTCTAGGTAGTTTTCTATAGGAAGAGGCTTCTGATCAACTCCAGTGTACTTAGAAACAAGGACTAGCCTAACCAGTAACTCAGCCAGCCCCAGCTTGGGTTAACTTCTTCTTTTTGTCTGGCAATCAGGGCTTGGTGAACTGTGTGTACTGTGTGCCAGTTGCAGTCTCCTCTCACTTGCTGCCTGTTTTTGCTTCCTCTTTTAATAGGGTGGAAGAGAGCTCCTGTCACTTTTGTCTCTATAAAGTAGTAGATCAAATGGGCAGGGTCTCTGAAAAAAACAGAAAAGCAGCTATCTGCTATTCTAGTTCTAAATTTTGCGTGGTTATGTCTGGATATTGGACAGAAGATACAGTTTCTACCTTCCTCAGTCAGATGCAGACAGGTGTCAGCCATCGTTACACAGACTAGAACATTTAGGCCTGTGCCATGACATTACTGCCTTTCATTATTTTTTGTTAACGTCATTCTGTATGTTTAGGAGTTCATCTGTTTACCTCTTTACAGGCTGAACATAACTTCTTTTTTTCAAAGTTCCCTGTATTGTGAACTGAGCTTGAGTGAAGTCTTTGAGGTAAGGCAACCCTAATGATAAAAATGGAAAGAAGGCCTGTGAAATTTGGGAGCCTTCAGAGATACAGTTTTGGAGTCACTGCCTAAATATTGAAATGCCACCATTTGTTGTTTGGAGGGATGTGGAGCTAAATTGAGAATGGGAGTACCACATCTGCCTTGACTGCTAAATATATCCATCTCTGCTGCTCACCCATAATAGAATTTTTATGTGCACATTCATTAATCTTGGTTTTAGGAACAGTTTAAAAGAGGGCAGCCACTGAAGAGACTTAGTCTACATTCCTGTTTCCTTCCTTTAAGTGTTTGAGTATTTGTCCCTGGTAGGCCCCAGTTCTTTTTCATTATTATCACTGTGGTGGCTTTTGTTTAGTTTTCTTTTGTTTTTTGTTTCTCTAGAAAGGTCAAACTACTGAAAAAAGTGTTCCTTAGTACTTTATCAAGAGGCAGAATATACTATTCCATTTTTATTTTTCACTTTTTAAATTTTCTGGCAAATTAAGATTCAGAATTAGTAAAGAAGTTTTGCCCTGTGCTACCTAAATGAATGTCAGTGAAACAGCAATTTTTAAAATTTTCACTGTGATGAGGAACCATTAGGTAGCATACTTTGCTCTCAAGACCATCAAGAAAGCAAGGCTGGTCCAGTGCAGGTAGTAGTATAAGAGCAGTTTGTTTCTGGTGGCCGGTTCTTCAGCCAGCTTACCTCTGGCCTGCTTCTGATAGATGGTCTGAACCATTAAATGACTCTTCTGAGGTTAGTTTGGAACCCAAATAGTGCGTTCGTTGCTGTCTTTGGCACGTGGAAAATAAGTTCAAACCAAGGCTAACAACCCAGTTCTTTCTAAAAACATTTTCAGACCACATGAAGTGAACTTTTTTTTTTTTCCCCTTTTCTTTTGCTTCAGGTAGTTTCAGGCTTTGGGGGTCCTCAAAAACTGATTCTCAGGGAGGAGTTTGGAAGATGTGAAACAAGCTTGTGTTTCTTCTGCTCTGTTAGCCACTGCTATCTTCATGGATCTGACACTATTTATCTGACAGTGCACTTAGTACTGCTTCGCCAGGGAAAATCACACAAAACAAGCCTGGCGCATCAGCACTTTCATTGTGTGCTGGGCTGAGCCTCCCTTCACATGGTCACATCCCCCTTTTAATCCAATACTCCCTTCCCCTTCCCCAGTCCTGCCTGTTTCTGTGGCACTTATTGCTGGTTTCCCTGAGCTCCTGTTTCCACTTTGTGTTTTTTGTGGGGCCCAGGAAGCTAAAGCTGTGTGTATTTGTGGATCAGACAAGTGCAGCAAGTTAATAACATTGGCTTCTGAAGGGGAGAGTGAGGTGATGGCTGCGTTTAAGTTGGATTTCCTTCCAGAAATGATGGTGGATCATTGCTCTTTGAATTCCAGTCCCGTGTAAGTATTTTTGTTGTCTCATTTTTATCATAAGTAGAGGAACTGGGCTGTTTCCCTTGTTATTTGATAAAACTGGTCCCTTTCCTTAAAAGAGGGAAGAAAAAATTGGGTGAGGAAGCCAAAGTCCACATTATTGTTATTTTCTGTTGTAGTCTGATTCTCTCTCATTACTGCTGATTTCCTCTAGCTGTAAAAGTTTTGTACATAAGGATGCATTTGATATATGACCAGCAACATCAGCTCAAGTGTGCTGGCTCCAGTCCCTTTAAGCTGTAGTTTTCCCATCTGATAGATTCCAAGGTATTTTTTTAAACCATAGTTTTATTACTTTGGGTTGGGTATACAACTTCAGATAATCTTTTGGAAAGCTATTTATTTGTATGTTTGTTTATTTTTAATGGTCAAATTCTTAGACTCCTATCACAGAGGACTGGTAGCTAGGGTGTATTTAGTAGTATATACAGAACGCTGTATTGACATGTAAATTAGTCCTGAACCTTGATTTCCACACCCCTCAATCTAATTGAAAATGCAACACAATACATGATTCTGGGGACATCAGATGTACCCCCCCAAAGGGGGACAGACTGGATTAATCTTGATTGGGAATTTGCCTTAATAAATTTTGAATGTGGAAATGAGAAACCTAATCAGTTTGCAGTACTACTGTTCAAGAAGTGACACTGCCATTGTATGCAGCTAAAACGCCAACCTGGCTCTGAGTTATACCTATAGGGGGCCCGAATCACGGGCTTTGTAGAAAAGAACACACTTCTAACTCTTGATTTCAGTTTCTTTAACCAGGCTTCATAGTACCTTGGAACCTAAGTAAAAGAGCCTTAGGTTATTCAAAGCCAAGAATATTAAATGGTAGACTACTTCCTAGATAACAGTAGTGCAAGTCTTTGAGATTAGGCCTCCATGTGCAAATCACTCTGCGCTGGGATTAGGTGTAACAGGTGTTGTAATAGCAGATTCTCAACAGTTCTTTGTGGAATAGTTTTGGGGCGGCGGGGGGGCTCAAAGTTAGGGGGCTTGCCGATTTGGGATGGATCCTATGCCTTCTCTGTAGTCTCCAAAATAATGGTAATTTAGATGTGTCTTTTTATAAGAGTTCTCTTTACTGCTAAAATAAAACTTTAGCAGTAGATTACAGGTGAAATCACAATGAATCCCATCATAAAGACTTAATACATAATAAAAGTATTCCCATGTACCAGATATATGGTCCCTAGAAATAGGACTTTGTGGCTCAAATTATCTTTCACTGTAACACTTTCTCTCTATGCGTTGCAACTGCCTAGTGTTCAGTCCTTAGATACAGCATTTTTCCTCAGCCTGTTTCTCATCTTTTACAAGGTCGACCTAATTCAGTATCCCATGAAATCTGGATCATGGACCACTGTGTGAAAGTCACCTGGAGTATAAAAATGCAGGTTCTGGATCCATGCGCAGATATTCTCATGCTAGAATGGGCCCAAGAATCTATTTTAACAATGTCCCATGTGGTTTTTGTGTACACTTGAGTTAGAGAACTAATGGACTGAATACAATGCTCATTCTGAGTACAAGTATTCAGGGAGTACACTGTTGTATTATTTTTTCCCAAGAGCTTTTACATTTGTTTTAGTCATCCAGCTTCACAAAAGCTTTGTGAGGTTAATTGGGCATAAACTATTGCCCCTGTTTTACAGATGAGAAACCCAGTTGAGAGAAGCTATACCTGACTTGACTGAGGACAGTTGGTATCAACCTTGGGCCTAAAATGCAAGTTTAATGATAGCCGCTTTATTTTTGCCCCCTAGACCTGGCTGCCTCAGGTGTCACTAAGCAGTTAACCATCAATGCTTCTCATTATTCTAAGTCCTCTGGCCCACTCCCATGGGCACCACACACCCGAACCCCACAGAGTTGGGAAGAAGAAAGTTCTGCAGAATGGTGTATGCTTGCCACCTCTTTCTTGGACTCTCAGCCCTTCTTTTCACTCATACTACTTTAGCAGTAGGCTTGATAATTATTAGTTTTCTCTCTGAAGTGATATTGCCTGGGAATATGATCTAGCAATGTATCTATTCCAAAATTTCTTTACAACAGAGAAAAATTGCTGGAGGAGCTGTGGAAGGGCTGGGAGGACCTGATCCCTAGTTCCCTTTCTTATTTATAATAATAGATATTACAGATACTTATTATTTGTAATAAATAATACTCTTCAGCTTCCACTGGTTCCTTTTACTTTGCTTGCACACTAGGTCATAGGTGTTCTCTAGGGATTGTATCTCAGACCTTTTCCTCTTAGCTTTCCCATTGCTTAAGGGGGCACTGATGTGCTTCTCTGATTCTCAGATCTTTATCTATCCCCCAGATGTCCCTTGAGTTCTATGACTTTATTCTAAATACTGCCCATTGGATACCTCCATGTGGAGGTCTCCCCATGTAAAAACAGTTCCCCAAACTGTCTGTACTAGAATCCAAGAGTGATCAGTAATTTCTTTTCCTCATCTCCTTTATCGATTATCTCCAAGTTGTAGTGAGTCCTGCCGCCCAAATTTCTCAACATTGCGGGAATGGTTCCTAATCTTAGGGTCTGGTTTGTGCAAGAGCCTCCTGATCTGCATATTTCCCCACTTTATTCATCCTCTAGATTATTGCCAGATGTCTTTTAAAAGACAAATCTAATCACCCCTTGTTTAAAAATCTTGGAATAAAGTTCAGGCCTATCAGTATAACATGGAAAGCCATTTCCTGGGTCTCTCCAACCTCTTTATTCTCATCAAATTTCTCTTTCTAATTTTTAAAAAATGTTTTTATACGCCCCCCCCCAACTTTCTCAAGTCCTTTTCCTACCTTTCTAATGTTATCTCACTCTTCTGTCCCTTCTGAGTCCTTACCATTTCCTCATCACCCCTTAGACTTTCATACCTCCATGCTACATAGCACTTTTTCCAGCTGCTTACTCCATTCAGCTTAAATCCCTGTGCACACACACCCCCTGCCCCAAATAAGTTAAACCATATTAGCCACTTTTTTCACAGAACTTGTATAAATCTGTTAAAGCATTTGTAGCATATTGTAGTTGTATCCTTCCACTTGTTCAGTGCCATTGTCTACAGGGCCGGTATTGCTCAGTCTGCTTTTATAGCCCCTATAGTGTGTAGTATCTGATACACAGCAGGAGCTTGGGAAGTACAGTTGAATGAATGATAAACCCTGTGAGGTTTTTTTCTTAATAATTGGAGATGATTACTGAGGTAAGATCTTCAGACATTCTCTCTCTTCCTCAGGGAAGAAGGCTGAAAACCTTCACAGGCAGATTGTTACTGTTCTGTTGTTGAATGGTGACTTAAAAATATTGATAGCTTTTTCTAGTACCTAACACCTCAACTAACAGGAAGATCTCCCTTTATTCAAATTAAAATTCCTTCCAGCATAGATGCATCTAGTCTTGTTCCCCTAGAGAACATCTGGTAAGTAACTTAGGCCAGTGTTTCTGGGTCCTTTTCATTCTGATGTTCTTCTGTGCTAGTTTTTCCACAGCACATTGTGAGCCAGAGGACCTGGTAGGGGTGGGTGGTGGCTGGAGATTGGGATGCAACAAGTATTTATGCCTGCTGGGGAGGTGGAGGGGTAGGTAAGTATTTGAAATTTTTCTGTTTGTATAATGAGCAAATGGAGGTCAACAAGTAATGAGAAGGGGAGAGGGAAAAAACTGAGTTATTAAAGGTTTTGGAAATGATTTTTAACCAGATGTGGAGGTAGTATTTGCCAACCCGTCTGACTGCAAGGAACAGATACCACTCAAGCTAGCATATATGAAAGGGTTTTCTTGTAAGGACACAAGTGGACTGGACTATAATATAATCAGGAACTCTACAGCTGAAAGACCCGGAAACTCCATCTTTTTGACCCAGGGCACACGTTCTGCTCTGTCTGCATGTGCTGCTGCTTCTGTTCTTCATCTACCAGATAATTTTGGTTGCAGCACGGCTTGGCTTTGCCATTGCCCTTCCAGGCTGTCTTGACACGCCCCCCCCCCCCCCCCCCCCCGCCGCCCCGAGCATTTTCATCCCACAAAAGAAACCCTGTACCCATGAGTAATCATTCCCTCCCTTTCTCCCTACCCCTAATCCCCATTCCTAGGCAACCACTAACCTACTTTCTGCGTCTATAGATTTGCCTATTCATTTCACATAAATAGAATCACACAATATGTAGCCTTTTGTGATTGGCTTCTTTCACTTAGCATAATGTTTTCAAGCTTCATCTATATTGTAGCATGACTCCTATTATCTCTTGCCACTGCCCTTTCATCTTGTCAGCTTAACTCGTGCTGTCCCGAGTTGCAGCTTTTCCTATTCCAACTTCATCACTGACTGCCTGTTTCTGTTAACCCATTCTAGATTCTGTAGCGCAGTCCTGTGCAATAGAACTTTCTGTGATGTTAAAAATATTCTTCTGGGAATTCCCTGCTGGTCCAGTGGTTAGGACTCTGGGCTTTCACTGCTGAAGGCCTGGGTTCAGTCCCTGGTCAGGGAACTAAGATCCCCACAAGCCATGTGGCTAGAAAAAAAAGAAAAAGAAAAAAAAACCTTGTGTCTCTGCTGTCCTATGCAGTAGACACTGGTCATATGTGGCTAGTGCAATCGAGAAACTGGATTTTTAAAATTAAATTTAAATAGTCACCTGTGGCTAGTGTCTATTGTCTTGCTCAGTGCAGCTATAGAGGATCTTGATTAGCCAGGCCTATCTTTCTGTTTTAAGCATAGGCCACAGTCTTAGGTTTCCAGCAAGCCAGTGAATCAGCTTGTTGGGTTAAGATCCACCTCCTGGTCTAGTCATCTGGGGCCAAGGAATGGGAAAGAAGTAGGATAGAACATTAACTGCCCTCTGAGCTGGGCCTGGTGCTGGGAAGTTTTGAAAGGAGGAAGAGAAGAGAGGATTTAAGAGTTTTAAATGGAAGTGTGCTTTGAAAATAAAGCTCTTTGTTTTCTCTCCCCTGTCTCTTCCAAATTGGTTGTTTCATTTTCCTATGGCATGTTCCATCGAGAATCAGGTAGACAAGGCAGCCTCTGGTCCTGATCTCTCATTCTTAATGATTCGCCAGTTGCTGGGTCAGAAACATAAAGAGAAGTGGGTTGGTGTCATGCCTCTCCCCTAAAATACTTGCTGCCTTCTCATCTCCCTTCTTCCCTCACTGCTGCAGGCCATGCTTTTCCTCTCTTCCATCCTACTCCCAGGTTAATACTTCACTGAAGTACTGTCAGGACTTCCACAGAAGATAAGAATTTCCACAGACTTGTCCCTTAGGAATGACAGGGACAGTATAGGTACTTCTCCAGGGGCTGCTGAATTCATTGGTTCTTGAGTGAACATAATAAATGTATGTAATTTATGATCACTGACTCTGAGGAGCTCTCCATCAATGGGGGGGTAAGGCACAAATTTGAGAATGTGTCCAGTGATACGTAGACTGAATGCCATACCCGGATGTTGTGGGATCCTTGGCATATCACACTGGCAGTCTTGTCCCCAGGTGACTCTTTTATGCAGTGGTTACTTGTAAGGACAACATGCTTACTGGAAGTATGTGTGGAAGGTTCAGAATGGAAGAGCATTGTTGCTCATCTCTTCAGACACAATAACAGTTTATGAGAAAGTTTGTGACTGCTTATTACATATACATAGGTACACATGTGGTTGCTTTTCTCTTTTTTATCTCTCGCTGATATTGGCACTAACTGTGTCTTCATGTGCTCCAAAGAAATACCCCATGTTTTCCTTATTCACTGATATATACCACATCTAACACAGTGCTTGGCCTCTATAAATAAGAGCTCAGTGCATAACTCCAGTTGCATGATGTCCACTGCACCTTGAGCCTGGCCTGATCATTTACTGTGCCCTAGAAGTGCGTCTTAAACTGGTGAAGGACCATGTCCTGTCTCTCCCGCCACCTAGCTTGTTAAATACAATATGATAATTTCATAGAAAAAATAATGAGGTGTAAGCTTGCATTTTGCGTATCTTTTTAAGATTCGATTGAACATATGTAAAATTATGCAGTGTGATTGCTGTAAAAGTTTCTAATGGTTAAGTTTGAAGATTGCCCCTGGTCCTTGGGGGATTCTTCTGGCTTTTGAATTGGTATACACGGCAGGAAAGGGTGATTCATGGAGTAGGTGGACATGAAGAAATGGAGAGGGATTTGGAGAGTAAAGAGAGAAAGGAAAGGCACTTGTCTGGAATGCTGAGTCTCCACTGAACTTTTGGGTAAATCACAATTCACATATATTGACTGTGTTTATGCTTTTGCACTAAACAGGGATATATTTAGTTTAGAAACAGCACACGAGTACAGAACGAAGGGACAAATTGAGCGCGGTTGCCTCCAGTGTAATACAAACTAATAAACTCCTGCCTCTTTTCAGAAATAACTGTCTGCTTCCTTTATAGTCAAAACATTCTAAGCACCATTTATTTGGGTTCTATGTTAACCCTCCCTAGAATAGAAATGTGATTAAACTTAGCGACATTTTAATAAAATACTAAAACTGGTAATTAAAGTTGTTGGGAATGGGTTGTAGGGAATGACTCCCATTTTTCACTAGTCATAAGACTTTTTAAAAAAAATTCATGGTAGAATGATTTCTGTTAGAATGTTGGGATTAAGCTTCTAGAAGCAGCCATATTTGTGCAACAACTTACCATACATGGTTTTAAATTAATAAAGGAAAACCAATAAAACAATGTATTCGGGCTTCCCTGGTGGCGCAGTGGTTGGGAGTCCGCCTGCCGATGCAGGGGACACGGGTTCGTGCCCCGGTCCGGGAAGATCCCACGTGCCACGGAGCGGCTGGGCCCGTGGGTCATGGCCGCTGAGCCTGCGCGACCCGAGCCTGTGCTCCGCAACGGGAGAGGCCACAACAGTGATAGGCCCGCGTACCGCAAAAAAAAAAAAAAAAAAAAAAAAAACAATGTATTCCAAAATACTTAAAAAAAGAGTAGGTTCATCTTGTGACAGTCAAACAATCATAGGAGATAATATCTGCTCTTCAATTTGTGAGCCCTCTTTGTGCACAGCATTCATTTTTATCAAGGTTAGTTGCTTAAATGGGGGAATTGTTGAGAACAAGAAGTTCTTCCCATCCCACATCTGAGTAATTACTTTGAATCAGGCACCATACCAGGTGTGGCTATAAGAATGAATAGGAAATAAAACAGTTTCTGCCTTCAAGGAGCTCTCAGTCTTGGGAGAGGTAGACAGAGCCGGATTATGCTAAAATGTGTTAAATACTACAGTGAAGTTGGAAATTTAGTACTAGTTGAGTCCTGATGAAATTGACGAGTTAACCTGAAAGAGTATGAGGAACCTTCACAGACGTAGCAGCAAGGGTTGATCTGTATGACATTTGTCTTAAAGCTTTTGATGTTTAGTTAGTGCTAGATTCAGCACAGGTGACATGAGAATAGCCCTGTATTCAGTTACAAGAGATTTAGGAATTTAACAGAGGTTGAACTACTGGATTCAGCATTCTCAAGGATCTTCAAATACTATTCAAAGGATAGCAGTGGTGAAAAAACGATTGTTTTTCCTTTAAAGAAAAGTGGCATTTTATTTGGGATTGAATATTAGAACATGGCGCATTGGAACATGATGATATGATGTCTGGATTTAGCAAACACTAACAAAAGTTAAACATGCTATTTGGAATTTAAGTTGTTATTGGTTTGGATACATGCTAAGAATAAGATCATGAAAGGTGGTAGGAGAAGGACTTTGATTCATTTTGAGTGGAAACATTTACAGTGCAGGAGTTCCCCATGGTTCTTGGCAGTGGCAGGGGTAGGAATGAAGGTATTTAAGTAGGAGTGTTACAGGTTTGATGTGATGGGATTGGAGGAGTTTGTGGACATTATAATGGTTACAGTTGGTAAGGGAATTAACTGATAAAATCTTGGAGAAATAGCAGTAAATTGGATAACTTAGAAACAAAAAACCCTAGAGTGATGACATCATTGTTTTTGTTTATATAACAGTCATTTGTGAAAGTTTAAGAGGCAAAGCTTTGTTTTGATTTGGGGGCTCACTCAAGAGCATCAGGATTATGCATGAGACAGCAACATCCAAAGGCTAACATTCTAGTCAGTTCTTAGCTTAGGCCTTGGAAATCATGTGCTTCTGCTCTAACATCTACTGAAAGCAAACTTTTCACCCATCATCATGTAGATTGAGAATCCTGAATCTTATCCATAAGCAGTAGTTCTTTGTGATTTTATGGACATTTTAAAAAGTTTTATTAGCTGTGCTTAAAAATGATTAAAATTTGCTTTAGGAACTTTACTTCTTAAGTTCTTCGGAGACTTCTCTAGATAGACAAGGAATGACTGACACTCAATTCCTTAGTTAAAGCCCAGGGTGTCCTAATCAGAATGGTGACTTTAGTTTGGGAATCTAATGGAAGGGGTGGCGTAGTGAGGGAGGACCAGGGAACTCTGGTAAATTGAATGGAAGTAGTGAAAGGAAGTAGAATTTTTTCCCCCTACTTTATCAGGAAGTAGTTGAGACCTTTAAGGAAAAGAAGATTCTCTAGGAAGCAACATGAATACATAATAGAAGTTTTATTTTATTTTACGCAGCTCAAAGAAAATGAACGGCACCCTGGACCACCCAGACCAACCGGATCTTGATGCTATCAAGATGTTTGTGGGCCAGGTTCCAAGGACCTGGTCAGAGAAGGACTTGAGGGAACTGTTTGAACAGTATGGTGCTGTCTACGAAATCAACGTCCTAAGGGATAGGAGCCAAAACCCTCCTCAGAGCAAAGGTAAAGGGCTTTGACTTTTATATGTATTTTCAGTCATGTGCATGCTCTCTCTCATTGCCAGAATGCTCTTGTGGTCATATGGGGGGGAAAAACCTGTCATTTTGTTGTAGCTATATCTCTGAGTCCAAACACATTTAATGGCTTAAAAGTAAAAGCTTAAGGTGACATCACGAGGATAATTTGTAAATTGGATCTTGGGCAGTCCTTTTTGAGATCTGTAAATTCAAGAGACAGACTCATGTGAGTGTCTCATTTGATCTTGAGAGTGGAATGACAAAAATAAAGTTGAAGTAAACCAACCACATAGGTTTTCTTTAGTATTTTGGCTAGAGTAAGTGGAAAGAGAAAGACTGTCCAGGTACCCGTGGGTTTCTGTTAGTGTTACAGAGGCCTTCTGGGATGGCTTAGCAACTAGGAGCAACTTGTTTGTAGGTGACCTGTTATAGCCTACAAAATGTACAGGAGGGCTTCCCTGGTGGTGCAGTGGTTGAGAGTCCGCCTGCCGATGCCCTGGTCCAGGAGGATCCCACATGCCACGGAGCGGCTGGGCCTGTGAGCCATGGCTGCTGAGCCTGCGTGTCCAGAGCCTGTGCTCTGCCACAGGAGAGGCCACAACAGTGAGGGGCGCGCGTACCACAAATAAATGAATGAATGAATGAATGAAAGAAAAGGAGAAGAAAGGCAAGCTGCTTCCAGAAATACCCAGCGGAGTGGAAGTTTTATAGGCCTGATAGTAGATAAGCTGTTAGCTTTGCCCCATACCACATAGACATACACTTGTTTTCCCAAACGACCTATTTCAGAGTAATTTTCTGTGAAAGCTGTTCTATGGTGCAGATGTACGCAAGCATGATTTTATGTTTGAAACCATCTTAATAGCAGAGGACCTAGAAGCTGAAGAATTATTTTCTCTTTGTGGCATAGTTAACCAAAAATAAAGTATTATAGTTTCTGAAAATGACTGTCAATATAATATGCAGTAATTTAAAATCTTAATTGCAGGGTGATTTTGAAAGAAATCTATACCATATCTTATGGGACTATGGACTATGGACAAGACATACTTGCCCCCTCCGATCCCCAGTAAAGATACAGAGCACAAAATCTCCAGATCTCCTCAGTCAAGTGCCATGTGCTGTTAGACATGTGATTATATTTGATGAAAACCAAGAGTCCAAAAAAAGATATTGAGGTCCTTGCTCTTAGGTCATTTTATAATTTAATAAATGATAATTATGTTTGAGGCATATGGTAGAAATTGGCTACAGTGTAAAGCTTGTTCTGAGAAAGAAAGATTTGTAGACTACAGGCTGCAGGAGTGCAAGTCCTCTGTCTGTCTGGTTTGTAGCTCAGTCTTCTTGCCCAGCACACTACCTGGTGCTGCAAGAAGGGCAGGTTGAATGGCATGGTGCTGTGACCTTTGTAAGAAAAGTCATCTTTCCCAACGAAGTTATAAGAGCAGTTAAAGAAGAATTTTAATAAAACCAGGAGACTATAGTAATGAAGAAAATGATAGAAAATCTTCCCCGCCCCCCGCTAGGTTTTCTCCATCTCCCTCCCTCCACCCCACCCCACCCCAATTTTAATAAACCCAGCCCTCTCTTTTAATTTTCAATATATACCTGGAGGAGGGAGTGCTCTAGGAATTATCTGCTTTCGAAGGACTGGCTTGATTTCCTGAAGTGTTGTTTATTGCAGGGTGCTGTTTTGTTACATTTTACACCCGAAAAGCTGCATTAGAAGCTCAGAATGCTCTTCACAACATGAAGGTCCTCCCAGGGGTAAGAAAGCTCCTACTAGTAAGTGGAACTGTGGTGGTTTTGACATATGGAACATACTTATACATTTCAGGCACACACTGAAAACCATTTGGGGAAAAGGGTGACTGCCACAGGAATTGATGTAAAGGAGGACATAAAGGGAATGTTTCAAAGAAGATAGGCTGAAAGTAATTCTCTTTCAACCAAGAGAATTTTGACTTGTTGACTCACATTCTATTTTGATATTTTGTGGAGGGGAAATAATGAGGCAGGCGAGAGTTCAGAGACAACTCTTAAGGTCAGTTTTGGTATTTCCTGTAGAGTCTTCATTTATGTTTCTGAATTCCTTTGGTGTGTTCAATAGTAATATTCATGTGTTTTCCTTTTTAGATGCATCATCCTATACAGATGAAACCTGCCGACAGTGAGAAGAACAATGGTAAGCAAGTATATAAAGCCCTCCCCGTATAAGGTTTCTTCTTGTGTATTTGCTCTTCTCATGGCATTTGGATTTTATTGTGCTGTAATTAATCTTTTGAGATATAATTGACATGGTAGTTTCAGTTGTACAAAATAATGGTTCAATATTTGTATATATTGCAAAACGACACTACAGTAAGTCTAGTTAACATCTGTCACCATAAATAGTTACAAAAAATTTTTTTTCTCGTGATGAGAACTTTTAAGATCTACTTTCTTAGCAACTTTTAAACATGCAGTACAGGGCTTCCCTGGTGGGGCGCAGTGGTTAAGAATCCGCCTGCTAATGCAGGGGACACCGGTTCGAGCCCTGGTCCGGGAAGATCCCACATGCCACAGCGCAGTTAAGCCCGTGTGCCACAACTACTGAGCCTGTACTTAGAGCCCTCGAGCCACAACTACTAAAGCCCACGTACCTGGAGCCCGTGCTCCTCAACAAGAGAAGCCACTGCAATGAGAAGCCCGCGCACCACAATGAAGAGTAGCCCCCGCTCGCCGCAACTAGAGAAAGCCCACACACAGCAACGAAGACCCAACACAACCAAAAATAAATGAATAAATAAATAAGTTTATTTTATTTTTTTTGCGGTACGCGGGCCTCTCAGCGCTGTGGCCTCTCCCGTTGCGGAGCGCAGGCTCCTGACGCGCAGGCTCAGCGGCTCCGCGGCATGTGGGATCTTCCCGGACCGGGGCACGAACCCGTGTCCCCTGCATCAGCAGGCGGACTCTCAACCACTGCGCCACCAGGGAAGCCCCCACTGCCCATTTTTTAATCAAGTTGCTTTTCTTTCACTGTTGAGTTCTTCAAGTTCTTTATACATTTTAGATATTAACTCCTTATCAGACACATGATTTGCAAATACTTTCTCCTATTGAGTAGGTTGCCTTTTTTTTGTTGTTGACGATTTTTTGGGGTTTTTTTGCTGTACAGAAGGTTTTTAGTTTGATATAGCCCTACTTGTTTATTTTTTGCTTTTGTTGCCTTTGCTTTTGGTGTCAAATCCAAAAAAATCATCGCCAAGACCCATGCGAAGGAGCTTACCAAGCCTTATGGTTTCAGGTCTTGCATTCAGTTAATCCATTACTTACTCAGAATTAATGCATTTTGAGTTAATTTTTGTTTATGGTGCAAGGTAGTGAATCAGTGCTGTAAATAATCTGTCATCTAAATTGTCTGTCCTTTTCTTTAAAATGGCAAATAAGTCAGATAGAGTTGACAGGGAACTATTACAAGAACATTTTAGAGTGAACTGGAATGCCTTTGATCAACGTAATTTCTTTTGAACTGGAGTGAAATGGGGAACTGAACAAATTAGGAAGGAAAACTTAGTCCTCAAGAGAATAACCAGAAAATGAAAGTGGACAGTTACATTCACTGAGATGTGTGTTCTGTTTCTCTTGTCATATCAATTAAGTATGAAACTTCGTCCTTCTTTGGTACAATAGTATTGCTAATGAGAGCAAACTTTGCTAAGTGCTAGGCAAGATGCTGAGTACTTGGCATTTAATACTTACAGCTACCTTTGAGGTAAACTCAGTTATCTCTATTAATCACATGAGGAAGCAGGTACAGAATGGTTAAGTAACTTTCACAAGATCATGAAGCTACTATATTTCGTCTAAATGGTTCCAATTATAATTTTAAGATACCATCGATTGTAAGAGTAGGTGCTAAATTATGGGGGAAGAAATGTGTATCTTAAAATCGGTGAAATCTGGTATAAAGGCACGGAGCTCTGTGCTGCACTGCCTCTTGTAGTAGTAATGTTCAAGCCTTTTGTTTTTTACTGTCTTAGCAGTGGAAGACAGGAAGCTGTTTATTGGTATGATATCCAAGAAGTGCACTGAAAATGACATCCGAGTCATGTTCTCTTCATTCGGACAGATTGAAGAATGCCGGATATTGAGGGGACCTGATGGCCTGAGCCGAGGTGGGTACATTTTTAGCCTTTAAAAGTACTTATCTTAAATTTGGAGTCTCTTTTTAATTGGATCAGTGGAAACCAGTGATCTCTAGCCAACATGGCACTGTCATGATGGAGAGGGTTGGGTTTGGTGTTGTATATTTAGGTCCCGCCACAACAACTATCAGTTGATCCCAATTCCCTCAAGGAGTCTGCATTCTGCACTTAAGTGTCATGTATTAAAATTCTCTGCTTCAGTCCTTGGAGAGGTTCTCCATGCCAAAACGGAAACACTTCTTTCACAAGAGAAGCTAGAGAATATGATTCCTCCTTTATCCCTCAAGCACTTTTTCCCCTGTGTGCATCCCTGGTTTCTCATTAAAGCACGTATTACTCTGTCATAACATATCTGTATTCTCCACTGGATTATGAACCCCTGAAGGCAGGAACCACGTCTGTATTGCTAGCGTGGTACTTGGGCACACAGTAGGTGCTCAGTAAGTGTAAGTCAGATAAATAATTAAACAAATGAATGGATGAGTTATTGATTCTTCTCTTACCAGGTTGTGCATTTGTGACCTTCACAACAAGAGCCATGGCACAGACAGCTATCAAGGCAATGCACCAAGCACAGACCATGGAGGTAGGGGCAGATGAATGAAAGGGGGAAGTTCCTTGGACTGAGAGCGGTAGGACAATTGACAGTCGAAGCCCAGTAGCATGTATAGCATTTGATTGCCCTAAAAGTTAAGAAGGCCAGACATCTTTAAATTAAAAACTGGTGCTTTCTTTAAAATTAGCATATTGGAACTAAACTGAATTATGTCTTGCCACTTGTGTCTATCAGGAAGAGAATCATTTGACAGTGAATGAAATTAGAATGCAGCCTGTGCATCACTAGAAAGGAGGATTTTTCCCTTCACCCAGAATGAGGATTTTGACCCTTTGATTTTGGTGTTTTCATAGGGCTGCTCTTCCCCCATGGTGGTAAAATTTGCTGATACACAGAAGGACAAAGAGCAGAAGAGAATGGCCCAGCAGCTCCAGCAGCAGATGCAGCAGATCAGCGCAGCATCTGTGTGGGGAAACCTTGCTGGTCTAAATACTCTTGGACCCCAGTATTTAGCAGTGAGTCTTTGTGGTTTGCTTTCTGCAGGCTGTGCAAGCTCCCAGCTGTTTCTTCTGCTGCTGTCCCTAGCTAACATACATAATGGCAGTCACAACTTTTAGCATATCAAAATTTTACATAAAAATTCAGGCAATGAAATGTTCTTTGTCACATTAGTCTTGTGTGCACGCACACTCTCTCTCTCTCATCGCGCATCTTTGGTTATATCTTGAACTTCTGCTCAAATTACAGTGAAATCCTAATTTTCTAATAAAAAAATTTAGGAACATCTCATATGTCCCTGCCCCCAAGAAAAAAAATTCCTGAGGAAATCTTAGCTACCAAATATTCTTTCTCCGTATCTCTTTCTAGTAGATTGTAGAGGGCATCCTTAAAATCCTTACTAAGTCTTCCCTGTAGAGTATGATAGTAAATGTTTCCACTGACTGAGAGATCAAGAGATTAACATGGACATTATTAAATGAGTATTACAGGTGTATATTTGAGTTCACTAAATAGTAAATAGGTTTCCTTTGATTTCTCTCTTGTTGTGTTTGAGTCATCGAATCCAGAAGACGGGCAGGCTCCAATTGGTTAGATTTATTAGATCTGCAATGTATATTACGGGGGATTATCACTGCTTTAACCCTTAAAAGAATTGCAGATAGCACAAGACACTTAAAACTGTCTCATCTTTGAATCAGAAAGAACAAGTCGTCTGTGAAGTTACCAAGGAAGGAAAATAAATGGTGAAACTACTAGATTAGTATGGATAGTTAGAAATATATACATAGAAATATAGTCATTCACTCCTCATCCTTTAAAATATTATTTTATATGGAAACAGAAGAAAGGCAATGTTTTCTGTCCCCCAGTACTAGGTTTTGGCTAATTTGATGCCCTCTGGTTTCCATGTTTTTAAAATGTTAGAAGAAATCCCAGTTTACCCTCACTAGTAATTCTGTGAAGTCAAAAAGTATAGATGGTTGTTATATTCCTACAAATTAAATTGTTTCTCGGCGCTAGAACATTGCTTGTAAGTTGAGAAAATTCAGAGAGATTCTAGGTCTTCTGCCAAAATGATAATGCCTTGAAAATTATCTCCATGATGTGCATTTGCTTTTGGAGAGTTTTGGAGCCATCTTTTAGGGAAGACTCCCCATTTTGTTGTCATTGCCACATCTAGCAAGCACATGATGGTGTATGTTGAGAGCTGTGGTCTCTTCATTTCAGTTAGATGTGATCCCCGCCCTAAGAGCTCTTCTCATTTAGGGAGGAAGTGAAGTGCCAAGTACAATATGCACAGTCCACCAGTTGGGACTGAACTCGTTGCCCAGAGTATTTAAGAAGACAGAAATGAAGACATGTGAGTGCTAATGGACTGTGAAAGTGATAGTACATCATCATTAATTATGAGGTACTGGAATATGTGGACTTAGAACTAGAGCAAGTAGTTCTTAATCTTTGAGGTAGCAGACCCCTTTCAGAAGCTGGTAAATATTCTATGTATGGACACTTTTTCATTCTGCCTCTGGAGGTTTGTGGACTTGCTGAAACACTTGTGGAATAGAGAGATTCCTGATGACAGAGGAACCAGGTCAGATGTTTATGGGAATGAATAACAGATTGAATAAAGAGTCCAGAAACCAGAATACCATCTGTTGATAAGGAACAGTGATTGGGTTTGAATGGAACAAAAGGTTTCAGCAGGTTGGTTAGATGAGGGTTGTAGTTTGCTAAGGTACACAGTAAGGTCATGGAGGTCATAAGCTCGTGGACAGGTCCTCTTGTTTTATTTGTTATGGAACAACCATTGAAAGAGAATGTACGCTGAACGGATATGGACTGATCCAGCAATCACTTGGTCATCTGCAACAGTGAGATGAATGGGGCTAGAAGAATGTGTAGCATTCTAGTTATGACAAGATTGATCTAGTCACAGGTTCATTGTGGCCGGTAAAGGATGACTCCAAGAAATACTCTGAAATGGTCAGGTTTGGTATTTTAAATAGTTGCGTGAAGCAGAAATTAGGTCTCCAGGTGGGAACAAGTTACAAAATAAGATGTGTGGACCTAACAAAGGAGAATTTGGGAGAGGAACTAGAAATGGCAGTCACTAATATGCAGACACTCCTCTAAGTGGACTACATGGCTGCTTGAGTTGAGTTTAGTTCTCTCCTCTACCTCTCTCCTCTGCTGTGCTGCGTTCTGTTGCCAGGGACTCGAGCTTGGCTTTGTACTCAACAAACACAACTGTCTTCTGGGCCAGGGCTTTAGCTGTGTTGTGTTGTCCTGTGCTGTCATAAGCCTTATGTTTTTGTTGTGTTGGCTTGGGTTCTTGTCTTCAACTTTCTTCTCTGGGGGCCTCTGCACTCTCGCTTTGCTGTGCTGTAGAGTTACCCCAGATGCAGAACCAGCCCTCACTCTCACTCTTGTTCTGTTTTTGGTGTAATGTCTAGCTTTATTTGCAGCTCCTTCAGCAGACTGCCTCCTCTGGGAACCTCAACACCCTGAGCAGCCTCCACCCAATGGGAGGTAAGTGTTCCACTGCTACGGAGGAGCAGCAGCAGCCAAGCCAGCAGACCCGCTGACAACAGTCTGAGGGTTTTCTACCGTTTGTGCAGAAAAAGATTGTTTTCCCACTCATTACATAAACCTGACCTAAGATGAACCTCCTAGGATTCAGCTACCTTGTCTGTAGAAGGTGGCTCTTTTAGCTGTTGATACCATACTGCTCTGCAGTTGTCTGCTGCTCCCTACCCCCTTAAGTCTCTGTTAAGGAGGAAGATGGAAAAGAGCTGTTAGCATCTGCAGACTATCTGCAGCTACTTTGATAAGGAGAAAATTGCAGGAATTCTTTATTTCCACAATAAAGTGACTTTTTCAGTGACTCTGAGGAAAAGTCTAAGATGGCTTCTATGTGCGTGGCTTTCCGTGAAGCTGCTAGAACCCAGGCAGTTACTGTCTTACACATGTTATTTCTTAAGTGAATTACCTTTTTTGGTGTTAACATGCATAGAAAACTTAATTACCAAATACCTGAGTTTATAACAAAAGGAGGCTCCACAGACAAACCCTGAGGCAGGGGCTGTCAGGAAAGTTAAGGAAGCAGGGAGGGGACCATTCCAGAGCTGCCTGCCTCTGCCCTGCTGCAGCGAGATAGGGCTAGGCAGGTGCATCTGAGGAAGGGATGATCTTAGGAAAACTGCAGTGGTTCATTTTTGTCCCAGGGACTTAAAGTTTGCTGTGTTTTCAAAAAGTTGCTAGATTGTAAATCTGTGTTGTAGCCTTTTTATTCTCATTAATTCTCCACCCTCACCCATCTGCCTTTCCATTAGCTAGTAAAAAGTTTGCCACACATTGTCAGTGCAGTTCACATTTCTTGCTCTGCTTATACCTGTGTTGCCTAGGTTCTACCTGGAAGTCTTTTCCTCAGTGTTTTTTCTCTCTTCTTTTTCTGATAATTAATCTACTATTCAGGTGGTGGTTTTTTCTTTGTTCTCTCTACTATTGCTGTTTTCACGTGTATCCCCCTGTCATCTCCTCCATTGCCTTCTGGATCTCTACTACATTTTCTGTGTTTTCACCTCCATTGCAGAGAACAGATCCCCTGTAAAGTGTGAGTGAGGGGTTCAGATGCAGACTCGTCCTCTTCCACAGGGTTTGGCATTGCTCTCTTAGATACCGGGCTCCATGGTAGAACACAGAATCCACCCCTCTTTTCTGGTTTCCTAATTGCCCATCCATTTGGGCTGGCATGCTATTGGATTAGACATCTATTATCTGAGGAAATGTTCAGTTTCTGAATGAGTTGAGCGAGACCTGAATCTTTTTGGAGCTCTGTAGTATTGCCTGTATCTGGAACAGTTCCTCTTTGGGACCAGCCTTCTGCCAGTGTGCACGGTCATTGCTGGAGTGGATATGAGGCACCCGTACCTGTTGGCTGATCTCTTGCTTTGGATGTTGCAGGGTTAAATGCAATGCAGTTACAGAATTTGGCTGCCCTGGCTGCTGCAGCTAGTGCAGCTCAGAACACACCAAGTGGTACCAATGCTCTCACTACATCCAGCAGTCCCCTCAGCGTGCTCACCAGTTCAGGTAAGCATGTATAATAGGGGCCACTGTGCCCTTGTGTGCCTTGGGCAGAATCCCGAGAGAGGAGTATGTCATTCTGGAGAGTAGTTAACACCCATTTCCAAAGGGGTCAGATCATGAACAGTAAATTTTCAAATGTCATTCTTTTTTTAAATTAATTAATTTATTTTTGGCTGTGTTGGGTCTTTGTTGCTGCACTCCAGCTTTCTCTAGTTGCGGTGAGCGGGGGCTACTCTTCATTGCGGTGCACAGGCCTCTCATTAAGGTGACTTCTCTTGTTGTGGAGCACGGGCTCCAGGTGCGCAGGCTTCAGTAGTTGTGGCACACGGGCTCAGTAGTTGTGGCTCGTGGGCTTTAGAGCACAGGCTCAGTAGTTGTGGCTCACGGGCTTAGTTGCTCCGCAGCATGTGGGATCTTCCCAGACCAGGGCTCAAACCCATGTGCCCTGAATTGACAGGTGGATTCTTAACCGCTGCACCACTAGGGAAGCCCTCAAATGTCATCTTCTGACTTAAGAGAAATCTCATAGTTTTTAGTTGGTTGTAATCATCACTTGCTTCTATGTCCTGCAGGGACAGTTATCAAAATCAATAGCTGGGGGGGAAAATCAGTAACTGAAAAACCTCTTTATAAAGAGAATACTTGAGTAACATAACTTGTGCTTTGGTTCCTGTTGACCTGAGAAGGTAAGTGTTGGTCTGAGTTTAACTCATGGATGTCTGACAGCAGGGTCCTCACCCAGCTCCAGCAGCAGCAGCTCTGTCAATCCCATCGCCTCCCTTGGAGCCCTACAGACACTAGCTGGAGCAACAGCAGGCCTCAACGTCAGCTCTTTGGCAGGTGAGGGCCAGTCCCTGAATGTCATCGAGCCATTCTTTGTGCAGATAGCACATTTTAAACAACTCTGGTAGGGGTGCTGTTAGAATGAATGATTGGGGTGGCCCAGTGAAGTTAGAAATGATCATGGGAGTTTGAGTCAGACCTGAGTTAAATCCCATCTCTGCCCCTTAACTACCTGTAACTTAAGACCACCTCTCTAAGATCATTTTCTCATCTATGAAGTGGGAGTAGAATACTTTGAGGGTTATTAAGTTAAATGAGAACATAGGTAAAGTGCTGAGCACATTACTTAGTACTGTGGCAACTAGTACATGCTCAATAAATGTTAGCAGCTATTTTGATGATAGGATTTGCCCACATCTTGTCATAGACTATATGTATCCCTTTTAGTCCCCAGTCCTGGGACTCTTATTTTGCCACATTCCAGCTCTTTGTGAGAAAATGGCAGCAAAGCCAAAGAAAAATATGGGGCAAGTCGTATAAGTGGTATCACTTCTCGCACAGGTTGGAAGAAGATAATGGGGAGAGCCGCGCCTGGGTGTGGCATTTTTAAATGTCCCCATTAGACACAAGGCCTGGTGAGTGTCCTAAAATCTGACCAGTCAGAGGAATATTCCTCCTCAGGGAGAAGCTAAGGAGATGAAAGGACGTACTTTGGAGTTTGTCTTTGGCATCGCTTGAGCCTTTCCAATCTGTTAATCCTGCTCTTCCCCCCACCCTCACCCCCAACCAAGGGATGGCTGCTTTAAATGGTGGGCTGGGCAGCAGTGGCCTTTCTAATGGCACTGGGAGCACCATGGAGGCCCTCACGCAGGCCTACTCGGGGATCCAGCAATATGCTGCAGCGGCGCTCCCCACTCTGTACAACCAGAACTTGTTGACACAGCAGAGTATCGGTGCTGCTGGAAGCCAGAAGGAAGGTGAGTGCCCAGGGAAACTGGAGTCAGGGACAGGGGTGGGTGCTCCATCTGACCAGCACTGAAAAGCAAGGCAAAGCCCCGGAGAGCCATGTAGGTGGTCAGGCCAACACTTCTCTCTTTTTTTTTTTAAACACTTCTCTTTGGCAGTGTCAAGGGTAGACTGAGAAACTGTGATCTGCTTTCTGGATGTGGCTCAGGTCAGAACCTCTGTATTCTCTCCTGAGATGGGGCTGCAGTTTTTAGATGAAGAAACATATTGGCTTTATTGTGTCTGACACCATTTGGCAGTCTGCAGTCTGTTTTTTTGTTTGTTTTTTGTTTTTTACTGGGATATAGTTGCTTTACAATGTTGTGCTAGCTCCTGCTGCACAGCAAAGTGAACCAGCCGTATGTAAACACATATCCCCTCCCTCGTGGATTTCCCTCCCATCCAGGTCACCACAGAGCACCAAGTAGAGTTCCCTGTGCTGTACAGCAGGTCCTCACTGGTTACCTTGTTTCATACCAAGCGGCGTACATATGTCAATCCGAATCTCCCATTTCATGCCACACCCCCGCCCCGCCCCTCCCCACCGTGTCCTCACATTTGTTCTCTACATTTTGTCTCTATTTCTGCTTTGCAAATCGGTTCATCTGTACCATTTTTCTAGATTCCACATATATGTGTTGATACACGATATTTGTTTTTCTCTTTCCGGCTTACTTCACAAAAATATGGAACACTTCACGAATTTGGAATTTGCATCCCATCCTTGCCCAGGGGGCATGCTAATCTTCTCTTTATCATTCCAGTTTTAGTATATGTATTGCCGAAGCAGCACGGGCAGTCTGTTTTTGTTAGGAAGTCTTCTCTGTGGATTATAAATCTGTCAGAGGTTATCTTCTGTCTAGGTGTCCCTTATAGCTCTGTCGTTTGGCATTTTCCTCACTTTCTGATCTATGCTTTTCCTAATGAGGACAAACTGAAGGATGATGAGACAGGAAGAGTTATGGTCCAGGGGTTGATGGAGTGGGAAGTATGTGCTTTGACATAAATGGTATTAATTCAGGAGAGGCTTTTTAAGCAGAAAGAGGCCTGAAAGTGGTTTGTATGAATAGAAGGTGCTGCCAACATCTCTGTGCTCATATATGACTGGGTTTTCTTAACCAGGAGCTGGCAAGATTTAAGCACTAATGTAGGAAATAGACAAGTATCCTCTCTTGCTTTAGCAGCAAGGAGCCTTGGTGCAGTGCATCCTTACCGGCTCTGAATTGGACATTTATGTGCCCTAGGATGTGGTAGTGGGGGAACTGATGGAACTCTGGAGATAGACAGTAAGCAGAAGCATGAGGTGTTCCACATGGTGCTCTGAAGAATGATGAGCAGGAAGGAGGAATAGAGAGTGCCAGAAAGATAGCATTTTATAGAGAGAAGGAGGTCTCTCTAAGTTGATGTTTAAGTAAAGACCTGAAGGAAGGAAGGAAGCCATGCATATATCTAGAGGAAGAAGAGTAATGGGGCAGAGGAACAGCAAGTGCAGAGACCCTGAGGCAGCAGTGTTCTGTATGTGTTTGACAACAGCAGGGAGGCCAGGTTGGCTGGAGACTGGCTGGACTGCGATTGTAATAAAACTCTGTTTTGAAGATGTGCTACATATATACAATGGGATATTACTCAGCCATAAAAAATGAAATAATGCCATTTGTAGCAACATGGATGGACCTAGAGATTATCATGCTAAGTGAAGTAAGTGAGGCAGAGAAAGACAAGTATCATATGATATCACTTATATGTGGAATCTAAAAAAATGGCACAAATGAACTTATTTACAAAACAGAGTCATAGATGTAGAAAACAAACTTTATGGTTACCAGGGGGAAAGGGGGTGGGGAGGGATAATTTGGGAGATTGTGATTGACATATACATACTATATATAAAATGGATAACTAATAAGGACCTACTGTACAGCACAGGGAACTCTACTCAGTACTCTGTAATGACCTAATGGGAAAAGAATCTAAAAAAGAGCAGATATATGTGTGTGTATATATATAACTGATTCACTTTGCTGTACAGCAGAAACTAACACAACATTGTAAATCAACTATACTCCAATAAAATTGTTTTAAAAAAACACCTCTTCTTTGGCCAGGAAATCACTGAGTGTAAATGGTTGAAGAGGAAAGCATATTCTAGTTTTGAGCTTAGTTGTTTATCATAGGCACATTTTAAAAATATGTTTTTACTGAGGCACAAGTTACATATGGTAAAATTCACCCTTTTGGGAATATAGCTCTGTGAGCTCTGACGAACACACGTAGTCACGTAACTGCTGCCACAGATGTAGAACATTTCTGTCACCCCTAGAAATTCCCTCATGTCTCTTTATAGTAGGTCCCTGCCCCACCTGCCTCTGGCAGTTACCAATCTCTTTGCTGTCCCTATTGTTTCTAGGCACAATTTTGAAACCTGTTTTATTTATAATCTCTACCTCCTTTTCTGTTGTTCCTCTACAACCCTGTAGTCTCTGGTTTTATTGCACCACACGCAAATCTGCCTACTTACTGTCCCAGCACACCATCCTCCCACAAGGTCGAATTCTGACCTTTGTCAATGAGACAGAGATTGAGAATGGTGAACGGGAAAGAGGGCAGGAACCTGTTTCAGCGATCACCCTTCAGCCCCCTGCCTTGCATTTAGAGAGTCTGTTTAGTTCTCCGGGTGAATTTCTGTTGGTTGGGATGCTGTGAGTTCTGACACAGGTGGAAATGAGAGTCGGTGCAGGGGATGAGTGTGCTTGCCACTGACCTGTTCAATCAATGGGGATTTTGAAGGTCCAGAAGGAGCCAATCTGTTCATCTACCACCTGCCCCAGGAGTTTGGAGACCAGGACCTGCTGCAGATGTTCATGCCCTTTGGGAATGTCGTGTCTGCCAAGGTTTTCATAGACAAGCAGACAAACCTGAGCAAGTGCTTTGGTACGTTGGTGTTTCTTCTGGTGTCGGGAGAGCTAAGCACGTTCACCAGTTAGAAAGGGGGAGGAGGGGCTGAGAGCAGAGAAAGGGGGAGGAGGGGCTGAGAGCAGGAGAGCTGCGTTTGAGTTTGTAGTTTAACTTAGCCTCTGGCAGGTTACATTGCCTCGTTTTGAGCCTCAGTGTTTTCATTTCTGTAGTGGGAATGATGATTTGTACCCACACTGTCACTCCAGAGGTAAAAATAATGTATGGAAAATGGCTTGGCCAAAAAAACTTTAAGGTACTGTGTAGATGTCAACTGCTGCTGTTAGGAACCTGATTTATTTCATGTGATATAATTTCAAGAATTCTTGTTCCTGCTGAGAAAAATTGGGATTTGAGACTAAGCTCATAAGGTATCTCTTGCATAAGGAAGATTGAGAATCTTCCTGCCTCGTTATGCCCCTCACCTAGGTTTCTGCTTGGACACACAGGTTTTGTAAGTTACGACAATCCTGTTTCGGCTCAAGCTGCCATCCAGTCCATGAACGGCTTTCAGATTGGCATGAAGCGGCTTAAAGTGCAGCTCAAACGTTCGAAGAATGACAGCAAGCCCTACTGAGCGTGCTCCCCTCTGAGACTGGAGTGAGAGGGTCTTCTGGTAAGTGGGGGAGGAGCACCCTTAATGATTCGAAGCCCTAAGGCTGTGTGTTGACAGCCCTGGACCCTGATCCCTGCCACTCTCGCAGGCACAGCTTGCCCTGAAGACTCGGCTACTGCCTTCTGTGGGAATTTCGCTTCGTACAGAGGACAAGTTTGTGCTTTGGTTTCCAGTGTTTTACTTTGGAGTTTAGGTGCCATATCCTGAGTTTTTTTTCTTTATTTAAAAGTTTGCTGTGTTTGTAACCAGTGTGTTGAGAAGGACCAACATCAAACTGCCCTGGGGGAGGAGGGGGAATGGAGAAACATTAAAAAAGAAGATCAGAATTTGCCCCAAACTACCCAAAGAGAGAGGACTGAGTGAAACAAAAAATTGACCCCCAGAATCTTCCTGAGCACGAGAGTGGGTGAAATGAGAACTGACATCCAAGAGCTTTTGGGGGGTGGAGGAGGTGGGGTTGGCTTTGGAGAGTGAGAGTGACTTGACACCCAGCAGCCCCGGGAGCTGGAGGCTAAAACTCCTCCATAGCTGCCTTCTGTGGAAATACTGAGTTCTTGCCACCTATTTTTTAGATTCTTGTCTGGGATTTCTGCCCCTCTTTCCTCAGAAGGGGCTAACAATTCTCTGGAAATAAAGCACCTGTTAAATTAGCCTGACATATGCAAAAAGCAGGGATATATCACCCATTACCAGCTTTCCCAGCCAGCCATTGGTGTTGGATTGGCCCTGCCCTCCTGGCTGGTGGCTGTTAGCAAGCGGCAGCCGGTCAAAGAGATCGTTTTTAGTTTATTTCAACACCAAACTATTAGACCGTGGCCATTTCTACCAGGTCCATTTAAAGAAGGCCTCTGGGGAAGACACTGTCTGGTCTCTTCTTTATAGTTGACCACAGCGAGGAATGTCTCTTCCATCCCCAGCCACAGGTTTCTCACGAGGGTAGATCCAAGAAGGGCTTACAGCATCTAGTTGAAGGGAGCACCTCTCCTGAGCAGAGTGATCAAAAGCCATCAAGCTGGGGGAGGAGGAGCCTGCTTCTTGGTGTACCTGAATCATAAGGTCCCTTTAAGCCAGTGCTGCGTTTGCCAGTGGCCAGCACTCAGTACTTAAAAGGATTAAGAAATCCATGTTTGCCTCCTTGGTTGAGATGTCCCAGATGTAGTGTCAAAACGGAGGCAGGCCCCTCTTCTGCCCGCTCCAGCCCCATCTTCTGCTCTTGGCGACAGAGGAGACAACAGGACGTTTACAACCTCCATATGGATTTAGTGTTCATTTACCTCAGCATCACCGTGTTCGTTTTTGTCCTCGTGCTTACAGTTAGCTCCCTGCTGCCTCCCACAGGTCTCACTGCAGCCCTTGCCTGTGACCCACACAGCCTCTGGGCTCTGCCTCTGCTCCCAGAAATGCTGCAGGGGTGGAGAACCAGAAAGGACACGCTGTTGGGAATGTGTACCTGGGCAGAGGTGGCCCGGTTAATATACGATCTTTAGCCAAGGCCAGGGGCTGGGTCCCTGGGATCTTAAACCTCACAAACATCAGTCCTGACCCCTAGCAGCAGAGGTGAGATTAAAGGGGTTGGTTTGCTATTAAGTCAGATGGGGGCTCTCTCCTTGTCATGCTGTCCATTTGGGCCACAGACAAGGATTGACTGTCTTGCTGTTGTGCAGGTAGTTGGTGGTGTTGGATTATCCCATTGAAGCTGGGACAGCTGTTCCCTTCTCATAGTGATAACTTGGGTCTGTTGTCCTCTAAGAAACATGAAACGTACTTCTTAAGCTGAACCACGTAAACTTGAATTCCACGCACTGGGAGAAATGTGTCCTGTGTTTCAAGGATAAAACTGTTCCAAAGGCTTCCAGGGTCATGATGGGATTTTTTAAATAAATGCAAAAAATAAAAATAAAAAAGAAAAAAGACAACAAAAAAAGAAAAAAATGCTAGGTTGGGGAGGCGCTGTTCTGAATCCCAACCAGCTGGAACCAAGAATGTCGTTTCTATTTTTATAGAAGTTTTATACAGCTCCGGGGTGGAGAATATTTATTACCTAAATTATATCTCTGGAAAAGGCCAGGATTTTGTAGAATCCAGAATGTGATTGTTGTACACACAGGGTGCTGTGTATGATTGAAACTACTGACTTTCTGTGGCCGTTTGCAGCCCAGCTAATCTGCCAGAGGGGGAAGGAGTTAATGCTGTGAATTGGCGGAGGAGAGAGCTGTGCTCCCCAGGGTGCTGCCGGTGCTGTGATCGCTAGCCTGTTCTGTCTTCCTCCTTGGCCACTGTGGGGTTTTCCAAAGCCCAGAACCCACTCTTCTTCCCACTTTCTTCCCTTTCTCTCCCTCCTCCCCCAGTTCACTATTATTTGTACACGGATTTGCCCTGGGCTCCGGGACCTTATGAAACCCCTCCCCTATTGACATGAAAGGTAAAGGTGTAAGCAGCCCACTTTGATACCACACTCTGAGGTTTCATACCTGCTCGTGGGTTCTTGTTTCTAAAAGAAGCGTGCACCTCAGCAGGGCCCTGGGCTGCCACAGTGGCCAGCTGGTGAGCCCAGGCACTTCCCTCTGTTCTCTTGTCCCCTGCCCAGCGAATTCCCACAGCAGTGCTGCCCTTGAGCACAGTTCTCTCCCTAGGCCAAAGATGGTTTTGTGAAGAAGCTGCTTCCCTACAAGTCTCATGGTGTGAAAGCGTCAGCTTGGAGAGTGGAGACTCGCAGTCAAGTCTTAAGCAGCCCTTTTCTGTTGTGTGGGGGTCTCATGTGTATAAGTGTGTTTTCTGCTGTAGTTCTGTTTCTTACTTGGGTTTCATCATGAAAGTGATTTGCCTTGAATGCAGCCAGACACTGTCTCCTGGGTCCAACATGAGTGGCCAGGGCCTGCGTGGAAGCTAAGAGCTTGGATTTCCGGGAACAAAGGGCCATCCACATAGGATTGAGGAGAAATCCTGGCCCTCTTCCCTAAAGAATTCTCCCCACCCCAGCCTGCGGCTTTGACTTTCTCCCTGAGTCTTGACCAGGAGTTGAGGGAGAGGCTGAGGCTCTGCTCCACCAGAGAGACCTTTTCGGATGTGTTTGGGCACTTCTGGGGAAATCCAAGCCTTAGGTTCCCTCTGTCTCTGGCAGTTGGATGTTTTCTTGGTGTCCTCCATGTCCTTTTTTGACTTTTCCCTGTGTCCATTGTTAGCATGTGCAAAAGTTCCCTGTCATTGCCCAGCCCCTGCCCCGCCCGCCTCCTCATTTCAGGGCTGTACAACAGTGAATGTTCCTGTTCTCTCTCTCTTCGTTTGGATGTATTGCTCTGTGTAACTCAGTGGGTCTCCCTCTTTCTGGTTTGTTTTTTTTTCTAGATTCCTGCCGTTTGTTCATCGTTGTGCCTAAAGCATGTCGATGTGGCGTCAAGTACATCGTCCAAATCCCTGTCTCTTCAGCTTCTCTGATGCTTGAACTCTCACCTTTGACCTTGTGTTGACCTTTGATGCTGACGTGTATTTTTATTATGTTTGTTTCTTTCTTTGTTTTTTCTTTTTTCTTTCCTTTTTTTTTTTTTCTTTTGTGCTGCCAAATTGGTTTTGCTAGAACGACTGCTGAAGGGGAAATATTTAAACTTGCATTTGAATATAAAAAAATCTATTTTTCTAGAACTTCATAAGATAACCACTTGATTTTGTGATTCCAATTCTTTGTAATTGTCTTCAGAGCAGCCCTACTAGCACATACCGCGTGGTGTTTGTATTTCTGTGAACACACAGCCAGTCTGTTTCTAGGCTTTGTTTCTCTGTGTGCTTAGTTTTAAAGACAACTTTGAAGTAAACAATGAAATAAAAGATGTCACTAAAACCTTTGAGGCTCCTGAGCACATTTTGCTGATATAGTTTGTGGGGCTTGAGGAGACTGCATGTGTTCCTATTTTTGTTTTTCTGAGTTCTCAACTGCAGAAAACACCTGAACCCTTTTTCGTTTTTGACCACTGGCTGCAGTTTGGGTCGCAGCCAGCCCTTTTTCTTGTGTGGTTCTTCCCTGGAGCAACCCTGCCGGGAGTCTGCAGAGCCCTCTGGCCCCTTCCCCTCAGCCCTGCTGTGCCCACCTCCATGCTTCTTCCCACAGTCTCCACAGCAAAATGTGATGCTTTGATTTTTTTGTTTTTGTATTGTTTTTGTGTTGAATTTTTTCCTTTCCTACTAAGATTATGCCCAGAAAAAAACAAGTTTTGCATGTTTCCTGCTGTTTCTTCACACCTTCGTATATATCACCTTCACCTCTCTGTTTTCTATAGTTTGTGCAGAAACTGACCGATTTAAAAGGGTTTCAAAGAAGCTGTTTTAAATTGATGTGGGGTTAATTTTTTTTTTCCAAGATTGTATTATTTTTATTTTGAAGTGGCAACTTTCTCCTCTATTGCCCTTAGAGCGTTTGCCTGTGCACTTAGACTGTCACCTCATATGGCCTCCGGGTCTCGGCGGGGCCTTCAGGAGGCCGGTTGCTCTGCTCAGAGGCGGGTGGGAAGGGGGTCCAGAGAGGCACAGGGGCAGAGGTAGAACTCAGAAGGCGGCTGTGGGTGGGCGAGAGGCTAGTGAGCACCCTCAGCGCCGAAGAAGGAGTGCGCTCTTAGCCACTCGCAGGAGGCCGTCTGCGCCTGAAGTGGCAGTACATCTGCAGCGCTCCTCCTAGGTGACAAGCACAATACTACAGTCTTCACACTGTTTACAGCCCTGGGCACCAGCCACCCCACACTGGCTCCTCACTGCAGCTCGGCTCTTGCTCAGCTAGTGGGGTGGGGGTTAGGGCGGGTTTGGTTTTGTTTTTGTTTTTGTTTTGTTTTGTTTTTTTTTAATTGGGTGAAGAGCCAAATAGCTACTGTCCCTGGGTGCCAGGCAAGCCAGTTCCTTGGTTCCCCGAGGGGAACTTGCCCTCCTCTCTTGTGGCACCATCCAGCCTCAGGGTCTTAGGGACTTGAGTAAGAATGTGAAGGGCAGAGGGAGAGGTCGGAGGAGATGAGAGGTCACATGATGGATCTGTGGAGGTAAGAGGTTGCAGAGGGAGGAGTTTGGGATAGATCCCACCCAGGCCTAAGCTGCTGGTGGGTGAGAGAGCTGCGAAGTAGGATTTCCAGGGAAGGATCGAGAGGGGTAGCCAAGGGACTGGGGGGAGGGGGGTGGGAAGGTAGAAGCACTGTTAGCATCATCCATGCTGGAGTTGATAAAGGAAGGGATCTCGGCAGAGTTTCTGCTCTGGGACCTGGCAGGTTGCCTAGTATTAATTATGCTTGAAGCCACTCTTACTAGAAGGAAAGGGCGGCCAGGTGGAGACCCAGTGTATGGTAGGCTGCTTAATTTCTTCGAAGGGGTGATTGGATGGAAAGAGGCCAGGAACCCCAGCCTGAGCGAGACTGCCGTGCACCCCACAGTCTGACTGCACAGAGCTGCCTCTCTTGGCAGAAGGCGCTGAGGCTCCCCTTCCTGTGTATTCAGAACCCATGTTTGCCAATATATTTTGCTTTTAATTCCAAGAGGAGCTCTGGGAAAACCTGTGGATAAAACCAAATGCCAAACGTTGGACGTTGTTTCCTTTTCCTTTTCTCTCTCTGATTGTTTTAATTGTTCTGTGGTGGTTTTAATGGATTTGAGACCCTGGAGCGGCAGCTGCCTTTCTGATTTCCAGCTGCTTTTTGTGAATAATTTAAAAAGAAAAAAAAAAAAGAAACTTTACATTTTGGAGACAAACCTGTGTGAGTTTTTTATTGGTACAAACGTTGTATTTAACACTAGGGGTTTTGTACAGTTTTTTGCCTTTTCTACTAGAAAACAATGTAAAGTGATTTCACAATGTGAAGAGAAAAAAATTGCCACTATGACCAAACGCACAGTCTGTTCTGCAGCAACAATGGGATTCAATCAACTCAAAGTCGTGATTCAGCCGTAGAAATGCTTTTTCTTTACCTTGTTTGAGCTTTTCCTTTCTTTCCTGTTTTGATTTGCAAAAGAAAATGTCTTTTTTGTGTGAACTTGTGTTGTACTATGTAGAAAATTATGAATTTTACTTTAATGGTTTAAAAAAAAAAAAAGGCAAGAAGAGCCCATGTCGCTTTTCTGACCTGATCACAGAGTTTGTGTAGTGGATTAAAAAAGAAAAAAAATTGTTACCAGTTTCGAGCAAGGGAGTATGTGTCTAAAAGGAATCTCCTTCCTTTTCTGTGTGTTTTTCCTTTTGTCCCAATGGGGAACCTAAATCTGTTTTAATTGCACAGACACACGGACAAAAAGTCATTTTGTATCTGCCAAGTGTGGTACCTTCCTTTGTTTATTTGCTATTAAACTGTTTGAGAAGAACTGACGTTGTCTTCAGAGTTACTGATTGTTGGGGTAGGTGGCAGCCGGGGGCTGGAGGGGTTGGCGGCACTCCTGAAGAAGGGGTGGGCGCCCCGGAATTACCTGTTAACGTGCAGTGGGGCCACCCCAGGCTCCCGAAAGAGAATTTCTTCCAGAAAACTGCCTTCTCTATCATCCTGCATTCTTCTCAGCATCCCCGCTAATAGGGAGGCGCTGTAAAGTTTTTTGGGAGCCTTCATTTTTGTGCTTCTGTTGCCAGTAGTGGCTGCCACCTTGCAGAGCTAGCCCAGACCTGTGAGTGCGCGTCCCTTCCTGCTGTGGAGTTCCTGCACCTGGGGAGGCAGCCAGCGAGCACTGAGGCCCAGAGCGTGGGGCTCTTCCTCTCTAGGTCTTCAGCGCTCCAGACCAAAGTGCTGCAGCTCCTTTCCCCTCATTTGGACCTCAGAACAGGGTCACAGAAGGGCATTTCTAAGATTTCTTGGGTTTACAACTCAGTAATTCTAGGTCACTCTCTGAGTGAGGCCCATACTTGGGCCTCCTCAAACCTCTGTGAACTGCAGATTTAGTCAGCCCCTGGGCCAGGAGTCCCAGGCCCTCTGGCTGAATTATAAGTTTGTCTGCTCCTTACCTGCCACTGCCATCCTCATCCTCCAGGAAGCCAGTCTTTGTGAAGCTGGTGGCTGTCTAGGGGCATGCAACCAGCAATGGCCTGTGGGTGGGCCAGGCCTCAACCTTCTCATCAGAGTCGCTCTGTGTGGGGTGTGTCTGGAGTAGCATTTCCCAGTGGGGGTTGTACTGGGTACTAGCCCATGAAATGTTTATGCAGTAATTGTCCTAGCTAATGTTCATTGACTGTTCACCACCATCCTAGTGCTGTGGGAAACACTCGATACACATTATATGCTCTAGTCTTTATAACACCCCTGGGAGGGAGCTCCGGTTTTCATCCCCATTTAGCAGATGAGCAAACTGAGGTTAAAAGAAACTGGGTTGTGGAATCCCGTGGTGGTCCAGTGGTTAAGACTCCGTGCTTCCACTGCAGGGGGCACGGTTTGATCCCTCTGGTCGGGGAACTCAGATAATAACCTGCATGCTGCATGGCATGGCCAAATAAATAAAAATAATAAAAATACTTTATTTGAAAAAAAAAATCGGGTTGTTTAAAAAACATTAATCCCCCCCCCAAAAAAATAACTAAAGTTACTATTTTTTTATGCCATAAGTTTATTTACAAACGTATCTAGTACGTTGAGTTCAACAGTTTGATCCTTTTTTCAGAGAGTGCACCTCTTAAAATGCTCCTCTTCATATCTGTCTCATGGATTCCCCGCCCCCCATCCCCACCCCCCCACCCAAGGGCTTGTGGGATCTTAGTCCCCGCACCAGGGATTGAACCCCAGGTCCTCGGCAGTGAAAGCACGGAGTCCTAACCACTGGACTGCCAGGGAATTCCCTCATGGATTATTTTTTAAGCAGTTGGTGTCTTACTATCAAGAAAGGTGCAGTAAATCGAGATCCAAAGTACAAAATCATCATAGCCAGTAACCGCCACTTGTCTTCCACTGAAAATGGCAGATTCTTCCCTGGACTCTCCTCTTAGTGGCTCCTACGGACCACAGAGGTGGTGACCCTCCAGATGCTCTATCCCAGGCACAGAGACTGAAGGCAGAAGAAATGGCGGCAGCACACCAAGACCTCCTTCCCTCACGACCTTGCTCCCCTGTGTCCAAAGTTACTATTAGATTTCATTAAGTCTTTTTCCTACACACATTTTAAAAATAAGACTGGGATCAAACTAAAAAGAAGAAATTGGGTCGCTCCTGGAAAGTGGTGTGCACTGAGAGTCAAACCAGGTCTGCCTGACTTCCAAGCCCTTTCTCTTAACTACTCCCAAGGAGAAGTAACTCTGTAAAAGCAAATCGGTGTGCTTTAGTTAACCTACACAGTCTCATCACACACGGTTTGCATGCTGTCCTCTAGGCTCTAGGGAAGGGAGCCTACAACTCTGTGGCTCCCTCCGTGGTGCATCGTTTCAGCTTTGTCCTCAGAGTGACTGTCTCGGTGCTAAAGGGGTAACTCAGTGCTCCAAGTTGTCATAGTGCTCCTGCAAGGTGCCACTTCCCGTGAGGACTGGAGTGCTTCTTTTTTTTTTTTTTTTTGGTACGCGGGCCTCTCCTGTTAAGGAGCACAGGCTCCAGAGGCGCAGGCTCAGCGGCCATGGCTCACGGGCCCAGCCGCTCTGCGGCATGTGGGATCCTCCCAGACCGGGGCACGAACCCGTGTCCCCTGCAATGGCAAGCGGCCTCTCAACCACTGTGCCACCAGGGAAGCCCTGGAGTGCTTCTTAAATGTCACTCCTGCCACACAGTTCTTTCCTAGATCTGTTGCCACCGAAGCTGTTCTTTACCTCGTGTTTATTTGAATTTTTTTTTTTGCATTGTGGTAAAAATACATATAGCAATTTTCTATTTTAACCATTTTTAAGTAAACAATTCAGTGACATTTAGTACATTCAGTGTTATACAACCATCACCACCTAATGTTTTAAATCAACTTGAAATCCACCTTTTATAATTTCACCTCATTCTGACCATTAGTATTTGTGAAGTTACAAGTTTGGTGTCCTAATTGTAAAATACACATTATTTAAAAATACACATTGGGGCTTCCCTGGTGGCACAGTGGTTAAGAATCCGCCTGCCAATGCAGGGGACACAGGTTCGAGCCCTGGTCTGGGAAGATCCCACATGCCCGCGGAGCAACTGGGCCCGTGTGCCACAACTGCTGAGCCCGCGTGCCACAACTAGTGAAGCCCACACGCCTAGAGCCCGTGCTCTGCAACAAGAGAAGCCACTGCAATGAGAAGCCCACGTACCACAACGAAGAGTAGACCCCGCTCACTGCAGCTAGAGAAATCCCGTGCACAGCAACGAAGACCCAACAGCCAAAGATAAATAAATAAACATTTTAAAAATGTAAAATAAAATACACATTAAGGGACTTCCCTGACAGTCCAGTGGTTAAGACTCCACACTTCCACTGCAGGGGGCATGGGTTCGATCCCTGGTTGGGGAACTAAGATCCCGCATGCCTACCGGTGCAGCCAAAATAAAACAAAATACACATTAAGCTGCATAACCAGTATGTATAAAATGTCCATGGGGTGGCTTCTCAAAGAGATCTGTTTCACACTTTGGGGAATTGGGTCAGGGTGGAGAGTCAGGGGCTTCCCCATGGACTCCCTTCCCGTACCTGTTTCCTCTGTGAGTAGAGGGTGGTTGAACCAGAGATTGTCTCCCACTTAGCACAGATGTTCTGTAACTCACGATTGAGGTGGTAGATCTTCGTCTTAGGACTCCTGTATTCCTGAGATAGAACTTGATATAAAAATAGAATGAGGACTTCCCTGGGGGTCCAGCGGTTAAGACTGTGCGCTTCCAGTGCCAGGGACGCAGGCTCGATCCCTGGTCAGGGAGCTAAGATCCCACATGCTGTGTGGTGCGGCCAGAAAAAAAAAAAAAAAAGGATGTTAAGTACAATTTGAATATCTTCCAGTTTAACATCATACTTAAAGGCTGTTGTTTCTCTTTAAAATTTACCCAAAAAAGGGACTATGCCAAAGGTACTATTTTTAACCTCAGAATTTAGACTTGTGCATCTTTATAATCATATATCTGTGTCTTAAACTATTTCTTCTAAAAACCCACATGCAGTCACCTTTTATCTTTGAATAGATTCCTTAGGCACCTAATTGCCACACTCCTGGTTCCCGGCTTACTGGCTTTCTCCGTCAGTACATGGCCTCCCTAACTCTCCCAGGTACTTTACATGCTGTGCTCACCTGAGCATCTCAGTCCCTGATGAAGAAAAGCCATCAGGAAGGAAATGAAAGAGCAAGTTTGTTCCTTCACCTCTGGGAATGTCAAACTAATGTCTGATAACATTGTCCTTCCAGGAGGGATCATAGATGGCTTTTTTTGCACCTTCTGCCTTTTTCAAGCTCTTTCCTTCTCTCTGGGGAGTCCTTTCTAACCACCCCCCCCGGCCCCCGCCACCATCTGGTGTTTAATTTCTTCTGCATACATTGGCTTTCTCTTTACTGGTAAAGGCTCCAGCTGTTGAGAGGACTGTTGTTCTTTTCAATCAAAGTCAAATCTTGGGATGGGGAAATGAACACATTTCAGCCGGGAACGGCCGTCCCGACACTCCTGCAGCCAAGTCTATAGGACCTTGGCCCTGCTTCCCTCCCCACACCCCCATCCCCCCAGGCAGGGTCCCAGTGACCTGAGGCCTCCTGAAGTTTTGGGTGTTTCTGTACTGTCTGATTGAGGTATAATTCACACACTATACAATTTGCCCACTTAAAGCATCCAGGTCTGGTGTGGGTTTTTTTGGTTTTTTGTGGGGGGTTTTTGCGGTACGCGGGCCTCTCACTGCTGTGGCCTCTCCTGTTGCGGAGCACAGGCTCCGGATGCGCAGGCTCAGCGGCCATGGCTTACGGGCCCAGCCGCTCCACGGCATGTGGGATCCTCCCGGACCGGGGCACGAACCCGTGTTCCTTGCATCGACAGGCGGACTCTCAACCACTGCGCCACCAGGAAGCCCAGAGAGTTGGATTTTAACCCAGGTCACCCTGACTCCTGCAGAGCATATTCCTCTGGGAGTGAATGGTGGACCTTGGGGGCCCTGGTTTAAATTCCACCTTTAGAGTGGAGCTTCGTGAAGGTGGGAACCGTGTAAGTATTGTTCTTCACAGGAGCCTTAGGGGCTGGTAGATAATAAGCATCAAGGAGACGTTTAATGAGTGAGTAAATGAACAACTAAATATCAAAAGATGACAGTTGCTTTTGTCCAAGAGCTTCTGGACATGCTTTTTTCCCCAACTACATTACATTCAAGTTTTATTTAGAAATTTCCATCCACTCCAGAAAGAAAGGCAATAACTTATTTTCACACCTGTTTATAGATTACTAGCTACCAGCCAGTACCCAGATTCTCTGTAGGCCCTCAGTGGCTGTGAAACAAATGATGGCCAAGTCCGTTAGAGCCACTTTACAAGAATTCTGCTAATACAGCTTTCTGCCCCATGAGGAAATTGGTGGAGGGGAACCTACGTGTGGTCCTCCAGCCCTGAGAGTGCCACCAGCCTGGTCATTCCTGAAGTGGAGAGTGCCCAGAGCCTGGGGCTTACATGACACAATGGCTTTTATTTTTTTAAGTTATTTTAAGGTTTGAGGGTTTTTTTTTTCCCAAAACATAATGTTATAGACGAGGACTTAGCACGTGGTGGGAAAAGCTTGTGTTTAGGAGTCTTAATCTGATTATAATACCAGCTGTGTGACCTTGGGCAGGTGACTTGATTCAGCCTCAGATTCCTCACCTGCCAAATGGAAATGAAAACACCCACCCAGCAGGGCTGGGAAGATGAGAGAGTGCCTTCAACGCTTAGCACACTGCCACCCTTGGCAGACATGCTCATTCAAGTCGCTAACGACCCTAAGTACATCAGAGTTAACAGTGAGCATTTCCCCATCCCATAGCCCATTGATAACTGTCAAACAGGGGGAGTACGCTTCCAGAATTTCTCTCTATATACAAAAATATGTACACATATAATGATGCTTGCTAATAAAAATGAGATCATGCCTTAATGTACAGAATGTTTGCATTTTTTTTCAGTTACTTTGTCACGGGCACCCTTCCATCTGGACATGTACACTGGAAATCTACCATTTTCACTTTTAGAGACTACATAGCATTTCATGGTTTCTCAATGACTGTCCTATTGGACACAGGTTATTTCTAGATTTTTCACTATTATAAACTGTAAGAGCCAATTCAAGGAAGGTTCAGGAGGTCCATTAGAGGGGCATTAGTGCAACATCTTGTTTTCAAAGCAAGTTCTTATTTTATCGTCTCATTTGGTTTTCACAGAAATTTTGACAAAGGTAAAGCTCCATTTACAACTAGGAAAATGAATTTGTCGAGAGGGACAGATGTCCCAAGGATCCCGCTAATCTTGGCAGAAGGGGCCTGGGACTGTCCCCTCCAGTTACATTTGTTGTGCAGGGGCTATAAATGCAGGGGCCTGCAGGGGCCAGGCAGGTGAGGCAAGCCTGCGAAAGGAGGCCGATGTAAGATGACAAGTGACAGTTGGCTCAGTGTCAAGGCAAGAATAGCAAGAGGTGGGGACTGGGCGAACGAGAGACATTCTTGGTCTCTTGAGACCAGACACCAACCACTTGACTGGTTGACATGCAGACTCATGGGCCTGGGGATTGCCTGAGCTTCCAGTCTTCAACAGAAGCAGGAAATGCTGATTCTTGTATGAAATCTCCCAGATAACAAGTGTAGCCAACCAACGTGGAAATCATCAGCCCTTGAATGCCAGATTGTGAGCCCTGCTTCAGGCCCAAACTTCATTTTCTACTTTCGATTATAAAACGGGAATCTAAAGTGTACCAGGCCGCGTAGCTGGTACCTGACACAGCGGGCACTTGGAACAAGCCCCCAGGCTCCTGCTGTCCCGTCGCCCTGTGAGGTTAAGTGGCCCAGAAGAGACTCATTTTGTGACTCGCCCTCCCAGTTCTGGGGGCCTTTTGTCAGCCTTCATTGCTGGGCTTCGGTGAGCAAGGCCTGATTCCGTTCACCTTTTCCTTAGCCTTCTTTGTATACATTTCTTCTGCTCACCCAGGCCAGAGCCTTGGACAGCATTCCCAGTGGGCTTGGGTGTGTCCGATGAAAATCTATGATTCCTGAAGACGGCTGTCCAGTTCCCCTTCAGTTTTCTCCCTCTCCTCTTTTCCGGGACAGTATCATGGTTAAGAGTAGGACCACTAGAGTCACACTGCTTGGGTTCAGTCCCTGCTCTGTCTCTAGGTCGCAGTGTGTTCTTGGGCAGGTCGCTTTACCTCTGCGTGCCTCCCAGTTATCTGTAAACTGGAAGAAATGCTCAGCTTAGGAAATGTTAGTTGTTACACTTCTGTTGGTTTCCTCACACTTTGCCAGGGACTGTGCAGGTGCTGGTGGTACAAAGACCACACCCTTGCCCTAAAGGAGCATGACCTTGACCTAACTGTGTGCAGTGGTCAGCAAATTGCTGACTCTGGGGCAGAGGAAACTGTCAAGTTTTTGAGTTTTGCAATCATTCACGTTCCCAGGTACCCGTAAGGCTGTGGTTCCAGATTCCTTTGGGATGCTGAGGCAAACTGCCCACCTCCCTTCCCTCCTGTCAAAGACTCGACTCGAACTCGTGGCTGGACTATATCTGGTCTACAAATGGGAGAGAATCTGCTGGCTCTTCAGCACTTGCCCCGTGTGCCCAGCTTCCTTCCCCTCTGGAGGTTAACTTCAACCCAGGACCCACCTTCCCAGCTGAGAGGAAGATCCCAGCCAACTCTCCTGTGTCAGTGGCTCCCCGACTCTCCCCCGCTTTCCCAGCTTCCTGTGGTCCCGGTTCAAGAGCACGTCCCCTGGGGCGTCCCGGTATCCTTGTCGAGTCCCAAGGGCCCCTCCTCCATCCCCTCGACCTATGCTGAGCATGCACCCCCGCCCCACTCCCAGATTGCCCCACTCTGGACCCATTTTGCTCACAGTAAACAGGAAGTCATCTCTGCCTCTACTCAGTTTCCCCAGGACGAGGCAGACATGGCAGATCGGCTGTAAGCCTGGAGCGGTTGCTTTAAATTTCAAAATTAAACTTTCACTTCTCCCCCTTTTTTCCCCATTAATTTAACATATTTATTGAGTGGCCACTGTGTGCCAGGTCTTGCTCTGGAGACATAGTCAGTGATGAATGAGATGAAGTCCCTGCCCACACATCTGAGTGGGGGAAACAGACACTAAGCCAATAACCTCATTAATGAATATGGTAAATCTTGTATCAGAATGGAATGTAATTCTCTATGAGTGTAATAATAAGCTGATCCACCTCAACTAGGACTTAACTGGGCAGCATGTCAGGGTAGGGACCACGAGGGGCAAAGGCCCTGGGGCAAACAGGTTGGCAGTTCCTCACAAGTTGAACACAGAGTTACCTATGACCCAGCAGTTCCACTCCTAGGTATATACCCAAGACATATGAAAACGTGTCCACGTGAAAACTTGTACGTGAATGTTTATAGCATCCTTATTCATAATAACCAAAAAGGGAAGCAACCCAAATGTCCATTGACTAATGAATGGATAAACAAAATGGTGTATCGGATACTCTTCAATGAATAGTGCAATGAATACTATTCAGCCGTAAAAAGGAATGAAGTTCTGATTCATGCTACAGTATAGATGAACCTTAAAAACATTATGCTGAGTGAAAGAAGCCAGTCACAAAAGGCCATATGTTGTGTGATTCCATTTACATGAAATGTCCAGAATAGACAAGTCCATAGAAAGTAGATTGTGGTTGCAGAGGTTGTATTCGTTTGCTCAGGCTACCGTAACGCTGCAGCAGACTGGAGGGCTTAAACAATAGAAACTTACTTTCTCACAGTTCTGGAGGCCGGAAGTCAGAGATCAAGGTGTTAAAAGGGTGGGTTTCATTCTGAGGCCTCTCTCCTTGGCTTGTTGATGACACTCTTTTTCCTCCTCTGTGTGTCTATGTCCTGATCTCTTCTTATGACACTAGTCATATTGGATCAGGGCCCCCTCTAATGACCTCATTTTACCTTTTTAGAGATGGTGTCTCCAGGAGATTCCCTGGCCGTCCAGTGGTTAGGACTCCATGCTCTCACTGTAGAGGGCCCGGGTTCGATCCCTGGTCAGGGAACTAAAATCCCACAAGCCAGGTGGCACAGCCAAAAAAAAAGATGGTGTCTCCAATAAGGCCCATTACGAGGTTGGGGGGTGCGGTCTACATATCAACACCAACATATGAACGGGGGCACAATTCAGCACCCCATAACACGAAGGAATGGGGGGGTGACTGCTAATGCGCACAGGACTTCTTTTCAGGGTGATGAAAATGTTCTGATACTAGAAATTTGTGCTGATCAATGCACAAATTTGTGAATACAGGCACACCTCGAAAGTACTGCAGGTTTGGTCCGGGACCACCACAGTAAAGCGAACATCACAATAAAGCAAGTCACATGAAGTTTTTGGTTTCCCAGCGCATATAAAAGTTATGTCTGTGCTATATTGTAGTCTATTAAGTGTGCAATAGCATGATGTCTAAAAACACAATGTTCAGACCTAAACTAAAAACTCTTTTATTGCTAAAAATGCTACCCATCCTCTGAGCCTTCAGTGAGTCATTGTAGTAACATCAAAGATCACTGATTGCACCTCACCATAAGAAACATAATAATAATGAAAGAGCTTGACACATTATGAGAATTGCCAAAAGAGAATCGCCAAAATGTGACACAGAGACAAGAAGCGAGCATATGTTGTTGGAAAAACGGTGCCGATAGACTTGCTCGACGCTGGTTTGCCACAAATCCTCAATTTGTGAAAAACGGAATATCAGCAAAGTGCAATAAAACGAGATACGCTTGTATACTAAAAGCCAGTGTCCACTCTGAAAGGACAAATTTGCCCTGGGGCAAGAAGGAGTCTGGTTTGCAGAGAGGGAAGAGAAAGATGGGGTGAGTCGAGCTGGTGGAGATGGCAGGAGCCTCTCTCAACCCCATGAGCCCCAGTACTTCACTGGTCTGCTCCCTGTACAAGACTTTGCCCTTCTCCACTGTGTCTGGCATTAAAACTCATTGTAAGGGACCCTTTCAAACTGGGACTGGGATTGGAATTGGTTATCTTTTAAACCTTCAAAGGGCAACTTCTGTTCCTCATGGGCAGTTTGCCATGGAGCATACGGACGCAGCTCTAGATAACCTCTCGCTTATTGTCACATAGTGTTGTTTCCTGTGTGTCAGGCAGGCACTGTTCTAAGTCCTTGTCAATTACTAAGTCATTTAGTTCCAGCAGTCCAGTAAAGGGACTTCCCTGCAGTCCAGTGGTTAAGACTTCGCCTTCCAATGCAGGGGGTATGGGTTCGATCCCTGGTCAGGGAGCTAAGGTCCCACATGGCTCATGGGCAAAAAGCCAAAACATAAAACAGAAGCAATATTGTAACAAATTCAATAAAGACTTTAAAGAATGGTCCACGTCAAGAAGAAAGAAATCTTAAAAAAAAAAAAAAATCCAGTAAAGTAGGAACCATCATTCTCCTGCCCAAAGTCACGGTGCCCATGCAGATAATAAACGGCGGAGTCAGAATTCAAATCCTGGCAGCCTGGCTCCAGGGTCCACGCTGTTACCCACACCACCGTGGGGCTCATAGCAAGCCTGTGGGTTAGGGCTCGTTAGCCTATTGCAACCTCAATTTACAGATGAGGAAACTGAGGCCCAGAGAGGTGAACGACTTGTGGCTGGGGTCGGACTGTGAGTTAGGACACGTTGGGATGGTGTGGGCACGTGCACGGGTAAGGGACCTCGGCGCCCAGTGACTCACAGGAACAGAGCCTGGGGTCGGTGGGTCTGGGGGGAAGGTTGTGATGGGGAGAGGCCCCAGCCTCCCTGCTGCCTGTGTGCCCAGCCTCATCCCTGCTTCTTCCAGCTCTCAGCCCACCCCTGGGGGCGGCTCCTTGGCAAGGCTGCGGGGAGGGCCTGCCCAGCCAGGAGGCTCAGGGCCAGTGTCAGAGGTGCTGAAGAGACGCCCAAGGGGATGCCTGGGGGGGCAGGCACCTTCCTCCCAGCTCGGGGGTGGGTGTGGCAGAGGCCCCGCGTGACCTTCCTTGGCTGACATTCCTTGGCGGCCACGTGGCCCCAACTGGCAGGGACAGCTGCGGACAGCGACGGACCAGCTTTGTTCGCAGGGTGGCGCGCCTGCTCTCCATCCAGGCCCTGCTCCTTCTGAGGGCTTGGTGGGCAGCTGGCGCTCTGCGGCCCGCTCCATGAGTGTCTAGAGGCACGGAGCCACCAGGGTCTCTCTGGAGGGGGCTCGGGGCGCTGGGAGGATGGGGCAGGACCAGACGAAGCAGCAGATCGCGAAGGGGCTCCAGCTGTACCAGTCTAACCAGACAGAGAAGGCGCTGCAGGTGTGGACGAAGGTGCTGGAGAAGAGCTCGGACCTCGTGGGGCGTTTCCGTGTGCTGGGCTGCCTGGTCACGGCCCACTCGGAGATGGGCCGCTATAAGGAGATGCTGAAGGTGGGAGCGCCGCGGCCGGGCTGGGAGGGCGGGGCCGGGGCGAGATTTCTCCCAAGCCTTCCAGCCCCCCTCCTGCCTCCTCAGGCTCCCCTGTATCCCACAGGCTAGTGGCTGGGGCCTGAGGCCCTGAATCCACTGGGTCTTGGCTTTGGATTTGGGCCTGTGGCCTTGAACTCTGGTGTCTGAAGCTCTGAGACTGAGGTTCTAAGCCTCAGGGTTCGGGGAGCTGAAGGCCAGGTCTCAGAGTCGAGGTTCCAGCCTTCCTGTTTGGGATTCTGAGTATGAGCCTAGGGGGCGCTGGCTCCAGGTTTGAGGCTGCGGATGGGTGGGTGGTGGAGACTGCAGACCTAGGCTCAGGATGGACAGGTGGAAGCTGTGGGTCTGGGTTTGGGAGGTGGAGGCTCCTGGGCTGCAGCTTCTGGGGCTTCTGGGACTGGGGAGCAGGGAGAGCATGTGAGGCCGGGGGTGGACGCTCTGGGCCTGAGGCTTTGGGCTGTGAGGCTTGGAGGGACGGAGGCTCGGGTCCCAGGCTCAGGGTCCAGGCTGACGCTCCCGGCCTGCCACCCTGGCGGGCAGTTTGCTGTGGTACAGATCGACACGGCTCGGGAGCTGGAGGATGCCGACTTCCTCCTGGAGAGCTACCTGAACCTGGCGCGCAGCAACGAGAAGCTGTGCGAGTTTCACAAGACCATCTCCTACTGCAAGACCTGCCTCGGCCTGCCCGGCACCCGGGCAGCCACCCAGCTCGGAGGCCAGGTCAGCCTGAGCATGGGCAACGCCTTCCTGGGCCTCAGCCTCTTCCAGAAGGCCCTGGAGAGCTTCGAGAAGGCCCTGCGCTATGCCCACAACAACGATGACACCATGCTCGAGTGCCGTGTCTGTTGCAGCCTGGGCAGCTTCTACGCCCAGGTCAAGGTGGGCCCAGCCCCCCAGGGAGGGCGGTAGAGTCTCGGGCTCCCTGAGAGTCTCCCGTGAGCCACGCTCCCTGTTGCATCACCTCATTCAGTCCTCCCATTTAGGTAGCGATGAGGCAGACGAAAGCCTGGGAGGGAAAAGACAGCCAGGAAGTAAAGACATGGCCAGGCAGGGCAGAGCCAGAATTCAAGCCTTGATCTGTCTGACTTCCTGGGGGAATGGGAAGCTCCTATGTGAGGACAGGCCGTGAACCTGTACTGCCACATGTTTGCTGTGTGATCTTGGGCAAGTCACCTCTCCTCTCTGAACCTATGAAATGAAGGAGAATGAAACCCACTTTACAGCGTGGTTGTAAGGATTCATTCATCAAATATGTACTGAGCGTCTATGATATCCCAGACACTGTTGGCCTAGGGTGCAACAGTGAAAACAACAGCCAAGTCCATGGGTTCATGAACCTTGCATTCTAGCTGGGGGAGAGAGACAAATAAATGCAATCAGCAAATCAAGTATACAGCATGGTGGAAAGTGCCTAGGAAAAAGGCGAGCAGGGAAAGGGGGTTAGAAGTGCTGAGGATGTGGTGTTGCAATTTCAAACAGGGTGGTTGGAAGGCCTTGTAGAGGTGATGTCTGATGTCTTGGAAGAAATGAGAGGGTGAACCATGCAGAAATCTGGCAAAAGAATGAAAAAGAGGGAACAGTTAAAGCACAGCTCTGCCCTTGGGGGACCTTACCCAGTATGTTCCAGGAAGGATGGAGGCCAGCATGGCTGCAGCAGGTGTGTGAGAAAAAGGTAGGCGGTGGTGGAGTCAGAGAGGTAAGGGGGAAGGGAGATGGCAGATTGAGAAGAAACTGATGGGGTCAATGACCTCAGACTTTTGGTCCTGAGCATTTGCTCTCTTTCCCCCTAGGCATCTAGGCCCATGGGGGATGTTAGTACCTGGCACATAGTAGATGCTTAAAAAATCCTGGAGAGTGTAAATGCTGATGGATCAGAGGTGGAAGTATGAGGAAGTGAGAGTCATCCACGACCACACTGAGGATTTTGTTTTCAGCAACCAGATGTATGGGGAAGCCATTCAGTGAGATGCAATAGGATTGGAGAGGGATAGGGGTGTTTTATAACCTTTTTTATTATGAAGAAAATTAACCATGCAGGAAAGCAGAATAATATAATGAATCTCCATATACCCACTACTAGATTTAACAATTATTAATATTTTGCCATATTTGACTTACATATTTTTCACTGAAGTGTTGTGATACAAAATCATAGACATCATGATTTTTTTTTTTTTTTTTTTTGTGGTACGCGGGCCTCTCACTGTTGTGGCCTCTCCCATTGCGGAGCAGAGGCTCCGGTCACGCAGGCTCACAGGCCCAGCCGCTCCGCGGCATGTGGGATCTTCCCAGACCGGGGCACGAGCCCGCGTCCCCTGCATCGGCAGGCGGACCCTCAACCACTGCACCACCAGGGAAGCCCCATCATGATATTTTACCCCGAAGTAATTCTGTATGCATTTCTGAAAAAAAAAAAAAAAAGACAGAAAGACCGTTTTCTGATATAAGGCCACTTTCTTACATAATCACAATACTATTTATCACACACACCATATTGAACAATTATCTCTTAAATTTCTCTACTTATCCTGAAAATATGCCTTTATCCTCGGCTTGTTTGAATTGGAATACAAACAAGAACCACACGTTGCAGTGGTTATTAGGTCTCCCGAGTCTCTTTCTATAGAGAATTCCTACCCTTCCCTTTATTTTCCATGGTTTATTGAGGAAGCCGGATTAATTGCCTTGTAGAATGTTCCATCTCATTGTCTCATTGCTTCCTCAAGGAGTCATGTAAGTTGCTTCTTTGTCTCCATGACTCTCTGTGAACTAGAACTTACATAATGACTTGGTAAGATTTAGGTCACGCATTTTTGGTGAGAATACTATACAAGCGAGGCTGCGTGCTTCATATCACATCATATCGGTAGTTAAGGGAGTGACCACCTGATCCCACTGTTTTCATCCGTGCTGTCTTCCTTTCACGACCAGTAGGTTAACTTGTGGGGTGACACTTTGGCTGTGAATATTCAGTTCTGCAACAACATTTTCCGTAATGGTTTGAGCATCCATTGATGTTTGTTGCCTGAATCAATTCTTTCATTTCAACTCTCAGGAAATGGTGATTTCCAAGTTCTATCATGCCTTCTGCAATTATTAGCTGGGATTTTTCTATAAGGGAGAACTTTCCCTCTTTAACTGGAGCTAGTTGATTACGCTGAAATACAGTTCCTTAAGGAAAGGCAGAATAAATACTTTTTCCCTTTCCTTTACCACTTTCCAGAATAATGAGTTGATGTGATAGTTGCCTTCAATGATCACACTTACTTGTTTTGCTTCCTCTTTTTGTAGTATCGTTGTGAAATCATGGATTTAAAAAAATATTCAGTACTCGTCAGTCAGTTGCAATCATTGTTCCTTTTGATGCTCGTATTATCTTAATTTTAGTCAGTGGAATTCTCTACAGTATGGCTACTGTGTCCTTTTGACGAGACTTCATTTAGTCTTTGAAAGAAAGCATTCTTGTTTTCTGCCACAATAGCCTGTCCCACACTCGTTTTGTATACTGTCGTCCCTCGGTATCTGCGGAGGATTGGTTCCAGGATCCCCCAGGACACCCAAATCCGGGAGTGCTCAAGTCTCTTATATAAAATGGTGTAGTATTTGCATAAAATCTACATACATTCCCTCCACCCCATACTTTAACTCATCTCTAGATTACTTATAATAATACCTAATACAATGTAAATGCTATGTAAATATAAACTGGTGTGTGGCAAATTCAAGTTTTGCTTTTTCGGAACTTTCTGGATTTTTTCCCCCCAATAGTTTCAACCCTCGGTTGGTTGAATTCAAGGATGTGGAACCCTCGAATCCAGAGGGCCCACTCTATTTCCTGCTCCAAACCTGGAGCCAGCCATTCCTCCGGGTCCTTTTTTAGTAGGAAATGGTATTTAAAGACCAAACGTGGGCTCTCCGGACGCTCGCGGCTACTGGGTTGTTGTTGCTACTAAATCTCTTCTGTTGTGAGGACAACTGGACTTTATACTGATATTTCCAATTCAAATCCAATGTTGCAGGATTTTCCTTAATTTATTTCAGACTTGATTCTCTTTTCTCTTAGACTGAAAATCTTGGTTTCTAAATATTTACTTTATCCTACAAAGTACATAAGAGAATTTCAAAAGACAATACCAATATTGTCTTACTCAAAAAAAAAAAAAGTGACGAATGAGGTTTGATTTCTTTGCCATTCTTTTGTCTTTATAATATATCCCACTATGACTGAACTGTTCAAGTATATATTTTAAGGTCCTTTGAAATAATAACTTTTCTGTATGGCTATATTAATATATAACATATATAATATATAATATATTAATATATATGATAAAACAGTCGTAATATACTATGATAGAATATTATAATATACCTTGATTGTATTATAATATATACTTATTAGAATTGATTATAATATTAATATAATGATATACATTAAGGTCATTTGTTTCCATTTTCTATTTTTAGGGTTTTTAAAATTAAATTTAATATTTTAAAGTCTGTAAAACATTTACATGGCTTCAAGTTAAAAAGTACATAGTAGGGACTTCCCTGGTGGTCCAGGTGAGACTCCGTGCTCCCAATGCGGGGGCCCCCAGGTTCGAGCCCTGGTCGGGGAGCTAGATCCTGCATGCGTGCCGCAACCGGGAGTCTGCATGGCCCAACGAGGATCCCACGTGCCACAGCTAAGACCCAGTGCAGCCCCAAATAAATAAATAATAAATTAATTAATAAAAAGTACATAGTACAAATTAAGTATGTTAGGAACAGGTTTTTATTGGGGTTACTGAGAGTTCTCTTTTGGTCATATTAACTTGTTAGATATTAAATAAAAATTCAGATAGGTTTTCTACAAAGAAGAACAGAGAAGTGGGGCTGTAGCTAAATGGGACACGAGGTCAAAGAAGGTTATTTGATTTTTTTGTTTTGTTTTGTTTTTCAAATGAGATAAGAAATGCCAGGCTGTGATTTTACATTGATAGGAATGATTCAGTAGAAAGAGACTGGGGAGGGGGTTCCAGAGCCCACATGGAGGGGGTCATATTTAATTTGATAGGAGCAGGGAGTAGCAGGAAAGGAGGCAGTGTGGGAACAGATCTGGTGGGTTTGACGGATAAGGTGGATAAGGGAGCTCCTCTCTGATTTTCTTCTCTTTTTTAAAAAATAGTTAAGTTATTTATTTGTTTATTTTTGGCTGCGTTGGGTCTTTGTTGCTGCGCGCGGGCTTTCTCTAGTTACAGCGAGCGGGGGCTACTCTTCGCTGAGGTGCACGGGCTTCTCATTGCGGTGGCTTCTCTTGTTGTGGAGCACGGGCTCTAGGCGCGCAGGCTTCAGTAGTTGTGGCGCACAGGCTAAGTAGTTGTGGCATGCGGGCTCAGTAGTTGTGGCTCGCAGGCTCTGGAGCGCAGGCTCAGTAGTTGTGGTGCATGGGCTTAGTTGCTCTGCGACATGTGGGATCTTCCTGGACCAGGGCCCCTGCATTGGCAGGCGGATTCTTAACCACTGTGCCACCAGGGAAGTCCCTCTTCTGTTTTCTTAATGGTGCATGCATAAGGTGAGCTCATGTGCTAATAATGGACAGGTTGAGAAGACATTTGGAAGTCTGAGGAGAAAGAAAGGTGAGAGGATGATTTCTTTGCCTCAGTGAGTCTGTCCCAATGTTTTTTGAGCTGACTGTGCTGGCAGTCACCGAACATTCAGTGATGACTGGGTGCCAGGGGGCAAACTCCAGTGGAGTTGGAGTGGGCTCTGATATCCCCACCACCACCCTTCTGTGTGTCTCTGAAGCCGAGGGGCCCAACTGGGACTGGGTGAGAGGAGAAGCCAACTGTATTTTCTTCCTTCTCATTCATTCGTTCATTCATTCAATAAACACTTTAGGCTAAGTGCCAGGAACTGTGCTAGGCTCTTGCCATACATTGGCAAACCAGATGAAAACCCCTGTATTCATGGAGCCCACACCTGTGCACTGGCTGTTCCCTCTGTCTGGATCACTCTTTCCCTGGACACCAGAATGAATGCATGAATGAATGAACACGCGGTGGAGCGTTCCACTTAGGGGCAGCTCCTGCCATTCAGTGTGCCCCCTCCCAGCCCACCCCCTCCCTGTGTCCCCTGCAGGACTACGAGAAAGCCCTGTTCTTCCCCTGCAAGGCTGCAGAGCTCGTCAACGACTATGGCAAAGGCTGGAGCCTCAAGTACCGGGCCATGAGCCAGTACCACATGGCTGTGGCGTATCGCCTGCTGGGCCACCTGGGCAGTGCCATGGAGTGCTGTGAGGTGGGGCAGGAGGGAATGGGGGCAGTTAGAGGGTGGTAGTGTAGGCAGGGTCTGGGCCCAGTGCCTCTTCCTGCCAACTCAGCCCACTGAGGCCCCCAAGCCTTGCCCCTGGCCCCTCCTCTCTACAGCTGAGCCCCTGAAGGATGTGTTTGCCCCCCAGTCCCCCTGCCCCAAACCTCATTCCCTTCTAGTCTGTTTTCAGGGGAGAGCACTTCCTTCTGCCCCCCAACCCCTGCCAAAAGAAGTGCCCTTATGGGGCACTTTAAGTAGGAAGAGAGCCAGTCTCTGGAGTTCCACTGATCTGGGTTCGAATCCCAACTTTGCCACTTAATAACCTGGTGACCTTGGTCAAGTCACTTCTGTTCTCAGAGCCTCAGTTTCCAGTGCTGTCAGACCTCAGTGGTTCAGTGCATGGGCCTCAGCACCATGAAAGGTGTATTGGGCTCTGAGGATGTTGGTGACCCTGGACTGCCCATCAGAGGGGCCCAATGGGTGAAGGCACCCCAGTGGTGGGGGGCAGACGAGCAGGTCTGAGTGACCGGCCTCTGTCACAGGAGTCTATGAAGATTGCACTGCAGCATGGGGACCGGCCACTGCAGGCACTCTGCCTGCTCTGCTTTGCTGACATTCACCGGAGCCGTGGGGACCTGGAGGTGAGGTCACCGGGATGCAGGGGGAGGTGGTGCGAGCCTGGCCTGGCCTGACTCCACCCCTGACCTGGCTGTGCAGACAGCCTTCCCTAGGTACGACTCTGCCATGAGCATAATGACCGAGATTGGAAACCGCCTGGGGCAGGTACAGGTGCTGCTGGGTGTGGCCAAGTGCTGGGTGGCCAGGAAGGCGCTGGACAAGGTGAGGTGGACCCCTTTCCTGCAGCTCCCAGCTCTCCCCAGTGCTCCCACTTGAGGCCAGTAGGTCAACCAACAATGTGTGGGTCTGGTTCTGGGCTGGACTCTTTCAGACACTTTGTCTAACATCAGCCTCACCCCAGTCCCATGAGGCCAGGGGATTCCAGATCATTTTCCAGGCTCAGAGAAGGTCCATGACTTGCCCAGTCCAACAGCTAGTAAAGGGCTAGGCCTGGGGTTTGCACTCAGGACACTTTAACTGCCTCCTATGATTTCACGACACCTCGTGAAATAGGAATGTTCTTCCCATTCTATATCTGAGTAAACTGAGGCAGCTCTGGTGACTGTACCCCAGCCTTTTCCTCTTACCTTCACACACGGGGCAGCTGCCCACCGGTGCTGCCCTCTCCAGACCCACCCCTCCCTACCCCTTCCTTCCCTGTGAGCTAAGGCCTCTGTCAGACAGCTCTGCCTGCAGCCCTGGCCTGTGCTCACCTTCCAGGCTCTGGAGGCCATCGAGAGAGCCCAGGACCTGGCCGAGGAGGTGGGGAACAAGGTGAGAGCTGAGTCCGTCTGCTGGGTCTGGAGTCAAGAGCCCAAGGTGGGACCTTGGGTGCGTGGGGAGGCCCCCCTGAACCTGCTCATGCAGTGAGCCTCTCCTGATCTCCAGGAGCCGCCCCCATCATCCCCAGACCCTGGCTGTTTCTCTTCCACCCAGAGAGCACTTCGGAGGGCAGGGCAAGAATTCCATAGCTCAGGGGATATCAGAATTCCTCAGAGGTTTCTTGATGGTCATTAAAACTCCTAACAGTGGCCTCCACTCATACAGAGGTGGGCATCACAGGGCTCTTCTAGGTATCGGTTCCATGCCTCAGTGGCTCCCTGCAAGGTGGGTACAGCAAGCCCCATTTTACAGATGAGGGAAGTGAGGCTCAGAGATGTGCTAACTCCAAAGCCCGTGTTCCTTTCATAGTATATGTGGCCCCTCCAAATTTGATAATCATATCCAAACTTTAAATGTTGAAAATAACCTCAGTGTTTCTCAAAGTCTTCTAGAAGATGTGCATTTCTCAGGGATCAGGTGCACAGTCCAAGTAACATGCAAAATACATGTTCCTTGGCTGGATGATGCCGGCTCCGGTTTACTCAGGTCTCTCGGGCTCTGTGTGCATTTAATCAACAAAAACAGGAAAGAAAATTAATTATTATGAGGTCAGTGCAGCAGGTTTGGTCAATAAAATCCTTCAAAAACATGGAGTCCCCAGCGGGTTCTAGGAGTAAGGATCACCCATCTCACCTACCTCCTTTCTGCTTGAGGGGAAACCAAGGCCCAGAGAGGGCAGGACGTTTTTCCTAGGCCCACCAGCAAGGCAGGAATGCAGCCAGGACAGGAGCCCTGTGTACTGACCACCCGGCGGCCCTGTGGGGAGAGCTTCTTGGGCTGGGCAAGGAGGGAAGCAGGGCAGCTGCTCACTAGCACTGACTTGTCTCACCCCCACGTCCCACTCTCCTGGCCGCACCGGCCCCAGCTGAGCCAGCTCAAGCTTCACTGCCTGAGCGAGAGCATCTACCGCAGCAGAGGTCTGCAGCGGGAGCTGCGCGCCCACGTCGTGCGCTTCCACGAGTGCGTGGAGGAGACAGAGCTCTACTGCGGCCTGTGCGGCGAGTCCATAGGCGAGAAGAATAGCCGGCTGCAGGCTCTGCCCTGCTCCCACATCTTCCACCTCAGGTGAGTGCCCCGCCGGTGGGCACGAGGCACTTGGGGCCTCCCTGGGGCCTAGTCACAATAGTGATACGAACAGCAAAGACTTACACAGTGCTTTCGGCATCCCATGCCCGTTCCAAGCGTTTCCTATTAACTCATTGAATCCTCCCAGTAGCCCTATGAGGTGGATGTTCTATTATTCTCCCCAGAATAAGAGGCATCCCAAAGGTCATGGGATTTAGATGCCCAGGGCCAGAGCTGCCTCCATCACAACCTCCTGACTCCCAGCCCAGGCTCTGCCCTGGAGGCATCCCCAAGGCAGAGTGCAAGGGGCCAGCAGGGCTGCTGGCAGGAGCCTGGGGGGGGCGCTGTGGATACCTCCTGCACCTGCAGAGGAAGGGGGAGGAGAGAGGGCCAGGCCCAGGATGGGAGGACAGGCCCGCTGAGTGGACAGGGCCCTTTGCTTCCCAAGGTGCCTGCAGAACAACGGGACGCGGAGCTGCCCCAACTGCCACCGCTCATCCATGAAGCCTGGCTTTGTGTGACCCCATCAGGTCGTGAGCTTCTGCCTCGCCTCCCCTGCTCCTTCTCTAGCCTCACGCTGAAGGCCGCCCTGACCGGCTGCACCTCCAGTACCTGTTTACTCCTGGGGCAGCCTCCAGGGCCTCCTCTGGCCTCAGCCAGGGCATGGGGCCTGCCCACTGCTGCTCCTCCAGGCCCAGCTGCCCTCCCCCACCTCTCTGTACTTTGCTCTTTACAGAAAAATAAACCGTTTGTACCTGGTCCCAGCAATTCTGATTTTCCCTGCCCGAGGTCTGACGGGTGGAGGAGAGTGGGAGGGAGGCTCCCCACGTGATCTTCCTCAGACACACGTGTCTCTGTGCCCATATGTAGGAGTTCCTCCAGCTGCCCTTCCAGGTTTGGGGGCTGCCACCGTGAGCCAGAGGCAAGATCCTGCAGGTGAGGAGCACATTTAAATGCTGACATGCAGGGCTGGAGAGGAAGATGTGATGAACAGTAAACATAGTAAACCAGCAACGTAGAAAACCTGTTAGAAAGGTGTTATGGACGGAATTGTGTCCCCCAGATTCATGTGTTGAAGCCCTAACCCCCAGCATGACTATATCAGGAGACAGGGCCTTTAAGGAGGTAATTAGGGTTAAATGAGGTCATGAGGATGGGGCCCTAATCCGTTAGGACTGGTGTCCTCATAAGAAGAGGGGGAAACACCAGAGAGCTCTCTCTCTCTCTCTCTGTGCTGCATAGAGAAAAGACTGTCTGAGGACACAGTCTTACTGCAACCATCTGCAAGCCAGGGAGAGAGGCCTCACCAGAAACCTGCTTTCCTGGCACATTGATGTTGGACCTCCCAGCCACCAGAACTGTGAGGAAATACATTTCTGTTGTTTAAGCCACCCAGTCTGTGGTATTTTGTTATTGTGAAACTAATGTCAGAAACTAGCAGACTAATACAAAAGTGATAAGTGCTTTGGAACAATAAAGAATAGAGCAGCATTCTTCTTCCTCATCTTCATTCCCTTCTCTTCTTGTCAGTCCTAAAACCATTAGGTGGGACAGAGCAAGACAGGCATCCATGTGGAGGGGTGGCCTGGTGTGGGATATCGGAGCCCAACTAGGTGAGGAGAGTGTCCACACAAGGGAAGCCCCAGTGTGGGGAGGTAGAGCCTGTGTGGAGAGAGAAGGGTCCCCACACACACGGGTGCCTCATCCTGAAGTGTAAGAGCCCAAGTAAGGGGAGAAAGGAGTTCACATGAGGACAAGGCCTGGTGCTGGGTATTGGGGCCAAGAAAGGTGAGGAAGACATCCGTGCAGATGGGCAGTCTGGGAGCTGGAGCCTGAACAGGACAAGGAGGGCAGCTATGCACAGGGCAGCCTGGTGTGGTGTGTCAGAGTCAGAGGAGGGTGATGAGGACAGCCTGGAGGAGAAAGGCTTAGCATAGGCGCCTGAGCAAAGTGAGGAGAGCATCCACGTGGTGGTGGTGGGTGGAATATGGTCCAGTGCAGTGTGTCAGAGACCAAGTCAGGTAAGGTGGGCAGCTGGCATGGGCTGTTTCGGCCTAAGTGGGCTAAGGAGAAACCCAAGTGGGAGAAGGTTGGGTGTGAGGTGTCAGAGCTTTCTTTCTTTCTTTTTTTAAACTTTTTGGCCGAGCCACGTGGCTTGTGGGATCCTAGTTCCCTGACGAGGGATTGAACCTGCACCCTCAGCAGTGAAGGTGCAGAGTCCTAACCACTGGACCACCAGGGAATTCCCTGTTAGAGCTTGAGTAGAGCAAATAGGGCATGCAATGGGGCATTTGAACAAAGACAGATTGAAGAAGGATCTGTGCCTGGAAGGGAGTGGCAATGAGAATTTGATTACATAGAAGGGTTGATCAAATAAGTAAACATATTAAAGGTAATGGGTGACAGGTCACTATTGAAGAAGAGAGTTACAAATAATGAAAGGGAGAAAACCAAAGGGACCCAGTCATATTGAATTGGAATTGTAGAGATTAGTGTGAACTATTGGATTTCTAAATATATAGCTTAATAGAGAAATAAATATAGTTACAAATGTGTGTGTGTGTGCGCGCACTCGTGCCTGGGAGTGACATGCCAGTAGCAATGAGCACATCTAGCGCCCAGATATTGGCTTCTAAATACCATGTTCCACTAATAGAACCAAGACTCTTTGGAGAAATGGCTGATTCTAGGCCTGGACCAGGGAAAGTACAAGATGAACCTGGAATATCTTATGTCAGAAAGCAAAGAAAGCTGAAAGAATGATGAAGATAACCCAAAAGGTCACAGGAGCCAGAATGAATGGGCTCCCACTGGCCCATTAATAATGACTGTCTTAATCAGCTCAGGCTGCCATAACACAATACCATACACTGGGTGGCTAAAACAATTGAAATTTATTTTCTCACAGGTTTGGAGATTGGAAGTACAAGATCAAGGTGCCAGCAGGGTTGGTTCCTGGTGAGGCCCTCTTCCTGGCTTGCAGACAGCCACTTTCTCACTGTGTGCTCACATGGCGTTTTCTCTGTGCTTATGTATAGAGAGGGAGAGAGCAAGATCTTCCTCTCTTCCTCTTCTTATCAGGTCACTAATCCCATCATGAGGTCCCCACCCTCATGACCTAATTGAACCCTAATTAACTCCCAAAGATCCCATCTCCAAATACCTTACATTGAGGGTTAAACCTTCAGCATATGAATTTGGAGGTGGGGATACAAGCATTCAGTCCATAGCAATGATTTATTGGATAAAACAAGAATCCATACTGATGTAAATAAATAAATGAATAAATTAAAAATTTGATGAAGAAGAATGGGATAGTTACATAGTTCCAAAGTACTTCCCCACAAAATACTTATTAATTTCAAGGGGAAAACAATTAACCTCATAGTGGAGAAGGTTTGCAGGTACGAGATTAATCAAGTGAGAAAGGTTAACATCTCCAGTAATGGGACAAAATGAAATCAACTGCTACCTGAATGAATGGAGTGAGAAACTCAGTATCTCTATTCCTGCAAAGATGAATCACCTGAAGGTAAAATCATGAGGAAACACCAGATAAACACAAATTTAGAAATATTCTACAGAGTAACTGTAATCTTCAAAAGTGTCAAGGTTATGAAGCCAAGGAAAGACTGAGAAACAATTCCAGACTGAAAGAAACTAAAGAACTACAACTAAATACAATGCCTAATTCTGGTCTTGATTCTGGACTGGATCCAAGTCCAGAACCAGTATGTCCTTTAGTGCTATGAAGGACATTATTGGGATAGTTTGTGGAATTTGAATGCAGTCTGAGGATTAAATGGTAGAAACATATCAAGGTTAACTTCCTGATATTGAAGGTTGTATTGTGCTTAAGTATGAAAATGTCCTGGATTGTAGGAAATTCCCACCAAAGTATTTGAGGTGATGTGGTATCCCGTCAGCAATTTTCCCACAAATGATGAAAGAAAAAAAATTATTTGCACTGTATTTGCAACTTTTCTTTAGGTTTGAGATTATTTTCAAACTAAAAATATATAATTAAAAAAAAAAAGAGCAGACTTCCTTGGTGGTCCAGTGGTTAAGACTCTGTTCTCCCAATGCAGGGGGAACGGGTTTGATCCCTGGTTGGGGAGCTAAGATCCCACATGCTTGGTGCGGCCAAGAGAAAAAAAAAAAAATGTGGAGTTTTTGGGCTTCCCTGGTGGTGCAGTGGTTGAGAGTCCACTTGCCGATGCAGGGGACACGAGTTCGTGCCCCGGTCCGGGAAGGTCCCACATGCTGCAGAGCGGCTAGGCCCGTGAGCCATGGCCGCTGAGCCTGCGCGTCCAGAGCCTGTGCTCCACAACGGGAGAGGCCACAACAGTGAGAGGCCCGCGTATCGCAAAAAAAAAAAAGCGCAGCCCAGGGTAAGGGGTTGAGGAGCGTGGGGACAGGAAGGACCCAGCAGGGCAGGCTGCAGCATTAAAAGGCTGTGAGTGTGGGTCTGGATGAGAAGGAGGTATTTGAGCAAAGACTTGAAGGAGCAAAGGTAAGGGAGTGAAGCAAGAAAATATCCAGGAAAGAACATTCCAGGAGAATGGAACAGAGTCCAAGATAGGAGCTGGCCTGGCCTGGTCACGGAGCAGCAAGGAGCCCTGTAACTGTGAGCAGGGAGGGAAGGAGTGGGAGTCGAGGTCCCGGAGAAAATCATGGGAGAGCAAAAACCTGCAGGGCCCTGGGCCTTTGTAGGGACCTGGGGCCGTTGAGGGACCTTGGCTTTTACTCTGAGTCTCGCAGCTGCTGCAGGGTTTTGAGCAGAGGAGTGACATGATCTGATGAGGCTTTAAAATAATTCCTTTGGTTGCTGTGTTGAGAACAGACTACACAAGACAACTGGCCTGGATGCTTCAAAAATGTTGATGTCATGAAAGACCAGAAAAGGTTGGGGGACTGTTCCAGACTAAAGGAGGCTAAAGAGACCTGACAACTGAATGCAGTGTATGATCCTTGACTTGATACAGGATTTTTTTTAATTAAATTAAATTTTATTTTATTTTTATTTTTTGCGGTACGTGGGCCTCTCACTGCTGTGGCCTCTCCCGTCGTGGAGCACAGGCCCCGGACGCGCAGGCTCAGTGGCCATGGCTCACGGGCCCAGCCGCTCCGCGGCATGTGGGATCTTCCCGGACCGGGGCATGAACCCATGTCCCCTACATCGGCAGGCGGACTCTCCACCACTGTGCCACCAGGGGAGCCCAGGATTTTTTTTTAAAGGCTGTAAGGGATGTTTTGGAGATGACTGGAGAAATTTTAATATGGATTATATATTAGATATTACTGCATCAATATTAAATTCTTTAGGTATAACAATATATTATGCTATAATGTGTTGTAGTTACATATTAGAAGGTCTTTACTCTTAGGAGACACAAGCTGAAATATTAGAGGTGAAGTGTCATGATGTCTTCAACTTACTTTGAAATGGTCCAGAAAAACACACATACACAAACAGAGCAAAAGCAAATGCAAAATGTAATCAGTTAGTGAATCTAGGTGAAAGATATACAGGTACTCATTGTCTATTCTTTCAACTTTTTAATATATTTAACATTTTTCACAATAACAGACTCTAAGAGGTATATTCATCAGGGTTCTCCAGATCCAATAGGAGTCATATATTATATATATAAAGAGATTTATTATAAGGAATTGGCTCACACAATTATGGAGTTGGGAAATCTCCATGGTCTGTAGGGTAAATTGGCAAACTGGAAACCCAGGAATGCTGATGGTTTAGTTCCAGTCTGAATCAGAAGGGCTGAGAACCAGTAGAGCTGATGGTGTAAATTCTAGTTTGAAAGCTAGCAGACACAAAACCCTATAAGAGATGATATTTCAGGGTTTCCCTGGTGGCTCAGTGGTTGAGAATCTGCCTGCTAATGCAGGGGGCACGGGTTTGAGCCCTGGTCTGGGAGGATCCCACATGCCGTGGAGCAACTAGGCCCATGAGCCACAACTACTGAGCCTGCGCGTCTGGAGCCTGTGCTCCGCAACAAGAGAGGCCGCAATAGTGACAGGCCCGTGCACCGCGATGAAGAGTGGCCCCCGCTTGCCACAACTAGAAAAAGCCCTCACGCAGAAACGAAGACCCAACACAGCAATAATTAATTAATTAATTAATAAAATCCTACCCCCAACATAAAAAAAAAAAAAAAAAAAAAGATGATATTTCAGTTCAAGTCCCAAGCCTGGAAAAGACCCATGTCCCAGCTCAAGGCCGTCAGGCAGGAGAAGGTCCCTCTATCTAAGGGGATGGTCAGGTTTTTGTTCTATTCAGGCCTTCGACTGATGGACGAGGCCCACCCACTTTGGGGAATCCCCTAATTCCTAACTGGGCCAGATTTTGAGGTTGAAAACCTCCTTCAAAAGCACCCTTTCAGTTACCCGCCAGATTAGGACTACATTTCCCAAGGGCCCTGCGGGGCGCTCCCGTCTTTTCTCCCTCTCCTTTCCATTTGTTATCCAGGCCCCGCCCCACTGCTCGTGTCAGCCAATAACGAATTCGCCTCTCGCTCCGGCATCAACAGGACTGGGGCGAGAACATTTCAGGAGCCGTGGAGGCGGGTCCTGTCGTCTCGGCTTCATCTTTTAAGTCGGAGAAGCAGTTTCGCCGTGGCAACTGGCCCAAGCTAATTTCGTCAAGAGTCAGGACTTGGAGAAGGAGTCTGGCACTAATCAAGAGCAGGCGTGAGGAGAGATAATATTAGCCTTTCGCCCCGGCTATTGCCCAGTCTGATCTTCGGCCTTCTCCTGTAGGGAGTGAATCTGCTGCCGAAACTCGAGAGTCCAGTGACTCGGCAGGAGAAGATGGCGACCGTGTGGGATGAGGCTGAGGTGCGCGCCGGGAGAGCTGGGGGCTCTGGAGCCGGGGCCAGTGGAGAGACGCACGTGGCGGAAGCGGAGGCGGTGGCTGGGGGGGTTTCAAGGTCTAGCCCGGTCCCGGGGTTGGTACCGCTTGGGATGTGGGCAGGCGTCCCGACTCCTCCATTCTGGTTTTATGGGCGGGGAGTGGGCTAACTGAGGCTGTGAGTGGGCTTACTCGCAGTCCTGAGTTAACTAACCTGACTTTAAGAAAGACGAATTTGTTTTGCACAGCAAGATGGAATCGGGGAGGAGGTACTCAAGATGTCCACAGAAGAGATCATCCAGCGCACGCGGCTGCTGGACAGTGAAATCAAGGTGGGCGCACAGCCCCTATGTCAGGCAGTGAAGCCCGCACACAGCAGGCCCTGCTGATCCACCTGTCTCGCTCACGTCGTTCTCGGCCTCCCTAGGCGAGGCGTGGGGACCGCGGTTTCCTTCTCGGACCAGGAAAAAAGAAAACTAAGCTTTAAAAGGGACCAGAAGAGGGACAGGGTGATGGGAAACCAGGCCTGAGAGAAGGAATCATCAGACTGCCTTTCCCAGCAAGGTCTTTTAAGTATTCCTCTCGAGAATCCTTTCCCCATTTTACAGATGAGGAAACTGAGGCTCAGAGAGTTTTTGTTTGTTTTACTGTGGTGAAGTACGCAGCCTGTAACAAAAGGCAGAACCTAAAATCTGTTTGCGTGACTCAAAGTCTTGCTCTTTTCCCTTTAGTACAACTAATACTTCACCAGGAGGTTTGCACACTGGTCTCCTGTTCTGACCTCTGCTGGTTGTGGACACAGGCGCTGAGCATTCAGAGAGCCTTAGAGCTGAGTGAAGAGGGGCAGGAGGGTCCCCCAGGCAGCCTGGATAAGGCTCACCAGTTACAAGGCCCTAGGATAAGCTGAGCTAAAGCTGAATATTTGCCTCCAATCACCCTCATCCCAGATCATGAAGAGCGAAGTGTTGCGAGTCACCCACGAGCTCCAAGCCATGAAGGACAAAATCAAAGAGAACAGTGAGAAAATCAAAGTGAACAAGACTCTGCCGTACCTGGTCTCCAACGTCATCGAGGTGTGTGTGTATGTGGAGGGGAAGAGAGGGGTCAGTGGGGCTTGGGACAGCCTGTGATGGGCCCACTGGGGAAAGAGTGGGTGGGTGTTTTGAGGCCTAAACTGCATGTAAGAGCTAAACCTCCTAGGGTTTCCTCTCCAGTGTGCATTTCCAGGGAGATACATAGGGCCTGAAAAAGCCTTGGAAGCCTCGCATGTTTCCTTTTCTACTGGTTATTTTTCCCTGGGGGTAGATGAGCTCTGCAGAGAAGCAACACCTGAGCAGAGATCTTACTAATCTGGTTTATTAACCACACCTTTGCTGGGCTCAGGGCTAGTCTGCGGAGTGAGGTAGGGACGGCCAGCCCTGCCAGTGTTGAGATTGCCGCAGCCTCAGGAGCACTGGGCTCTGGAGAGTTCAAGGAACTGAGCTGGGCTTGATCTGAGCTTTTTCCTTTTCCAGCTTCTAGATGTTGATCCCAACGATCAAGAGGAAGATGGTGCCAATATTGACCTGGATTCCCAGAGGAAGGGCAAGTGTGCAGTGATCAAAACCTCTACACGACAGGTGAGCCTGGCCCAGCCATAGGAGAACTGAGGAGGGTGAAGGGTGGATGTGGGACAGAGAGCCTTACTAAGGGCAGTAACTGAGGCGGCACCTGGAATCTTCCCTACAGACATACTTCCTGCCTGTGATTGGGTTGGTGGATGCTGAAAAGCTGAAGCCAGGAGACTTGGTGGTGAGTGGTGTCCCTGAGCCCAGGCAGGGCTTTTCCAGCGAGGTTTCTCCCACTGATTAGCTGAGCCCCTGCCCCAGGCCCAGGTCATTGTTGGTCCTGAATGTCTGCAGAGCAGCCTGCAGAGTCTGAGAGCGTGTCTGCCTGCTCTTTGATTCTTGTGTTGCCCACTCTCATATCTTGCCTTTCATTCTGTAGACACCTGTCACCCAGCCACTTAGGTAGGCCTTGAGCTGAGACAAATCTGAAGTCTTTGTGCTGTGTCCCCAGGGTGTGAACAAAGACTCCTATCTGATCCTGGAGACCCTGCCCACAGAGTACGACTCGCGGGTGAAGGCCATGGAGGTGGACGAGAGGCCCACAGAGCAATACAGTGACATCGGGGGCCTGGATAAGCAGATTCAGGAGGTGAGGGAGGCATGGCAGCCTCACTAGCCTTTTGTATTTCTCTACTTCAGTGACCAGAGCACTTTCCCCCCGTGTGCCTCTTATCCTCAGAGCATCCTAGGGAGGCAAGGAGGAGACCATGTAACAGTTTAGGAGACTGAGATCTCCTAAACCGAATGACTTGCCCAGGATCACAGAAGGTTAGGGCCAGAGCCAGGACTGGAACTCAGGCTCCTTTTTCTTGGCCCAGTGTCTTTTCTGCCATATCCATCTGTTCTCGGGGAGTCCATAGCCAGCCGTGGTGGGAGCCAGCATTCTGTGTCCTCTGGATGTGGGGGAAGGAGAGGGCAGTGTCTCTGAATTGGAGAAGGAGGGTTACAGGTAGGGGTTGAAGCGATTCAGGGTTGGACTGTAGGAGCCCACAGGGCTTCACTGTCCTCACCCAGGACTTCTTCCCGGCAGCTGGTGGAGGCCATCGTCCTGCCGATGAACCACAAGGAGAAGTTTGAGAACTTAGGGATCCAGCCTCCAAAGGGGGTGCTGATGTACGGGCCCCCAGGAACGGGGAAGACCCTGCTGGCCCGGGCCTGTGCTGCACAGACCAAGGTGAGTACTCTGGGAGGGGTGAGGAGGCTAAGGCTCTGCCAGCGGCTCAGATCGAAGGGGCCTCTCCTCGCGCCTTTGGCCTGACGTGTCAACCCCACCCCCGCCCCAGGCCACCTTCCTGAAGCTGGCTGGCCCCCAGCTGGTGCAGATGTTCATTGGGGATGGTGCCAAGCTAGTCCGGGATGCCTTTGCCCTGGCCAAGGAGAAAGCTCCATCCATCATCTTCATCGATGAGCTGGATGCCATCGGCACCAAGCGGTAAGGGGGTGCTGAGTGCCACCAAGGGGATTGTTGTCAATTCCAGCTCTCCCACCCTGTTCCCTACTCCCCCTGGGATGGTGGACGCTCTGTTCCTGTGGTTGTACTTTTTAAATTTTCTTCTAAGTAGCCTCCCTGCTTCGTTTCTTTTCCCCTGACCATCCTTTCTCCTCACAGCTACCAGCATGTTCCTTTCAAAACTTCACTCAGCAGCACCCACAGTCCCTCACGCAAACAGATCCTGCTTTTCCTTCCTGGGCCTCCCCATTGCTTCTTGGGATAAATGCTGGGCTTGCCGTGGCCTGCAAGGCCCCCGTGTGGCTGCCCCTGCTCCCCTCCAGCTTCATCCTGTCCCTGCCTTCCCCTTCCCTCTGGACCCCCTCCACAGTGTCCCCTCAGTTGGCAGGCCCAGTCTGGTGGGGGAGATTTTGCACCTGCTCTTTCCTCTCTGGAATGTGCTTTTCTTTTTCCCCTGTTCTCCATTGGCTGGTTGCCCAGCCGATGTGTTTTCAGCCTTCAGATCTCAGCCTGAGGGGACACTTCCTCAGGGACGCTTGCCTGGGCTCCTTGTCACGTGCCAAGTCTGGGCCAGACCTTTGTATTTCTAACTTTTAGCTCAGATATGATGACACATTCATTAGGGGCATAGGCCAGGCAGTGGATTTCGCTCAGTTTTATCTTAAGCCCAGCACCTGATCCCAGGAGCTTCTCCAGTCCCTGACACCATTTCTGTGCTGGTCCCTGGGCTGGGGGCCCCAAGTTGAGTGAGACTTTGCCCTGCCCTGGATGGGTTGGGTTGGGCTTCTGGTGGTGGAGGAGAGGAGGGCTCTCCCTGAGCTGTGTCCTCACCGGTGTGTTGGACCTCCTGTGTGCCCCAGCTTTGACAGCGAGAAGGCCGGGGACCGGGAGGTACAGAGGACGATGCTGGAGCTTCTGAACCAGCTGGACGGGTTCCAGCCGAACACCCAAGTGAAGGTGAGTATTGTCACTTCACAGGTGAAGAACGTGGGGCTTAGAGGTCAGGGGATCTTCTCTGTCATCTAACTGATGGAGCTAGAATTAGAATTGGGGTCGGTGTCGAATATTCCCTGCCGTTTCATATGGACCCTGAGCTACCTCTTTGCCCGTCGTGGCCAGGACTGTTGCCTGTCTGTGAACCCTTCAAGTTTCTGCTTCTCCTGTTGCTCAGGTAATTGCAGCCACTAACAGGGTGGACATCCTGGACCCTGCCCTGCTCCGCTCAGGCCGCCTGGACCGCAAGATCGAGTTCCCGATGCCCAACGAGGAGGCCCGGGCCAGAATCATGCAGATCCACTCCCGAAAGATGAATGTCAGGTGGGCGAAGACACGAGCAAGGCGCTGAGACCTGAAGGGGCAGCAGCAGAGCTGTCTCTGTCCTCTTTGTACTGACCTTCCCCAGGCCTAGCTTCTCCCCCTCTCCATGTCCCTTTTCACACCGAGCACTGTTCCACACGCTGGCCTCCATTTCTCCCCAGGTGCCCGACAGAGAATCATGCTGGGGCCCAGGCCCCAACTGAAGGTGCTCTGCTCCTTGGGGCCCACCTGCACACCCCCCCACACAGCCCTCCCCCATGGTCGGAAGGTGTGCAGGCTGGAGGCCCTGTTTCCTGGCCACCCCTGCCCCAGCAGATGAACGCAGCCCAGCATGGCCCAGGGCAATCCTGCCAGGGGCCAGGTGGACCTGGGTTCAGATCTGTGTGACCATCAGCAGGTGGCGTGACCCCTCTAAGCCTCAGTTTTCTTATCTGGGACTTGGGCACAAGGGCTCTGGCCTCACGGGGTTGCGGCAATGTCAAGTGCGGTACTTGGCGCGTGAGATCAGTAAGTGGCAGCAGCAGCGCTGTGCTGACGCAGGGCCCGCGCTGCTTGGGAGACAGACAGATGGCTCTTCTGTCTCCACAACCTCCTGTTCCCCTGCCTCAGGCTGAATTCCCGAGTCTCAGGTGCAGACTTCTAGAATGCTAGCGCTCAGGAGACACTAGGAGTGACTTGGTCTAATCTGCTTTGACCTACCTCCGTTCCTCTCCCCCTCGTGTGGAGAAGAGAACAAGGCACAGTGGGGAAGGGAGTCGCCTGTGATGGCGGCGAGTGGACCTCGCTGCTTGACGGAGGCCGTGGGAGGACGTGGGCTCCCCCACTCACTCCCGTAAGTGGCTGAACCCTGTGATACCTCCCCACCTCCCAGCCCTGACGTGAACTACGAGGAGCTGGCCCGCTGTACAGACGACTTCAACGGGGCCCAGTGCAAGGCCGTGTGTGTGGAGGCGGTGAGTGGTGGGCCGAGCGGCTGGGCGCTTCGTGCCTCCTCCCCCGGGCAGGCTGCTGGCGGCTGCTGAGGGGAAGAGGCTGAGAAGGTGGAGGCCTCTGGGAGCCGGGCTGGGGGTCTGGGGAGGCGCCCTAGAGCCTGTCTGTCCTGGCTGCAGGGCATGATCGCGCTGCGCAGGGGCGCCACAGAGCTCACCCACGAGGACTACATGGAGGGCATCCTGGAGGTACAGGCCAAGAAGAAAGCCAACCTGCAGTACTACGCCTAAGGGGTCGCCTGCCACACCTGTTCTCTGGCCTCTTGCTGGTTAAAATTCGTAATAAAGGATGGTTTCAGGTTCCTGCCACCACCTGTCTGGCTCGCCTTCCCTGGACTCTGGGTAGAGGAGTGGGGGCAGATGCAGGAGGCCCCTTCCCCAGGTGCTCCTACCCGAGACAGCCTAGGGCCTCAAACGCCTTGTCGGGGTGAGGCCCTCTTGGAGGGGTGGGCGTGTGCCACAGCTGTTCCCCGGGGTCTTCTGCCTCCCCCATCACGTCCCTCCAGAGCGCTCTCCGCACTCCCTGACCCGCCTCTCTGAGCTTTTGAGGCCTGTGGTGCTGCAGCTCTAGTATGAGGGGCCTGAAGGGAAGCCAGACTAGCTTTTCCCTTCTTTTTTGAATTTTGGTGCTCTGGCCCTAGGCCTCGCTTCCTTCTAAAGCCCTGGCTCTGGGTCTTTGCTCCCTTGTTTCCTGGCCCCCAAGCCTCCTGTTTCTCTACACGTTCCTTTTAGCTGTTGGCCCGTTTCCTCTGGCTGAAAAATCAATGTTGAGCAGGATCTACTCCGAGAGCCCTTTTAGGCCTAAGCGTGGCCATGCTGTGTTCTCTCCCACCCCCAGTTCTGCCGTCAGCTCCACATCCTGTCAGTTTCCTTTACCATCTTGGTGGTCCTCTTATGTCTACCAGCCTCCCAGCTCCCCGACCTGGAACCTGACCTCGTGGTTCACCGTTCACTGAGCGCTCACCCTGAGCCACATGCTATGCAGGTCGTGTGCATGGGTTTATCTAGTTAATCACAGCAACTACCAATAGGGTAGCCCCGCTTTATAGATGCATTTCGAGCAACTGGGCCAGGACTGCACAACTCTTAGATGGCATAGCTAGGCTTCAAACCCAGGAGTAAGAATAAAGCCTAGTTTATGTTGTGCTGTCTTAGCAGCTTTAACCACCCCCTGAATGGCCTTTCAAAGCAGCAGCCCTTTAGAACTCTCCATCAGCTCTCACTTGCCCCCTGGCAGAAGCCCTTTACCCTCCTTTTCCCATCACCTCCCCTGAAGGGACATGACCACAGTCACAGAGCTACTGACTGCCGGCCTGTCTGGAGTTCCCCTCTCTCTAGTCCCACCGCCTCCAAGCCGCCATCCTGAGTGTCAGGGTGCACCCCCATTGCGCTCCCCCGGAGGAGCCCCAGCACAGCCTCGGAAGTGCTCTTGTTCTGGCCCTGTCCTGGGCTTAGCTGCCCCCACTCCTGCATCTCTCACCCCGACCCCCCGCGCCCACCTGCGTGAAGCTGCGAGCGCCACCCTCACCCCTGACCTTGGGGTCCTCATTTATAAGTGGGGCCCCACTGCCTCCTTCAGCGGGCAGAGTGCACGTGCAACTGTCACCCAACACACGAGGAGCCCCAGGGGACTGCCAGGACAGCCCTGGGTTCCTTCCTCGCTTCTGTCAGGCCACCAGGTCCTGGGCGTGTCACAGTCAGGTGAAGCAGAGCCCTTTTTGCTGGAAATACTGAGTCAGGCGCTCCCAGCTGAGGATACAGCCCGTCTGGGCTTCACAGCCTCCGTGACGTGGCGTGGACGCGCTGTCCGCCAACAGCCTGCTGAAGGTAGGAGAGGAAGTGGGACTCCACTTCCCGCTTCTGCTCTCCCCTAGCAGCACTGGGGAAGCAGCTCCCCCTGGGCCTGATGCTGTCTTCATTCTTAGCATATTCACTGGTGGTGAGGGTATGGTTTAGAATAAAGATCTCATTTTTTCCTTTTCTTTTTAATGAAAAATAACATTTCATAGAGGCCAAACCTGGAGATGACTGTGGATGGAGCTCCCTTCCACGGTTAAAATTACTTAGGGGGCAGGCCAGGAAAAAGCCCTTGGTTCGTAGGTCTATGAGGACACCACCCTTGGGGGTGACGCGGGCTATAATGGCCTAGAGCCAGGCTTGTTTTATTGGCATAAAAAGCTAACAACAAAATAAACCAGGGAAACATGAAATGTATACCCTGTTGTGAGAAGCACCCCAAAAGTAACAGCTCAGAGACGAAGCAGGAGGCCCAGAGGGCGGGGATGACGGTGGAGACCAGCTGGGCAGCCTGCGGGAGCTGGGCCCGCAGAGCAGCCAAACTGGCCGGAGCACGGGGTGGCCGGAAAAGCCCTGCTTGACCATGGGCTCTGGTATGCAGAACAGAGGCAGCCGGTTTGTGTATATTTATTTGCATCTCATCTATAGAACAGGTATTTACAGATACAAATGGAACCACAGCAAAACTGCCGTAAAACCATTCAGACCCTCTTGATGGCTACTTCTCAAGACGCCCACGGTCAAGTAGCAGGGCTGGAGCCTGGCTGTGGAGTGGGCCAGCTGAGTACCTGGGCGTCAGCCAAGGGAAATAGCTGGGGATTATGGCTTCAGCATCCCCAGAGCACATTCCTGAGTGCTGACAATGTGGAGCCCTCGCCACCCCCGCCTAGCCCCACCCACAGTGGGACAGGAAAAGGGGCCCAAGCCGGGGGCGGGGGTGGGGGGGTGGGGGTGGTGGCAGCCACTGCTCCCTCTCTGCCTGCCCTCCGAGTGTCCGCCTGGACCCTGTGCTGGCACGAGCACCCCTGAGCCGACTGGGAAGCCTCTGGCCCGGGGCTGCTCGCTGCCCTGCTGGCTGCTGTTTGGCAGCTGGAGGTGGCAGAGCCGCTGGCGTTGCCAGGGAGCATTCCCTGGGGGAACAGAAGCTGGGCCAGGGCAAGCAGCCATGGGGAAAAGGTCTTAGAAAGCATCTCCCGGCTCCATGCTGGGAGGGGTAGGACTGTCAGTGCTGAGTGGCGCTGGGGGCTACACGAGCACCTGCCTCTCCTTTCTTTGGCCTTGGAGCTGGTGAAGGAAGGGCCAGAACACTGGACACAGCAGAGAGGAGGTGCCCCAGCCTCGGTTCCTGGCTGCCCAGGGCTGCGTGCCCATGTGCAGAGGTTCACTCCCTCAGGCCAGGGACCCATGAGGCCCCAGCAGGAGACAGCTCTGGGGCTCCCTGCAGCCCTGGGCTCCTTGCGCTGCTCCCACTCCTCCTGGTGTCCTGGTGGGCAGAGGCCTCTGCTTGGGACCAGTGTTCCTGTTCCTCACTGCTGACTCCAGGGGGTGCAAGGTGACAGGGGGGCCAAGGAGAGAAGACCGCAGTGTGGCTGGGGGCAGGCGTGGGCATCGGGCCCTGGGCCCAGCACACAAGGGATCACAGTGTCGGTCTTGCACACAGTCACATGCACACCACACACACCCCATCCTCTTGTCAGTTCGGAGGACTCGCTCACTCTGCCTCACACACACACACACACACACACACACACACGGTCACAGAGTCGATCTGAGTCTATTATTGCTGTGCAGGGGGTGGGGCGTCAGGGACAGTTTACTCGACGAAGGCTGAGAACAGCACCATCACCACAATGCCCGTGCAGAGCAGAAGCACTTGCTGCAGGGAGCGCCTGTGGGGAGAGGGGCAGGGGCTCAGGGGGTGGCACTGGCCGAGACGCCGGGGGCGGAGGCCCTGCGAATGGCAGTGCCAGTGGGTAGCTCACCATGGGTCATCTTCCTCCAAGAGGTCGGGCAGCACGTTCACCAGGGCGATGTAGAGAAAGCCGCCAGAGGTGAAGGGCAGGATCCAGGCCACAGTCTCCTCTGCAGCAAGAGAAGCCCTGACTGGCTGGGAGTCCAGGGGAGCCATGTGTACTACACTCCCTCCCGCGGGGTGGATGGGGGGCAGAATCTGGCCTGGACACCAGGGTCAGGGCAGCTGTGCCCTTTGGCTGGGGCCCCTCTGCTGACCGCCACCACCCACCATGCCCGTACCTACTCCCTTGGGGGACTGAGTACAGATGGCGAAGCAGGCGCCCAGCAGGCCCCCCAAGGCCGTCGAGAGCTGCAGCTTGGCTGCGCTCCATCGGTCAAAGCCGGCCCGGAGCAGGATGGCAAAGTCGCCCACCTGAGGGGAGGTCCAGACGATCACTCTGGGCCCCAGTGGGGCCAGATCCCCTGAGCATCTCAGGCATGGACACACACAACGAGCCCCCTGCACCCGCCCTGTAGCTGGGACCACCCCGTGCCCCAGCCCGCATCCCCTCGGCTGGGCCCCCCGTCCCGAGGATGCTGGAGCACAGCTGAAACGGTGGCTGCAGCCTAGTAGGCTGAGCAGCTCCAAGCCTCTGTGGTCCAGCCGCCCAAGCCCACCATTGCTGGGTAGTCCCACCCCGAATCCCTGCCCCCAGCTCCACACCCACATGGCCGATCACGGGAACCCTCTGGCACTCACCTCATGGGGGATCTCATGCAGAAGGATGGCCATGGTGGTCAGGAGCCCAATCTGCAGGGAGGGGAAGGAGTCTGTGGGGTCTGTGCCGAGGGCTAGGGCACCCACTTGTCCGCTCATTCTACAAACATTTACTCTGCTCTGGGTGCCCTGGCTGGGTACCATCTGGCTGCTAGAAATATCGCAGCAAATAAAACAGACAAGGAACCTGCCCCCAAGAAGCTAACAGCCTGGAGTGGAGAGGCAAGGATTGAGTAAACAGACAAAGAACCATGTGATTACACACCATGACAGGTGCTATGGGGAAAGGATGGACTGGGTGCCATGGGACATGATGGGCCTAACTGAGATGAGGGGTCAGCAAAGGCCTCCTTGAGAGCGTGCACTTCAAGCTGAAGCATGAAGGATGAGGGGCTAGCAGTTCAGAGGGGAAGAAAGAACATTCCAAGCAGAGGCAACAGTGAGTTGGAGGCTACCAGAGGGGACAGAGGTTGGCCAGTCCAAGAGTAGGCAGACCCTGGGGCCAAAGTGCAGAGGGCAGAGGGAGGAGGTGGGGGGGGGGGGAGAAGCATCTAGAAGCAGGCAGGGGCCAAGCATAGCAGCCTGGCAGAGGACTGTGATCCCAACAAGGAGTGTTCGCAGCAAGAACAGACCAGTCGGTGGTGGAGACAGAAGGAGGCCGTGTCCAGGAGAGCAGCAGGGAGGCGTGGATGAGGGTGCTGTGATGGAGGGAGCAAGGAGATGCCTGGGGACCTATTCTGGAGGTGGAGCCCACTGGTTAACACAGGCACCACCCTTCCCACCGAAGGGCCTGGGTCCCACTGCCCCAGCCCCACTCACCTTCTTGCTCACAAGGAAGCTGGCAGCCACAGCCAGCCCGTGGGTGAAGTTGTCTATGGTGTTGGCCAGCAGGTTGAGATAGCCACTGACCTGGGCGAGGGGAGAGAAAGCTGGGTTGAGCCGGGCAGGCAGGGCTGAGTTGGGCCGGCCACTTGGGGTGGGGCGGCTGCAGGAGGAGGGGGCCCTGGGCGGGCCACTCACTTTGATGTTCCGGACCACGGCGCTCAGGCCGGGCCCTGCAGCTGGCTGGGCCAGATGGTGGCCTCCACTGAGCGCGGCCGCAGCTGCAGGGTCTTTGCTGGGGGCCTAGGGCCAGGAGAAGGAGGGAGACGTGACATTAGATGCCCCCCACTCGGCCAGGGTGGACAGAAAGGGAGTGAAAGGTGGAGAACAGATACAAAGGGAACACCCCTTTTACCTGGCTGGACTCTGCTGCTCAGTCAGCCGGGTGCCCCCAAACCCAGCAGACCCTCTGCCTCCCGCACTGTTCTCACTCTTAGTCCATGAGAACAAGCCACGGCAGGGGCTGATGCCCAGATCCTTCCAAACAAGCTGGCCCGGCCTCCCAGAGCTCCCAGGAAAGGGCCAAGAGACCTTCTTTTCAGGGCTTGACTCAGAACTTGGGCCTCCAGGCCCTGGCACCACCACAGAGCAGAGGCTGACCTGTGTAGCCTCTGGGGTTTTGGGCTCACCTGGCTAGTCTCCTCCTCCTTGCTGTCCAAGAACATCTTCTCCAGCGCCAGGAAGGTCAGGAAGCCAGCAATGACCCACAGTCCCAGTTGCTGTTGCTGCTGCAGGCTCTGCCCCTCACCACCTGCAGGGGGCAGCACTGACACACCAGGCCAAGCCAGGGCATAGAAGGGGGCTACTTGGGATGGGACCTAGTCCAGGGCAGTGACAGGGGCAGGGTGCCAGGACTGGCTGGTGGGGCAGTTGGGCCCCAGGAACTCCCATAGGGACCAGGGCACTGGGACCAGGACACGTCCCCCTGCCAGACGTCCAGAACCCCCTCACAGTCATTCTGCAGAGCAGGCAGGGCCTAGGCCATCCCTGGGCATGGGCGCCAGTTCCCACCTATCGCCTGCCACCCTCCTGCCCCGGCCTGTGGTCTCACTCACCAGGGCTGGCACTGTACGTGTAGGCCCACGCCTCGGGCAGCAGGTGGAGAAACACATTGCCCAGGAGTCCCCCCAAGGCAAAGCTGAGCAGCTGCTTCAGGCGCCGGGCCCCAGCTACAAGGCAGAGATGTGGGACCTGGGAACTGGGGCACCAGAGCCCCTGGCCTGACCTCTGCCCCACCCAGCTTACTGGGCTCCTAGTGTGGTCCCAACCAGACTGCAAGTCTCCAGAAGGCTGGACATGGGCTGCTGGCCTTCCTGGGTCCCCAACCCTTCAGTCCCAGTAAGGGCTGGTGCCCAGCAGGAATACACCACGACCTGCGGGCCGACTGTGGAGCCACTACTGCTTCAGGGTTAAGAGACTGGGCTTGGGAGCCTGACAGGTCCCAGCTCCCCATCGCACCAGGTGGTAACCTTGGGCAGATTACTTCTGGGACTCAATTTCATCATCTGTAAACTGGGGACAATTGTATCTATCTGATAGGGATCTTGTGTGAATTAAACCAGCGGTCCCCAACCTTTTTTGGCAACAGGGACCGGTTTCGCGGAACACGATTTTCCCACGGATGGGGGTGGTAATGCGAGCGAGGGGGAGCGGCAGATGAAGCTTCGCTCGCTTGCCCACAGCTCACCTGCTGTGCGGCCCGGGGGTCGGGGACCCCTGAATTAAACAACAATACATACAGCAAGTGCTTATGAAGTGGGATTGTTTCTCTTCTCAGCCACTGTTACTCTCAGAAAAGTGGCAGAGATTTGAGGACTTGTGCGGACGTGCAACATCCAGAGTTAGAAGTGCCCTGAGGGGGCCTTTGGTTTGATAGACAAACTGAGGCCCAGAGGAAGAGGCAGCTTGGTGGTGGGGTGGGGTCCCAGGGGGAAGCTGCTGCTTCCAGGCTGTGTTGCCCTTGGGCTCCTCCAAGAACTTCTCTGTGCCTGTGCTTCCCCATTTGTAAAATAGAGCTAATAATCCAAGTCCTCCCTAGGTGGACCTCTCAGGGATGCTATGAGAGGGGCTGAACTGATACACAGGCCAAGACAGAAGAAGAGGGCCCTGTTCACAGCTGGGGCACCGGCCCTCAGCCCAGTGCCTGGCACAGTTGCGTTCATAACCATCTGTTGAATGAACAGTTCCTGGAGCCTGGCAGGCAGCACGAGCCCCTGGGGGACCCTCATTTCAAAGATTCCCGGGGCCTGGTCCAGACCTACTATGTCATACTCTTGGGTGGGGGTGACAGGCACCTGCATTTTTAGCAGCTCCCCATCTGATCTTCTTTAGCTTTCATTATAGCATGTCACCTATGGACACATGCGCAGCCACGGAAAAGCCTTTGCCAGGCCTGCACCCACCTCCCAGCGCCCCTCTCCAGAGGCAGGCCAGCTACCAGCCTCTCGCGTGTTCTTGGGTGAGGCTGCCCCAGGGGCTCTGGGTCTGAGCGCCCTCTTGCACTGTGAGCAGGGACTGAAGCGAGAGGCAGCGCGACGCCCAGCACTGGCTCGCGAACACGGAGCCCCGTCCCTGCACCGGGGCCGTCTCCTAAGTGCTTTGCCGACGTTAATTCATTTAATCGTCACAATAACACCTATGAGGTAGATACTATTATTATCCTCATGTTTAAGGTTGGGAGCTTAAGGCAGAGAGAAGTTAAGGAACTTGCCCAATACCACCCAACTGGTAAGTGGCAGAGCCAAGATTTGAACCCAGGCAGCCCGGCATCCGATTCCCAGCCTTGTTTCTTGCTTCACAGTGAATGTTTGCTGACTTTCATCTTTCAGAATAAACAGATGCACAAACGAATGAACAAATGAGCACGGCGCACCCTGGCTCACTGGACCAAGGTGAGGAACTGTGCTGGGTCCCCACCTTCCACCACAGACACACTGCCACTCGGGACCAGAGACCCGGCCCTCCCAGGGAGAGCAGCAGCAGGTTTCCCGCGCCATCGGCTGCCCCTTGGTGCCAGAGGAGGGCCACTCACCTTCTGAGCGCAGCGTGGTCCCCATCTCCAAGGGAATGACGAGCAATGGGAAGACCCCGCTGAGCCCCACCATGAGTGAGCCCAGGAGGGAGCAGATCCACGTGTCCAGCCGCTCTCCACTCAGCAGGGCCCCCCAAGACTCGCTTTCCTTATTGTCCAGGCGACAGGCCGCTGCCACCCCCCGGTTCCGGAAGGCCTGCTGGGAACCCCCAGCCCCTCCCAGGAGCTCCAGGGCAAGAGCAGCGAGGAAGAGGAGCCTCTGTCCCGCCATGCCACAACCAGGGCAGGGACATCCAGGCATGCCACGTGCTGAAAAACACAAAGGCCACTTACGTGAGCTGCCACCCTTGGCCGCACACCTGCTTAGGAAACGTGGCATCTTAACCCTCCCCCCACTCCCAGCGGCCATGGCACCTGCCCTCCTGCTTGCCTCCCCCAGGGCCTCTGAGGATCCCAATGATGGGTGCACAGAGCAAAAGGGCTCTGCTCCACCACACCCCACTCCCAAGGAGCACACATTTTTTCCTTGGGAGCCAGTTCCAGGCTGTGTGTCAGCCTGTCCGCCTGAGGCTAAACTTTCCTTAATGACAGGGTGAGGCGCTGGCTGGGTTCCCCTCAGACACCGGTAGGCCCGGCCCAGCTGGGTGTCTGGCTGCCAGGGGAGGCTTTGCTGCCAGGATGCGCCCCAGTGAGGACACCCCCAGGGATGGCGGCCAGCACAGTCTAGCTTGATGGGGCAATGTTAGGAGGCGCAGGTGGGGAAACCAAGCAGCTGAGCTAGCTCGAGACCATCAGGGCTTTTTCCTAGGAAATGAGTCCAATATCGCTGGGGCACGGAGACAGCCAGGAGGTGGGAATGAAGAGAGAGGATTCTTCAGCTAGGAGCTGCCTCACAGATGTGCAGAGCACAGGCTTTGAAGACCCGCCCTTGACTTTGTGCTCTGCATTTACAGCTGCTTGACTGCGGACAAGTCCCTAGAGCCCTTCTCTGAGCCTCAGTCTCCTCGTCTGTAGCAGGGAGATGAGTATTGCCTCCCTCACACAGTGGTGAAAATGAGATGAGCTTGCTAATTAGGTGAGCGTGCCTGGCATGGAGGAGGCACAGAGAACCCCCTCCTTATGCTGCGGGAGCCCAGGAGCACCAGGCAGCAAGCGTGTACCCAGCAGGCGGATCACAGGATCTGGATGTGAGTCAACCAAGACGGAAGTTCAACCTGGAAGCTCAGGCATGAGGTTTAAATGTGGTCTGCCCTCCCTCATGCTGGCTGTGACCTTGAGCCAGTGATGTCTTTGCCTCAGTTTCCTCATCTGCTGATGGAGGTGGGAGGGAGGGAAAGCAGCTGGAAAAGATGCTCGGGTCTAGGACCTCCAGGCCTTAACGGGACCCTGATGAAACCCTCTGGGCTCCACTGGGGACCAAAGGCAGGACTGCGCCAGGCCGGACTTGGAGGCAGAGGCGGGTCAGGGGACAAGTTTGAGGAGAGGGGAGGGGACAAGTTTGGGACAAGAGAGGGGGTACCGAGAGAGTCGGAGAGCAGAGGGAAAGCAGAAGCAAGAGCGGGAGAGCCAAGACTGAGAGAGCCAGAGACGGATGCGGAGGCGGAGAGAAAGGGAGAGATGGGGAGCGACGCGTGGGGAGACAGGGGAGAAGAGCCCAAGGAAGTTTAACTCCCGGGCTCTGGGCGAGAGGCCCAGGTCTGATCTGGACAGGCCGGGTCGGGGGCAAGGGGATCGGCAGAGTCCGTCTCGTCAGGGGCTCTGGCCCTGGGGGTGCGGCGGTCACTCACCGTGCGGCGGCGACGGCGGCGGAGGCGCTCCGGACGGCCCCGGCCATCCAGCTGCGGCACAGCGCCCCGCCCCGGCTCTGCCCCGCCCGGCCTGGCCGCCCGGCCCCCGGCCCGGAGCCGCCCCCAGCGTGCGGCCACGTCACACGGGACCTGTCCGGAACCCGACGCACCGAACGCCGCGGGGTCGTGGGGAGCGGCGGTGGGAGAGCGCTTCCGCCTCGAGGCCATGGGGGACCCGGGAGGCTGGCGCACTTCCGCTCGGGCGGGCCCGGGACGGCGGGGAGGGTCGGGCGGAAGTGGGGGCCCCGCGGGCACACAGCACAGTCCGGCTGCGCAGGGCGGAGACGGCCGCCCCGCGGTGACCGCGAGCAGTTGGGTGGCCGCGCTTGCGGGTCTGCCCGCCGCTTCCTCTCTCGGGAGGCAGTCCCAGCCGCGGCCGCACGGGGGCGCGCTTTGCTGCCAGACCGCGCCGTCCCGGGACGGGGTCTGGGTAGGAGGATGGCTGTGGCGCTCCTGCTCTGAGTCAGCCCAGCCTGGCTCCTCCATGAGCAAGGGAAAGGGGAAGTGCCTGCCGCAGGGAGGGGCCTAGCCCCGGGAACCTCAGAAGAGGGAATTTTATTCTTACTCATCGAATTATTTTTATGCTTTGGTTTTTCACTGGGAACCTCAGGCCTTTGTCTCCAGGGCTTGTAACCCTTTGGAGTCCAATGCACGGTGGCCTGACACTGCTGCTGGTAACCCCAAACCTGGGGGAGTAAAGGCTCTGTGCTTCCCTCACCTCAGACTGGGGCAGCAAACAATAGCATTATTATAACTGCAATTTACTGAACACCTACGACGTGCCATTCACTCTGCGTGTATTGTCTCCCTGAATCCTCAGTCTATCCCATTGAGATGGATACTGTTAGCCCAGGGTCACACAATAGCACAGATGGCAGAAGCACGATTCAAACCTGGGTGTCCTTGAACCCAGAGCATGTGATAGCACCTCTCACTTATAGGGTCATGGGAATCTGCCTTGGCATTTACACTTTGCATTCTTCTCAGCCAGGACCATATAATACTCAGCAAGGGGCACTTGGGTACTCACTGGGGCAGAGATTGTGACAGGGTGGGAGTCTCCCAGCCTCTGACCCTCATCTGCCTCATGCGGTAATTCCTTCGTCCGTCCTGTGTCACTCTCCCTTACCAGGGGCTCTGAGGGCACAGGGCTCCCACAGGCTGCACCAGTTGCCCGATTCCACCTCACACTCCAACATCTGCCCTTCCTAGACCCCCAACTCCTACCAGGCGGGATCAGCTTTCCTCTGAAAGCCCCGTGTCTCCCTCACCCGCCAGGCCCATAGGTCTACAGGGACGCCCTCCTGTTCTGCTCCCTGAGTTCTGAAGTGGAAGCCCTGTGCTGGTTACTTTGCAAAGGGAGGAAGACACTCAGGGATGCTGCTCAGGGATCTCTAAGGTGCGCCCCCCCATATATGCAAATCACTCCATCATATGCAAAGCACTTCACAATATACAAATGATTTCACGATAACACAGTCAGCATTCCTGCCTCTAGGAGCTGAGGGCTGCTGGCCACCAGCAAGGGGATGGGCAAGACCCAGCTAGAAACACCACTTGCTGCCTTCTCACTGCTCTTTCCTCTCACCTGGCCTGGAATTTCCACCATCAGACTCCGTATTGGGGGGTGGGGATGGGACTCTAGAAGATGACCATGAGCCGGGAGGGCCAAGTAGAAAGACAATGGGTGGACTAGTGTGTGGCTGTTAAAAACAGCGAATTAGGGGCTTCGCTGGTGGCGCAGTGGTTAAGAATCCACCTGCCAATTCAGGGAACGCGGGTTCGAGCCCTGGTCCGGGAAGATCCCACGTGCTGCGGAGCAACTTAAGCCCGTGCGCCACAACTACTGAGCCCATGTGCTGCAACTACTGAAGCCTGTGTGCTCTAGGGCCCTGCGTGCCACAATTACTGAGCCCATGAGCCGCAACTACTGAAGCCTGCACACCTAGAGCCTGTGCTCTACAAGAGAAGCCACCGAAGTGAGAAGCCTGCGCACCGCAACGAAGAGTAGCCCCCGCTCACCGCAACTAGAGAAAGCCCGCGCACAATGAAGACTCAACGCGGCCATAAATAAATAAATAAATAGGTAAATAAATAAATAAATAAATAAAAAGAAGAGTTCTGGAGGAAAAAACAAAGAAAACCAGTGAATTAGATCTGCCAGGGGCTTCCAAATATGGACGAGTGAGAAAAGAGAGATGCAGAAATTTTTTTTACTATAATCCACTAGTTTAAAATAATGACAAAAAGGAAACTTGTATAGGTACATGTGATTATAGGTATTAGCATATATAAGTCCATTTATAATTGTGAGTAAATAAAAAATATAGAAGCTCTCACGTCAGCATGGTAACATGGATTCCATGGTGGGGGGAGAAAAAAATATAAAAGGAAAATTTGTAAAAACATGTATATGATCATAATTTATGCAATTATGTAAAAAAGATATGTAAAAGCTTTTATATATATCATATGTAAATTAAATATATGATATATATATTAATTAACTCCCTACGCCTCAGTTTCCTCATCTGTAAAATGGATTGCTATATCAAGTAGTTGTGTAAATTGAATGAACACAGAAAACACTTAGAACAATGCCTGGCACATGGGAAGTTCTACTTAAGGATTAGATGTTATTATTATTTACATGTGTGGACACATGTGTATAAAGAAAGTATTACAGTAATGAAAAGAACAGATAAAGACACAGGGTGGGGGCCACCCCTCTCCACTCCTCGCTGAGCACAGATGAATGTTTTCCAACACATCTATCAACTAGTTTGAAGGCCTCAGGGTCTTCCTGGGTCGTGGCACTGGGCAGACAAACCACAGCAGGGCAGGGTGAGCCTGGACACTGCTTGGCTCTGCGTGGTTGGGAGGCGTCTGGGATTGGAGGGGCTGCAGACCAATTTCTCTGATCTGGCCTTTCTCAGCAACCAGGTCTCAGCCCCCTATTTCTAGAAGGTGGGACTGCTTCTGGGCCTACTGACCAGGCGACGGCTGTGAGACCAGCACAGCCTGGCGTTGGCATTGCCGATGCTCTGACAACCCTCCCCCTCCTCTGGCGGTCAAGGGCTAGAGGCTCTGGGATGGGCACATTACTTCTGCTTCCAGAGTATGGCCTTCTGTGAGAAAGCAGGCCTTCACCTTCTCAGGGCTTTCCGTGGGGGGCTGCAGGTAGACATGTAGAAGGGCATCTGAGGCTCAGGGTGCCCAAGGTCGCCCTGAGGAGGTGAGGCAGAGCTGAGTGCCCACCCAGGGCCCTGCTGCTTTTACTGTGGCCTCCAGCTCTGCCTCTCCAAACTGGACCTGCCCCTCTGGAACCCCTGACCCTAACCCTCTCTCAACTTGTTCTTCTCAGGGCAGCCTTAGCTCCCTCGTGAGTTCCTGGGGTGCTTTCTCCCCTGAATTTCCAGCCCTGGCCTGATGATGCCCCAGTGACTCCACAGCAGCCCCTTTCCCCCACCCTCAGCAACTCTTCCTTGGGCAGCCCAGCCTCACTACTTTCTGTCCAGCCTCTCTGCCTTTACAACCCCCTTTGTAACTCCCACCCTACCCCTGGCAGGCCTGGCCTGTTGGTCCCCTTCCACCGTCTCTCTCTGTCGATTGAAATCCCACCCGTTTACAAGGCCACTCCCTCTCTGAAGCCTTCTGGGTCTGTCCAGGCCCTCAGTGTTGTGTCTTTGGAGCCCTGAGCCCTGTACCCTGAACACAATGGGACTTCTTCACCCGCCCAACCCCCATTCCCGCTGTGGGCTTCTGGAAAGAAAGACAAGCTCTTGCCTATACCCTGAATAGAAGTCTGTCCAAATGAATTTAGTATCTCCCTTTCCCCTCTCCTGCCTCAGGAGCACAAAGTGGGGTGAAATTCCTGTGTGCTGTGCACAGGAATCCGAGCCTTCGCAGGGCTTTATTTAATTTATGTTTATTCATAGATTTGCTTACTTGTTACCCCTTCCCCATCCCATCTCACTGCTTCCTTCTTGGGAGAATCAGAGTGTTAACAGTCCTTTTTTTCCCCTAAGAAACATAACAGACAACATTCTGTCCAGTCTGGCCTTTCTTTTTAAATAAGGAAAAAAGCTCTTTTAAGGTTTTCTTTTACGTTATTCAGTGATGTTTACAATTGTTCTCATATAGGTCCTGCATAACTCTTAATAAGTTTACTTTTAGGTATTTTACATTTTGTGGGTATTTAAAAGAACATATTTCCCATTACGTTTTAAATGTAGTGCACAGGAAAGCAAATTATTTTTATGTATCCCTTTGATACCTGGTAAGCCAACTACATTTTCTTACTGGTTCTAATCATTTCTCAGTATTACTCTTGAGTCTTTTAGGTGGGTAATCATGTCAGCTCCTAATAACAAAAGTATGAAAAGGAAGGAACCAACATTGTTTTTTATAGAGGTATGGTTTGGCTTGGTTTTGAACTTCATAGGAAGTATCTGTCTTCTGGGACTGGCTTTTTCACTCAACGATACGGGTACTAAGATTCATTCATGATACGGGGTGAAACTGGTTCATTTGCCTGCACTACTGAACGATGTGCCACTGTGTGAGTGAGTCCTCTGTAATTTATTTCCCCATTCTCTTGTCCATGGGCATTTGGGTTATTCTCTAGATTTTTGCTGTTCAGAACAGTGCAGCTTTGAATGTTCTCGTTTCTGTCTCTTGGAGCACATGCCCAAGTTTCTCTTGATTTTAAGCCTAGAGGGGGATCTGCTGGGCCTCGGCTTTATAAGATAAGGCCAGATTGTTTTCCCCAGAGGTTGTAGGGAGTTGCACTCTGACTAACAACACACTGGAGATTCCGTGGCGCCACCTCTTCTCCAGCACTTGGTGCTGTCAGACTCGTTAATTTTTGCCCGTCAAACGGTATAAAATAGCATCTTATTGGGGCCTTCATTTGCATTTCCCTTATCACCAATGAGCTTGTGCATCCCTTACGTGTTCATTGGACAACTGTGTTTTCTTCTTCTGTAAAAAGGCCTGTTCACGTCTTTCATCTATTTTTCTGTTGGATTACTTGTTTTCTGTTTTTTCCCATGGATTTCCAAGAGTCCTTTATGTGTTTTTGATGTTTATCCATTGCGGGTTGTACGTGGCAGACGTCAGACGTCTCACATCTCCTCCAGTTTGTGGCTTGCATTTCACTTTCTCAAAGGTGTCTCCACTTCTCTCTTCCCTCCCACGCTTGGGCCTGGGACGCTAGTGCGCGTGTGTGTGGATGGGGGGCGGGGGTCGTGCCCCTCAGAACGCCGTGCAGAGCAACCCCACCGCCCCTCCTGTTCCTTGGGGCTTTAAGGGACCCTCATCTCCCTCCCAGATTTGGCTGAGGCGGCCTGGATGGGAAGCCCCTGTCTGGTCTGCTTGGGGTGGGCACGCTGCAGCTGGGAGGGCCTCGCTGCGATGGTGCCCCCCCTCCCAGGAGTTATTTATCACTTCCGGCTCCTCACCTGGGGGCCAGGCGCCTCTCTGCTCCGCTGGGCAGCAGCCCGCGGCAGCTCGGGCGCTCCCTGGGGGCGGGCGGCCTCGGGGGAGGGGCGCTCCGGGCCGGCCCCTCCGGAGGCGGAGGCGGGGGCCAGGCCTGCGGCGGGGGCTGGGATGGGGGGGCGGAAGCTGCCCGAGCAGATAAGGGCCGAGGTCGGTCCTGCGGTGAGACTGTGCGGGACACTGCCTCCGCCGAGCCCGCCCCCGCACCCTCTGGTCCCAGCTCCCCGAGCCACGGTCGGCGCAGCGGCCCCCTCCCTGCAACCCCAGGCTCGGCATCCTGGGCGTTGATCCCAGAGAGCAGTGAGAGTTGGTGCTCCGGCCTGCTCGTTCCGTTCCAAACCTCAGTCATCGCAGCTGGAACATGGGGGTAGGAGTCTCCAGTTACCCCCCAGGGCCGTTAGGGATGGAACAGGTGCAGGCTGGTGAAATCCCTCTGTAGATTTGGGCCTTTTGTAAAGGATGGGTACCCTGAGTTCCTCGCATTGCCCCTGCTGTACCCGCTGACTCTCCAGGCTTCATCCCCGTTGTATAGATGGGAAATTGGGGGACTTGCCTTAAGTCACAGAGCCAGCCAGCAGGAAGCAAGTGGGGAGGGGAATGGAACTCCACAATCTGGGGGCCCTCTTTAAGAAAAAGGTTACAAAATCACAAATACAAATTTGCTGAGGCCTCTCCCAGGGCCTTGGAAGAGGCCCAAGTTAGTGAGAAGCGCAAGTCCAACTTCTTGGTTTCCCGGCCTCACCCTGCAGACCCGCTGGAAGGGCTTACACCCCTCCTCCAGGAGATGGTCAGACACCAACATAGTGGCAGGGTAGGTTCAAGATAGTACAGCAGGGGCCTGGAGGAGTCCGCGCTGCAGCTGGGCCCAACCCCTTGCATATGCCTAGGCAGCCCTCTGGCCAGCCCAACCCAACACCAAGAGCAGTCAGGCATTTTGGGACTGCGCCACCGCTGGGCAGGGCCAAGCCCTTGAGCACCAGCCAGTCAAAGTTTACTTGCCACTCAGGGCCTCTGACCCTGTGGGCTGACAGTGGTAGGGAAACTTCCTAGGAAAAAAGGAAGGGGGAGCCTGCCCGAGGCAGTGTAAGTGCATCTGACTTGGAGTCACACGGGACTGAGGTTTAAGCCACTGCAAGGCCATGTGACCTTGGGAAGACTCCTTCATTTCAGTTTCTTCATCTGTAAAATGGGAGTAATAATAGTACCTACTTGTCAGCGCTGTAATGAGGCTTAAATGAGGCCATGCGTGATGAAGCTTGGCTTTTAGAAGCAAATTTCCCTTCTGTGAAATCTCCAGGTCAGGAGAGGATTAAGTCCCTTACCCAGGGGGTGGTCTCTTGATTGCAAAGTTGAGATTTAAACCCATGAATGTCTGGCAGCAATGCCCTGGTTCTAACCGTCAGGGACACTGCCCCCTTGGACCTGTCTCCCCCGGGAGTTAAGTGCCACTGCTAGGTGTGCATGTCCAGGGCGGGGAGCCAAGGGGAGCATTTGATTCAGGGGGTTGCTCACCTTTCTGGATTTTATAATCTCTTTGCTCTCATGGGCACCTGAGGCTGGAATTTTTCTAACTCTGGCATCCTACAACCTGGACCAGGAGAAGCAGGAGACTCTGATGATGGAGACAGGGCAGGGGAGCTGGGAATAGGCCATGACCATGAGCCTGGGCAGCAGTGGCACCCCAAAGGACTCAAAGTCTTCTTCCAAACAAAGAGGCGCTGCTTTGCCTCATGGTTTGCATAGGATTTCTCCTGGGTTGGTGGACAAGAGAACTGAGTTCTCAGCTCAGAGCTGCCCCTCTCTAGCCAGCTGACCCCACACCAGTCACTCCTCCCCTCTGAGCCTCGGTTTCCTCGTCTGTGAAATGGGGATAAGAATACCTGCAGCTGCGAGGATTACAATATGTTGTGTACGTAGAGTGCCTAGTAAATGTTACTAGTTGTTAAAACAGGCAGTCTGAGGATGGAAGAGGGTGTCTTGGGAGGGCAGGAAGTATGCAAGCAGAAGTGGGGAGTCCTGCCAGGGCAGGAGTTTGGGCTTCTAAGGTCTCCGTCTCACAGATGGAGTGCCTTGGGGTAGGGCTGGGAACCCCAGCGCCGGTACTCTCCCAGATCAGGACAGGTCAGAGTGAGGTCAGGGGCTCTGGGGGTGCAGAGAAGAGCAGGGAGCAAAGGTTCTCAAGCAGGTGAAAGGGAAAAGAGGGAGGAAGTGGGGGCTTCTGGGAGGAGACTGGAGTGGCGGTCGCTGTGTGATGCCGGCCACACAATCACCCCGAGGCCCCGTTCCGTGACCTCCTTGGTCCCTCATTGCAGACTTTCAAATTAGGCATTTCCCACATGGGGAAACCGAGGCTCAGAGAGGTGAGATCACTTGCCCAGGGTCACACACTGCAGGCTCCCCAATCTGTCTGGCTCTGCAGCCTGGACTCCAACAGTCACAGCCACTTTCTTAGTACATCTGCCTGACAAGGTTGTGAATGAAGCAGCGTGATCTCAGAGGCTCAAAGGGATCCCAGACCCTGCCGCTGTTTCCCAGGAGCCCCAAGCTCTAGGCTGGCAGCTGTGCAGGAGACATCACCAGGAGACCCGGGACAGGGGCCCAGGAGGATTTGCTCACGGTGAGAGCAGAGACCCCTGGAGTAAGGGAGCAAGCATGCCATCTCAGGAGGGTTCAAGTAGAGGCACCCTGTGTCTCCCCAGCAGCTGGGAATCTGGAGGCATGACTCATAATGGGGCCAAAGCTAGCCAAAATATTTCTGAAATTCCTTCTTTTTATCTTAAAAATTCATACAGATTTGTACCCTTTTAAATATGTGGGCTTCCCCCTCCCCTTTTCTTAAAATAAGTTTCCACTCTCAGTCTCTATCTGAGTGGACACTCCAGGAAGACGTGGTGCCTCCACTGGCTGTGTGTATCTGTTGCCTGCACCGTGGACCCCATGCCCTGGGCCTCTGGTTTGGTTTGCGAAAGTGCGGGGACAGAGTTGAGGTCAAGGCCCTGCCTGTTTTCGGTCTAGGGCCCTCCCCACCTCTGCTCCACGCTCCTGCCTCTTGCTTTGGCTCTCCCATCTCCTCTCACAGAGGTTTGTCCATCCCAGTCCAACTCTCCCACTGGGTGTTCTCAGAATGTCTCACCCCCCTCTTCATGCCCTGAGGGTCCTTGTCCGGAGGGACACTACCCGTCTTCAGCCCTCTCTGCTGGCCAGTCTGACCCTTCACCTCCCCAGAGGAGTACTCGACTTGGGGAAGTTCCATGCCCATTTGGAAGAAACGGAGGTGCAGAGCTGAGAGATGCTGGACCTCCAGGATGCACAATGAGAAGGGCTGTTGGATGCCCACGGGGATCTCTGGGCAGGTGGGGTGCCTCAGCCTGGGGAGAGGGCACCAGATCTGGGCCCTAGCCAGGGATGCAGGGGGGAGGAGGGAAGGCCATGGGGTGCCGGGGGCTGCCGCCTGTCAGGTCCCTGTGCCCAGGGTAGGGAAGTTTCTTATTTCTCCTGCTCCGACTTCCCCCTTTGATTTATTATAGCCATGAAATGCTCTACTCTCTTCTCTTTTCCTTGCTGTCCCCGGGGCTGGAGGAGCACAGGCCTCCCAGTCACGGGGCCTTGGCCTTGTTGGACTCCCATCTCCTTCCAAAGGTTGAGCCTGGGGGGCCCAGAAGTGAGAGGTGAGTCAGGGCAGGCAGGGTGGGACGAGGAGGGGCCCCGACCCCCCAAAGGCTAGCCTGGGCAGGACCGCAGGGGCCGGCACAGTCTCGGTTGGGAAGGGCTGGGGCCGGGCAGAGGCTGTGGCAGGTGTGGACTTGACAGCAGACAGCTCCCTGGGGTTGTAGAGGTGGCAGGCTCTGGGCCAATGGCCTCTCAAGTCCTGGCAGGTCTGAGGGCTGCGCACAGAGTCCTCGAATGCTACCCACCAGGTCAGAGAAATGGCTTCTCTGCAACCCCTGACGCCATCTTCGGATTTAATGGTGGCCAGAGCAGGCCTGGCCCAGGTGCATCTGGGGATGGGGCTGAGAACCCAAAGGAAGGCTTGAGGCCCCCGTGCCCAGACCTGGGGCTCCTCAAGACCACCGCTGGACCTCACCCCGTGGCCTAGTCCAGGCAGGTGAGGGCTGGAGTCTGCCTGTCCGGCCCCTTGGCGGACCTGGCGGCCAGAGCGTTCCTGGCCGCTGCTGTGCAGCGCCTGTGGTAACGGGGCTGTTGGCGTTTTGCAATGGCCGGGGGTGGGGAGGCTGCACACACATGCTTCCTGTGGTGACTGGGCGCTTCCTGTTTTCTCAGGCGCCGGACTTGCTACTGCCGATGTGGAAACAGGGGCAGCTGCAGCTCGGGTGGCTCCAGGTCGGGCGCCCCGACCCTGCCCAGAGGGGCCTAAGTGGGCCCATCACCCCAGGCCCCGACCCAGGGCAGTGGATGGCCCGAGTTAACCCCCCACTACAGGCCCCCATCCTTCCTGTCCCCAGCAGCTTCCGCCAAGAGGAAGGGGCCAGGCAGGGCTATCACTCAAGGCTGAGCAGGTGGTCCAGGAGGTCAGAGGTCCAAGGGTGGGAGCTCTGGTCTCAGCTCTGTCCTTTGCTCACTGAGTGCCTTTGGCCATCCCTGACCTGATCCAGACCTTGATTTCCTGTTTTTTGTGGTGATCATGGCACCCATCATCTAAAATCCCTCACCCATTTCTGCCCCAGTTCTGACCTCCCTTGATTTTTCCATCCCAACAGCCTCAGCTTTGGGGACAGGGTGAGCACTGAGGCTGGGACCCTCAGAGGGGGGCTTGGCATAGGTCTTGACAAAGAGGGGCTTGGAGAGACTGGGGAGAGGGAAAGGCACGCCAGGTGGGGGAACCAGACTTAGAAGAAGGCATGGAGGTGGGAAGGCTGGGACTGGGTTTGGGAGATGGGGTGTTGATGGGACAGACGGAGAGTGGTAGGCGACAAGGTTGATCTGGAAGGATTCAAAGCAGGATAAAAATTTTAGGATCCTCTTTATTCCTGAAAACGTTAGGAAAGTGTCTGATACCCCCTCACATTCTTCCTCAGAAGAAAGGCAATGGGGGCGGGGGGCAGGGCCAGCCCTTCCCATCCATTCACCAAGGAGATGGGTGCCCATGTGCCGTGGTGCAAGGGCCTCAGGAGGGATCTGAACCTTTCTCCAGGTGTCAGGTGCCTGGAGTTCCACCATCAGGGCCAGGCCTTAGGATTTGGCATTGCCCTGTTCCCGAACATGTTTTGTTTTGTTTTTAAGCTGCTATTGCAAGAAGGGGAGGGGAGATGACTTGGCTTCTTGTTGAGTTTGTGGACAGCATCTGACCTCTGGAAGAAGAGTTTCTTCGCAGGAAGGCCAAGGCCTGAGCCCCCTGGGGACTGACCAGTCCACGGACCCAGTTCAGCCACACGCTTGGCCCAGGAGCTTCTGAGGTGCCCACTTCACAAGTGGCTCCTCCTAAATCTCTAGGCCTACCCATCATGGACAGCCAAGGGCTGGTTCCAGCCAAAGAGGCCTTGAGGATCCCAAGACCCTGAGGCCCAGCCTGAGGGTCATCAGGCCAGCCTGGCCCCCACCATCCTGTCCCCTGCCTTGGCGCCTTGGGTCAGTCTAAGTGCTGAGTTGGCGGCTCAGCAGCTGCTTCTGCCCACGGAGGCCCAGTTATAAATAAGCCCAATGTGGCCAAGTCATCAAGTTCTGTCCCAGCTGCATTACCTCAGTGACCACAGGTTGGGGCTGCCCAGAACCAGGCCCACCAGAACCTGCCTGCCCAGGCCAAAGGCTGGGCCAGCCTTGATGCCTGCAGGGGTCCTCAAATCCAGGGTTGGGGTGTCTGCAGCTACTCAGACCTGGACCGCCCTGGACACAGGCCACAGAAGGGGCAGGGCCCATCCCGCCTGCCCGGAGCCAGCTGCTATTTACAAACCGAAACCGGGAGAAGTGAAGCGGCTGCGGCCAAAGTGGCTCCAGGCCCCCAGCCTCCAGTCCCGCTCCATCCCCGGCAGGCCCATCCCCCCTCCTCATGGCTTCCTCTTTCCTTCCCCACACAGCTCCCCGACCTCCCACTGCCCGGCCAGGTCTCTCTGGACAACCTGCCAATACTTCATGGTGACCCCCGGCCCCATGGCCACTTGCCTGGGGGGGATCCCCTTCTGCTACTCACCCCCAAGACCCCATCAGTCTGGGCTCCTTGGAGCAGCCTCCTCCCACCCGGGCCCAGCCCACCGTGGCCTGCCCAAAGCACATTCCCACAGTTCTCAGTTCCCCTTCGTGGCTGGAAAAGCTCCAGCACCAATGGCCACCATGGTGCTACCCGGCCCTGCCTGAGGGTAGCTTCTCCAGGGGACCTTGACCTTCACGGGGGGCGCCAAGTAATCTGGGGAGCTGTGGTGGAACTTGGGGCATCTGGGGCCTTAAGGGAGCATGTTTCTGGGCAGGAGGCCCCAGCCATCACTCTCTTTGAGTTCGGTTTCGGCCCAATCATCTGGCTGGCGTGGGTCACAGGCCTTTGTGCAGGTCAGAATTGAGCTGGGACAGTCGGACACTGGGCCCGAGACCACGGCACACACTGCTTAGGAAGTGGCAGGCAGGATGGTGCCGTAGCGGGGGCCTGTTCCAGGGAGAGACAACAGACAACATAAGTAATACTCACTTCTAATAATAGACGAACTCCCTCACGATGGTGCAGAGGATGTCAGTTCTTTCTGTCCCCCGAACAAGCCTGTTCCATTATCTCCATCATAAATGGACATGGGCTCACAGGGGAAGTCACGTGTCCCAGGCTACACAGCTAGAAAGTGTCTGGACTGAGATTCAAGATTTCCTGACATCCAGTCCCCTTCTGTCTCCGTCTGACTGCCCCTTGCTCCATCTTGTCCCTCAGTCTCCTGCCCGGGAGGACAGGAGTTTCCCAGCGCTGTGACAAGGCAGGAGCGGGGCTGGCCCGAAGCTTGAGGGGGAAGCAGGCCTTGGACAGCAGAGTTACCAGATGGGGTTCGTCAGTGCCCAGTGCCGCCTTCCCTGCCCCATTCCTTGCCTCCCACTAAGTCCCAGCTGAGGCAGAGCCCTAGCCCCCCTCAGCCACAGTCAGCTGGCTGCCTTTCACCTAACTTCTCTGAGCCTCAGAATCCTCTTCTGTGAATTGTCATTCCACAAACACAGAGCACCTACTCGATGCCAGCCCTAGGCTGGGTGCAAGCAATCTCTAGAACTAGGGCATGGCCCCTGTTCACAGTCTTGTGGAGAAGGCAGATGAGTTACAAGATCCTGAGTACTCCAAGAGGGAAACTGCAGCTGTGAGACACCAAGAACAAGTGATGAGTGCTTCCTGGGATGAGGAGGGTACCATTGGGGTGATAGGAAACAGTTCCCCAACAAAAGCCGGGGGACTGGCTCTCCATGCTGAGTCACAGCCCTGTGCCTTGGCTCTGGTAGTTACCACGGTCCAAGTCAAGTGCCCTTCCTCCCTCTGGGCCCGGTAAACTCCTATCCATCTGTCAGGACCCATGGACACACCACAGCATGACCAGGCCTGGCCTGGCCTGATGGCTCCCCACCTCCCTCTTCCCACGCAGGACCTGAGCACACCCGGAGGTCAGGCCTCCTCAGTCACTATGCCCTCACCAGCCCCACCCAGGCAGGCATCTGCTCCCGGGCTCAAGCCCCCACCGTCCTCTGCTCCGAAAAGCACCGTTTCCCTTTTCTGGGTGACCACACGCCATACACAGGGAATTTCCATCTCAGCCTGTGGAGCCTCTGATTCACTCAGGCTCCTCAGGACTCCTTCCGGGTCCGTGCCTCCTACTTCTGCACCTTGGGCTGCCCCTCACACCCACCCGGGACCCCTAGGCAGCTTCAAACTAATCTTGGCCTCCACAACCTGGAAATCAAGTCAGCCCCTCACTCACTGGCCCCCTCAGGGCCCTCCCACTGCCATCCTATGCACAGAGACCCCTGCTCCTGGCACACACGCTGGGGCAGCTTTGGGCTGAGAGCACAGGCTTTGGAGTAAGATAAGCCCGGTCCAACCCTGATTTTGGCCCTTTCTGCTTTGTGACCTGGAGCAGTTTAAATATATGCTCTGAGCCCTATTTCTCATCTATAAAATTGAGGTGATTCCTGTCCCATAGCTTTGTTGTAAAGATCCAGTGTGCTGGGCCCATGATGGGAGCTCAATAAGGATTACTTTTCCTTCTTTGGAAAGGCCCCCTCATCCTATCACAAGGTCCCTACTCCAGACCTGGGCCCCCTTTCTCTGGCTGGCTTTCCCCTCCCGAGAGCTGGTTGCTCAGGCAGGGAGAAGGAGAGAAGTATGGGCAGAGCAAAGGAGGGCGAGATGCTGCTGTCTCAAGGCTCTCCTCCGCCAGCTTCTCGACTCCTCACATTTCTCAGTTTTTCCAAGGAGGCTTTGGAGAGGCCAGGAGGCAGGAGCTCCAAGGAGCTGAGGGCTGCAGAGCTCCTGAGCTCTCGGGGACAGGGTCGAGCCTTCCTCCTCCCGAGGGATGCCGGGTGTGCACGTCACACACGAACATCTCACATGTGGGCTCCTCTAATTCTTACGGCCCGGTGAGGTGCATCCTGTTATTGCCCCCATTTTACAGATGAGGACACCGAGGCTCTGAGAAGTGACTTGCCCTCAGCCACGCAGCAAACAAAGGGCAGGGGTAGGATCCGAATCAAGGTCTCTGGAGCCATACTCCTAAACTCCACAAGGCTCAGTAAGCATTTGTGGAGGCCGATGAGGGAAACATGGAGTAACTGAAACCCTACTGTATACAAAGGGAAGGCTCACACAGATTGTCTCTTTCTGCCCTCTGTACAATGCTGCGGTCTGGGTCTTGTTGGCCCCTCTACAGAACTGAGGCATCTGAGCTTCGGGGAGGGGAAGGAGCTTGCCCAGAGGCCACACAGCCAATCGTAAGGAAGGATCCAGGGGTACCTAGATAGAAGAGGACGGTGTCAGGGGCTTCACAGAAGAGGGGGCCTGGAGGGGGAAAGTGGCTCCTGTCCTCAGTGAGTGAGCCGGGAGTGGGGGGGTGATGCCCGTGGTGAGCAGGAGGAAGTCGCTGTGGGTGGCGGTAGGTTTGAGGTGCCGGAGGCTGAGTGATGTGGCCAGGAGGTGAGCTCCCCGTCTGCAGGTCTGGTCAGCAGGAGACAAGGGCCTGGTGCGGGGGGGCGGCAATGGGATTTGGGGCACGCAGGAGGTCAGGCCGTTCTAGAAATCTGTGCCTACTGGCCACTGGGGCTGGGGAGCAGGGGGCAGGAGCTGGCGCAGAGTGCAAGGAGGGACTCAGCAAGGCTGGGGAGAGATGGAGGTGAACAGGGAAGGGAGGATCTGGGGGGACAGCCTGGAGGAGGCGAGCCGTCAAAAATGGAGGGAGGTCTTAGGGTGTGGGAGTGGGTGGGACTGTGAGCAAAGGCCGTGAGACATTGAGAAAGAGGTTCTGGGAATGTTGAGTAGTGTCTTCTGGCTGGAGGTGGGGGTGGGGCTGGTCCACTTGGGGTGGCAGAGGGTGGAAATGCTGGCCGGACTCCTGGGTGCTGGGGGCTCCAGCACAGCCCTCAGAGCTTTGGACTTCAGCCTGTGAACAAGCCAGAGCCAAGGGCAATTTTTAGGTGGGGAAACACCCATGGGAGAATCTCGAGATAGAGGCAGCAGCGGAAGCCCATGTCCCAGGGCCACTCAGAGTGGCAGTTACCTCCCACCCCCTGGCCAGCTGTGTGTGTTCTTGGGCAGCCCCCTCTCCAGCTGAGTCACGTGACACTTGCCATTAAAATGGCACTGATGGTAAATTCACAGGGTCATGGGAGGTGGGGTGAGTTAATGCTGGTTGACTGCATCACCTCAGCCGATGCTGGGCCTTTCGCCTTGCCTCGTCCTGGCTCGCGGCACTTGGTGAGAGCCTGCGGTGGATACCACCGGGGTCTCCAGCAGACCTGGTTTAAGCCTCGCCTGTCCCTCGATTGGCTGAATCATGGGCCCCTTCCGATCCTCGGTTTCCTCAACTGTACCACAGGGATGATAACGGCCCCAACTTCAGATCTGAATAAGAAAATGAACTCTGCAGTGGTGGTCCTGTTTTCCCGGAATCAAAACCAAATTCCACACAACACACAACATCCCCCAGCGCCCTACCTGACCAGACCCTCACCTCCCTCACCTCCTACCACTGGCTCTTTTCACACTGGCCCCTTGCTGGTCCCCCTGCCTGGAGCTCTTCTCCCAGGTGTCTGCTTGGCTGGCTCCTTCACTTGTTCCCAGGGTTTGTTCAGGTGTCCCCTTCTCCGTGAGGCCTGCCCTTCCCACCCTCTTCACTCTGCACACGGCCCCCCCTTCCCCAGCTGGGTCATCCTCTTTCGTATAGCATTTGCTGCCTTCTCACCTACTCTGCATATCCCCTGCCTTCCCTGCTCCAGAACAAGCCCCAGGAGGACAGGGATTTTTGTCTGTTTTGTCACCTGGCCCGTAGAGGCCCTGAGCAAATATTTGTTGGATGTCCTAATGCACTAAAGAGCCAGCACTCTGACCAGAGCTCGAGGAGCTCGGAGGGGCCCAAGGAGCCTCTCCCAGTGTCTCAACTGTGAGAGGAAGTTGCAAGACGGCCATTTCTGTACACGGGCTCAGCTTTTTTTGGTCAACTTGCCCAGCTCGTGCTCTGAGGCCTGAGTTTTCCCACACGCCCCGTCAAGCCCCATGGGGACTGGTGGCTAGGAAGCGGGGGTGAGGGGAATGCTGTTCCCTCCTTTTAGAGCTCTTTGGGCTGAGGTTGAGGGGTCTGTGTGTTGAGGGGTCATGTCCCCCAGGTGGACACAGCTTCGAGGACACAGTGCCCATGTTTCCTGTTGCCCATCTACCCTGTGACTGCAATAGCAGCCAGCCTACCCCATCAGCCACCCAGCCCAGCGGGGGCAAAGGGCACCTGGTGCTCCACCACCCAGGCCTGCCTGACCTCCCTGTCACTCTGCAGGGCCAGCCCTACATGGTCACCCACTCGTCCAGTGGGGTGGGGAACAACACTGTCACGTGCTGCTGGTAGGAGGGTAAAGTCGATACAACTTTTATCCAGGGCAACGTGACAATATCTCTATATTTATCTACCTATCTACTTAAAAGTTTCAAATGCCGTACAGGACTTCCCTGGTGGCACAGTGGTTAAGAATCCGCCTGTCAGTGTGGGGGACATGGGTTCGAGCCCTGGTCCGGGAAGATCCCACATGCCACGGAGCAGCTAAGCCCGTGCACCACAACTACTGAGCCTGCGAGCCACAACTACTGAAGCCCGTGCGCCTAGAGCCCGTGCTCGGCAACAGGAGAAGCCACCGCCATGAGAAGCCCGTGCACCGGAACGAAGAATAGCCCCTGCTCGCCGAAACTAGAGAAAGCCTGGGTGCAGCAATGAAGACCCAGTGCAGCCAAAAATAAATAAATAAAAATTTTAAAATGCAGTATACAAAACGAATACAGTATTATATGCCATTTATACCTCAATTTTTAAAAATATGTCTCCTTTGACATTAAAAGAGGTGAGTCAAAAATTTCTGTGACCCGGCTCAGCCAAATAAATAAATAAATAATTTTAAAAATTCTGTGTATACTTCAATAAAAAAATTAAAAATTTTAAATTAAAAAAGTTTCCTGCATCTACATTAGAGCATCTAAATAATTATCTGGTCTCTTTCCCAATGAGTTAAGATCGAAAGCTATGCCATTTTCTTTTTTTTTTTTCTCTGTGTATTTGTGCTTTTTTTGAATTTTATTTATTTATTTTTTATACAGCACGTTCTTATTAGTTATCTATTTTATACATACTGGTGTATATATGTCAATCCCAATCTCCCAATTCATCCGCCATTCTCCATATTACTTATAATTGAAGAACTTTTTATCTCTATTTTAGGTAACTTCTGATCCTATTTATTAGTGTCTACAGGGAGGTGCACAGGGGTTTTTGACTCAGCCTGCATTTGGTTGTGGTGATTTTCTTTTCACTATCACTCTCTTAATAGTCAAAATTAGACTTGGAAAATTAAATATAGAGAAATAATTTATAGCATTTTACTTTCTTTCCCTTTGAACATTTACTTCTGCAGAAGTAGGACTTTCTCCTACATAGTTTTCATTTAAGGCAGAAATATATATTTTGTTCTTTACTGTTGAAGGATGTTTTTTAGAAGCAAGCAAACGTGAAAGCATGAGAACCGCCACCTGGAGCCAGCACTACAGTCCATCCAGCCCAGCAAACGACCTTTAACTCAAATCTTCCCCCAACTATTCCAGTGGACACTCCCCTCTAGTGTCCCTGGAAAAAAAAAAAAACACAAAACCACTGCCCTTTGACCCAGTATTTCAACTTTGGGGAATTTATCCTAGACATACACTTGCATATGTGTAAGTTAACAAATTTTATCTATTGCAGTATTATTTGTAATGGCAAAAGACTGGAAACAACCTGAATGTCCATCAGTAAGAGACTGGTTAAGTAACTTTTTAAACAATGGAATACTATACAGCAATGAAAACAGACTGTGGCTACATGCAACAACATAGTGAGAAAGAAGAAGTGGGATACAAAAGAACATTCACACTATGATTCTCTTTGTATAAAGATTCAAATCTGTTAAGGTAAAAACTAAACTATATTGTTAGAGGTGTTTACATAAGTTGGAAAACTATAAAGAAAATGAGGACATAATTACTGAAAAAGTTAAGATAGTGTTACTTCTAGAGAGAGGGAAGGGATTTGGGGGATACTTCTGTAGTGCTGACAACGTTTTATTTTTTGACCTGGTTGGTGGTTACATAAGTGTTCACTTTATAATTATTTTTTAAACTGTACATAAGTGGTTCATGCAGTCTTTTGTATGAATGAGGTCTCTCATGATGTTAAACTATCACAGTCCATCCAAACAGTGGAATACTATATAGTCATTAAAAAGAACAAAACAGCTCTATATGCATGGACATGGGATGGATTTAAGGGGAAAAAACAACCAAAGTGAAGTGCAATGTGTTTAGTATGCTACTTTCTGGGTGAAATTTAAAAAAGACTATATCTGCCTCTATGTCTTTGTCTGCTTAGACTATCTCTAGAAAAATACCCAAGAATCAGGTAACAGGGAACTGGACAGTTGTTTCCCTTTTTGTACCTTATGGATTTCATACCATGTGTATATATTACCTATTCAAAAAATAAAGTAACTTAAAAAACTGTTTCACTTCTCATTCCCTGGAACACCGAAGATTTTTGGTCTGAAACCAATTTCTTGCCCACAAGAAATGCAGACCACAAGCCAACTTGATGCTCCTGGGGACCTCCAGCAAGTTGGGGACCCTCTCTGGTCCCATTTCCTCTGCTGCAGAAGGAGGCCAGGCCTGTGCTCCCCTGAGGTCCTGTCGCTACCCAGTCCCTGCTGTCCTGTCTCCTCTCTCCCTCCCTTATCCTCCCCTCCCACCTCCCCCGCCCCATTCGCTCTTTCATTGCCTCATTTCTCTCTACTCCCTTCTTTGACTCTTTCTCCTTTTATTTTCCTTTCTATTCCTCTCCGGTTCTGGCTACCTTTCCCCTCTCTGCCCTTCCTTGCTCTCCCCATATTTGGCTTCTCTTCCTCTGCCTCTTTCCCCTGCCCTAGGATCCAGCCCTTCCTAGAGCCCCAGAAAGCAGGTTCATGCCCCAGCTCTCCACTCACAGGTTGTGTGACCCTGGGCGAGTCACTGACCTCTTGGGCCTCAGTGTAACAGATGGTTGTCCTGGTTACGTGAGACCACAAGGGTGGAAGCACTCAGCACAGTGCTGGGCACTCAGAAAACAATTTCCCCCCCTTTAAAAATTTTTTTTAATTTTTAAAATGTTTTATTTTTGGCTGTGTTGGGGTCTTCGTTGCTGCGTGTGGGTTTTCTCTAGTTGTAGTGAGCAGGGGTTACTCTTCATTGCGGTGTGCAGGCTTCTCAATGCAGTGCAGAGCATGGGCTCTAGGTGCGCGGACTTCTAGAGTTGTCGCACGCAGGCTCAGTAGTTGTGGTGCACAGGCCTAGCTGATCTACGGCATGTGGGATCTTCCCGGACCAGGGCTCGAACCCATGTCTCCTGCATTGGCAGGCAGATTCTTAACCACTGTGCCACCAGGGAAGTCCCTGTTGACCCTTTTTAAGGAGCTGTTAGCCCTGGGGCTGTGGATTATCAAACCTTCTCGGCTCTGCTCAGAATTGCTTAGAATCTGGGTCCTACTATTCCAAAGGCTTAGGATAACATCAGGTCCCTAGGAGTTCGAATTTCGGGAAGAGACCTCTGGTGCACTTTGGCAGGAGGGGCAGTGGGAGGAAGGATGGGAAGGACTTGCTGTGTGAATGGACACAGGATGCTGGAGCTGCACAGAAAGTGGGAGTCGGTTCTGCCCATTTCCATAGATTTGGGGTCCTGGGCCTTTTATGGGTTTCCTTACCCAGGCCCCTTGGGCTTGGCCAGACTTGGGACAGTGGAATCTCTTTCTTCTCCTGAGGCCCCTTGAGACTTAGGGCTCAGGAACACAGAGCCGACCTGGTCTGCTCCCTGTGTCCACGGAGGGCAGCACCACACTCCCTGCTTATAACCAGCAAAGGCTCCGCAGTCCCCCCTGGATACCCACCGGGCTCTTGGGCTTGGGACTCAAGGCTCTTTGCCTTCCTGCCCTGTCTTGCTTCCGGCCACAAGGTGGGAAGCGCACTGTTCCCTTGTTCTCTCCCAACTCCTTGCCTTTGCTCAGGCTGGTCCCTCAGCCGGACATGCTCTCTCCCTCACACGCTTTCCTACCTGTGGCCCTGACCTGATTAACTGGTCACTAATGCACCTGGCACCTCTTGTGCCCCTGCCTCCCAGAAGGACCATGCCGTCTGCACACATGTGTGTTCTCTCTGCAGGCCTGTGAGCTCCTGGAGGCCCAGGGCATGCTTCCTTCATGTCTGTGTCCCCTTGCCAGGCCAGCACATGGGAAACCCTCAATAAAAAGTTAGTGATTAGGGGCTTCCCTGGTGGCGCAGCAGTTAAGAATCCGCCTGCCAATGCAGGGGACAGGGGTTTGAGCCCTGGTCCGGGAAGATCCCACATGCCGCGGAGCAACTGAGCCCATGTGCCACAACTACCGAGCCCACGTGTCACAACTACCGAAGCCCACGCACCTAGAGCCCGCGCACAGCAATGAAGACCCAGTGCAGCCAAAAATAAATAAATAAATAAATAAAATTTAAAAAAAAGATTAAATGAATGAATAAGTAGATAAATAAGCATATAAACGAAACAAACCAAGATAAGAATGAATGAATGAAAGAACGAATGAACACATCAAGCAAGACCTGGTTCTCATGCAGTAGAGCCATCCCCACACACAGCCAGTCAGCTGGGACTAGGCCTTCTTTTTCTTTTTTTTTTAAATTAATTTATTTTATCTTTGGTTGTGTTGGGTCTTCGTTGCTGTGCAAGGGCTTTCTCTGGTTGTGGCGAGTGGGGGCTACTCTTCGTTGCAGTGCGCGGGCTTCTCATTGCAGTGGCTTCTCTTGTTGCGGAGCACGGGCTCTAGGCCCATGGGCTTCAGTAGTTGTGGCACGTGGGCTTCAGTAGTTGTGGCATGTGGGCTCAGCAGTTGTCACTCGTGGGCTCTAGAGCGCAGGCTCAGTAGTTGTGGCGCACGGGCCTAGTTGCTCTGTGGCATGTGGGATCTTCCCAGACCAGGGCTTGAACCAGTGTCCCCTGCATTGGCAGGCAGATTCTTAACCACTGCGCCACCAGGGAAGTCCCTAGACCTTCTTGATGGGAAAGTGGGGACAGGGATGGAGCTGATGCCAAGTCAGCCTGCCTCTCCCCTCCTCTTGGGGAGGAACCTTGGTCAGGTACCTAGGGAGTCCTGAGGACCAGTGATGTGGACCCCTTGGAGAGTCCCAAGTGTGGATGCAAAAAATCAGTGAAGATGTAGGTGAAATAGATCTAATGGCGAACCCATACCTGTGAATCCCTGGTCTTTGCTGCAAGTAAAGAAACACTTGGGCATCTGGGATTCCACTGACAGGAAGGAGGCTGGCTAGTCTTAGTGGGAAGGGGATATAAAGCAAAGGGTTAGACTACACAGGGGAGGAAACTGAAGGCTCAAGAAGTTCTTCCCCAAGAGAAGAGGACTCACCAGAGATCAATGGATCAAAAAATGTCTCTATTCATCCTTCTGCCCTCCAGACTAGATCAGGAATTCCCTGAAGGCAGGGATCTTGTCCAGTATCTTTCTCTTCTCCCAGCACTCAGCATAAAGCCTGGAACTCAATTAATATTGGCAGGATACATGGATGGATGGATGGATGAATGGATGGATGGATAAGTGGATGGATGGATGGATGGATGGATGGATGAGTGGATGGATGGATGGATGGATGGATGGATGGATGAGTGGATGGATGGATAGGGGGATGAAAAGGACCAATGGATGAACAGATTGATAGCTGAACATCAGGTGGATAAACAGATGGAAATGTGGGTGAATAACAGATGGATGGGCTGATATATGAACATATAGATGGCTACTTGGACAAGTAGATAAACAAATGGGTGGGTGGATGACAGACTAACAGATAAATGGATGAATGAATGCACAGTTGGATAAACTGGTAGACAAATGTATGACTGGCTTTGTGGGTGGATAGATGGATCGACAGACAGACAGATAAACAAATGGATGGGAAAATAGATGAATGGATGGACAGACAGGAAAAATTTGTAAACTTGGAAGACTAGATTGATATTAAGGCATTGTTAAGGGGAGGGGACACTGAGAAATCTAGGCTGGGAGTAGAGCACCTAGGGATTTGGAAGAAGCGGTGGTCCTTAGGAAGCTGGGAGGGGAGGGTGTAAGAACCCTTCTGGTGGAAGGGAAGCTGGTGGAGGGAAGGGGAAAGCAGCGCTTTGCTGAGGACCCTGCCCGGGAGCCCAGCCCCAGGCTGGATAGAACCCAGGGGTTGGGGTCCTACGGGCCCAGGAAGAGCCAGGCCTGGCACGCTGCTGGATCAGAGCCCTCAGACAACCAGGCTGACCCCAGAAAGCAGAGACCGCAAGAGGCCACCCACCCTTAACAGCTCTGACCCCAAGGAAGTGACTGTTGGCCACATCGGGGTCTCAAGAGAAGCAGGTATTTGTGGGGTTAGGGGTTAGAGGTTAGAGAGCCTCTGCAGGGCCCAGGCGCAGGAAAGGCCTCCGGTGGTGGAGGCAGCCTTCCTCCCTCCCACTCTTCCTCCCACCCTAGCCCTCAAGGCCGCCCCTCACAGTCCCAGCTTCCTCTGGGCAGGGGGCCTGGCCCCCATGGCCTCCCAGGCCAGCCCCTGGAGCACCACCTGCCCCAGCCGGCCAGAGACTTCCTGTAGCGCAAGAGATTTATGCAAACGGGCTGGGGTGGTGATGTCACCCCAAGGGGACTATCTCCCAGCGGCAGGCCTTCGATAAAATCAGGAACTTGCGCTGGCCCTGCAATGTCAAGGGAGGGGGCTCACCCAGGGCTCCTGTAGCTCAAGGGGCAGGCCTGAGCCCTGTACCCGCCCTGAGTCCGTCCAGCCCCCGACGGGGCGCCCCATCCCCAGGGGCTCCGCACTGGCCCCCACCGAGGCAGGGGACCGGACCGGCTCGGAGCTCGGCTGGATGTTACAGGCGTGCAAAATGGAAGGGTTTCCCCTCGTCCCCCCTGTGAGTATTGGGGCTCCTCCACCAGCCCAACCTGTGGCCCTCGGACGCCCACCCGCCTGCCTGCCAGCCCGCCGGCTGCCCTCCCACTATCAGTGGGAAGTTGGTGTTTCCTCCCTGGAGCTCCCGGCCTGAGACCCAGCAAGGGGGCCATTGGCTTTCTCAGAGCGTGCCCTGGCGGGCTGAGGGCTGAGCCCATGGTGGAGCTGTGATCGGTGGGGCCTGAACGGTTATTTATAGATGGGGCTTGGGTGGCAGGCCGGAGCTCCACGGCAGGGTGCTGGGCTGAGGATGGTGAGGGTGGCGGCAGGGAGGTGGTGGCAGAGGAAATGGGGAGACTGGTGTGGGGGGGGATGCCAGTCCCCAGGACGGTACAGACTTGAGGGCAGGCGGCAAGAGGCCAGAGGTGGCCTGGGTGCTTCTGGAGACTGAGGCTGCCTTAAGCCTGGGTCCCCACCAGCCAGCCTGGGGCCTGGTACAGAGGACACGGTTGTTGACCCAAGGGTCTGGGGCTTGGGCCCTGGGCCCTGGGCCCTGAGTGGCAGAGGCAGGGGTCGGGGCAGGCACTGGGCCGGAGCAGTGAGGGGAGCAGAGACTAGCCACGCAGTTAGGGGTGGGCTCTGGCTGGGGATCAGGGAGTGGAGGGCAGGGGCTGGTGCTGGGGACACCCCGGGGCTGAGATTGGGGCTGGGGTGGGAGCTGGGGGAGGTCAAGGGGGGAGCCTGGAGTGGGGGCAGGGCTGAGGCTGGAGGTGAAGAAGCAGGAGTCCCGGGGGACCCCGGGGAGGGAAGGGCAGCCGTCTGGGGCAGACCCCCTCTGCTGCTGCCCTCAGTGACAGTTGCAGCCTTTGGCAGGTGTCAGACCCGGGCCCTCTGAGAGGACCCCTCTCCCTTTTCCCACCCTGTCCCAACTCAGCAGGGGTGGGGAGCCCTGGGGGGAGACGGGAAGGGCTTGGCAGGACCTGCCCACCTGACTCAGCTTTCCCGGCCTGGAGGCAGCTCCCTTCCCCCCGCCCCACCCCAGTCGGGCCTCAGAGCCTGGGGGAGGCACCCCGGGCTTGACATGCCGCTGTGGGGTTGCGCTGCCTCCAAGCCCAGTGCCAGGCTCCTCCCTGGGCCGGACTCAGAACCAGCCAGCCCGTCGGCACCTGGCCCTGGCCCACCCTCCCCCGACCTGGGGGCCGGCAGTGGTGACAGAGGTGGTCCCGAGGAGAGCCAGCTCTGCCTCCAGAAAGCCACAGGCCCTGGGGTTCGGCCCCCCTGTCTCTGACCCTTGACCTCTGAATCCCTGAACTCCAGCTAGAGCGGGGCAGGAGGCACATCCCCTTGGGCTCCCACACCTCGCCCCAGCCCAGGGGCTACTCAGAGTGGGTTCTTGGAGGGTGGGCTACCAAGGCAGCCCTGGTTGCTGAACCAAGCCCTGAGGGCCGGAGTTACTGTTGTGCAATCCTCGGGCACACACTGTGTGGGGGAGGAAAGGCCTGATGACTGCTGGGAAGCCTCCGGGTGTGCATTCCCTATGCCAGTGAGGTGGGTGGGGGGGAGGAAGACCAGGGAGCATCCCAGGGAGGGTGTCAGGAGGAGGGGGGAGGACGGAGAGGCCCCCAAACCTGCCCCTGCCTGGGTGAGTCCTGTAAAATCCATCAGTGTGAACGGCCACTGCTAATGGTGGTGGCCCTGGGCACCGGCTAAGAGAGAGTGTGGGTGTCAGGGTGGGGCTGTAGCAGGAGGACAAGCGTGTGTGCCGTGGGGTGAGTGTGTAGGTGGAGTGAGAGTGACCGAGGAAGGGTGTGGGTATGAGTGTGTAGGTTAATGCACTGGTAGGCAAGTGGGTGGATATGTGCGTTAATCCCGGCGACGCTGCGTGTGCCTACAGGTGGGTGCATAATGGGGTGTGTGTGTGTGACGACAAGCGTGTGTAAGTGTGAGTGCCCCCGAGAGCGAGTGTGAGGGCTGTGAGTGGACGAGGGGGTGAGAGTTCGCATGTGGGAGTGTGGGTAGAAGTGTGTCACGGGGAGTATGTATGTGTTTGGGGGGTGTAGGCATATCAGTGTGACCGTGAGAGGGTGCGTGTGTGAGGCTGGGATCCGGTCACACGCTGGAATGTGAGTATGAGTGTGAGGTGACGGGGAGCAGCTGGGCTGTCCTCTCAGACCTGGTCCTCTTTTGACCTCTGACCTCCAGGGTCCCTGTCACCCCCTTTCTGCAGGAGCCAAGGCTTTTGCTCCCCTGGGTCCCCCTCTTCCACTCTCTGTGGCCTCTCCCAGTTCCAAGCAGAGAGAGGGCTGTAAGCCTGATACAGACGGTCTCCCGGCCACATTCCCAGCCCTGACACCCTCCTCTCTCAGCAGCCATCAGAAGATCTAGTTCCCTATGACACGGATCTCTACCAACGCCAAACGCACGAGTATTACCCCTATCTCAGCAGTGATGGAGAGAGCCACAGCGGTGAGTACCGGGCCCCGGCCCAGCCCCACTTCCCCAGCCTGGCCTGCGCGCCCAAGCACGGCTGGGTTCCGGGGAGAAGGGAAAGAAGCCTCATTCCCAGGGCTTCTTTGGAACTCTGAGAATCAGATCCAGTTAGCTCTTGGGGATGTGAATTCACTATCCTGACCCCCGACACTCCTGCTTCTCAACACCCCACACCCCCAGCCTGCATTTATGGAGCATCCTTGGTGTATCCAGGCACGGGTTAGCTTCTTCCACATTTATCTTCTTGTCCAACCCTTTTGGCATTTTTACACACGAGGAAACAAGCTGAGCGGCTACGGGACTTGTACAAGGTGGCACAGCCGGTCAGTGGGATCCAGCTCTATCGGTCTGCTCCAGGTCCAGTGCTTTTTCTCCTTCCCCTCCCCCAATTCCCCCATCTTCCTCTCCGTTCTTGTCTCACATACACACACTACCCCCTCATCTCCTTGCTGGGGCAGCCCCGCTCCCTGCTGTGTGTGGCTAGCAGAATTTGTCTATTGACATTTGGGCTGGATAATGCTATGTTGTGAGGCCTGTCTTGTGCATTGTAAGATATCTGGCAGCATCCCTGGCTTCCACCCACTAGATGCCAGCAGTACTGCCAATCACGACAACGAAAAATGTCTCCGGCATTGCCAAGTGTCCCCTGGGGGGGGGGGCGGGCAGAACCTCTCCTATGTGAGAGCTGCTGAGCTGAAGGAAAGGCTCTGAGGACTCCCTCATTCAGTAGGGGCTGAAGACCCCAGTCTGTTCGGGGTGGGGGCGAGGATGGGGCCTGGGCCAGGGGCGTTTTCCATCTGGGCCTAACTGTGCTCCCCCAAGGCCCAGGCTTGATCCTGAAGCAAATTCAGGGGAGGAGAGAGAGGCCTTCAACGCCTGGGACCTGGGCAGGGAGATAAGAGAGGTTACCTGAGGTGGATCTTGGTATAGTGATGAGACATCTCTGAACCAAAGGCCAGGTGGCCCAGTTAACGGGTCTTCACTGGAGGATTCTTCGGGGGGTCTGAGACCTGGGCAGGCCAGACACTGGGGTTTCTGCAGTCCCAGAGGGACAGGCGTGCTATGTGCCACAGCTGAGGAAGGTTTCACACCTGAGGGCCACACCTGGGAGCCATTCACACCTCCATTCTGCTGGCACATCTATGGCCGTTTAAACCTGATGGCCACACCCAGAGATGCCATTTGCGGTGAGTCCTTATTTAGGGCCCTCACATCCAGATGCCAAAACTTGCGAACAGTTTCAACTGGAACTCACACCTGACAACTACTATAAAGACTATACCTAGAAGCCGTGTCTTGGGAGTAGGTGGTGGATGTACTTCAAGGTCATATATGGGAACACACAGGCTTCTTTCAGAGCTCTAGGGCTAGAAAGTCTTTAAAAATACCCTTTTTCTCATCCGTTTAAGCTTGTTTATAATTCTGCAAGAAATGCACCCTCTTTGTGGAAAATCCAGACAATTTAGAGAGTGTCCCTCATCCAACTCTATCCCCAGATCCCCCCGCTGCCAGGGTCAAGGGCTGGGTCTCCCTGATCCAGAGACCTGCGCACACACCCTACCACCAAGCAGCTTGGGACCAGAGAAAGTCCCTGTTTGGGGACTCGCGCCCCCTGGTGGCTTCAGGCAGCAGGACAGCTCGGGTCCCAGCAAGCTCAGGGCTACTTCTGACTGACCCCTTCCAGCATTAGGGATCCTTTCTCCTCTGGCCTGACCCCCTTCGCGGTTTCACTGGGTTTGGGTGCATTTCTTTTGGGTCTATTGAAGCCTCATTTTCTCCTTCTGTGATATGGGTGTGCTATGGGTTTATATATCTAGAAAGCAGCTAGGCCTGGGGTGGGCTGATGGAGTGAGCCCTTTAGAGAAAGCCAGTGCTTTCCTGGCTCAGTGATCAGGCAGATCCCTTATATCTGGGGTGGGGCTCTAGGAATGACTCCTAATTGGATGTGTGAGCTCCCCATTTGGGTCCTTCAGACCCAAACCCTTCATAGACTCCTCCAGTGTGCCCAGGTGTTCTGGTCCCTATTCACAACCCCCGCCTCCCTGCCACATCCCTGCCATCACGGCCAACTGGGCCATCTGTTCTGTCCCTTCTTAATATCTGTTGCAAGGTATTCTCTGAAGACTCAAGAGTAGAGACACCTGCACATTCTTCCACCTGTTCCTGCATGTCCTCTGCATCTGTATTTTTAGGTGCTGAGGCTCAGTGGAAAGGCACTGGAGCCAGACCTGGGTCTAGTCCTGGCTCCATCACTTACTAGTGTGTAACCTTGGAGCAAGTGACTTAACCCCTCTAAGCCCCTGTTTCTTCATCTATAAAACCGAGGGCATGAAAACACTCCACAGAGTTGCAATGATTAAATGAGGTTAACACATATAATATATGAGGTAATATACTGAGTACAAGGCCCAGTAAACTTTCAGGACATAGTATGTTAGCTTTACTGAATCCCCCAGGCGGAAGGGATGAAGCAGCTGAGAGAGTAGAGAAGCACAGAAGGTTCTGTGACAGATCAAGTGGGTCATTTTCCAACGGCCCAGATGACAGCCAGCCAGGCACCCACTCATCCATCCATCCACTCCCCTCCCACCCACCAGCCACCCACCCATCCTTCCAACACTTATTGTCCAATCCACTTGTCCACTCATCCCCTCATTTGTCCATCCACCAAATAACCTCTGATTATATGCCATTTGCCAGAAACTGTTCTAGGCACTGAAGGTTCCATGATGAGCAGGCCAGGCAAGGCCACTGCCCTTGTAGAGCTTACAGTCCAGTGAGGGAGAGAGACAGTGAAAAATCAAACTAACAGACATGTACTAATAAGTCCTATGGAAAGTAGAGTAACGTGATTCGGAGTGTCTAGGTGGGGGACACTTTAACTGGGTGGTCAAGGAAGGCCTCTGAGGGGGTGGCAGCTGAGTGGAAATCTGAGTGCAGGGAAGGAACATGAATGTCAAGGCAGGTAAGGACAGGTGTTCTAGGGAGAAAGAACAGCAGGTGCAAGAGTAGGAGGGACCTCCCCCGGGGACCAGAGTGGCCGGTGAGCACAGGGGGGCAGAAACAAAATGAAGCCAGAGGGGTCTGCAGGGGGCAGATCACCCAGGGCGTGATGGCCATGGCAGAAGTTTGGGTTTTATCCTGCATCTAATGGGAAGCCACTGGAGGGTTCTGAGCAGCGAAATGACGTGATCTGAATAATCTTTGTGTGTGTGTGTGTGTGTGTGTGTGTGTGTGGTAAAAATCTAAATAAATTGTAAGTGTTTAATTTTAATTATTAAAACAAGAAATACCCATTGCAAACAATTTAAAAATACAACAGCATAGCAAGTGACATATTAGCCTCTTCCCGTTCTTATTCTTCCCTGACAGCACTTTGGTCTATCCTTGCAGATATTTTATTTGACATGTATAATCCTGTATGTTTGTAAGTGTATACGTCCACATGTGCATGTTCTATCCGTTCAAAAGTGGACTGTAGTATCATACTGTTCTGCGATCTGCTACTTTTTACATAAACTTATCATAGTCACTCCTCCATGGCACACATAGCAACCAGAGGTAGGTAAAAGCTATTTCTCCAGTCTTTCTATTACAGGGCTATGTAAGTGTATATATGAAGATTTGAAATAGAGACTTAGAACAGCATTTATTTATTCATTCACATACATTTATTGAGTACTTTCTATATGCTAGGTGGAGATGAATCTAGCTTGATTTTTTACTTTGAGGCATCTGTTCACTTGTACTATGAAAGATGAGAACTTGACTTTCTAGGTATTTATAACACACACACACACACTCACACTCACACTTCTCCACATATACCAAGATACTTATAGTAACTTTTTCCCTTCCTTTTCATTTTATTGCTGTAATGGGCATACAACATAAGTGTATAAGTTTAAGGTGTGACAGCATAGTGACCTCACACACGTGTACATTGTGAAATGATTACCACATAAGTTTAGTTAACATTCATCACCTCATATACTTACAAAAGAATTTTTTTCCCCTTGTAATGAGAACTTTTAGGCAAAACTCTCTTGACTTTCGAAGTTGCCACACAGCAGTGTTAACTATAGTCATCGTGTACATAACATCCCCAGGACTTATTTATCTTACACCTGGAATTTTGTACCTTAGACCACCATCACCCAATTTCCCCTGTCCCTCTCCCCACCACTACTTCTGGCAACCACAAATCTGATCTCTTTTTCTGAATTTAGCTTTTTTTTAGATTCCACCTGTAAGTGAGATCATACAGTGTTTGTCTTCCTCTGTATTCTAACTTTTGTTAAATCAGTATCTGAATTTTCCGTTATTAGGACCATGTGAATATTACTCACAGCTGAGCCACATGGCGTACTTTGATTACCTGTACTTTCTCGTCGCTGTGTTTCTGAGGGTCAGTGTAGCAGGGATATGGAGCCCTCACGCTGCAATCAGGCTGCTGGGAGTCACACCCCAACTCCTCACTACTGGGTGGGGTGACCTTGGGCAAGACATCTCACCCCTCTGTGCCTCAACTTCTTCTTTCTTTTTATAAATTTATTTATTTATTTTTGGCTGGGTTGGGTCTTCGTTGCTGGGCGTGGGCTTTCTCTAGTTGCCGTGAGGGGGGCTACTCTTCATTGTGGTGGCCAGGCTTCTCATTCCGGTGGCTTCTCTTGTTGTGGAGCTCCGGCTCTAGGCGCACAGGCTTCAGTAGTTGTGGCACACGGACTCAGTAGTTGTGGCTCACGGGCTCTAGGGCACAGGCTCAGTAGCTGTGGCGTACGGGCGTAGTTGCTCCGCGGCACCTGGGATCTTCCCGGACCAGGGCTCGAACCCATGTCCCCTGCATTGGCAGGTGGATTCTTAACCACTGCACCACCAGGGAAGTCCTTCAACTTCTTCTTTTTTTTTTTTTTTATGCGTTACGCGGGCCTCTCACTGTTGTGGCCTCTCCCGTTGCGGAGGACAGGCTCCGGACGCGCAGGCCCAGCGGCCATGGCTCACGGGCCCAGCCGCTCCGCGGCATGCGGGATCCTCCCAGACCGGGGCACGAACCCGCGTCCCCCGCATCGGCAGGCGGACTCTCAACCACTGCGCCACCAGGGAAGCCCCCAACTTCTTCTTAATGATACCTACTTCACAGGATTGCTGTAAGGAAGGAATGAGTTACTACAGTTTAAATGCTTAGAACAGTGAACACTATATAAGGATTTATTACTCTTCTCATTATACTCTCCTAAGAAAGGATGTATGGGAGGTAAGGTTTTGTTCTTGTTGTTTGTTTTACCTGGTGTCTTTATGCTCTCACTTGATTAACAGTAGTTTGGCTGTGTACAGAAATCTAAGTTGAAAATCATTTTTTTCTCATTGAAATTGAAAGCATTTCTCTACTGTCCTCTGGTTACTAGAGTTTTTCTTAGGAAATCTGATGTCATTCTATGTCCTCTTTTTGAATGTAACCATTTTTGGTGTTTTTTGGTTTTTGTTTTTTTTTTTCTGTTTGGTTTTGTTTTGTCTCTCTGGAAGTTTTCAGTATCTTCTCCCAATACCTAGTGGTTCCACTGAATAAGCTTTTAAAAAGATCACTCTGGCTGCTGTGTAGAGAGTAGATGGAGAGGAGACAAGAGTAGGAACGGGGGGAAAGCACAGTAGAAAACCACTGGAATAATCCAGGCGAGAGATGACGGTGCTTTGGACAAGGGTGGTGGCGAGAGAGACAGAAAGGAGCAGACAGGGACTTCCCTGGCGGTCCAGTGGTTAGGACTCTGTGCTCTCGCTGCTGAGAGCCCAGGTTCGATCCCTGGTCGGGGAACTAAAATCCCACAAGCCGCACAGTGTGGCCAAAAAAAAAAAAAGAAAAGGAAGAAAAGGAAAGGAGCAGACAGATTTAGGATAGATTCTGAAGGTAGAGCTCACAGAATTTGCTATTTATTATTATTATTTTTAAACTGTGATAAAATGCACATAACGTAAAATTTACTATCTTAACCATTTTCAAATGTACAGTTCAGTGGCATTAAAAACATTCATATTGTTGTGTTGTGCAACCGTCACCACCATCCATCTCCAGAACTCTTTTCGTCTTGCAAAACTGACACTCTGTACCAATTAGACAATAACTCCCCATTGCCCCCTCCCCTCAGACCCTGGCAACCACCATTCTACTTTCTGTGTCTATGAACTTGACTACAGTAACTACCTCATATTCATGGAATCATGCAGTATCTTTCTTTTTGTGACTGGCTTATTTTACTCAGCATATAATATCCTCAAGGTTCATCGACATTGCAGCATAGGTCAGAATTTCCTTCCTTTTAAAAGCTGGATGATATTCCATCATACGTTTATACCACATTTTGTTTATCCATCCATCTCTTGATGGACACGGGACTTGCTTCTACCTTTTGGCTATTGTGAACAATGCTGCTGTGAACATGGGTATAAAAATATCTTTTTGAGATCCTGCTTTCAATTCTTTTGGGATATATACCCAGAAGTGGAACTGTTGGATTATAAGGTAATTCTATTTTTAATTTTTTTGAGGACCCACCATACTGTTTTCCATAGTGGCTGCACCATTTTACATTCCTACCAACACTGCACAGGGATTCCATTTCTCCACATCCTTGCCAACACTTGTTATTTTCTGTTTTTTTAACCATTTTTTAAATTGAAGTATAGTTAATTTACAATGTTGTGTTCGTTTCAGGTGTACAACAAAGCGATTCACTGAGTTATATCTATTCTTCTTCAGATTCTTTTCCATTATAGGTTATTACAAGATATTGAATATAATTCTCTGCACTATACAGTAGGTCCTTGTTGTTCTGTTTTCTGATGGTAGCCATCCTAATGGGTGTGATAGGATTTGCTACTGGCAGTGGGATTGTTGAAGGAAATGGAGTTCCAAAGTATGACCCTTCTCTTGTCCTTCTATCTTTCCAAACACTTATTCATCTTTTCATACAACAGACCATCCACCAATTTATTCACATATTCATCTAATCATCCATTCATTCACCTTTCCAAGTGTTCTTCCTTCCCCCTACCAAACCCTCCACGCATCTCCCGCTGATTTATACATCTAATAAGTGTATGCTAAACATCTTTTACATGCCAGGCACATTGCTAGGTGCTGTAGAGTGAATAAAACACAGGTCCTGTATCTTTGTAACAAGGGAAATAACTAAAACCTTAATAGTTAGGATACGATGTAGAAAGTAACAAGAAACATGAGACCCGGAACTCTCTGCTCTCTGGCCCTCAGTTTCCATATCTGAACAATTTGCAGGAGGGCTGGGCTTAAGGAGCCCTCGTCCACTGGTCTGTGATTTCCTGTGAAGGTTTTCTTCTCATCCCTCGCTTTCTTAATTCCTCATCTTCCTTCTCTTATCTTGATCTTACTTCTCCTTCCCTGGGGTGAGCCCTGGCTTCAGGCTGGGGTTTCTGCTCTGAGGAGAAAAGGTCAACTGAATGACACTTAAGTCTTGAATTTTGTGTGTGTGGCAGGGAGGGGGGCAGGGGGTTGTTTTAAATATCATTTTAGTTTTGTCCTAGTGACATGCAGGTATTAGTGACACCAAAAAACTGAGTTAGAATAGGAATGTGTGGGCAGGACTTTGGTCCCAGATTGGGAGCTGGGTTACAGGGAGAAAGTGAAAGATTTTGGTAAATGGGTAATTGTTGGCTGGATGAATGAAGGTACAATGATGGATGGAAGGAAGGATGGATGGATAATGGATGGATGGATTAAATGATGGATGATGAATGGGTGGATGATGGATGGATTATGGATGGATGGATGATGGATGGGTGGAAGGACGGATGGATGGGTGGAAGGACGGATGGATGGGTGGATGGACGGATGGATGGGTGGATGATGGATGGGTGGATGGACGGATGGATGGGTGGAAGGACGGATGGATGGGTGGATGGATGGATGATGGGTGGATGATGGATGGGTGGATGGACGGATGGATGGGTGGAAGGACGGATGGATGGGTGGATGGACGGATGGATGGGTGGATGATGGATGGGTGGATGGACGGATGGATGGGTGGAAGGACGGATGGATGGGTGGATGGATGGATGGTGGGTGGATGATGGGTGGATGATGGATGGGTGGGTGGACGGATGATGGGTGGATGGACGGATGGATGGATGATGGGTGGATGATGTTGGATGACGGATGGATGATGAATAATGAATGAGGGGTAAATGATGGTAGACAGACAGATGGATAAGAGCAGCCTGTAAATTCTCTCTGTCACCAAGGGCCTTACTTAAAGCTTTCCTTAGCAGTCTTTTTCCTGAGAGGTGGTATGGCATAGTGGTAAGAGTCTAGTTCCTGGACTCATACATAGGTGGGTTTGGATCCTGACTCTACCAATGACTGTCTGTGGACAAGGAACTTAATGTCTTTGAGTCACAGATTCCTCATATGCAAAAGGAAGATCATACTATAGTGGCCACCTTGTCAGAGCTAAGGTGAGAATTAAATGAGATAATGTGGATTAAGTACTTAGCATAGTGCCTGGTACATAAAAAACACATTAAAAGTTAACATTTATTGGTCACTTAATCAAATATTGATTGAGGCCTAGTACGTGTTGGGTGCCTAACAGGCTGTAGAAGGGAGGGTCCAGAGCTACCTCCAGATATGCAAAGCACACTATATTCTTTTGAGGAGCAGAGTTCATGCTAAAGGGGCAGAAGTTGCAGGATAGTCCGGGTGACCTCTTGAAGTGACAAAAAGGGATAAAGCAATGCATTCCTGAACAGTCATCCAGAAATGAGGTCCAAAGAGCCCAGGAGTGCTGACCTTTGCATTAGGATGGACTCCTGGCATTGTGTTCCTTCAGAGGGCCTCATCCTTGGAACGTCTCGGCCTACCAAACAGACAGCATTTATTACATAAATGCCTAAGCCCTCAAATCAAGGGTAAAGGCAAGGTTTCCGTTGGGCTTTTTGAAACCTTAATTGTAGCCCAAGAGTCTCTGTTGCAGCTTTCAGGGGACCCTGGGGCAGGGTTCCAGAGCCTCAGTGAGCCAAGGAACCTCTTTAGGATCCTCTTAAAGGCCAGATTCCCGGGTCTCCTGTTGGCGCTGATGATTCCGTGGGTCTCCAGTGGGCTGGGGCTTTTCCAGCCCCCAAAGTGACTCTGATGAGGGTGTACTGAGACCTGCTATGGAAAGTGCTGGCCTCAGGCTGGGCCCACCAGAGTGAGCCCATGGGTCTCAGGAGGAGCTAGAACAGAAGTGGGGAGCAGGAGAGAAAGACAGAACACAGGGGCTCCCCAACCCGGAACTGGGGTAGGTGTGAGCACGTGGGGTTGGTGGGCAGGACACGGCATCCTATAACGATCTGGGCACTTCAGCCTGGGCAGGAGAAGGCAAAAATGGGAAGGGCCAGGAGCGGGGCCGGAGGGCAGCTCTACAGCTAAAGAGGAACCTGGATCCACTCACCAAAACCCAGGGCCCCAAAGAGCCCCTCGCTAAAAGACAAAGCCAACCCTCCCAAAGCAAGTGGAGAATTTCTGGGTCTTGTTAACTCACGGCAAGATGAAAGTACAAATTCAATGTTGCTGTGTTTTGTTTTCCCTTCAGATTTGGATAATTTTCTGAAGGAGAGTCAGAGTTCTTAAGAGGATAGGATTCACTCATTCATTCATTCATTCATTCCATAAATGTTTGTTCAGTGCCTACTGCGTCTAGGCACTGGGAATACAGAAGCGAACAAAACCAGTCCCTGCCCTCGGTGCAGTGCTGGGCCCCCAACTCCAGCCTCTGGGAGAAAGTGACAGCCAGGGCCCTCAAACTATTTCTCTGGGCCACAGACTAAGGTAGCAGGGAGCAAGGGAAGATGAGGAACTCACACATATTAAAGCATCTGCTGTTTGCTCAAGTGCTGATTTAGGCTCTCTAAAGCGAGCATTAAACATTAATGATACTAATTAATGATGATGATAGTTAACGTTTTACCGAGTCTTCTTTTGTGTCACGTTCTGTTCTAAGTGCTTTGCGGGCATTAGCTCATTTAATCCTCACAGCAAGCCTATGAGATGGGTGTAGTTATTAGCTCCATCTCGCAACTGAGGCAACAGGCATAGAGAATTGGAATGACCTGCCCGGTGTCGCTAAGGGCTAAGTGGCAGAGCCAGGATTCGAACCCAGCTCTGGCCAAATCATGTACTTTCTCTCTCCTATGCCATGTGGCTTCACGGAGGTGGGAGCCTGGATTGTGGGTTCAAATGATTCCACACGTGGACTGGACCTCAGTAACCACTCAGTTGGGTCTCTGACTTTTGCAGTGGGGAATCAGAGGCTCAGGGAGATAAAATGTCTTGTCCAGGGTCACACAGCAAAGCCACCACAGAGCAAGATTCGAAAGCGAGTCTTCTGATAACCAGTGCAGAGCCAAAACAACACATGTCATTTCTTAGGGATGTGTGAGTATGTGTTTGTGAGAAAGAAACAGAAAGACACACACACACACATACACACACACACACACACACACACACACACACACACACACACACACACACGGCAGGTGATGGTCCCCCTACGGGGCCCTGTGTTTGTCCTGGAGACACCAACCTGGCTTAGCACCCTGTACACTCCCTCTTTGGACACACGAGAAAATCCCTCTTGTCACTTTATCACCACATCTTCTTTTGGACCCCAGGAAGTCCTCAGACATGTGGCAGTTTTTGTTCCTGGAAATGGTGCCCAGAGAAACCGTGTTGAAGGCCGGCTCCAGTCCCAGGCAGGGCTCCCAGTGGCACGTAGCTATTCCCCAAACTCAAAGCCACCCTACCGCAGACTCTGAAAGCACCCACCAGGGAGTTTCTGGGAAAGCCTCGGGTCCCCGCATCGTTGCTGGAACACAGGTGGAGCTGCCCAAGGACATGGCCTTGAGGGGGCAGCACCGGGAGCCCAGACAAGTTCTGGCGTGTGAGGAATGTCAGCCCTGTGACTTTGCAGTCACACCTTGGCCATGTGACAAGGCTGTGAGCTGTGACGGTGGGCAGCCAGTCAGCTCAGGGACCGCTGCTGGGTCTTAAGGGGAGGAGAGGGGACTCAACATTCCCCAAGGGCCGGCTCTGGGCCTAGGAGGTTTTACAACTGTGAACTCATTTGTATCCTCCCGGTAACTATTATCCCCACTTTATAGGTGAGTCAACGGAGGCCAGAGAGGTCCATGCACGCGTTTGAGGTCACACACAAAGTAAACGGCAGAGCCAGGATTCGGACTCTTTGGCTCAAAAGCCTGCGTCCTTGTGATCGCATGCGTGGCAGGGTAGAACGGTTGTTGAGAACACAGCCTTTGCCTCGGACCTGGGGCCCAGCTCTGCCACTGATGAGGCCTTTGACGGCAGGCGTGCTATGTAGCCCCTCCAAACCTCAGTAGCCTCATCTATAGAATGGGGGTCGGAAACCAGCAGGGGGGGGCGTGAGATGACTAATGTCACCTTGCCGTCCAGCCTGGTCCGTGGCGATTATTACACGGTGACAGGGGCCTGGCGTTATTATTCTTTAATTAGCATAAGCCTTTCCTGCCCTGCCCCCCAGACCATTACTGGGACTTCCACCCGCACCACATGCACAGCGAGTTCGAGACCTTCCCCGAGAACCACTTCACGGAGCTCCAGAGCGTGCAGGCCCCACAGCTGCAGCAGCTCTACCGCCACATGGAGCTGGAGCAGATGCACGTGCTCGACACACCCATGGCGCCCACCCACGCCAGCCTTGGCCACCAGGTGCGTGCGGGGCCACCCGGCCCGGCCCGGCCCAGCCCGCAGCCTGCGGTGAGGCCGGCGCTTCGCAGGAAGCTGACGCGGGCTCTTACTCAACTTGGCTTCCTGCCTCACAGCACCAACGGCGGCCAGAGCCCCAACGGCCGCCTCCTGACCCCCCGACTGACCCCGTGACCCCACACCCCTTATCTCCCCGCAATAATCCCCGCGTCCCCACTGATCCTCCCGAGCCTGAAGGCCCGGCCCTGGGCACCTCCCGAGCCCCATTCGCTGACCCCTCACGGATCCGGCACCCAAGTCCCTGCACCCTGACCTCCACTGACCTCTACGGCCCCTCCTCCTCCCCAGCGACCCTAACCCCAGTCAGTGACCTCCACTGACCTTTACGACCCTCACGGACCTCCACCGCCTCTTGGCGCCCTTGCCACTCGCCTACACAACCCCATTCGCTCCAGTGCCTGACTCTCCAGCGCCTCCTCCCCGCAGGGCTGCGGCCGGTCCGTGCGCTTCCTTCCCCGGGCCACGCCGCCCCGAACCAGGGAGATGGGTGGGAATTCAGGGGCCCCTTTTCCCCATAACTTGCCCCCTGTGTGGGGTGACCCCGCCTGACCTTCAGGGTGCCCAGCCTTCTCCCAAATCCCTCTGCCCCGCGCCAGCACCCCCTCTTCTCTCACGCAGCCGACCCCGACCTGGCAGCCCTGAGCTTTGAACTGCCCCTCAGTGACCTCAACCCTCCTTCCGCCGCCTTTCCAGGTCTCCTACCTGCCCCGGATGTGCCTCCCATATCCCTCCCTGTCCCCAGCTCAGCCCAGCTCGGATGAGGAGGAGGGCGAGCGGCAGAGCCCCCCACTGGAGGTGTCTGACGGGGAGGCCGACGGCCTGGAGCCAGGGCCTGGCCTCCTGCACGGGGAGACAGGTAGGGGGCCCAGTCCCACCCCCGACCCAGCCTGGGCCCAGCCGTGACCCGGTCCGTCCGTGCGCCCCGTACCCACCGCGGCCAAGGCCGACGGACTCGGCAGTCAAGCCACAGATCTGAGTGTGTGTGTATGGGGGTGTGTGTGTGTGAGTGTGTGAGTGCATGAGTGTTTGACGACATGTGTCTTCACGTGTGTTTAATGAGGGCGCCTGGGGCTGTCTGTCCCCGCGCACGTGTCTAAGCACGTGTGCCGAGGCCGAGCGTGGCAGTGGGTGTGTGCATGCTCGCTGGTGACCTTTCCCCAGAGACCAACCCGGGGGTCCCACGTCAGGGGGAGGCGGACTGGGTCCCCGCGTGGGCGCTGACCACCTCCGGCCGCAGGCAGCAAGAAGAAGATCCGCCTGTACCAGTTCCTGCTGGACCTGCTGCGCAGTGGCGACATGAAGGACAGCATCTGGTGGGTGGACAAAGACAAGGGCACCTTCCAGTTCTCGTCCAAGCACAAGGAGGCGCTGGCGCACCGCTGGGGCATCCAGAAAGGCAACCGCAAGAAGATGACCTACCAGAAGATGGCCCGCGCGCTTCGCAACTACGGCAAGACGGGCGAGGTCAAGAAAGTCAAGAAGAAGCTCACCTACCAGTTCAGTGGGGAGGTGCTGGGCCGCGGGGGCCTGGCCGAGCGGCGCCACCCGCCCCACTGAGCCCAGGCCCGAGCCCGCCGGGCCGCCAGGCCTCCCCTCTGGCCATAGCATTAACCCCCCGCCCGGCCGGACACAGGGGGGAAGCTCCCAGGGGCCAGGGGCAGGACTGGGGCGGGCCAGGCCTCGCCTCCCCGCCCACCCCCTCCTCCTCCAAGCCCCCGCCCACACCCCTGCTTCGCCTCCCACCAGGACTCCAGCCCCGGCTCCAGAAAGCCACCTGGGCGTCTGGCCCCAGCAAGGGTCAGCTTGCTTAGTACCAGGGGTGCTTCCTTGGGAGTTCGAAGTCATGATATTTGTGTAAATTGAACCTTCCTCTTTAAGCATCCCTTTCTCTCCACACCTCTCCCCCATCAGCTTCCTCAGGAATACCAGTTATTAAAGTTATTCTCAGTGAGTCCTCTTGCGGCACAGAGAGTCTCTTCTAAAATTTTTTGTGCACCTTGTCTGCTCCCGCCGCCCCCCCCCATCTGATCTCTCTTTTTCTCATCTGTCCGTCGGGCATTTACCAAGGATACTACCCAATGCTGGTTGCTGGGGACGTGAGGAAAGGTGACACTTCGTGCCTGACTAGGAGTCAGAGCCGGTGGAAAGAACGAATCCTCAGTTGTTCTTAGAGGAATAAATCATTAAAAAGCCCTCTGCGGCTTCCCTGGTGGCGCAGTGGTTGAGAGTCCGCCTGCCAATGCAGGGGACACGGGTTCGTGCCCCGGTCTGGGAAGATCCCACATGCCACGGAGCGGCTGGGCCCGTGAGCCATGGCCACTGAGCCTGCGTGTCCAGAGCCTGTGCTCCGCAATGGGAGAGGCCACAGCAGTGAGAGGCCCGCGTACCGCAAAAAAAAAAAAAAAAATGCCCTGTGCGCCTGATAAATTCTCTTTTCTTAATGCCTCGATGAAGCTTAAACTCATAACCTTGAGATTATGACCCCAGTCATGATGATATTAATTAACAATGACAACAACACTGGATTTTCGGGCCATTTATTACGTGGTAACCTTGAGAAGTGGAATCTAATATCATCCCATGTTATAGACTGGGAAACTGAGGCTCATAGAGGTCAAATAACTTGTCCAAGGTCACACAACGAGGCTTCCTGGGTGGGATCCCTGATCCCACCCCATGGGGGCCACCATGGCAGTGTGAGGTGGGAAGCTTCACGTGTCCGGAAGGGGGTCACGTGCAGCTTGATCAGGAGCAGGAATGAAGCCTCGGAGCTCCCGTCGGCCGCAGAGCGTCCTCACGGCATCCATGCTGGCAGGACCCTGATGCGGGTGAACTCCTCCCACGTACCCTAGTGCCTGGTTGCTCTGGCTCCTGGTGCGCAGCAGGGGAGAGCCAGAGAAGGATGAGCAGGGAAACCTGTAAGCATCTTGCTTCCGACAGTAGCAAGAAGAGGTGGCCGACAGCCTGGGAGTGAGGGAACTTTCCTCAGCAACCTGCAGACCTCAGAGAATCCAGATTCTGGGGCCATCCGTGTTGGGGCAGACACCCACACACACCTCCTCGCCCCGAGGGCTCAGACTGGGGAAGCCCAAACATGACACCCCCTACGTGGATCTCTGAGCCCCGAGAGAGGGAAAGTGGTGCCCAGTCCCCTTTTAAAGAAGGCCCAGGAACATGAGATGAGGTTTAAATATGGTTAAAATGGAAGAAAAGAATGGATTTCGGTGTTAAAAGGGATGGTAAGTTTTGACCATGTGGACAATCCTTGGGTACAGAATTCCTCCCTCCGGACTGTGAGGGACAAATGACCTTCCCCGATATTGGGTCTTGCTTACAGTAGGTCACGTGTAATTTGCTTCTTTCTGTGTAGCAACTGATGTTCCTGATGTGACCTGAGCGGGGGCAGGGGGAGGGTGTGTGGAGGCAGTCACAGGGGGCAGAAGGTCACAGGGGAACACTGACGGGGGAAGCCAGGACCCCGGGCAGCCCAGCCCAGGGCTGTGCATGTAACCACCGCCCGGCAAGGATATGTTTGACCCATCAGCCTCAGGGTTATGGGTCCCACACGCTCCCACCGCACAATTTGCCTGTCAGAAGGACGTACAGACAGGGCTTGGGGTACCCCTGAGGTTTATTGAGGGCTGGGGGGCAGAAGCTGTCATATTGGGCTGGCAGGGGAGGGGACGGGGCCAGCCAGGAACAATGGGGTCCCATGTTCTCCTGGAGAGCCCTTGATCTCTGGAATTTGTCTATATTTAGCAGCTGGCTGGGCAGGGTGCAGATAAGGAGGGCCTGGGGAGGGGGTGGCCCCTTATATAGTAGGGGGACGGATCCCTGCTCAGATTCTCTCTCGGTGGCCCGTGCGTGCTCAGTTCCTGGCGTGACCTCTCCCAAGATGCCTGAGCCAGGGAAGAAACCAGGTAGCTCCAGGCCTGGGGTTGGGGCTGAGCATGGGGCAGGGAGGGCTGGGGACATCTGCAGTTGGGGGCGGGCCTCGGAGCGAGTTCCTGAGGGGGATGATGAGGTCGAGGCCTCTGAGCCCCAGCACAGGGGCACCGTCCTCCTGGGTCCTTTTTTTGATTCTCAGTTTCTCCTTCTCATCCTCCTGATGAGAGTGAGAGTAAACGAGGGTCAGGGGCACAGAGTGGGAGAGAGCCAAGGCAGGAAGTGGGCCATCACCCCACTCTCAGGACTCAGAAGACCCCTTCCCTGCCTCCATGCCCATCTCCTGCAGCAAGGTTAGGCCTGGGCTTGCCTTTTGGGAAAAGGCTGCTGCAGGAAGGACCCCAGGATGACTCTAGACTTGAGCCAGGCTCCCTGAATGTTCTTGGACAAGTCCCTCCCCTTCCGGGTCTCAGTTTCCCCATCTATACAAGGAGGGGTTAGGTTGGTTCCTTCCAGCTCTGAGACTGTCTGCTTTCTGAGCCTGCACCCCTGTGGCCCGCACACCAGTCATGACCCCCGCAGTGGGGTATTGCAGCCCTTCTGCTCTGGGAGGGGATGGTCAAGAGGCCCCTGATCTCCAGTCAAGGGCAGAGAAAGTCACAGCCCAGAGTCCCAGTCCTGGCCTGTGCCCTTACCAAGGTTGTCCATGTCAGGGATCATCCCCCCAGCCCAGCTCCCTCCCAGGCCAGCCTTATCTCGGTTGCCGATTCTCAGCCTGAAGCCCTTAGAGGACAAATTTAGCCACGTCCAAGTAGGCAGAGTACTGGTCCCTTGCCAAGCGCCCCAGCTGGTGGGGTGAAAGGGGGATGGGCTTCCACAGGCTGAGAGGGTGGGGTATCCAGGGACACACCTAGCAAAATTATTGTATGGAGGTTGGACCACAGGCCTGGCTCTCCTACCTACTGGCTATGTGATCTTGGGTAAGTCACTTAACCTCTCTGAGCCTCAGAGTCCTCATCTGAGAAATGGACATAATAACTGCACCTACCTCATAGAGCCATTGGAGCATTAAACGAGGTGATGCATTAAAGCGCTTATCGTCGCATTTAATAAGAAGCGCTATAGGGGTGGTGTGTATGGGCAAGCCAGGGGCCCCTGCAGATTCCATTTGCCCCTCAGTTTCCACCTTCAGCAAGAAGCCACGGTCAGTGGAGGTGGCCACAGGCAGCCCTGCCGTGTTCGAGGCCGAGACAGAGCGGGCAGGAGTGAAGGTGCGCTGGCAGCGGGCAGGCAGTGACATCAGTGCCAGTGACAAATATGGCCTGGTAGCCGAGGGCACGCGGCACACGCTGACAGTGAGGGACGTGGGCTCTGCCGACCAGGGGTCCTATGCAGTCATCGCTGGCTCCTCCAAGGTCAAGTTTGACCTCAAGGTCTTAGAAGCAGGTAAGACCTTGGGCAGCCTTCCCTGAAGTTGGAGCTACTGGGAGCAGGGGCAGCCCCACCACCTCTCCTTCAACCAGAGTGCAGAAGATGTTTTGTCACTTTCTTACCTTTGCTTCGGCTGTGCCCTCAGCCAGCAATGGCCTTTTCCCGTTTTCTGTAGCAAGACCTTTCTGAGTGTCCCCATGTGGCTCCCTGGCCTGTCTCGGCTGTTACGGAGGTGGGGGAAGTTCAGAGATGAATAAGACATAACCTGCCTTCCCACTGGACATGCCCACGCAGATGGAAATTTGGTGGGCTGTGTGTGCTGGCAGGGAAGCCCCATGAGCTTATGGGTGTGGAGGGAGACCCAGCCCAGCCTGGGGGGCTGGACCAAGACCAGAGCCTGGGGAAGGAGAGGAGGGATGTTCAGGCTGAGCCCCTGGAATGCGGGCACAGACGGCCAGTGAGGGCGAGGAGAAGGTGAGAGGCAGGCTGAATGAACCTTTGTACACACTGCAAAGGCGGGAAGGACCAGGGACAAGAAGAGGGGGTCTCTGGTTAGAAGCTGCTCCACGACCCCCCATCTGATCCCCTCCAGGGAAGGCAGAGCCTGTGCCAGGCCCTGCTCCCGCCCCTGCTGAGGCTCCTGGAGCCCCCGGAGAAGCCCTGGCCTCGGCCACTGAAGTGGAAGGAGGCTCCCCGAGGCCTGAAGGTGAGAGGGGCGGGTCAGGGAGGCTGGGTCAGTGGATGGGGGTGTCCCAGGGCAGGTCTCAAAGGCCTCTGTCCACAGGGTCAAGCTCAGCAGCCCCTGATGGACCCAGTGTCCCTGACGATCCCATCGGCCTCTTTGTGATGAGGCCACAGGATGGCGAGGTGACTGCGGGTGAGTGCAGGGCTGCTGCACCCAGGGTGAAGTGGGGAGGGAGGCAGCAGGGCGTCCCCGATTGTCACCCCTCTCCTGCAGGTGGCAGCATCACCTTCTCAGCCCGCGTGGCAGGGGCTAGCCTCCTGAAACCACCTGTAGTCAAATGGTTCAAGGGCAAGTGGGTGGACCTGAGCAGCAAGGTGGGGCAACACCTGCAACTGCACGACAGCTACGATCGGACCAGCAAGGTGGGACCTGCGGGGCACAGGGGTCACGGGGATGCATGGAAAGGGGACCTGGAGAGCCCCTGGAAGGCATGGGGGGCACAGAGAGGCAGGGGGCACCATAAGACTTGAGGCACAGAGGAGGTGCACAGAAGGTCCTGGGGAGCCTGGGAAGCTGGTTGGGGGGCCAGGGGCACACAGGGAGCATGGGGAGGCTCAGAGGTGGGTTATGGGGAGGCACAGGGGACCTGTGGGACGTAGGGGGCTCGGAGGGCATGATCGTCTCAAGGGGGCATAAATAAGGCTTGGGGGGCACCAGTCAGTGAGGGTGTAAAGGCCCCAGATGGATGGGTGTCAGAGCTCAAGGGACCCTCAATGATCAACCATAACAATTCTTCACAATACAGACAAGGAAACCAAAGCTTGAGAGTTTATTGTTGCTGGTCCCAGGTCATTCAGAGCCAGGCCTAGAACCTGTGCTTTGACTCTCAGCCTTTGCTCCTCCCACTCTTCCACAGTCCCAGCCCAGGCAAGGGGGCTTCTGGCAGGGCAGGGTAGACATGTACAGTTGTGTGGGCTGTGCACTGAACAAAAGTGCCTCTTTTTTTTTTTTTGGCCGAACCACGTGGATTGCAGGATCTTAGTTCCCCAGCCAGGGATCAAACCTGGGCCCACTGCAGTGAAAGCGTGGAGTCCTAACCACTGGACCACCAGGGGATTCCCCAAAGTGCCTCGTCTTAAGTGAATGCCATGTGCCTTGTAGGCACCCTTGATTTATATTGTATCACCACCCTGTGCCAGCAGATGGCAGTCAATGTATCTTGAGAAGGGGCCCCTTTTTCTATTTATACAAAACTGTATGGATTAATTTAAGCCCTGAGGGGTGAGAAGGTCGGTGGCCCTTAACCACCCACAGTCTCCTTTAGGGGTGAAGGGCCTCATCTCCTCGCTTCCAGTCTCCCTTGACACCTCACCTCCACAGGTCTACCTGTTTGAGCTACACATCACAGATGCCCAGGCCACCTTTGCTGGTGGCTACCGCTGTGAGGTGTCCACCAAGGACAAATTTGACAGCTGCAACTTCAACCTCACTGTCCATGGTAAGGGGCCCTCTGGTATCAGTTCTGGGTTTGGGCTCCCCATGGGTCCTGTCCCCATACCTGCCTCCACTTCCCAATACTAAGGAGGATGCTGAGCCCTAGCCATGCAACCACTGACCACATGCCCAATACTGAAAGAAACCCATCGAGGCTTCCAGGGTTGGGGTGGGGCTTGAGCCCAGATCTCGTCTGGGGTCTTAGTCATCTTGGTGTCTGGGATCCTGGCACAGGTGAACAGGTGAAGGGTAAGTTGAGAGATGGGCGGGAGATGAACCACCTCAAAGGTACTGGGAACGATAAACTGCCCCACGTCCCTGGTACCTTGACCCTGGCTGGGAAAGGCTGAGAAGATGGGGTCCTGGGGCAGATGCCCGCTGTCAAGGGGTCATGGATGGGCAGGTCTGCAACACCAGGAGATCCCAGGGCAGGGCTTCTGGGATCGTCCCCTCTGAAGCCTCCTCCCCTGACTCATCCCCGTCTTTGAACCCAGAGGCCATCGGCCCCGGAGACGTGGACCTCCGATCAGCTTTCCGCCGCACGTGAGTGGCCGCCTCTCGTCAGGGCCTGGGGGAGGCCGGTGCTGGGGTCTGAGGCCCCTTGGGGTTCGGGCCAGGGGTAATGTGGGGGGACCAGGACAGGGGGTGAAAAGGGGGTCAGGGCTTGGGGTGATGTGGAGGGCCAGGATGAAGAGGATGGGGATGGAAGAGAGTAAGCTCCCCTGGGCAGGTGAGAAACTGAGTCTAACCCCCACAGGAGCCTGGCTGGAGGAGGTCGGCGAATCAGGTACCCCTTCCTACCCACCTGTACATAGACCCCGGGGGTCTGAGATAGACAGGGAGAAGCCGTTCAGCCAGTGTCCCTTCCTCTCACGTCCATCCCCCCACCACGACCCCACCCCCTGCTCCCAAACCCCTTCTATGGCTCAACTGTGGCCTTATGGGGGTTCCTCTCCATAGTGACGGCCATGAGGATGCTGGGACTCTGGACTTCAGCTCGCTGCTGAGGAAGAGGTGAGCCCCTGGGTAGCAGCTCTCAGAGCAGGTGACGTGGCCCAGTTTCAAATTCTGGCACCGTGGTTTTCCAGCTGTGTGGCTCTGAGCAGGTCACCACACCTCTCTGAACTGGTTTCCTTGCCTGTCAAATGGGACAATCCAGGTGTTGCGAAGAGTCAGAGGGCTCAGCAGAAGTTACATCCTGTGAACTGACATCCTCACACTGTTCCCATGACCTCCTACACTTGAGTCTGCGATAGCTGATCTCAATAGGCTCTGGGGACCCAGGAGCTGGGAGAAGGCTCCAAAGCCTCAGGAATTGCCCACCTAGCCCAGTGCAATTGAGTTGTGTCCTCAGTGTCCTGTCCCTCCCTCTCCTGGACCCTGCAGTACGGCCGATGCTGCTGCAGCCCAGAAAATGGGCATGGGGGTTAAGTGCTTTGGGGCAGCAGGGCACTGGCAGGACTCTGTAGCCATCCCCACCAGGGCGGATGACAGATGACAGGGCTGGGGATCAGATTGACCTGGGTGAGGATCCCTGCTGACTGGGGAGAGTCTCTGAGCCTCAGGTTCTCCTGATACCCACCTGCCGGAGCTCAGGAGGAATAAACAAGGCCACATGTGCCCTGTAAACGGAGAGGTATAAGTGCAGGGAAGAGGGTGGAGGTGAGGACCCGCGGGCTGCAGTCCATGGAGGGGTGACCCATTCCTTTGTTACCAAGTCCAAGCTCAGACTGCTTGCCACACGACAGGCCAATAAATTGAGAGACAAGGTGTTGGGGCAAGGACTAGCGATTTTATTGGGAAAGCCAGCAAACTGAGAAGATGGTGGACTAGTGTCCCAAAGAACCATCTTCCTCAAGTTAGGATTCAGGCTTCTTTTCTACTAAAAGGGGAGGGAGTGTGGCTGGTTATTGCAGACTTCTTGGTGGAATCCTTTGTTCTTGCAGCCGGCCATGTAGGTCTGGTCACAATGTTCCTGTAAACCTCCAACAAGACAAATGTTATTTTCTGTTCTGTAATTTTTTATCTCTATACAAATGAAAAGTGCTATATACCTTTAAAGGTCAAGCCTGGGAGGCAAAGCCTTGAGAATGGGCTATCATATATAGCTTGGGCCATAGGCAACATTCTTTTACAAAGGTGCAGAGCCAGCATGACCAAGAACAGGCAACACAGTACAAGGGCTTGAGCTAAAGGAATAGATCCAATATGGAGTCAGGTTTGTTCTTCTCTGTTACACCTCTAATGTGTCCACTGCTTTTCTTCCCCACCTGGAGCAGCAGCTTCCGGACCCCGCGGTGAGTGCCCCATGAAGCTCTGCACCTGTCACCCCTACTTCAGCCAGGAGCACCTCCCAGTCCCAGCGCCCCCCCCCCATACTGAAGCCTTAAGCCCCCTTGAGCCCCAGCACTGGCCCAGTACCCACTCCAGCTCGAGCTGTCCCACCAGAAGGGAAGAGGCAGAGGGGCAGGGGCAGCTTCCGCTTGGGAGGGGAGGAGAGGGGGCTGCAGTTTTGTCTTGGCCATGGGGACTGCCCTGAAGCCTCGCCACGTGGACCGTGTGACACAGGGACTCGAGGCTGGAGGCCCCCGCGGAGGAGGATGTGTGGGAGATCCTGCGGCAGGCACCCCCGTCAGAGTATGAGCGCATCGCCTTCCAGCACGGCATCACCGACCTGCGAGGCATGCTCAAGAGGCTCAAGGGCATGAAGCGGGAGGAGAAGAAGAGCACAGGTGAGACACCCCTCCCAGGGAGAGGAGAGGGCGAGGTGAGCGCCTGCGCAGAGGCGCGCGCGTGCACGCACGCGCGTACGTGTACACGCACGCGCGTACGTGTACGCACACGCACGTGCCCACGGAAAAAGAGCTGCGTCCAGCGTGGCCCAGAGACGCTCAGGAAAGGAGGGTCCAGGTGAATCCCCCCTCGTGTGGGGAAAAAGCGGGAGGACCCAGGCAGGCACCTTGCCGCACAGAAAAAGAAAAGGGCCAAGTTAGCCCAGAGACGCCACAGGAAGAGGACGGAGCCCGGGCCAGCCCTCCTCCCCCAGCCAAAGCCAGGCGGCCTCTTCCTCGCCTACCCGGCTTGGGGAAAAAAAGCCTGCTTAATTCTCCCAACACCCAAAAAAGGGGAGGAAGCCAGTTTAGCCCAGAGACCCCCGACCCGCGAAGAGAAGAGCCTGGTTAATCTTCCTCACAGGCAAACAGAACAGGTGGGTGTAGGTTAGCGCCCCTTGCCCCCAGGCGGGTCCGAGGAGAGGGCTCAGGCCAGCCCTTCCCCATCAAGGGGTTGACAAGGAGCCCTGGAAACTGAGCTGGGACAACAGAGGCGCCTGGCAGGAGGGCATAAAACCGGGGGTTGTTGGTAAAACAGTGGAGAGGAGGAGAAGGCCCGTTTGTTCCATCACCCATTCTCCTGCCAAGTTTCTGTCCTTTTGGAAAGCCCCGGACCCTATCCCTGAGCTGAGCAGGTGAAGAGGACTCCAAGGAAGACAGGAAGACAAGAGACAAGGAGGTGACAGACAGGGGTAGAGAGACAGAGTCACAGCGGAGGCACAGAGAGAGATGTGGGGAGGCAGGAGGAGGAGAGGGGCAGGACCTCGCCCTCCTCGCTGGGCGGCCCCAGGAGCAGGGGGCTGAGGAGTGGAAGCGCTCAGCCTTTCAGAAGAAGCTGCAGCCGGCCTACCAGGTGAGCAAGGGCCACAAGATCCGGCTGACCGTGGAGCTGGCCGACCCTGACGCCGAGGTCAAGTGGCTTAAGAACGGACAGGAGATCCAGATGAGCGGCAGGTGCGGGTGGGAGTGGGACCCGGGGACACTGCAGGGTGAGGAGGGGCCCTGGGGGGCTGCTCCCCGGCCGTGCTCTCCCTGCCTCTCCCTCCGCCCATGCTCTCTGGCCAGCTCTGGATCCCTGTCTCTCTGGGTCTAACTCCCCACCTTTCTGTTTCTTCCCGGCTCTGTTCCCTGCTCATTTTCTTTCGGTCTCGCTCCTCCCATTGGGACGCTCCAATGGCCCCTTCTGCTCCACAGCAAGTAAGGCTCCTGGAAGGCTTGGGGTGTGGGCACGGGGGTCCCGATGGCAGTTTGAGGGGGGCCCCAGAGCCCAGGAGGTGCATCCATGGCTCTCCTGCCCACACCCTGGCCCCGCCCAGGTACATCTTCGAGTCCGTCGGCGCCAAGCGCACGCTGACCATCAGCCAGTGCTCGCTGGCGGACGACGCGGCTTACCAGTGCGTGGTGGGCAGTGAGAAGTGCAGCACCGAGCTCTTTGTCAAAGGTGGGCCTGGCGTCCTGAGACCCTGAGAGGGGAGGGGGGCCACAGAGCGGCCCATCCATCATGCTCTCTCTGCTTGGCAGAGCCCCCCGTGCTGATCACATGTCCCCTGGAGGACCAGCTGGTGATGGTGGGACAGCGAGTGGAGTTTGAGTGTGAAGTGTCTGAGGAGGGGGCCCAGGTCAAATGGTGAGTGCCAGAGGTGGGGGGGGGCTCGGGGCGGGGCCAGGGACCTGGGGGCATCCCAGAGGAGGCCCTGGCACCTACTGCCCGCCCTCTGGCCAGGCTGAAGGACGGGGTGGAACTGACCCGGGAGGAGACCTTCAAATACCGATTCAAGAAGGATGGCCAGAGACACCACCTGATCATCAACGAGGCAACGCTGGAGGATGCCGGGCACTACGCACTGCGCACGAGTGGGGGCCAGGCTCTGGCTGAACTCATTGTTCAGGGTGAGGCCCTGGGAGGCCCCCTCAGCACTAGCCCCCCAGCCATGTGGGAGAATTGGGCAAACCCGGGATCGAGGCCTGCATGGCCTTGGACAAGTAACTTTGACACCTCAGGCCTCACCTTTCTCATCCATAAAATGGGGATGCTGAGGTGACCACCTGGAGGGTATCTGGAGGTTCAGATGGGCCTGGTTAGCGTCACCCCCCCCGGCACACATGAGATTCCTTTTGTACATGGCACCGTCACAGGCACACATGCATTGCACTCATGTGTTTTCACAAGCCCGAGGGATCTCCACAGGGATCCACGCCCACACACACCCTCCCCAGCTCACTGGCTCTGCCCTGTGTCCCCCAGAGAAAAAGCTGGAGGTGTACCAGAGCATCGCGGACTTGACGGTAGGCTCAAAGGACCAGGCCGTGTTCAAGTGTGAGGTGTCGGATGAGAACGTGCGGGGCGTGTGGCTGAAGAACGGGAAGGAGCTGGTGCCTGACAGCCGCATAAAGGTGTCCCACATCGGGCGGTGAGTGTGCAGGGTGTGCCAGAGACAGACACACAGAGAGACAGAGAGAAACAGAGACTGACAGAGACAGAGGGAGAGACACAGAGACTGAGAGAGAGACACAGAGAGAGAAGAAGATGGTGACAAAGACAGACGGATGGAGATAAACAGAAAGAGACAGACACTTAGAGACAGGACTGAGACTGAACTAGAGACAAAGAAAGTCAGACAGAGATTGAGAGACAGAGATTGAGAGACAGATACACAGAATCAGGACAGAGACAAATAGAAAGAAAGATACAGAGAGACAGACAGAAGTATGGAGAGGCAGACGCATACAGAGAAGAAGAGTCCACTGGAGACAGAAGGAGGGAGACAGAGACAAAGACAAAGCAGTGAGAGATACAGACAGGCTGGGAGCTACCCGCCCCCGCCCCCCACCACCAACTCGTGACCAGGGTAGAGTAGGAGGCCTCGGAGGATGGCTCTGGCCAGGGGCCCTCACTCTCTCCCACTCCCTTACTCATGCCCCGAGCATCTGGGCCCAAGTTCACGGAGACTAATGAGACCAGCCCCTGCCCAGTCTCCAGTGGCCCAGCCGAGGGGACACATCTACACTGCTTACCTCTGAAAGCATGCAAGGGAGCTGAAAAATTCAAACACAGAGGAAGAGAGCACTTTAGAACACCACTGAGCCAGGGTGGGGTGAGGGCCCCCTGGAGCCCTGGCTGGGGTGTCCAGTGAGGCCAGGGGTGCATGGCCCAGCAGGGTCCCTTGAGCCATCACCGCCCTGCAGGGTCCACAGACTGACCATAGACGACGTCACACCCGCAGACGAGGCGGACTACAGCTTTGTGCCAGAAGGCTTCGCCTGTAACCTGTCTGCCAAGCTCCACTTCATGGGTGAGCGGGTGCTGAGGGGCATGGGGGCCCCTGCCACTGGGCCCTGCCTTCACCCAGGTGCCACTTCCTCTTGCATCTCTTGCAGAGGTCAAGATTGACTTCGTGCCTAGGCAGGGTGAGTCTTGGGCCCCTGCGTGCTGCCTCCCACGCCCTGCCCGTGTCTCCCTTCCACTCACAAGCAGAGGGAAGAAAGGAACCGGGAGTGGGGACCCTGAGGCCCAGCCCCAGCTCTGCCACTCACAACCACGGGCCACCTGCAGTCTCTCTGAGCCTCAGTTTCCTCACCTCTAAAATGGGGATCCTGAAGTGGCTCCCCTATGGGATGGTAGGAACAATGATCTGACATGGTGTGTGTGAGCTTTCAAATGACATCACAGAGGTGAGATTTTATTATTAAATCTTCTGCTTTTACAAGTACCTTTCCTGCTTTTAGATTAAACTGTGTAGGATCCTAATTTCAGGAGAACAGTCCAGGCTGAGGCATGCTGTAGGTCAGGGCTTTCTAAACAGGGTTCACTTAATATGATACTCCATTTTACAAGGGTTCCACGGTGAAATAAGTTTGGGAACCTCTTGTTGATTCAGAAGGTGCATTAGCATGTCAAATGCTCTAAAAAATCCTGCTTACCTTTGTTTAACCTCGGGTTTCCTAATTGTTTGTCCATGGAAAATTTTTTTTTCTAGGAAGACATTCCCAAACACAAGTTGAGAAATGCTACGCTAGGTGACCTGATGTTATGAACCTCCCTGGAAACTTCCTGGGGAGATGGAAATGTTATAGATCTTGACTGGGTGGTGGTTACACAGGGTGTATACATTTGTCAAAACTCATCAAGCTGTATGTTCAAGTCTTGGCATTTTAGTGTGTGCAAACTATACCTCAGTAGAATAAAAACAAAACAGCCAGAGGCATGTGCTCCTTCTAGCTTTCCCCTCTTTCATAGGCCTTAGGCCCCTTCTTCTTTCGCTGACCTGTGCCATCTCCCTGCCAGAACCTCCCAAGATCCACCTGGACTGCCCAGGTCGCGTGCCGGATACCATTGTGGTGGTGGCTGGGAACAAGCTACGCCTGGATGTTCCTATCTCCGGGGACCCTGCTCCTACTGTGATTTGGCAGAAGACCATCACAAAGGTACTGTGGATCCCTCCCCCACTCCCCCACCTGTAAAATGGGTGCATGGGACTAGTGTATGCTGGGACCTGCTCCCCACCCCACGTGTACACGCCCTGGCCGCTGACTAGGGGCACAGAGGCTCAGCAGGCTGAGAGGTCAGGGAGGTGGGCAAAGGAGGGACAGTGGTAGGGGTTGCTTGGCAGGGGTTCCCTCCAGGCTGAGCCAGACCCTCTCCCCTCACTCCTTCCTTCCTGCTCTGTTCCCAGAGGAATAAGGTCCCAGCAGGGCCAGCCCTCGATGCATCAGGGGATTCAGGTGCCAGTGATGAGTGGGTATTTGACAAGAAGGTGAGTGAGGCTGAAGGTGGCTCATTTGCCCTTAGTCATTTTCTGCCCATGTGGTATCCACCCTCAGGTGAGGTCTCTGTGAAGGTGCCACGTCTGGCAGGAGTTGTGCTCCTGCCCCTGGTAGGGTCTCCACGGGGCCCTCATGCCCCAGACAGACACACGTTCACACCTTCAACATTGCCAGGAAGTCCTCCTGACTGGGGGTGCTCCCTGGCTCTTGTCTTCCTGAGCTGACCTTGACTTTGTGCTTCTTCCCAGCAAGGGAGTGGGGTCCCTGGCACTTTTCAATAGGAGTAGCTGCAGGGGCACCAATCAGGTCAGCTTCTCATCCTCCACTCACTGCTGGTTCCTCTACCCAGCTGAGGTCTTTCAGGATCCTCACAATAGCTCTGTGAGGTCATGTTATTCCCATTCGGCAGATAGGAAAACTGAGGCATGGAGCGGACAGGCCATTGTCTAAAGTTCCATGACAGAGCTAGAGCTAGAACCTGTGACCCTTGCCCTGGTGTCGTGCCCATGGCAGGTGGTAAGGAAAGGGTCTTGGATTAATGCTCACATGGGTGCAGTTTCCACGCAGGCTGTGTCTCCCCAGCAGACCCAGCACTGAGCTCCGTTCCCATCTCAGGGCTGTCAGCTGTTGCAGAGGCTGCAGAAGCCCCTGGGTTCTGACTCGGGTCCTTCCCCCCAACTCCTACTCCCCCGCCAGCTGCTGTGTGAGACCGAGGGCCGGGTCCGAGTGGAGACCACCAAGGACCGCAGCATCTTCACCGTTGAGGGAGCAGAGAAGGAAGACGAGGGCGTCTATGTTGTCACGGTGCAGAACCCCGTGGGCGAGGACCAGGTCAACCTCACAGTCAAGGTCATCGGTGAGGCAGGGGTCCAGGTGGGGAAGCCACAGGAGCAACCAGGGAGGACCCATCCATGCACTCACTTAGTCTCTAAACAAACACTGTGGGCCACATTCTTAGATCCGGAGAGGGGGCTGGGGCTAGGACCAGTGAATATGGGCAGTGCACAGCCGTAACAGGTTGTTTGCAGGCTGCTGATGTGATCAGAACTGCATTCTGGAAAGATCGTTTTAGGCTCTGGGGGCAGTGGGGGAGGCCTGTTGGTTGGGGTGCTGTGGGGATGGGCAACGTTGGCCTCGGCCGGGCAGGGCTGATGTGGGTCCCCTCTCCCCAGATGTGCCGGATGCTCCGGCGGCCCCCAATATCAGCAACGTGGGCGAGGACTCCTGCACGGTGCGGTGGGAGCCCCCTGCCTACGATGGCGGGCAGCCAGTCCTAGGTGAGCCGAAGGCACAGGGGACATAGCCGAGGGCAGGGGGTGCGGGGGTGCCTGCGCTCTAGACCAGAGCTCCCACCTCCCCTCGCCAGGCTACATCCTGGAGCGCAAGAAGAAGAAGAGCTACCGGTGGATGCGGCTGAACTTCGACCTGCTGCGGGAGCTGAGTCACGAAGCGCGGAGCATGATCGAGGGCGTGGTCTACGAGATGCGGGTCTACGCCGTCAACGCAGTGGGCATGTCCAGACCAAGCCCCGCCTCCCAGCCGTTCATGCCTGTTGGTGAGCCTGCCCTGCCTGCCCCGCCCCACGCCCTCCCGTTCAGGGGCCCCAGTAATAGCAGCTACTGAGTCGGTGGCGCTTACACCCGTGGTCTCCTCTAATCACTTTCATTTCACAGGTGAAGAAAGTGAGGCTCTGAGAAGTTAGATGACTTTCTCAAGGTCACCAGCTGGCAGGGGGTGGAGCTGAAAGACCTCTGCAGCCTCACTTTCCACATCTATAAAATGGGGATAATGACAATATCTACTTCATAGGATGAAATGAGGTCATGCAGGTGGAGCATCTGGCATACAGCAGCTCAGTAAATCATTGTTCCCTCTTCCCCACTCCCTTCAGCCAGCATTTGTTAACCAGGGAAGAGGGTGAGGGCAGTTGGGTCCCTCGGAAAGGGCCCTGGACCAGGAATCAGAGATGGGGTTTGCAGAGCCAGCTCTTTCATCCCAGGAGGGATATCTGGAGTCATCGTCTTCCCCTGTGCCTCAGTTTGCACATCTGTATAATGGAGGTTGAGAAGGCAGAACAGACACCGAGGGTGTGGCACTCTCGAGGACACCTGTCCCTGTCGGGACATGTGAGTCTCGGGGGGAGGAGGGTGGCTGTCTGTGGTGGGGCAGACACAGGGAGGGAGGCACAGTGTGGTGAGATGGCAGGAAGAGGGTGCCTGTGGGGAGAAGAGGCCAGGCCTCTCTTTAGGAAGTGACTTCCGGTTTTCTTAGCTCTTAGTCAACTCAGTTACTCATACAGGGTCAGGAAATTTCCATGTTTTAGGCCAGTTTTTTCTTAAATTACATTTAAAGAATTTCCTACACCACCTGACACAAGTGGCTCTTTCTAAGCATGTTGGTGTTGTTTTGGGGCATCTTTTCCTGTTTAGATCTCTTCTGTAATCGCTGATGCTGCTTGGGTGTGTGTGTGTTTGTAAGCCTGTCTAGAGACATGTCTTTTAATGGAGTTGAAGTATTTCTCAAAGTGCTTGAAAGCCAGTCGAAGGGGGAGGATTTCCCTGGATTGTGGTCCTTCAGCTGCCCTGGCTGGTGCGGACTCGCTCAGACCCCTCTCTGGCCTCCCCTCTGCCCAGGCCCCCCCAGTGAGCCCAGCCACGTGGCGGTGGAGGATGTCTCTGACACCACCGTCTCCCTCAAGTGGAGGCCCCCAGAGCGCATGGGAGCTGGAGGCCTCGACGGCTACAGCGTGGAGTACTGCCAGGATGGCCGTGAGTGCTGCAGCCCAGCCCTGGGCCCTCCGCCTCCCAGCACCCTTCTCTGAACTGCCCTCCAGGCCAGGCCAGGTCCCTGTCACCTTGCAGGGCCCCTGTCTGCAGTGGAGGCCCCAGTCAGCCACCAGGGATGTGGGCGGCAGGATGCGGACACTGCCCATGGCCTTGCCTCTTCATCCCCACCCCCGCCCCCAGGCTCGGAGTGGGTGGCTGCCCTTCAGGGGCTGACCGAGCACACATCGTTGCTGGTGAAGGACCTGCCCACGGGGGCTCGGCTGCTCTTCCGCGTGCGGGCTCACAATGTGGCAGGGCCTGGAGCCCCTGGCACCACCACGGAGCCTGTGACGGTGCAGGAGATACTGCGTGAGTGCTCTTCGTGCAGGGATGAGACCTGCCACTGGCACCCTGGCCCCTGGGGTCCAGTGGAGGTGGGGGCAGTCAGGGAGACCCTACTTGGAGGGGATAAATGCTGGGCAGGGACAGGAGGGGGTCGGTGCCTATACCCGTGCCACAGGCCAGATGTGCAGAGAGCGCCTCCCTCTTGGTTTTCCATGTCAACCCCCAGTTCTGGACCAGGGAAAATGTAGGTCATTGTACCATCACCTTCAAGCTCTGTTTTGTGGGTCTCTGAGCTCCAAAAGGTAGGTATTGTCCATGTGTTAAAGACTGAGCAGTGAGGTCGCTTGTCAGTTTGGCCCATGTGAGATCCACTTTCCATTATTTTGCCAACAAAGAGTCAGTCCTTTAAGGATTGGTTCTCAGAGTGGAAAGAGGCAGCAAACTGGGATGGAAACAGCAGGGAGCATGGAGTCGAAAAGCCTAGGTTTGCATCCTGGCCTGCGACTGGCTAGCTGTGTGACCTCAGATAAGTTCCTCACTCTCGCTGATCCCTGCCTGTTGTAGCAGGGTGGAGAGGCTCGGGTGGAAGCAGGAGCTTTGGGGCTGGGGTTGGAGAGCTAAAGGAGAGGAGGGCCCTGCAGGCGGCATGTTTCCTAGTTGCGGCTCTCCAGGCCCTGCCTCCAGCAGAGGGTGCTGTGGCGCTCCTTGGGCCTGCGGCTGTGGGGGCCCCCGCCGAGCCCCTCACTCGTACCCACAGAACGGCCACGGCTCCAGCTACCCAGACATCTTCGCCAGACCATCCAGAAGAAGGTTGGAGAGCCCGTGAACCTCCTCATTCCTTTCCAGGTAGGGCTGGCCCCCTTCCCTGCCCCACCCCTGTGCGTGTGTTGTCCACACCCAGCAGACAGATGTCTCAGCGAGGCTGGGGCAGTGGCCGATAGGGAGAGCCAGGCTCGGGAGTGCGCTGTCCTCCCGCACAGGGCAAGCCCCGGCCTCAGGTGACCTGGACCAAAGAGGGACAGCCACTGGCAGGCGAGGAGGTGAGCGTCCGCAACAGCCCCACGGACACCATCCTGTTCATCCGGGCCGCACACCGCGCCCACTCGGGCACCTACCGGGTGACTCTGCGCATCGAGAGCATGGAGGACAAGGCCGAGCTGGTCCTGCAGGTCGTTGGTACGTGGCGTTGGGGCTCCCCTCTGAGTCTGAGCATTTTCAGTCCCTGAGCTGGACTGCCAGGGCCCAGGGCTCAACCTGGAGCTTCTTGTCTTCCAGGCCTGGGGCCCCTCCTCTGGGATGCCCAGAGCCCCTGCAGAAGATGGCAGGCCAAGTCCTGGCAGGGGCGAGGGGGCCCCTGGAGCCTGGCGTCCCCTATTTACACTCAGGCAATGTCAGGAGGTTTGGGCTTCCCACTGGGTCTGTCTCCTGCAGACAAGCCAGGTCCTCCCCAGGATATCCGGGTCACTGAGACATGGGGTTTCAATGTGGCTCTGGAGTGGAAGCCACCCCAAGATGACGGCAACACAGAGCTCTGGGGCTACACGGTTCAGAAAGCTGACAAGAAGAGCATGGTGAGCCCAGGGGCCTGGGCCCCCCGCACGCACCCTCCCTGGGTCCAGGCAGACCTGGGCCCCAGCTGCCCCTCCCCGGTATCCTTAGACTGGTCCCCTCCGCAGGGAAGGTGCTGACCCCAGGGGTACCCAAGAGAGGCCCCTGGCAGGAAGTAGGGCCTGCCCCAGAGAACCCCCTACCTTTCCTCCACACCCCAGGAGTGGTTCACCGTCTTGGAGCATTACCGCCCCACCCACTGTGTGGTGTCAGAGCTCATCATCGGCAATGGCTACTACTTCCGGGTCTTCAGCCATAACATGGTGGGGCCCAGTGACAGAGCCGCCACCACCAAGGAGCCTGTCTTTATCCCTAGACCAGGTGCTGTACCTTCACTCCCACCCCCCGCGGGCGGGGGCTGGGGCAGGGGGGCGAGCCTGGCTAGGTGTGGCCCTCTTGGTACCAAGTTCTGTCACCAACAGGCATCACATATGAGCCACCCAACTACAAGGCCCTGGACTTCTCTGAGGCCCCAAGCTTCACCCGCCCCCTGGTGAACCGTTCGGTCATTGCCGGCTACAATGCTACCCTCTGCTGTGCTGTCCGGGGTAGCCCCAAGGTAGGGAGCTTTGGGCCCCGATCCAGGCTGACCCAGGAGACCTGGCTCGTAGGCCCCCGCCTCAAGCAGTCCTCCCCCCAGCCTGTCCTCGTTTTCTCTCCACTTTTGGGTATCAGGGCCCTCTCTGAACAGGGCCTTGGCATTCCTCATTGGCTCCCTGTTCATACTCGGCCTTGGGCATAGTTTGGGACTCCAGTGGGATCCCCAGAGTAGAAACACAAGTGCCTAGTCTGCCTAAGTTCCTGCCAGGTCCTCTCTCAACCTGAGAGATCTCCCTCCTTCCCATCTACAGCCCAAAATTTCCTGGTTCAAGAATGGCCTGGACCTGGGCAAAGACGCCCGCTTCCGCATGTTCAGCAAGCAGGGAGTGTTGACCTTGGAGATTAGGAAGACTCGCCCCTTCGACGGGGGTGTCTATGTCTGCAGGGCCACCAACCTGCAAGGCGAGGCACAGTGTGAGTGCCGCCTGGAAGTGCGAGGTGAGGAACCCGCTGGGCTAGGGCCTGGGGTGGCGGCAAAGGCCGGGTGCCAGCTGGGACTCTGGGCCTTCGCTTTGCTGTCCTGGCCCAAGCAGCCGCTCTGGCTGAAAGAGCAATGACCCTGTCATGTCCAGGTGGTGTTGGCTTCTGGACTTTGTTGCCAGAGCTGCTTGCCTGAGCCTTCCCGAAGGCTGGGGGTGGGGTGGGGGGAACACATGTAGTGCTGGGAGGTTCAACACATGCATGGCATGGCCTCCTCTCCTGCAGTGCCTCAGTGACCAGGCTGGCTTCCTGGGGATGGCCAGGTATGTACTCCACATCACCCTGATACCCAGGGCCCAAATCAAAGGCTGAGCCCTGGCCCTTGGTCCAGGGGCAGCCAGCAGGAAATGGGGGTGCAGGTGGCTCTTAGTAGGAGTCTTTCAGTCTTGCTCATTCACAAGGTGCAGCTGGAGCCAACCCATGTACCAGGAGCCTCGAAGGAAGTTGGACAAGCCACCTTCTGCTGTTGGATGTGTGTGCAAGTGTGCGTGTTGGAGCTGGGCTGGGGGAGCCCCAGTAGGGTAGCGTAGTTATGACGAGCAGGCATGAGGGGCACTCCACACAGGCTAACCTGTCAGAGCGCCATCTGGAAGCTCCTCAGATCCTTGGGGTGAAAAGTGTGCGGGCTCAGGAATGGTGGCTGGGGACAGGCCTCTCTGGCCTGCTGTGTTTTCTCAGTGTATGAGGGCAATAAAAGATCGGTGCAATCACAGAGAACTGACTCTTCTTGTCCAAGATGTTTGTTTTCAGAAAAAGCACGGGAAATTTTACTTGATCTTGAGAGCAAACTGAAGGCAGGTATTCTTTCTCCTAGATGAATTAAAGGAGGACCATTGTGGGATCCTAAGTTCATAAAACATTAATACTAGAAGGAACCTCAGTCCTCCCCACCTTCAAATGAGGAAACCGAGGAGCTGTGACAGAGGAAAGTGTATTATTAGCAAAAGAGCCAGCATCCCCAGGCTTTCCCGTCTTTGTCCTGGTGACCCATGGTCACAGCAGCCTGGATGGGGGGCAGTGCTAGTATCAGTGTGGTTCTGTGCCTGTAAGGGCCTGGAGTGAAAGTGAACAGCTGCTGTGGGGTCCCGGTGGGCAAAAAGCCCACTGCCCATTCACACCCATATCGCACAGGAAGAGTGATCCTGTCTAGACAAGGCACTGGGGACCAGGAAGGTGTAGGGGCCAGGGCCCGACTCTGCTCTTCCTTCCCCCGTGGGGCGCCAAAATCCCATCACCAGTTTGCTTTTGGGAGGAGGAAGCCAGCAGCTCTCAGAGGTGCCCTGATTGATAGAGTGAAAAGGGTCCTTCCTGCCCAGGGAGTGGTTTCTCCACGGCATAGAAAGAAGTTCCATGAAGGCTGGTCCAAGGTTGCTTCTCGGAGTTCTACCCAACCCAAGACACTCCTGGCCAAGAGCCCAGAGCCCTGGGCTCCAGGCCCCGTGGGAGGCTCCGGCCGAGTCACAAAACCTCTCTGGAGCACACCTGTAAGGGGCACCGGGAGCTGAGAGCCCGGGCCTTGGTTTTTCCTTTACTACTAAATTAATCTCTGCTTAGGTGTCAAGCCCTGTTTGGCTGCTCCCTCTAGCGACCAACTCATAGCACGGCAACCCTCTGATGGGGCCCTGGGAAGGCCCCTCCCATGGGGCCTCTCTCAGCGCACAGGAAGCTGGTGAGCTCCACTGGGCCAGAGGGGTGGGAAGCGGGGCCTTCAGCACACCAGATTGGATGGGCATGATCTCACCTCCCTGATTCCTTAGGCCAAAGGTGCCTTTTTCGAGTCCAGGGTCAGCCTTCCTCAGCCCAAGAGGAGGCGTCATTGAACGCATGGCAGCCAGGAGCCCAAGGGGAGTTAAGGACCTTTATTTCACATTCACACATCTGTACATTTTCTATAAATAATGTGGAGCTGAAATATTCACAGTCATCTCTTGCCCACTCCCAGGCTCTCTCTCCCTCTGGCAGCCAGTGCTGCGATGCCACCCGCAGACACAGAGGTGGATACTGAACTCGGCCTCTCCCCACACCACCAGGTTCCTGGGCGTGGCAGCCTGTGGTCCCCGGGACTCTCCCAGCCCCACTCATTTTGCTCTCCCCTGCCGAAGGCCAGGCAGACCACAAGGGAACTGCTGCTCAGCAAACAGCAGCCGGTCAGTGCAGCCCCACTGCAGTGGTGGAGGCCGTGGTAGCAGCAGCCAGGCCTGTGCCCGTGGGCAGTCGCTGCCAGCTTGGGAACTGCCTGGAAGTTCCAGGCAGGAACTAACTAAGGGAGCAGGGAGGTTGCCACTCGCTCTGCTGCCCCTTGACTCCCCCCTTCCTTTCCCCACCCACCCCTCGTCTGGGGGGACAAGCCTCAAGCCTCCCTCAACTCCCCACGGTGGGACTGCTCCAGGCACCCAGTGGTGCCGGGTCACAGAGGACGGAGAGCCCAAGTCCTGCTCTGGAAGGTTATAATGTCAAGGATGAGAAACTACAACACAAATGTCTCAATGACACGTGACAGCGGGCTCGCACTTGCCTGTACTCCGAGTTCTTAGAAGCCATTGGCCCAACAGACAGACACACGCGTACTTTTGAGCCCCGAGGGGACAGGAGGATGGTCTTTTGGGGGTGGAGAGGAAGAAGCTGGAAGAGACTAGCTCAGCCCTGTGAGACACACCGAGACACTGAGACACACAGAACTGGGACCCATCTAAGCCTCAGCGAGGGGGCTTGCAGAGAACACACACGCATCACCCACTTCGCAGTCACAGCAGCGTCGTGCACTTGGGAACAGCGAGAGGCAAGGGACGGCCCCTGGGCTGGGGCAGCCTTAACCCCTCTCCATCAGCTAGAGACGGGCCGGGGTGGGGTTCTGAGATCTTCCTCACTGCTACGGACAGCAGCCACATATGAGAAGAGACACAACACAGAGTAGCAGATCTCGTGGGCCTGGAGGAGAGAAAACCAGCCAGATCAACGTCACGCAGATTCCTACGTCTTCACACGTGGAGATCTGCCAACTGGGAAACTCCTGCCCTAACTCTGGGCTCAGGCCTCCAGATTAAAGAGCCCCAAGCGAGGCCCCAGAGCTGGCCCGCGGGAGGGGGTCGGCATGTGTGCCTCCGCCAGGCTGAAGACCTGCTTCAGCTCCAGCTGCATCTCTGGCATCTAGACTAAATTCTCCTCTCAACCATTCTTAACTGCCCCTTACCCTGTGCTCTCAGAAGCCCACCCCACTCCTGCTGGAACGCCCCCGGGGAGCCCTTCGCAGACTGGCCTGTCGGCACACTCACCATCGGTGTCTTGTACTTGTGGCTCACCACTTCTTTAATTTCAGGAACTAAAACCGGACGGGCAAGAGACAAAACAGAAAGTTCAAAACTAAGAGCAATAGCGCCACACTCCCCCAGGCGGCAGCGCCCGGCACCAGGGTCCCCTTCCCCTGTGGGCCTCGCTCAGCCCCGGCCGGGTGAGAGGACACTGGCCCCGACGCCTCAGCCTGACATCTGAGGTCTGCAGTGGCTCCTGCCTCCATGGCCATGACTCTACCGACTTTGAGAGCCCCAGCACAGCAGCAGGCTAGTCTCTCACCAGCCTGGTCGCTGCTACCATCCAGGGCCCGAGGACCGCAGCTGACATTCCCAGGTTTTGGCTGGGAGGAAAGCACTGCCTCTAGCCTGTGCCTCACCTTGCTGAGACACCCGAGAACTCACCCCTGTCACCAACCCCATGCTCTGGTCAAGTTAAACACATTCCCTGTACTCCCAGCCCCTGCACTGAGGGTCCTGAGGCTGGATGAAGAAATGGCATGATACTAAACCCACCAGACTTGGAAGTTTCCTTCCCTGATGGCAGGAGAGGCCCAGGCCTGCCTGTGTGAGGGAGAGCGTCAGAGGGCTCTGGAGCAGACACACCGAGCAGAAGAGACAGGTGAGTACAGCACCCGGGGAGGGAGGTGACAGGGAGCATCAGGCAAAATACACACGTGTCCACAGCCCGGAATGCGAGCCTAAGAGTCACCCCTGCCCCAGCCATGCAGGGGTTCTGCTTGGCCAGAGGAAGGAGTAAGGTCCCCCAGCCTCAGCCATCATCATGACCCCTGGAGACTGGGAGCAGGGGGCGTGGCATCCCCTGGGGGCCAGAAAAGGTAGGATGAGAGTTGGCCACACCTTCTTCTGACCCTGGGAGGTAGAATTCAGGGGGCCCCAGGGTTAACAGGGAATAAACTCATCAAAGGTAGAGCAATGAGCCCAGGTCCTTCTCCTGAGTTGGAAGACTCCCCCAAACGTCTCTCTGGCAGAAGAGAGAAAGGAGCACACGGGAGAAAACTCGGAACCAATGAGCCAGCGCGAGGGTGGAGGAGGTTGGGAAGGCAGAGGGTGGGGAGAGAAGGGAAGAGACAAGTTGGTGATGCGAGCAGCTGGCTTGGGCGAAGGGAGCCTGCCCACCCACCGCAGGGCCCAAGGCAGGGGCCTGGGGAGAGGCAGCACGGCGAGGTCACTTTACCTGCTGGAGAACGAAGGTTTTCATAGCAGCGATGAGGGGCACGAAAGAATGAAGCACAAACACAGCAGGAACTCAAAGCCCCAGGGTGAGAACCCAGACACCACTCAGTCAGCGCTTGGCTGGGGGGAGGGAGCCTAGCTCCCGGCTTCCAGCTACCACTGCCCTCTGCCTCTGAGGCCACTAGGCTTGGCTGCCCCCTAGAGTGAAGCTGCCTGCACCGCCGCACGCCCTCCTGCAGCCCAGAGGCTCGATGGACCCTGGCGTGGCCCCAGGGTGGCTGGACAGAGCACTGGGCTGCTAGAGGGACCGAGGCAGGTGACATGAACACAGCAGAGCTAGAGAATGGCTCGTCTGCTCTGCCCCACCAGCTGGCCAAACAAGGGAAGGTGGCGCTGCTTCGAGGAGCCTCTCCACTACCAGCGCTCATCTCTAAGCCCGGCGTCTAAGCCACTGCTCTTCGGGCCACTCTCAGGCAGCCACCGACCGACTAGCTTTCCCTTCTCCTCCCTTCTCTCAGGTCAGGACTCCCTCTTCCTCCCTATCACTCCTGCTTCTCCTGACCTCTCTGCAGAGGCTCTTCTTCTCTGTCTCTAGTCCCTCCTCTGGAGCTCCGAGGTTTGAGTTACTGCCATGTGAGTCCAGACCTAAGAGCAAAATAGTGTAATTACCAAATTCCTCCAGGACAAAGACGCCTCGAACTGTATTGCACTTTTTAATGTGATTCAGCTCTATGAAAACCTGCAAGAGAGGGAGGGAGGGAGGGAGGGGGGGGTAAGGCCCAGAGGCTCCCCCACTGCCCCGCAAAGCCCACTCTCCCAGCTATAGCCCCACCCACACAGAAAAGCTATTTCCCACAGGGAGGATGGAAGAATACACACACACACACAACTCAAAAGCGCTAAGAAGCGAAGACGGCAGAAAGGGCATGTACCTTCCGCTCCTGGCCGGAGGAGAAAGCATGGGAGAGAAAGGAAGGTGTTAGTTTTAACCGTCAAAGCCAACGCAAAGGCCCCTCTGCTGGCCTGGGCTGCCTGCCCACACCCTCTGCCCAGGGCAGTGCTTGGAGGACACTGTGCCCCAGGGGCCGCCCCTCAGCCCATCAGCTCTCTACCCTCCCATGCGTCCTCCTCCGGCACAGAGGGCTGGCACGGGCGCAAAGCTCCCCTCAGACTGTCCTTGGGAGGGAGGTGTTGGCATCTTCCTTGAAACGGGATTCAGGCTCCACCAAGAGTGTGTGGTGACTGGTAGTACTAACAGCAACCACTTGTGAGCACCTACTAGGAGTTCTACGAATACTATTTGTTTGTCCTTACGTCTACGTGGCGCAGGATATAGTATCACCCTCATTTTACAGATGAGGACACTGTGGATCAGGAGGTTTATTTGCCCACGGATGACGAAGCTGGGCTCCAAATCCAAGTACGTCCTGACTCCAAAGACCATGCTTTTCCCATCTGTTACCCCACACTGCAGAACTCCACCGGGGGTCCAATGCTTCCTCAACTCCAGCTGACTGTTATGTGGTAGAAGATAGACCCCCAAGGCCGTTATCTCATCATCAAGTCAGGGTTTGACTTTCTCTCTCTCTTCAGGATCTCTCTTCTGGGGCAAAGCCTTAAACTACAGACCAGCTTGTACATACTTTGTAACGGTTAGACGGTAGGTCAGTCCAAAGGGGGTGTACCAAGCGGGAAGAGGGCATCTGGGTGTCATTTAATGAGATCTCTTCTTCAGAAGGTGAGGCATCAGGGGAGGCCACAGCCCTAAAGTGCAGTCAGAAGCCTGGTCCCCGAGAAGTGCTGGCACCTTCATGGTCTAGAAAAGTACTTAAGTCAACCCCTCTTTGGGTGGGCCCTAAGGTCTTATTAAGTATACTATTTAATGTATTACTATGACTAACAGTAAATATACTACTGCAAGTATACTGCCAAGAAGCCTGGGCAGCTGTTTCCCAACACTCCAAGTTGCCCAGCTGGATTCCTGAAAGAAGGAGAACTAAAATGGCAAGTGGTAGGAGGAAGCCCCAGAGTCCAGATGTTCACCGCCCCTGAGTGTCTGCTGCCTGGCCAGGGGCCGTGGTGCTTCGCACACTCGCGTCTGGCTCAGGGCCTCAAGGAGACGAACCAGGACATCAGGGGAGGGGGAGGGAAGGCACTTGTGTGAAGACTCAGGACAGGGAGCGGACCTGGGATGACGCGCTGGCCTCAGAAAGGGATTAGCTTAAGGAATGTCCACTGAGAGAAAAAGTAATGCTGTGTTAGAACCAAGAGAAAAAACAGTCAGCTCCTATGGTGGAGTCCCAATGAGGGCAAGATGGATCCTGAAGTGCTCCCCAGTCAAAAGAAGGGGAGTGGGGCCTGTGGAGCTGGGGACAGAGTGGGGACGTTCAGAGGAAGGAAAAGAATAGGAAGAAGAATCGGCAGGAAAAAAAAGGCAAATAAACACACACACTCCAGATGGGACAGACACAAGCCAGCCACACACACACGCGCGCGCGCGCACACACGCGCGTCACGCTTCACGCGCACTGGAAACACGCGAGGGGATCAGCCAGTATAGACTCTCGAAGCAAAACCACCAAGCAAAAGCACACCCTGGGATAAGGGAAGGCGGACACTGTGCGAAGAAGGGCCAAGTGAGACGCTCCCACTCACACTGTGCCGAGTGTAATGGGCAGGGGCAGCCGGGCCACCAAGGCGTGGCTCCCTCTCTCTCCCCTCCTCCCCGGCACAGGCTCCCCGCCGCACCTTCCGGGTGGTTGCCAGTGTCACTGCGCCCTCCCCTCTGATTGTTCTCTCCGATCCAGCTGCTCCGATTCTCTCACTAGCCCCGGAGGCCTCTCTCACGCTCACTGGGGAAGCACTGGGGACCTGGACGCTGATCCTACTGCAGGTGCAACACCAGGGCTGGGAAGCCTCATGCCGCCACTTGCACCTACCTGGTTGTGCATGAACTTGAGATTGATCCCTTCTAGGGTGACCTGCAGCAAGCCACCCTCGCCAGTCTTCATGTCCTGCACGGGGAACTCGCCACCCAGCTCCGGCCCTGTGGCGAGGGAGGAGGTCGTCAGCTAACTGGGAGGTGGGGAGTCCCGCCGCCTGACCTCCTCGTCAGGCCTCCACAGCTCAGGACGGATGAAAACCAACAGAAGGCACGCGGCCAGGGAGCCGCCCTCTGCTCACCGGGTTTGATGCTCTGCTGTCGGGCGGCAGCGCGCTCCATGCTATCCTTCACGCAGTAGTACAGCTCCCGGCACTGCGGCACAGTGGGGAGAGCTGTCCTGTCATACAAGCTCTCCAGGCTCCCCACCCTCTACTCTAGAATGGCTGCTGGAGGCCTGGGCCGATGCCAGGACCTCGGAGACAGCTTTACGTGTTCCACGCCACAGCCAGAGGCCAAAGTGGGGCTCCAGCGTGGATTCTGCAACGTTGACTACCCTGCAGGAGCTCCGCACTTTCCCTCAACGCCCAACCCCCAATGCACACAGAGTTCACGGGTACCTTCTTAGTATAGAATTTGTTGAGCTGGGTCTCAGAGCCGTTTCTACGCCACAAGCATAGCACCTTGGTCTTGGGACAGTAGGTCATGTTGATGAGCTTCTCATACCACCAGCGCTCGTACACTGTCCCGATGTTACTACGTAGCACCACGCAGTCGTCACACACCTGCAGAGGCACACGGGGCAGTCGGTGGCCCTGGTCTCTTCCCACCCCAGGCCACACTGCACACCGCTCCCCACGGGGAAAGATGGGACAACTGGTCCCCAAGGTCAGGTTTTCTGTCTTATGCTCAGTCTTTCTTACGTGGAGACACAAACACTGAACTGCTGGACACATCGTCCACTAGAAGCTTTACCGACAGAGGATGAGCCATTGAAAGGAACTTGTGGGCAAGGAAGGAGGCTCACTTCACTTCAGTCAGTGTTCATTACTTCTGGCGTGTTCTGGACTTAAAGTACGCAGAGGATATCTTATGCCTCCACCTTACAACCTTAGGAATCATCGCTATTGACAAGCACAAAGACAGGGGATTAGGGCAGACTTAACCAAGGAGAAAAAAAATGGAACCAACACATTTTCTAATCCTGGCTCGGCTCTAGTTCTGCATAAATCTTTTCAAAAATTAATTACACAAGTGACACACGGACATTGCTTATTGCAAAAAAAAGAAATTATACTACACAGGATGATATAAACTAAAAGGCAAAGTTCTCCACGTCCTCTTCTTGCTCAAAATTCTCCCTCAGGAAGAGGCATACCTGTTCGTATGCCTTCAGTTATGGTGGAGACATTATAGCACGATGGGTAAGAGCACAGGTCTAAGATCAGACTACCTGGATTTAGATTTAAGGCTGTCTCCTTACTTAGCTGTGTCACCTTAAGCAAGTTAATCTCTGTCTATATTTCCTCGTGTGTAAGATGGGGACAGTAATAACTTCATGGAGTTACTGTGAAGATTAAATAAGTTAATGTGCATAAAATTCTTAGAATTGGACTTCCCTGGTGGTGCAGTGGTTAAGAATCCACCTGCCAATGCAAGGGACGTGGGTTCGAACCCTGGTCCGAGAAGATCCCACATGCCGTGGAGCAACTAAGCCTGTGCACCACAACTACTGAGCCTGAGCTCTAGAGCCCGCAAACCACAACTACCGAACCCCCGTGCCACAAGTACTGAAGCCCGTGCACCTACAGCCCCGTGCTCCACAAGAGAAGCCACCGCAATGAGAAGCACGCGCACTGCCATGAAGAGTGGCCCCCACTCGCCGCAACTAGAGAAAGCCCGCACGCAGCAACGAAGACCCAATGCCAGCCAAAAAATAAATAAATTAGTTAATTAAATAAATGTTTAAAAGAATTCTTAGAATAAAGCCAGGCACATAGAATGTACCCTGGAGTTAGCTGCTATAACAACAATACAACTATGATACAAGAAATATAATAATAATTATTATGACTACATTGACGATTCTCACATCTTTCTCCATATGAGACCTGTCTTCCTGAGTCCTGACCTCTCTCTATCTGGATGTCTCACTGGCAGCACTTCAAACTCATCATGTCCAAATCTGAACTCCACATCTCCTCCTGGGCAGCTCCTCCTTCTAAGTTCCCTATTTCAGTAAATGGCATCACCGTCTCCCCCGGCTGCCCAGGCCAGAAATGAAGGAGTGATGCAAGACTCCTTCCATCAAGTCCCACCATTCTACCCCAAATACCCCTGGAACACACTCCCCCTCCCCGATTCCAGCCATCAAGTCCTACTCTTCTTCAAGTCTAAGCTCAGAGGTCACTTCTGAAGGTCGCCCACAACTCCCAGATCCTCTGCTATGTATTCCCGTAACACCTGCCCCCTGAACATCTTCTCGCAATGCTCGTTATATTTTATGACACCGGGTGTTTAATTATCTGACTTCCCCAACGGCTTGTCAACCCTGTTAGGGCAACAGAAACTATGTCTCCCTTATTCACTGATATAACCCCAAACCCAGCAAAGTTACCGTGGTGCACATGTCCTAAGTAGCCCTCAGTTCTGATAGGCACCTAGCCAAAGTCTAACACTTCAGGGTGACATGAAAATGACTCCCTTCTCAGCTACCTCATCATGTATGTTTCTGCCTCAGAGCAGAAATGCCACCCTACATGTGACAAACTACCACTTCAAAAAGCTGTGAATGTGAAAATCAAATTCAACTAAGCCAAAAGGCAGCAGAATATTAGCTAATTTCACTACTTTATAGAGGAGCAGTACTTGGTCCCTAAAATTACTTAGAAAGAGATCCATTTGAGAATTAAAAACACAGAAATGAAGAAAACATGGCCAATTTCCTTTACAATACTGGATTAAGAAAGGGTTTTTCTAACTATGACTCAAAATCCAGAAGCCACAAAAGAAATGATTAACTACAAAAAAAGTAAAAAAAACTCCTGCATGGTGAAAAATACCATAAGCTAGGGACTTTCCTGGTGGTCCAGTGGTTAAGACTCTGTGCTCCCAATGCGGGGGGCCCGGGTTTGATCCCTGATCAGGGAACTAGATCCCACATGTTGCAACTAAGATCCCGCATGCCTCAGCGAAGATCCCACATGCCTCAACAAAGACCGGGAGCAGCCAAATAAATAAATAAATATTTTTTTAAAAATACCATAAGCTAAATCAGAAAACTAATGAGGAACTTCGCAGTGGATGGGTCAGGTTGCCCACATGTGAACCCGTTGATCACTAGGACAGAGCCAACCATATGAGGCGACAGGAAGTATACATATACAGCACCACCTCTTCTTGCCAAAATACTGAATCTGAAACTGACCAAATCTCTAGATTGAATTACTAGCTTGTACAAATACAAGTGATAGAGAAACATGTTAAACAACACTAAGGAGATGCAGTCAGCAAAAAATCTAAAATGTAATAGGGCACATTTCTTCAACAACATAAATGGCAACGTGGGAGAGAAACTATTATATGTTAAGAGATACTTTAGAGTCATATCAACCCTAATTATAAATGCATTTTCCCTTTGACCCAGCAATTCCACTTCTGGAAATTCTTAGATAAACCTGTACATGTGGGAAATGAAGCAGGCACAGCATCACCCAGAGTCATGCTACTGGCAACAGCAAAAATTTGGAAGAAAATCAAGGGTACGTAAATGCTGACTGGTCATATAAACTATGGTACAGTCACACGGTGGAACACTATACAGCCGTAAAAAGAATGAGAAAGCTCTTTTTGTAGTGATACGGAAGATCTCCAGGATAAGTTTAATGAAAAAAAAAAAAGGTACAGATCAGTAGATATTATGTGCTACCTTTAGGTAAAAGAGTAGAAAAATAAGAACCTATGCTCATATTTTATTGTGTTTGCACAGAAAACCGCTGGAAGATACAAAGTGGTTATAAATAAAAGTGGTTACCTCCAAGAGGAAGGGGTGAGGTGGATGGGAAACTGAGTGGAAGGGGATAAGAATGAGAGCAAGACTTGCCAGTGTATACCATTCTATGTTGTTCTGACTTATGGACAATGTGACTATATCATCTATGCAATCTATATATAAAAGAAATGATAGAGATGGCCTTCCCTGGTCGCACAGTGGTTAAGAATCCACCTGCCAATGCAGGGGACACGGGTTTGAGCCCTGGTCTGGGAAGATCCCACATGCCGCAGAGCAACTAAGCCCGTGCGCCACAACTACTGAGCCTGCGCTCTAGAGCCCGTGCTCCGCAACAAGAGAAGCCAACGCAATGACAAGTCCGCGCACGGCAACAAAGAACAGCCCCCACTCGCCGCAACTGGAGAAAGCCCACACGCAGCAACGAAGACCCAACACAGCCAAAAATAAATTAAAATTAAAAAATAAAAGAAACGATAGGGAATCATCTACTATATTATTTGCATAAGAGCCTAACAATTTAATGATAAATGGATCATGAAGATGAATGAGGTAAGTGCGGAAGAATATTCTGGCATCAGTTCTAGGAGTTCCTTGTGACTCTCAAATATTGCTTTGGGCCCCTAGCATGAACCAGCACCTACCTCCATGAAAAAGATATCTCCATTTGTGTCTGTCCCCGCATGTACCACAAATGTCTGCTTCTTCATGTGCCGGCTGCCACTGGACCGGATAGAGAGATCTCGTCCATTCTGAGGAAAGAGAGATCCTTTAGGGACAGCCAAACATCCCTCTCACACAGCCCTCTGGGCCAAGAATCCCTCATTCAGCAATTCAATTCTTATCAGCTTCCTTAGAGCGGCGCCATCTGCTGGCCACTGGCCGCCATGGATGTGTTCTCAAACTTCCTGGTCTCAGGACTCCTATCCATTTTAACTTTATTGATGACGCCCCAAGAACTTATGTCTTTGTAAGTTTTATTTATAGGTCTTTACCACACTAGAAATTAAAACTGAAAAAATTTAAATGTTTATTAATTCACTTAAAAGGAATTAATAATTCATTAATAAATCCATTACATGATAATATGAATAACATATACTTTTTAAATCATCATATCTTCCAGAACAACAAAAAAAATGTGGTGAGTGGCACTATTTTACATTTTTTGCAAATCTCTTTAATGTTTGGCTTAATGAAAAATAGCTGTAGTCTCATATCTGCTTCTACATTCAATCTGTTGTGACATGTTGCTTTGGTTGAGGTACATTAAAGAAAATCTGACCTCACAGATATGTATCTGGAAAAGGGAGGAGTATTTTACTAGGCTTTCCAGATGAATATGCATATTCTTCTTTGATGCTATACCAGAACCTCAAGAAGTTTCTTAAAGTTAGTTGCAGTGTGTAATCTGAAAACACATCAATGAACACTTTGTACTTTGTTACATTAAAATCCATTTGTCTGCGTTACACTTGGAGTGGATCTTTCATCCACAGTTGAATTTGTAACATCACACATCAGTCATCTGGGAAATACTGGTTCGCCCAGTTATGCAGCTCTTCCAAATGTTGATGCATTTCATTACACAATATCAAAAAATCACATTCAGGGCTTCCCTGGTGGCGCAGTGGTTGAGAGTCCGCCTGCCGATGCAGGGGACACGGGTTCGTGCCCCGGTCTGGGAAGATCCCACGTGCCGCGAAGCGGCTGGGCCCGTGATCCACGGCCGCTGAGCCTACACATCCGGAGCCTGTGCTCCACAACGGGAGAGGCCACAGCAGTGAGAGGCCCGCGCACCGCGATGAAGAGTGGCCCCCGCTCACCACAACTAGAGAAAGCCCTCGCACAGAAACGAAGACCCAACACAGCCAAAAAAAAGAAAATTAAATAAAAAAAAAAAAAATCACATTCATCACCAATCTCACTGGAAAAGTCTTTAAATATTGGGAAGCTTCATGCACAAGAAGTTTGCCAAATACCCAACTCCAAATAACAGTAATTTGTTAGTCACTCTTTCAAGTAAAAATGATGTCCCATGACTGGCTGCAAAGCTGTCAGTTCACCTTGGAATTCAAATCGTCACAAATTCCCTTTCCTCGAAACACTCATATTTTCATTTGCAGCAATAGGCTTTATGTATATTTCTCATTTTGTCACAGAGAATACTAAGAAGATGTATAATCACCGATCAGATTGAATAAAACTGATGATTTTAACTGCATCATCAAGGACATTCACAAGTGAAACTGGCTTTTTGTTTTGTTTTATTTTTAACTGAGAGTGTGTGGAGGTGGGGACACTAGCACGGTTTGGTGCCGCCATCTTCACCGTGTTAAGGCACCAGTGGTTTTACCCACCATTGCATTTGCACCCTTAGTGCAAATGTCAACCCAGTAAGAAAGGCAAAACAACATTTTAGTATTATCATGAAAACAGTATTCACCTTGTGGATCCACAGGGGTCCACAGACCACACAAACGTTGAAATGGCTGCACTGGGATGGTTTTAGTGCAGAGAATCCTATCACAGAACAGAAGGGCAAAAGCCTCATCTAGAGTCAAAGCCCTATTTTCAGAACTAGGGATTTTGAAAACATACGAGCCAAGAAATGACCTACGCGGAAGCCTCTGTGTTAGGCCATGAGGCCCACGCCTGCGAGGCTGACTAGCGCAATGGAAGGGAGCCTAAAGGACGGCCCAGGTGTGCTCACCAGGTTTGCCAGCTGGTCAAGCACTTCGTTGATTTGCTGGCTGTACACAAGCCCAATATGCGACTTTCCCATCAGGCGCCTCACCTTCTTCCGGATATCATTCTTATTTACCTGAAAAGCCAAAACAGGATCTTAGTATCTTTCCTCCTGAGAAAAGTAGAATTCTAAAAGACCACATCACTGAGGATAAAACATTCAACTGTGTGTTCTGCCAACAGTCTGAGAAGAAAAACCCTGGTTCTGTCTCCAGGTGGCTTCTGCAGAAAAGTGGCTCTTAGAGAAGTTCTGGTTTAAGTGGACGGGGACTCACAGGGACACATCCTCCCTAACCCCCCAACCAATACCATAACATTCACCTCTAAAAACCCCTGGGGCTCCTCAGACTGTGATTCTTAGATAGTAAGACTTAAGAGTAGCAATGTTCTACACTCAGTTGTCACCAAGACACCATCTTAGGGTTAAAGATCACCACCCTTTCCCAACCAGAGTTTAACTGGAACCCCTGGAGTTCAAGAGACCCTTAAACAGAAAAGGAAACAAACCAAGAGTGCCTGCAGGGTATTCTCTGCATTTGATCAACTAATCCCTTCACATTTAGAGAGGCTGGGAGAACAGGAGGAGGAGAAACCCAGGAGCTCATTCTCAAAACAACTCTCTTCTACCCACCAAGTCCCTTTCAGAACAGGACTCGTCTATTTGGTAACACAGTTCTCCCACAGCTGTAGAAACCAAGCATAACCAAGTCAAACTAGAACCTACCATTGCTTTTTCAATGAGTAGCTCTTTTTACATCTATGGCAAAGTCTATATGATAAAGGACTAATGCTGAAAAGTAAATTCTGGGCATTCTTTCTAAAGTTTCAGAGCCTACTATGTAAAAAACAATTTTTTTCCCACTGTATTCTGTAGGGAGTTCTACAGGCATCCTAAACTATTCAGCAAAGGAAGCCCATTTAAAATTCAGAATCAACAAGTGGCATGCAATCATCAATCACCTCTACAACATTCCTTAGCACAGCAGCCCGGCAGCTTCAGAGAAATGGATCATGTGTGAGCTGCAGAGAGGCCTCAGACTTTCAATGAAGAAGAGAGCCCCAGCAAGATGCTCTGACTGCTTCCCAACTGCCCCAAGATTTAGGCAACAGGAACAAGCCTTGCCCTCCACTATCAGCAGTAGCTGGGCGTGAGCAAAATAGACATTACCTTCATCAGCAGCATGTAGGAGATGAGGTTGTGCAAGAGCGTGGCCAGCAAACGATCTTCATCATCCTCTAGGCGCTTCCGGTCATGTTCTCCTAGGGACAGGTACCTGAGCAGGAGACCAGGACAAGTCAGCCCCCAGGTGGGAGAACACAGAATTAACTGGGAAGAGGCTGAATTTGCATTTTCCCAAGGGTTTCTAAGCATCATACCTGTCTATCATTTCCTGGGGACCCTGGTCCATACCCATCCCCTCTCTCTCCAACATCACAGCATCTAAGAACGCATCTTCCCAGAACTGCATTTGGTCCCATAAAGTAGAACGCTCTTTGCCTGTGTGGAATAGAGTTTTTTTAGGGGCTTATATAACATATAAAGAATATGGCTGCCGAACTAAAACAGAGTAAATTCCAGAAAAAAGGAAGTCATTACAAATTCCAGGGCAAAGGAAACACGAGGCTCTTCACCCCAGATCTAACATTCCTGCCACCAGCCCCAGCTGCCTCCAAGTGAGGCCCAATCCCTCCCGAGGAGGAGGGATGAACAGCACACAAAGAAAGGTGGTTACTTATAGAAAAGGTCTCCATAGCAGCATCCTCTAACTGGTCCCACATCGATCCTTTGTCCCTTCCTGCCGATTTGTGAGCAGGAAGGACCATGGTAGCAAGAAAGTAAAAGAAGACAGAAAGACAGAGGCTGTTGGTTAATACCAAACTTCAGTCTCTTCTAGTTTTCACCCACTGTTTTTTCCCCAGTATGTCGCTTGCTTCAGATATAAAAATGTCCTCTAACGTCAGCACTGAGATCAGCAAAAAGCCAAGCAGCTACTTGTTCAGTGCCACCCTCTTCCCGGGCTGAGTCCAGCTTCCTTCCAGTGCAAGTGGCCTTCGCAGTCTATTTCTCACCTAGGAGTCCCTCGTAGAGATAGACTCGCTGGCTTACATCTTCAGAAAAGCGAACTGGGCTGCCCACCAGCTTCTCCTTTACACTTGGCTTCAAGTTGTGGGCTTTACCCTAGAGAGAAGAGGCAACAGGTCAGCTGCCAGAGGTAACAACGAATGGGGCAAAGGAAACCAAGCAGCTCATTAAGAGGCTCACACACACTAGGCACCATCATTAGTCACATATATTCCAGTAGCCCTGCCTTTGCTACTCTGCTTGCCTCCATCAGAAGTCAATCTGATAATCCTGCTTTCTGTTACTGCCTCCCAAAACATGCAAGCAAGTTTTCATTTCTACTTACCTTTACCCTTTAGTCTCTGTAAGACTCTTTCCTCTTCAAAAAAAAAAAAAAAAATAGGCAAATTCTCTGTAGCAGCGTGATGCCGTGAAAAGAACACTGGATTTGAAGTCTAGACTGGGCAACGTTCAGATCCCTGACTCTTACTAGCTGTGTGATCTTAGGTACAACGCTTAGCTTCTCTGAGAGTCATTTTCCTCACCTGTAAAAGGAAGGTTATAATACCTACCCGAAAGGACTATTCTCATTTAATATGAGAAAATACATATACATCACTTAATAGTGCCTGGCACATGGTTGGTATTTGATAAATGTTAAGTCTTCTCTTCTACCATCTCTTAGAAATATCTTCCCACATAGAAATACCACTAACTTCATCTACCACTTCTGCAATATTAGACTTTCTATTCATTCAAAAAAGATCTTCGGCTGGGCGAGAGGTAGTTTTCCTGCCTGCTTCACAGCACATACAACAGCATAAGCAGAGAAGCCACTGAACAAAGGTTATCATTAGGCAATACCTGATTAGTGTGTCCAAATGCCAGCTTCCTGGTTCACAGCACAAGACTTTGTTCAATGAACCATATTAACCTAAGATAATTAATTTCTTACCAAAATAGCCCTTTTTGAGCCAAGAAATTTAGGTAACTGCTCTCAGCAACTCAACTGCACAAAGAGCCTTGCCCAGAAGTACAGGAAAAGTAGGAATTTGTCCCAGGAAGGTGCCAGGAAAGGTAGCACACAGCTGAATGGCTTCTTGCGAGACTGCTACTCCATAACATCTAACTCAACCTCCAAAATGGAAGCACACTAGGAGGATTTAAAATACTCTTGGGGCTTCCCTGGTGGCGCAGTGGTTGAGAATCCGTCTGTCGATGCAGGCGACACGGGTTCAATCCCTGGTCTGGGAAGATCCCACATGCCGTGGAGCAACTAAACCCATGCGCCACAACTATGGAGTCTGCACTCTAGAGCCCATGAGCCACAACTACTGAGCCTGCGTGCCACAACTACTGAAGCCCACGTGCCTAGAGCCCGTGCTCTGCAACAAGAGAAGCCACCACAATGAGAAGCCCGCGCACCGCAGCAAGAGTAGCTCCTGCTCACCGCAACTAGAGAAAGCCCACGCGTAACAATGAAGACCCGACTCAGTCAAAAATAAATAAATGAAATCAATAAATGTATTAAAAATAATAATAATAAAATACTCTTAATTAAAAGGGTCTGTTTAGACTCAGGGAGAGTTAAGATCCATTAGCTTGAATGGCTCTGCTGACTCTCAATCCTATCCCCTACCTCCACCTTGGGATGTCACTTGCTCTATTAGAAGCATGTATACAGAAGGCCCTGGGGGTGGGAATGATCACCAGTGTTAAATAATTTATTTCATTTCAATTTCATCTTCCATTCTCCCCACAGACCAAAGAGAAGAACCTATGAGCTCGTGCAGAGAATATCCATTCTCAACTTTGCCTAACCAAGTTGTGAGTGTATCAGAACCTTTAAAACTGCCTAAAGAGGCCTGTATACACTGAAGGGCAGTGGGTCTAAAGGCAAGGACTAAAAAGAATTCATTTAATTCCAACTGATCACTGGCTTATTGTACAGCCTAGGGCGAGGTCTTTTCTTCCTAAGGCTTTGTTTCCCTCACCTGGCAGAAGAGATTAGTTGTAGCAAATGCACTGAATTGCAAACTTCTTGAAAATGGGAATCATGACTTATCATGCTTGTTTCTTTCGTAGAGAATCTGGCATTTAGTAAATCACTTAATAGATGTTTATTAATGAAGGAAAGCTTCAAACATACTACATGAAATGAAGGAATATACTAAAATGAAATGCTATTTTAAGGTGCTATATAAATAAAGCAGTGACCAGAATAAAACTAGACTAGTCCATAAAAATAGGTAGACTGGTACAAGATGAGAGCTGCAACTGCCCTGACATTGCTATAAAGGCATCACTTTGCTTATTTTAAACACGGGGGTTACTGCCACATAGGAGTCGAAGCCCTTATCTGACTGGGCAGGAAGCCTAACTCATCAATGATTCAGGAGAAGGTTCTAAAAGCCCCAGATCACGGAGTCAAATGACTCTGAAAAAAAGCTAACTTAAGAGACATTTTCTTTAAAGTCAAATATATGAAGGTTATCCATTCCTTCCTTCCTCTTTTCCTTCTAATTGCCTCCTAACTTTTCATCCTTTTCTAACCCATCCCCATCCCACTGAAAAAATGGTCTTCTTTTGTTAGTAAACAAACTTACAAAGATGGCACTGGTGGCAGAGTTGGTTTCAATTTCACTATCAGACAACGTGCCTCTAGAGCCTGCCAAGTGGGTGCCGCCCTCACCGCCTGGGCCATCACCTGCATTGCTGCTCAGGTCACTGTCCGCTCCGAGGGTCTCTCCAGAGCTATTACTCACCTGGAAAGGAAAAAAAGGTGGTAAGGGATATTCCCCAGGATGTGTCCCAGAAATGCCAAGCTGCTAGAGCTCTCTGCTACCATAAAAAAAGTATCCAACTGCAAAGGTGTGTCAGACAGCCTCTGGAAGTACCTTCTTTACAAGACGAGGGGAAGCCCTGGGTGAAATCTCGGGGTCTGATCCCACAAACAAAGACCTGTGACAGGTAGACATCTCCACCAAGAGAACCAACCTGACCTGAGACTAAGAACAGCCCCCAAAGGAGAGAGTAGCCCCCTTCTCCAAAGGGGGACCCACACCCCACCCACCAAGATGCCAGCGTGGTGTTCCCCTACCACGGTGCTAACTTCAGAGTCCTGACTCGAGCTTCGGATCATAACGGCTGGACTCACACCAAGGACAGAATCTGGATCAGTCCTCTGAAACAAGACACACGGACTCAGACACATTCGGGAGGTGTCCAATCTAGTCTCAGTTTCCCTAAGAAATACTGTATCTTCTTCCTTCTCTCCATCCCCACCCTTCTACTATCATCCCTAGATAGGTCATGAAAAATGAACTTTTTTCCTGAATATAAAATATATATGACTTACAGAGCGAGAAAAATAATGAATGTTAAAGAAGTACATGCTCACTACAGAAAATACACGAAAGAATAAGGAAATAAAGATAAGCCATAAACTTACCACCTACGTTAATCTCTGTTAAGTCTTTAGCATATTTCCTTTGTCTTTTCTATGTATGTTTTAAAAATAAAATTTGAATCATACTGTATATAGCTTTGTAAACACTTTCCCATGTCACCAAATTTTTGAAAATACAGTCATTAGCGGATACTAATATTCTATTACATGGATATATTACGCTTATTTCATCATTCCCCTATGACTGGATATTCATGTTGTTTCAATGCTGTGATTTTGTTCAGTTTTGATCTTAAAGAAGTATTCTGAGATAGCAAATTTTTAATGCTCGCAATCCTCAACAAGGCTGTCACAAACCTGGGGACCAGATGTCAGGCTCACACCACTGTCTGCGCTGACTTGGGACTTTTTCTCCTCTGTCTCACCAAGGTCAAAGGTGGGTTTGATTACTTCAGGCCCTGAGTAGGGGAAGACTTGTGTTACTCAGTACAAGAGGCTAGGGGCAGGCTGGCGAAGGGAGTGGGACAGCAGCACAGCCTGGTCCCAGACCAGTTCATCATGTCCCAGTCACCTTTCCAGGGACTGCCACCCACTCAGGCCACACTGGACGAAGTCCCCAGATGCCTTAAGAACCAAGTAGGAAAAATTAAACCTGGTCTCAAGGGGTTCTGCAGCCATTTTCTCAACCTGAGAAAATTCTGACCAAATCATCTTAAAGCAGAAAAGCTCCACAAACAAACATCAGAACCACATTCCACTGCACTCAGAATCAGAGCTTCACTCGTGCCTAAGACCCTTTAAGGGTCCCCAGGTCACTCTGCTTCCCAAACAAATATGTCTAAAGGGGCTAGAAAAGGAAGAGCCCAGTGAGATTAAAAAACACCAGCTGTTTCAGCGGACGCTGCCTACCCCCACCCTGCAGCTTCTGTGTTTGACATTAAAAAACCACCCCCATATTTCCCGCCCGCCCACAATGGTATGGCAGAAGGACAGAATGACAGAAAGCAAGAAAGCGTGCCTAGGCAAGCCACCAGAGAGAGTTGGGAAGCTACAGACTCAACACGGAGGGACAGCAACCATCTCTGCCAACTGTGCCCACAGGCCTTCTAATGGGGTGAGGGAGATATCAGCCAATGAGGGGCACTGAAATAGGCAAACATTCTCCCCACCAACTCGGAAGCAATAGAGAACCAAGCTCTAAGGGATTTTACACAGTAGATGCCCTGATTACTGCCTGATTACTACAAGGGGAGGGGGAAAGAAGCAGCCTACGAGCATATACCTATGAGTCACATACCACCTACCTGCTTTCATTCCAAATACCCGCCCCCAAGAGCAAATTTGGGGTGGGGCTGACAAAGGGAGCCTGCCCCAACTGGGCCTGGGGAGTTGGCAGGTATGGGAGACTTGGGAACAGGAAGGGGCATTTGTTCCTTACTCTGTTTTTCCAAAGCTTTTTGCTTTTTCACTTCCTGGTGCTTGTTCCACAATTCTACCCCAGATGCAATGTGAGCAGGAGAGAAAGACAGAGAGAGTCAGAGGCTGGTCAGACAGACGAAATGGAAACCCACCCACCCAAGATGATTCAGTCTCGGGTACAGGATTACAAATCAAGAGATAAAAAGAGATCTTCATTGCGGGGGAGGGGGGTTAAAAAAAAATCAAGAGATCTAACGCCTTCCCCCCAGGTCAAGAACTAAATCCCTATCCTAACCTCAATGTGGCAGTAAAAATCTCACAGAATGTTAGAGCTGGCAGAGCCTTTAATCAAGCTCCTTCATTCTGGCAGGAGGAAACTGATCCCAAAGAGGCTGGAGCACCTGCTCAAGATCAGGTAGCTCAGGACCAGTTTAAACTTCCACCACAGCACGCCCTCTGCCAAGTGAGCTAGGCAACAGCAAATTTTAAAGATTCCAGATAAGACAGATGATTACCTCAAGCAGCCAAAGGGTTTCAGAAGCATGAACACAAACCTGTTTGATTCACTGGATTGGAGAGAGGCCACTCAAGGTAGGCAGTTAGCATCCCTTCTTGTTGCTACCAAAACCCCTCAACTTACCCTCAGCATCAGTGCCTGCCCTACCAAGAGACCCATCTTAGCCAGTCATCGGGAAAAAGGCTTCCGGTAGAGGTGACAGAGAACACTAAATGGTCAAGAAGAGCATCTTAGCAGGGGTTAAGAAGAGAGAGTACCGATCATAGCAATTCTCTTCCTGGAAGAACTCTAGAGTCTACTTAGTGCAATCTCCTTGTTTTCCAGATGAGGTGATAGAGACCCTGAAAGGGGAAATGATTTGCCCAAAGTCACTTTCCTAGTTGGGGGCAGATACAGGACTAAAACTCCAGACCTCCAGACTGGCAGGTCAGTACATTTTCTAGAACATCACAACAGGTAGGAGAAAAGCATGGTTGACTGCCTCCAGGACAATATTTTGCTGGTTAGAGAAGCACAGCTCTCCTAAGAAGGAAACTGGTTCCTCATTACCATTTATGGGAGCAAAAGGCAACTGCTAATGGATGTGGCAAAGAGGCACCGGCTAGAAGCACATTGCCCAGGGACCTAGAACCCGAAAAAGCAAGACACAATCTAGATGACTCAAGGTCAGGCAGGGAGTGAGTCAAACAGAGGTGACACCCAGAGAGCTCACCAAGGCTCTGCCTTAGTGGGAATGGAGAAACACCAAATGTAAGCAAGGTCTAATCAAGTCCAGTAAGGACATGTTTAAAGAAAAGCTGACTCAGAGCTCTGTACCTCGAAGTCCAGAACCCAGGGAAATGGGGTTGCCGGACATCCCCCAAAGGAGCAAATTTGAGGGCAGCATAATGGTTGGATGGGGGAAAACTGGCTTTAGAGACCCAGACAGTCACAATTTTATAGCCCAAAGATGCATCTATAAACTTCCTTATAGCTTCCAGGAGCTCATGTGGCCTCTCCATTATGTGAAGAAATCCAGATGTAAATAAAAGAGAGGGACGGGGAGTACAGCTCAGACTCCTGCACTAAGCCTTGCTCGGCCCTCTAAGCAAACCTTCCATTCTTCCTCTAAGATGTAGGTGAGGGTGGCTGTAAATGAGGCATAAGGGATAGAGAAGTATAAAGAAATGCCATTAGAAAAGGACACAAACCTATTTTCCTGTCTACAGAGCAAAGCATGGGGAAGAGAAAGGCGGGATTCTGGATGAATTGAAAGGAGAGAGGGACATTAAGAAGCCAGAACTCCTCTGCCACACCCAACACAATACACACCGATGGATGCTACAAAGTTCTCCTCCTTTAGACTTCTGGTGTCCAGTTCCTTGGGACTCTTTCCTGAGGCACTTGGTGCCCGAGGTCCCAGCTGGGGGACTCTCAGCTGTGCCATGGCCTTTGGGTCCCCCCGCCAAGCCAGGCCAGGATCCTTGCCAATTGGTGTATTTACACTCTCTGTTGGACTTCTCTTCCGCTTGTCTGGTTCTGAAGAAAAGATCAAATATAGGAAGAGGTCAAAAGAGACAGTGAGTGAGAGTCAAGGTGTGGGAATGAGGTGGGAGAAGCAAGGATAGAGGAGGATGTGGAAGGGAAGAAGTGCAAGGAAAGAAAAGCTGACATCGTTCTTTTCCGTGACAGAAAAACACCCACTACATACATACACGTGCTAGAAAATAAAATCCCAAAGCCTAACAGGAAGCAGCTTGACACTGGGAAACTCATCAAGGGGCCGAGTTCATTCTTTCAGAGAAGAGTGGGAGAGCCGTGGACAGCATGCTGCCTTGCTGGTCCGATCCCTACCTTTACTATAGTAGTGGGTCTGGGCGATCTCCAGAAGCGCAAAGATGCTGGCCATGCCACCCAGACCTGCGTGGGCGTAGGACTGCTCCAGACTGAGGACCGTGCACTTGAGCAGGTCTAACATGCCCTTGTACACCTTCCGACCGACCTCCTGCAACAATAACCCAGGGGCAAGAGTTGGGACAACTGCCTCTGGCGCCCATGTCCCTCTTCCCAGTTGATTCCAACTCCCAGCCCCCAGCACTGACCACATCTGGGATGATGTCCTGCTGGGCCTCGTCCTCTGACTGCGCCGCGCGGCTCAGCTTGCTCAGGACGAAGACTCTAAGCTGCTCGCTCTCCAGCAGCCGTCGCACCTTCTTCGTGTTGAGCCAGCCGACTCCCTGGCCGTCCAGCACGCTGTGCACCACCTCCTTCAGGAACTGCTGGTTCTCACTGGAGGGTCCACATACCACTTCTGTGGTCACTGGCTCCTTTGCAGAGCATCTCCCCCTTTCACCAGATTAGATGTTTGCCTCCAAGGGCAAAACACAAAGCCATGTCTCCAAACATCCAAGTCCACTGCAAACCCTACCTCTCCGGACGGCCTGGTTTGCCCGAGTACCCACCACTACTGGCACACGCTGCTCAACACCATGAGCTATTACTGCCGCGTGGGGATTGAGTCAGGAGGGGAAGGGATTTCATTTACCCACTGAGAGCTTCCCTCCCTAGTGTTTGGTACAAGGATCACTACCTCTATCTGAGAACTTTTAAAACAGCTCTGCCATTTATTACCTAGAATTGCTGGATCGACCCTGAGGTGATGGAGGCTCTCTTTTCACTGTTGGGCTGTGTTTAATGACCGATGACTTCTGGTCCACTAAGGCCCTCCTGTTTCCTACAGCCAGGAAGGTAGAATGAGAGATATCACGACTGTAGTCAGGTAGCTGGTGTCAGCACAGCCCTGGGTAGCCGTGTTCCACACCCACTCCCTGGAAGGGCTGGCTGAGGGCAGCACTGGGGCATCACACATAGGTAGAAAGCAGCCATGGCAATGTGGAGGAAGTGGGCATGGAGACTCAGGCCACTCCACATGCACCAGCAGCACACCCCATGGGCAAGCATGGGCATCCCGGGGCACGGGGCAAGGCAGGTCACTCGAGTGATGCTGCTTGCTCTGTGAGGAGGACGGCCCTCAGGCAGGCCCAGGAGACGCTAGGAGAAAAGATCATGCATAGCTCACGGGCAAGACCCACCTTCACCACTCCCGGGGCCGGCTTCAGTAACAATCTCCATTAGAGTATTTAGCCCAAATACTGGGACACAAAATACACAATTAGTAGGTGCACCATGATACCACAACCCCTGTACCCCTCAATGGAGCTGTAAGTCAGATAATCTGAGCATCCTCCCAAAGCTTAGTGCACATAACCTTAGTTCTTAGGCACCTCAGAGCTGGAAGCCAAGTGGCCACGAGACGACTGAGGCTCGAGGAAAGACCATCCTTAAGGCTATGGCCTCTCAAAGCCAGAGGCAGGGTAATAACACAAGGAGCCTTTAGGTACTAAACAGGCACATGCGTGAAAGGGGACCATGGGTTTTCATGAAACATCTAGCACAGGGGTCCAGGGGGGCTGCAGGTATGCAGAGGGAAGAGACCCAACTTGTAGATGCTGTCATGGGAAGGGGGGTGGGGGTGAGGATGGGAGCTGGATGGGAGTGATGAGCACAGCAAATGAAGGGAAGCAACAGCAGGCAATGAAAGCATTTCAATTGCTCTCCCCTTGAACTATATCAAATGAAAGCCAGTGACGCTAACACCTTTCCATCCCTCACCTACTGAGCCTGTGTAGACTCACTCTACAGGGCGGGTTAGCTCCCTACACCACTAGCTATGATGTCCTTTTGCCCATCTAGCCTATGTTCCCATCCCCACCAAAGAACATTCTTTAGATTCCTGACACTTCTAACACTGGGAAGAGAGGTCAGTTAAAAGATACACGAAGCTGCTTCTCACTGTGCTTCCTTCTGTGATTAAATATTTCAGCACAAAATCCAGAATAAATAAACAGAAGTCAGAGTAAATTCAGAAGAACCCTTCAGGGCTTCCCTGGTGGCGCAGTGGTTAAGAATCTGCCTGCCAATGCAGGGGACAGGGGTTCGAGCCCTGGTCCGGGAAGATCCCACATGCTACGGAGCAACTAAGCCCGTGAGCCACAACTACTGAGCCTGCGCTCTAGAGCCCGTGAGCCACAACTACTGAAGCCCGCGTGCCTAGAGCCCGTGCTCTGCAACAAGAGAAGCCACCGCGGTGAGAAGCCCACCCACTGCAACAAAGAGTAGCCCCCGCTCTCCACAACTAGAAAAAGCCACGCACAGCAAGGAAGACCCAACGCAGCCAAAAATAAATAACCAAAATAAATAAATTTATAACAAGGAAGAACCCTTCAAACTGTCAGAGATCACAAAACGAAAATCAAATAAGGTCTTAATTGCCCCTAGAAGCCAACCAATGCTATCAGGCCCATTCATAGGGCCTAAGTTGACATGAAGCCAAAGTAAGAGGCTTCTTGACCCTATAAACACTGCCAGGCTCTTCACAACCGTTCCCTGGGGGGGCCAGCTCTTTAGGACGGACTTTGTCCTAAGTTCACGCGGTAGGAACCTGGCAGATGACTGGTGGCAGCTGATGAGCCCTATGTTAATTACGTGCCTCTGACAAAGGTTCCCCCCAGAAGCAGCAGTAATCCCCCAGTTGCCATTATCCTATATGATATAACAGGGCCTTCTCTTTAGCTACAAAAGACAGTCTTCCATCTGAAAAACAGCAAGAACTCATGATGTGCAGTGAAAGCCATGGGAAGCGATATGAGAGGCAATGGCCGGATCAAAGGATTCTTCATACATGGGGCTCCTGACAAGCACCCACAGGCCTGAAATATTTCCCAGAGAATCTTGGCTTGGCAAAAGGAGCGCTGGAGTTACCTTTCAGACTGGGGAAGGGCGTGGTTTTCTCTCGCGCTCCTTTGGTAGGCAGTGTGAGATTTGAAAGACTGAAGCTCGTACTGTGGTTCCGATACAGACTGCCTGTCAAGGGGAGCGAGTGAGAGCACTGAGTCAGAGGGATGAAGAATCAGAGCGTTATGCTCCAATGACCGTATCATCATCTTCACCCTCCTCCTTTTCAAATGCAATCCCAGAACCTCTGACCTCGCTGAGAAAGGATCACGCCTAACTCGGGGCAAACAAAGGGGGCCACTGCCAGGACTGCTCATAACCCAGTAACAACTTTCTCTGACGGCTTCCCACGATAACATCCAAGTCTCTTCTCTACTGCTGACCCAGCATGAACGCTGGCAGTTAACGTGCTTCCGGTCTGATGTTGGTGCTGTCCCTCCTGGGCTTCTAAACTCACCATCACAATTATCTCCCAGGTCGGCTTTCCCCGGTCCCTAGTCTGTCTTTAGTCTTTAACTGACAACGCCCCTCATTTCTGGTAATTTTCTCTACGCACAAGTCAATGTCACATAGATTTCAAGGCGCGTTGATGAAAAAGTCCTTTCCCAGGCAAAGAAGATATTAGATATATACCCAAGTCAAATTTGACCAGAATATTTCCACAAAATATATGTACAAGTGTATGCTTTTTAATATAATGATTATTTTTCAGTTAACAGCTAGCTGTCTTACCTGAAACAGACTAAAACCTCCAGGTATAAAGATAACGACTAATCTGTCCCTGTTCTTCGTTGACCTCCCCTGAAAATACCTTATTCAGTGTCACCCAAACGACCTTATCCGGAGCTTGATAATGCCAACCCAGCCCTATATCTGAAGCTCTAAGCCATACCTGCCATGGTCAGGCCCTGCTGGAGCGAAGATGGGACAGAAGCGTGAGAGAGCTGAAGGCACTTACTGGCAAAAGACATGATGCCCCCGAAGCCCTCAGTGCTGTTGTTGGAGACGGTGGAGGTGGGCGAGCTCGCTCGGGAGTCTGACTCTGCATCTGAGTCACTTGCCAGTTTCAAGCTGTTGGGCCGCAGCAGCTTTTGAGCCCTTGAACGCACAGTGGCACCTATAAGCCCCAGGCAGGGGTACCTAATCTTGGGTGTGTGGGCCTGATGCTACACTGCGGTCACCTCTCCCTCCCCACAATTTCTAAATGCCTAGATCAAAGCACGACCCTCTGGGGACGCAGGACCATGAGAGCCTTCAGACTGCTCAGACTTTCTGGTTAACCCTCGCCCAGGGTCCACTGTAGTGAGGTCCTTCAGTCACCCAACTAGAAGGCAACCCCAGGCTCTCACCGATTGCCACTGACATGTTGGCTGAATCGGGGAGTGTAACTTTCCCCCTGCTCATCATCATCTTCCTCAGGGGGAAAGCCATACTGGGGCTCGAAGTATGGATTATCATAGGTTCGCCGGCGCACTGACCCCTCTCCAATTTCTGTCTGACGCCTGTCCACGTTCACTTTGCCAGTGCTGGGAGGCACGCTGGGGAGGGACTTGGAGACGCCTACTGCTGCCTTATCATCCATCTCCGTTGAGTCGGCAGGTTCCTAGGGGACATATTAAATAGAAAGGAGTCACCTGGTGCCCTGTGATGCCTTCCTATGTTCTCAGTTCAAGCCAGGCCTGTCAGGTTGCTAGCCTAAGGGGTATGTGAGAAAAGACCTTTGTTATACCCCTGTTCTCTATCTCCACAAATTATGCAAAGGGGATCTCGGCTAACCCCTGAACAAAGCTGGATGTCCTTCTGGGGTCAAACTGTATCTCACAGGCTCTAAACTATAGGATCTACGGAGAGGAAGAAGGGGGAAATGTGGAGAAAGTAGTAAATTAAGTGAATAGCTTCATCCTAGCTTCCCTAACAGAGCTGAGGCCCACGTCCCAAGTAACAGTCTTCACTTAACCACTCCTCCAAGTCCTCACGTACAGAACTGGCTCCATGGATAACAGTGCTGGGGCTACTGCTGGCGGTGGTGCTGGAGCTGGAACGCAGAGGGGGGTTTTCCTGAGAGTTCTCGCTGTCTGGGCCAGGTTCCTCTGCTTCCTTCTGGCTCTGGAGCTCATCAATAGCTACCTCACTGGCATCCCCCAGTGCCGCGTGTGTCAGAGGATCCACGTCTGCCAAAACCCAAGGATTATGTGTATGGCTGATTCACTTTGCTGTACAGTAGAAACTAATACAACGTAGTAAATCAACTATACTCCAAGGACTTCCCTGGTGGCGCAGTCGTTAAGAATCCCCCTGCCAATGCAGGGGACGTGGGTTCGATCCCTGGTCCGGGAAGATTCCACATGCCACGGAGCAACTGAGCCCGTGCGCCCACAACTACTGAGCCTGAGCTCTAGAGCCCGCGAGCCACAACTACTAAGCCCCCGAGCCACAACTACTGAGGTCACGTGCTGCAACTACTAAAGCCTGTGCGCCTAGAGCCTGTGCTCTGTGACAAGAGAAGCCACCGCAATGAGAAGCCTGCGCACCGCAACGAAGAGCAGGCCCCACTCGCCGTAACTAGAGAAAGCCCACGTGCAGCAACGAAGACCCAATGCAGCCAAAAAGATAAAATAAAAATAAGTCTACTCCAATTAAAAATTAATTAAAAAAATTTTTTTAATTAAAAAAAACAACAACAAGGATGGCAGGTACAGACCATACCATCACAGAACCCCAAACCCTGTCCCAAGCTGGCCAATTTCTCCAAGTACACTTACTAGGAGTATCACCATTGATGTCACATTTCATCATCTCACTGACAAAGTCACCAAGGGAAGAGTAAGAAGAGCTTGAGTCATCATAATCCATACTATCACTGCCGCTGCAGAGTGAAGAGCAAAAAAAATAAAACAGAAAGAAGGGGCAGGGAGGAGAATCAGCATCAGGAAAAATAAACAGAGGAGCACTCTTAACTCAAGGCCAGGGAGCAAGATAAAATAAGGACGCAAAACAATCAACCAAAATATAACCCAAGGCTTCAAGGACTGATGTCTAAATCCTATGAAATTCTGCAGTTGTGCTAAATAACGGCTAGCAAGAGCCTCTTAGACTTCAAGAACTGTCTTGCTGCCATAAGGGGCTGCTCACCTGTCATCAGTAGGGTCAGAGTCAGAGTCGTGCTCCGGCGGCACGCTCAGCGCCTCGGCCAGGTGGGAACTGCTGTCATACACTCGATAGTGGACAGGCTGCAGCTGGTGGGTGTACCACTTCGGCTTGTCGCCTATCAGGGCTGGATCGAATGTGTCTACCCACGGAGGAAAAAAGGAGAGAGTCAGCAATAAGGGAAAAAATCATTCAAAACCTAAAAGAAAGGTGGGAAAAAGTCTAAAGCAAAATCAGAATGGCAGGGGCAGGTGGAAGATTAGAAAGGGAAAAAGCAAAGGGAAGAGCCATCAGGAGGACAAACGCAGAAGGAGGGGCAAAGCAGAGGTAGGTGGACTCACTGTTGTGAATCCGCTGAAAGGCATAGTTGGTGGGGTTGAGGATCCATTCTCCAAAGTACTCCACAGCCTGAGTCCTGGCCAGTTTCTCAGCAAAAGGAGTCTGCCGGGGACGTGAGGCTAGAAAGGAGCCAGCTTGGAAAGCTACCACGGGCCGGGGGAAGAGACGCAGGGTACGCGTGTGCATCTGAAAGCCCTGCAGCACGTTGGGGGAGTTGAAGAAACGGACCATGGCCACTCTGGGGAAGAAGGGGATGGTGAGATGACCTGAGTCCCTCGCCCTGCAGAGCAAGGATCCCGACGATCCGAGGCCTCAGACCACCTCCCACAGTCATCATTTAATGGGCTTCCAACAGCAAGGGGAGAGGTATCTCAAAGAATCCTCAATCCCCTTCTTCACACAAGGTCTAAGAGGCCTGCGAGTATGATTATTTCTTCTGTTTGCTTTTACTAAGGTGGCAAATGTAACCAAATATTATATACATTGTATACATAAAGAACCTCTGGCTCAGGGAAGTAATCTGCCCCAAGGTCACTGAGTGAGCAGAGACCAATTTAAGAGCTTGTGACTGTGGGGATGGCTTGGCTGTACCTGGTTGCGACATCCACAGAGTCCACATCGTTGCCATAGATGAGTGGGTTGAATTCAGTGGAAGGTGTAGACTGCAGGTCATTAGAAGGCCTTCCCAAGAGAAGAGGGATCTCCTGGCCTTCGTGGAATTTCTCCAGATTGAGGATGGGCTGGGTGTTGAGACTCATGCTGGCGAGGGCCTGCGGAACAATAAGAAGTCCCTCAGAGAAGGCAGGTTTCTGGGGCAGCCAGCCAACCTCAATTCCTAGAAAAGAACCTTCATCTTTGAAACAAAAATCCAAATATTTTAACCTTTAGAAAACAATCTGAATTATGAAATCTTCAGCTTAAGCCAATCTGACTCAAGGCAACGATCTAAACCTGAAGTCCGAGGCAACAGCTTTCAAATTTGTTTTAGCTACAAAATCTTGTTTTTCAATTGAAATCTATGTAGAAATATAAACAATCGAAACATGTAAAAGTAAAGCTTCTCTGAAGGACATAAGGAACCCAGAGCCTCAAATGCTCGGGGGTCCCAACCTAAATCAACCCTCAGAGGCTCCATGGGGCAGTCTGAAAACCACTGGTCTAGCCCAGCAGTGTTTCTTAAATGTTAATGAGCATAGGAATCACCTGGGGATGTTGTCACAATGCAGATTCTGATTCAATATACTTGAGGTGATTCTGCCCTTTTAACAAGCCCAGGTGATGCTAATGCTGCTGGTTCGTGGACCACGCTTTGAGTAACAGGGGTCAGGATACAGGATCTGTGAGCCCAAAAATCTTAGCTCCTACAAACATTTAAACTCCAATATCATATATCAACCTCTCCATCTCATTAGTCATACTAAAGCAATCATCAAGAATGAAAAACACAGCAAAGGAAGACAGCTAGAGAACTTTCTGAACTTGCAATCCACACCGGACTCTGTAGTAACAAGATATCATATTACATCAGTAGTGATGAAGCAAGTGAAAGAGAGAGAAGGATAATACAAAAATCACCCATTTATATCCAAACAGATTTCACCTAGAGGTATTTCTTTCTTCTTCTTTTAAAAAAATTATTTATTGATTGATTTATGGCTGCGTTGGGTCTTCATTGCCGCGTGCGGGCTTTCTCTAGCTGTGGTGCGCGGGCTTCTCATTGCGGTGGCTTCTCTCGTTGCTGAGCACAGGCTCTAGGCGCACAGGCTTCAGTAGCTGTGGCACGTGGGCTCAGCAGTCGTGGCTCGTGGGCTCTACAGCTCAGGCTCAGCAGTTGTGGCACACGGGCTTAGCTGCCCCGTGGCACGTGGGATCTTCCTGGACCAGGGCTCGAACCCGCATCCCCTGCATAGGCGGGCGGATTCTTAACCGCCGCACCACCATGGAAATCCCCACCTAGAGGTATTTCTAAGAACTGAGACAACACAGACAGAGATTCCTGAAGACCCTTCAAATGACAGATTCCTAAAAAGAAATACAGAGCTATCTACTGGTGGTCCTACATAACACATACAGCAGCGCAGAGGACCAGGGCCTCATCACACTTTACCTTCAGGTACTGTGTTCAGCATGCAGAAGAAGAAGAAAATCAATCAATGAAAAATGTATTTAAGGGTTTTTACTCAGAGAAAGGAATTTTTGAAGAAATGATTCTGTAGGGACCAGAGATCAATTCAAGAGGAAACCATAAAAGGAGCCAGATTATCCAAACTACTGACTCCCTCCTGTAACACTGAGAATGCTCCAAGGCCATTAAGAATGGCAGATGGGACAAGCAGCGGAAAGTGAAGGGCTGTTTTATACAGCATTACAAGGATGAGAGGGTGGGAGGGGGCACACAGTGAATTAAAAGGAAGGTAAAAAGCCCTTTCTGAGATTCACCCTGCAACCCAGAAATGGGATACATCTCCTTTTAAGCCCACCCAAGGCTAAGAAAATCTACTCCACTTGAAGTCTGAAAGGAAACTGGCTCTTACAATAAGAGCTGTCTGCCTACAGCAGTCCTATAGCTGCTTGCTTTTCTTTTCTTTTCTTCATTCTTCACCTACCTGTTTTAAATGTTTTTTCAACTCTAGTGATTCTGGTTCTGGAAGGATAGGCAGCACTTCTGCATTGGTGGGGGCAATCACCTGCACCAGAAGAAAGATAAAAGGCATGACCTTAGAATTAGCTGCTCCAAAGTTTCTCTTACATAAAGGTAAGTAACAAGAATAGGAGGTTATATATACGGTATTATTATATATATGCAAACACATATATTATATACACACGTATAAAATACACACATACACGTGTATATGACACGTATACACACCTGAAAGGAAATATTATACCTAAATGTTATTGGTGACTATCTCTAGATAATAGGATCATAGTTTTTACTGACTTCTTTATACTTATTTGCATTTTCTAAAGTTTTACAATGAACACACATAAGGGCTACCTACCAAAGTCTGAATGCACTCACACTGCAGAATGTTCATATACTTTTTTAAAGTCTGCCATTTCTTACTAGAAACTACACTCCCAGAAAGCCATTAGATGACCTACACCATAGTAATGATCCTGCAACCACAACTGCCCTACTGCTCTTGGAAGATGTGGGGAAGCATTTAACTCCAGCAAAACTAAATCTTATAATTCTTTGAGTCCTAACCAAGGCTTATTAAGCCAATAAAGTAAAAGCAGTATTTTTTAAAAAGTTGTTTCAATGAGTCTCATAACAGCAATCACCCACAAACTTAGGAACTTCCTGGGAGTAATCTAGAAAAAGAGAACACAATCCTATTCTAGACCCTACAATGCCTCAGACAAGAGCCTCACCCTACTGCTGTCCAGATCCACTAGCCATACGTCATCAGGCATTTTGAAGTCCAGTTTGTAGAGGAAGAAGCTGGCAGGGACCCCGATGATGTACGGCGTCGGAGCCAACAGCAGCTGTGGAAAAGACAAGAAACAAAACCAAAACCAACTGCGATCACACACTGAGTCACGGTTTTTCTAGACAAGGAAAACGCAGGTCCACAATCCCTCTTCCAAATCCTTGAAGGTAGATGTGTTTCAAAGTCCAGAATTTTTCAGATTTTAGAAAAGTAATAGTGCATATTCTACATATTATGTAGCACCTGCAGTGGTGTAGCCAGAAGCCTATAATCATTGTATTAACTGTGATAAATAAAAAACATAAACAGCATAGGTTTTGCCACCAGATCAGTTCAGATTTTGTAGACAAATAAGTTATAACAAGGAATTCAGGACGAGTACTGATTTACAACTTCTCTGGGCATTGAGCCTTCGCCCTCAGAGCTGGACAGAGTTAGAACAGAGGTGACAAAGCCAGAAGACACCTTGAGACTCACCTGTTCTGCGGACGCCATGCAGGTGGGCAGCAGTGGAATAACAGGAAACATATACTCCAAGGGATAAATCATTGCCACAAATGCCATCACAGACATGGAGAGTGCGTTGTAGTCTCGGGACTGCAGCACCACCTGCAACGAGCCACACCACAAGGGTTACCTGACCGGAGAAGGTCTGTGAGAAAACTGCTTCCCACACTACAATTTAGTTTCTATTTCACCAAGTCTACGGCTCTGGGAGCTTAGTTTCCACACTTATCACTGCCTCACACCCCATCCTGCCTGCCGCCTCCCAGCACAAGCACTGCAATAATTCTCCCTTGAATCACTCCTTGTCATCCTAGTTCTTGTACCCCCAAATTCCAGGGTCACTCATTGGAACAGAACGACTGAAATTTTCAGAGAGTTAGGCTGGTATAGTTAAGAAGAATTCAAATGAGTGTCAAGCCCTCTGAATATATCCCACACGATACTAGTACCTTAATTCAACCCACACCAACTGAGTACCTGTTGTATACCTGGTATCGTGTTATCTCCTGGAGACAAAATGATGCAAAAGATGTAGTCCCTATCCTCAGAGAACTCATGGGTCTAGCCTCTGCCACATTTCAAAGCCCTTTCCCTAGAACAGTGTAGAAAGCTGGCCCTCTCACCTTGTGCTCTAACAGGATGCAGGTTAGCACCTGAAGACAGGCATCCACACCCAGAAGTTCCAAGGGAAGGTGCAGTGGGAAATCCACTAGGGTGAATCGAGAGGGGTCTGGAAGCGCAAAGGTCAGAGCTTGCTGGAGCTCCTGGGGCAGGACCTCAATGTCCACTCGCTTCTGCCCTGAGACGGGTACTGGGGAGCGCAGCAATCGATAGATCCAGGCCTCAATCTCTCGAAGGTCGTGCAGAAGGGCACTTGACTTCTCCTCCACTAACAACGATCCAGTAAAGATGCGCCACATGGTGTCCCTGAGCAGCAGACAGCAGGAAACAGACACATAAGCACTAGGAGCTGACACCCCACTGCAGCCCAACGTAACCGTAGAGGGTCTAATGACAGAAACTGGAGGAGCCCACCCTTTGGTCTCAGCTAGGATCACAGGGTACACATACGAATAATGACAAGTGCAAAAATGTATACATAGCAAGACTTAATGTCCTGCCCATCATGAAACACCAAATTCCTCAGCATCACTCCAAACATGATTGTGGAAGGAAGTCTAACTCTGCAGTAGTCTCTTGCTTAGCACGGACTAACACAAAGTGCTCAAGGAGGTCTGAAGGACCTCAGGCTTTAGAGGAAAATTCCTACGCCCCTCACAAGCCAATTACACCTCAACTCTAGATGCCGTCCCTCTCTTCTGAGCATCAGCAGAGAACCGTACCTTTGTATGCCTCGAGGGATGCCCAGTTTCTTGCCCAGCAGTCGCTCACTACAGCAGTCCACCAGACGTTTGAGGGTGTACAGACACTCTCGGAAGGTGGAGAAGAAGGGGTAATGGCTGAGCACACACAGGGACGTCAGAGTGCTGTTGCGGGAACGGCTCTCCGCCTTGGCCCGGTGTTTGCCCCGAGGAGACTGGTTCACATCCGGGGTAGAGTCGGCACTGGGAGGCTGCAGGGACGGGCCACTCTCCGAGCTCTCGGTGCCAACCTCTTCTGAGATGCAGGTGGCGTGGGGTCCTTCCTTCCCACGGGACCCTGCTCCGGCCTCCCCCTTTTCCTTAGGCACGCGCTTTTGGAAGGAGCGGTAGAAGTTAACACAGATGCCATAACGCGTGACTCCGGTGTCCTTGTCGGTGAGAGTGAAGACAAAAGAGGTGTCCTCACGCAGGCTCATGCGCCGTTGTCGCACACTCAGGCAGCCCTCCGGCTGGCAGAAGAACACGACATCCGGGGGCAGGGGAAACTCGGCGTGATCCTCTAACGGGTATCGCCGTAGCAGTTCTGGAGTCTGGGCCACGCTATCACTGCTCGGGTGCCTGGAGAACAGAAAGACAAATTCAGCAGCCTGAAGGGACAGAACGCTCTTTCAAATTTTAACCACAGTCAAGAAATAAATGCTCTTTTGGATAAAGAAACCTAGCTGCCGGACCTTGGAAAACATGCCACATTTAGCTGTAGGCTAAATGAGGTCTGTGCTGCCATGAAGATGCCCACCCTGAAATAAAAGGAAAGTGGCGACAATAAAATTATCACTAACACTTTGAGATGACTAGCATCTTTCAAGGTGTATTAGCTAATGAATTCCCAAATCAGCATATGTAGAGAGAGAAGGAGCACAATGTACTTTTCCTTTGTACGAAATAAGGAAACTGAAGTGTATAGAGTATATTTGCTCAAAATCACAAAGACGCTAGTTAAGAGCAGAGTTTTGTTCTGTCTCTGTTCCTCCAGGCCAACACTCTCAATCTACCTGTTTTGTTTCCCTTATTGGCAGCAAGGTTCCCATCAGGGTGAAATAATAGAAGAAGAATGAGATATGCAGGGCTTCCCTTAACCTTCCCACAGGTTAAGACTCTGTGCTTCCAATGCAGGGGGCAAGGGTTCAGTCCCTGGTCAGGGAACTAAGATCCCATGTGCCGCATGGTCCAGCCAGGGCCGGGGGGGGGGGAAGAATGAGATATGCAAAGCAACGTGGAAATGGGGAAGGGAACTCATCACAGATTTTGTGGCTATCCCAGATGACAAGACAAAAATCAGTCACTTCTTGGTTACCTGGCCCCTACGATCACTAGGTAGTCAAGTAACCGAGGACAGGACTTCTTCTTTTGCACCATGGTTCCAATTCATCAGCTCATCTCAGAGAAACTTCAAGGCACCAAGCATGGAATCAATGTTCCCAGGAGGAATTCTGATATTATCTGAAAATCCAAGTCTAATAGGAAAAAAGTACTGATAAGATCCATTGCTGTGCCTAAGGGACTCATCCCTCTCAGCTGCATCCCAGCCAGGGACATAGGTCAGAAGATCTTCCATTTTAGTACTAAAGATAGGAGAACATGACACTTTTCCTAGCCTAGAGCTCTGTCCAGGCTTATGAGCTCACAGAGTCAAATGTCAAGAAGTAAGATAAATAATGGCTCACCTCTCCGTCCCTACAAACCAGTTCATTTCCAGCCTCACCCCTGGGGCTGTTTCTGTTTCTGAAAAACAGGCCTAGTCAGTCTAATCTGGACTCAGTTATTATGATAACAAAAATTAAGTCACTTTCAGGACTGCTCCAGGGTGGATCAGAATCAAACCAGACTCCCTAATCAGAACTAATCTGCACTCCTGGCTCTAGGTGGAAACCTAATTATTCTCTATTCCAACATTCTGCATTCGGCTTGATGTGAAATTACCACATAGTCTATACAGTTAATTGCACTCCGACAGTTACAACAGCTGGCTACTCTACCCCACGCGTTCTCAAATGAAGAGTATCTATGCCCCAATTGCTTCATCTAAACCATTTTACTCCCCTCTTCAAGCAAGAAAGGGGCCCAGCGGCTACTGCTACTAGCTCTGCCCTTGGTGCTGAATCACAGTCTTCCCTTATATTCTGGTCCCAGGATTCGAATTAGTAATACAATATACACAGATGAGGCCTTGTCCTTCTTTATCTTACAGAGATGAAGAATTAGATGCAGAAATAACAGTATTCCTGCAAGGACAGGGAGAGGTGCTCAGAGGAATTTCTAAGCCATAGTCCCAAAATCAGAAAAAGCTTACATGTCTTAACTGTAATTTATTTCCTGTTGGGTCTCCATACACTCCTCTAAATAAAATGTTTCACTCCACGACAAGGTTACTTTCAGTGCTTCCGGTATTCCCCCTCTGTGCTCCACACTAAGACCCTGTTCACTATACACACAGAGAGAATCCCATTACACTACACACACCCTCACTCTCTTCTCTGCTGCTGTGTGCACTCCCATACATACAATGTACACACTCCCTCTATGTTTAAGGCTCTATTTGATTTAGATGAGAAGCTCTATCTTTTTTCTCTCCTACTTATAAAAAAAAAAAAAAACTATTTACAACACCTCTCAAATCCTCAAAATACTTCTCCCTCCTTTCTCTTGCTCCCAATAGAGGACCTGCAGGTAATAGGATTCAGTTTTGTCTCCATAGCAACTCTGGCTCCAGCACTATTTATAGCAGAGTCACCGCCCCTCCCCTGCTTGGGGACCGCACAGCGCTATCAGCTGCTACTCCAGAGCTGGCCAATGCCCATAATAATTCATTCTCCTTGAATCTAGAGACACCTCTTCCACTGATAGCACTTACTAATTGTTAGGTTATCTTCTCCCCCATGTGCCTTTAGTTTGCACTTTGTCTTAATTCTGGATTTTGACAGAGATATCTCCTTTCTACACAACGAAAATGAAGTTCCCAAGCTTGCGAAATACTCATTTCTAGGCAACAGTACCACCCCAAAAGGCCTTTGGGACTCTCCACTGCTACGGACTCATAAGCCTACTGCAGAACATGAGGCATTGCAGTATGAACTGTTAGAGAGCAGAGTTCAGCTCCTCCCAAGCAGAACGAGAAGGGGAGGGAAACACAGAAATGAAATGGGAGATGGGTAAAAGCATAATTCATTCTCTAAAGAATTATATGGAAAATGCCTAGTGAGAGCCAAAGTATCTTAAAATAAAACAGAATTTACAGGACCAGAGCTCAAGGCTAAGCCTTAAAATATATGTTTATGTTGAAAACCAGGAGCCCTTTCCAAATAAAAATCTCAAAGATCACACCTGAAGCATCTTCTAATATATTAGGCATCAGGCCTCTATCCTTGGTGGGATCCCAGCCCCCTCTCCACTGAGAATCACCTGATAAAACTGAAATCATTATCATGCACTACAGTGCTCACCTCCCTCCAAAGCCACAAGGACCCAGAGATCTTGTGACTATTCTAGCCACTAGTGATAGGATGGATTTTTAGTCTCAATTTATATCTCATCAACAGCCACTGCCTTTGGTTTTTCAGATTGCAGAGATAACCAAGGCTTTTCTTCCCATTCTCTCCCCTCTCCCCTCCTCACGAAGACTCTAAATTCTCTCGCATTACCTATAACTCACTCTGTCTTCACATCCACCCACTCTGCCTCTTGCCTCAGCTACACTTACTAACGTATAGCTCCTCGTTCCTAGCCCGTATATTCCAAAGGCATCAAGCTCAAAACGCATACCTATCTGCTGAAGTTCTACACAACTACCATCCACTCCATCCACAGACCTTTAAATTATCTGTCTTTTCAGCTTACAAATGGCCACATTAACCAACCCTTTGGATTCGCCCCTCATTTTGGGCAGGATGTCATAGTAAAACCACAGGAACCAGAGAGCGATATGACATCTTTGCTGACGTGAGCACAACAGGAGGCTCTCTCCCCTCCACCGCCTCCCCAGGCAGTGACCTTGCAAGCGCATCAGCACAGACGGGTCCAGCGTGCGGAAGAATGAGAGTAAAGAGGCAGGCAATAGGCAGGGTTGGGGAAGAGGGGAGGGCAGGAACAGGAGGACTAATTTAGAGGTGCACGAGGATGGGGAGGGAAGCAGTTGCAGGAAAAACTGAACGGTGTCTCCACTCTCCAACAAGCCAATTTTGAAACACCAAATTTAAAAAAAAAAAATTTTTTTTTAAAGAACCAAACGTGCTTTTCAAACCCTAACCAAAAATAAGGCGCGCGGGTGCGCGCACACAAATACACACACGCACATACACACGCAGATATACACGCACACACACGAGCCATGTGGTTAGCACGGCTCGGGCCCCCGAGCTGGACAGCTCTGGCCGCCCCCTCACCTGCTGGACAGTTCTCCCCCGCCCCCGCCCCGGAACCAGGACCGCCCGCCAGCCCCGCAGGAATCTCGCCCTGCAGCCGCGAGCTGCGCCTAGGCTCAGAGCCCGAACCCCCTCGGCGGCCCGGACGCCCCCACCTCTAGCCCCACTCTCTTCCCTACGGACCCCTGCTGTCCCTCTCGACACCTACGCCCCCTCACACTCCTTTAGGGCCTCCTTAGAGGCCCCTTCGCCCTAGAGCCCCTGTTTCCTCCCAGAGTCCGTTTCTCCCGGGGAGCCTCGTCCCAAACACCCTTCCGGGGCCCCCAGCGGCCCGGACCCTCCTACCTCCCGAGCCTCGGGGGACCGGCCGTGTTCGGCCAGACGTCCCCCGGCAGCCGAGCGTCAGTCGCTCCTCGGCGCGGGCGCCGCTCGGAGCGCACGCCAGTTCCGCGTCTGCACCGTGAGCCGTGTTCCACTCCGACTCGGTGAAGGAGGGGGAGGCTGAGGGGCCAGGGGCCGGACCATCCACCCCGGGGGGACAGGGCTGCACCAAGCCGAGCGCTGCAGGGTGGAGCCGGACCTCGGGAGAGAGATGGCTACGCACACACCTATGCTTGTGGGAGTGGGAACGCGATGGGGAGCGCTGGGCCAGCCCAGCGCCTCTACGTGACAAGGGGGAGGACCCAAAGGAATACTTTTTGTTTGGGTTGCGCGCAAACATTTTAATTCGACACGGAAACAGAGCCCATTTCGATGAACTGCGGATGAATCTGGAAGCGACGTCTCAAGATAAGCTGCCCTAGGACTTTCTCACCGTTCCCCTCACCTCATCTACCTCCCCCGCTCGCGCTTTGGAAGTGCCCAGCCGCGTGGGCAGGAAAGCCTGCGGCCGCGGCGGTGGAGCCTACCAATTCAGGGGCGGCGGGGGGACTTGAGGCCGGAAGGCGCGGCCGCGGCATCTCCTCCACCCGGTGCGCTCCAAGGCAGGGGGCGTGAGCGGTGCCGCGGTGCGCGCTGGGAGAGGGAGTCCAGCTCTTCCGCGAGGCTAAACCCGGGACACAGCAGCCTACCCCTGGCCTCAGGGGACTTTTCTCGCTGTCCCCCAGGGCCTGCGGGCCAAGAGGAAGGATTGTTGTACCTTCTTAAGTATCAATGTAAAAACCAAGGCATTATACCCGCGCGCACGGCCACAGGTGCACGACTGAGGCGTTAGTTCCGAAAATCCAACACCCTCTCCCTCACAGAAAGGCAACACGATCCCACCGGGATCACTGAAGAGGGCCAAGGGCGCGTCCCAGCCTCAGCACTTCATTGACCCTTACATCGCAATGGGGCTGGTAAAAGGAGGTCCCCACTCACTGCCAAGGCTGTCACTTGTGACTTGTCTCCCTCCTCTGAGTCTGGAAACGGACCCGCAAGGACACAAGCTTCCCTCCTGTGTTGTCGGGCCCCACCCCCATTCCAGAAATTGGTTTCTCTCATTCTGAATTCGTTTTGGCCTTCCTGTACAAACAGTGCCAGGCCTATCGGTGAGGCAGCCCGGAGGCGTTTATGGCCAAGCCGCAGAGTGACAGTGGAGAATTTATCTTGGGGCCCTGTGGGGAAAACAGGAAGTGGTAGAGGCAGGATGGGCAGGGCCCTGGAGAACCTTGTGCAAAGTGGCCCCCAGGTTCATCCATTGGGCCCGGTTAGTACAGTCTTCACATGGAGCACCGTTTTACCAGGATCCCTACTACCCAGCAGCCACAAAACTCCCAACCCTTTGACTCTCCTTTAATGCCACTTGAGGATCTCCTTTGCCCAGCCCTCAGGAATGTTTGTCCTTCTCAGTCGGGTCCACCTCTAGGAGGCAGCCACCAGCCTCAGCCATCCAGCTCAGAAAACAGAAGACACAGCGGAAGATCGGTCACTCGTGCACATCCCAGATCTCAGAGAGCAGCGGGGGAAGCTTTTTATCCTGCAGGCGCAGCGCAAATACTTGCTCTGAATGGACACTGCTCAGTGTCCGGAGGTTCACCAGTTTCATTAGCATCCGTGGAAACATGAGTCGGTCCTGGGAAAGAAGGACAAGTACAGCCTTTGTCTCTCCCCAGGGAAGGGGAGCAAGGGTGGGGGGGTTTGTGGGAGAGGTAGAGAATTGTCTGTGCACGATGTAGTCAGGGAGGGATTCTTGAAGGGAAAGTAGTTGTGTCAGGGGATGAGCCTGTGGAGAGGAGAAAGAGGGCACAGTGGGGAGACTCACATGGGGGTGGTGGATGGAGACGTAGGCATGCAGGGCCTCCACATATGTGTGTTGCAGCCTCTCTACCTGGAGCTGGTCCTGCACGTTGGGCCGGTCTATAGGTCACCAACAGAGTTGAGTAGCAGGTCTGGCCAGGGTCTTATTTCCATACCCCAAATCACAACCAAAAAATAGGGACATGCCCTACCCAACCTCTCCCATCCCAAAGTAACACAACAAGGGCCTCCACCCCCACGATTCTTGCCCTATGGGGCCTGCAGCCCTCTTTGGTGTGAGTCTCTTGCTCGTTTTCCCTCTTGCCCCTCCTCCACACCTGCAGAGAAGATGCTGATGGCAATGAGCAAGGCAAACTCAGCATCATTTAGTTGCAGCTCATTCATGGCTCTGGAGAACTCAAAGATGGGGTTGATGAACTCCACCTGCAGCCCTGGGGAGGAAGAAGAGAGGCTGGGTTGTGTGGCACGGGCAGCACTGCTCAACTGAGGAGACTACCAGCCACTCAGTAAGAAGTCTCCAGGGCTCTGCTGTATAACCTTGGGGAAGTTTCTTAACCTCTCTAAGCCTCATCTGTGAGGCGGGAATCATATCTGAACTTATAAAACTGTTGTGATGGTTAAATGATAAAGCATACAGACCACCTTGCACTGCACCCAGCATACAGACAATAATTCTGTTAGAATTCTTCTTAGAATGCTTGAGGGCCCCACATTACTAGAAATAGAAGCAACCCTTATGTTTGTTTATAAAAAGACTGCTTCACTGGCAATTGGCCTTACCTATTTGAATACTAACGATACATTTCTTGTTTCACATCACAGGGGAAACAAAGCAATGTGGTTGAGGGTGTGGACTCTGGGTCAGACTCCCTGGGTTTGAGTCCTAGCCCTACCATTTACTAGGCTGTGTGACCTTGAGTAAGTTATTTAAGCTCTCTGGGCCTTGGTTTTCCCATCTCTAGAATGGAGATAATAATAGCACCTACCTCATACTGGGTCCTTAGAATAACGAGTGGCACATATGGTAACTCCATGTAAGTGTTTGTTAAATAAATAATAAATTTAAAAAATAGAACCAGCCTTCTTACTGAGGAGACCGGAGTTCAACAAACCATGACCTGAAGTGGTGACATCTAGAGAACACTTCTCCCAAACACACTGTCAAAGTCTCCCCACCCCATGCCATCCCCTAGTTTTCTCAGATGTCTTTTAGCAACCATCTGCTAACTTTTCCATTCCAGGCTTCTTGATTAGTCACTTCCTGTGCTTTCACCCCGATGTTTATCAAGTGTGTGTTGATCCACTTAATGGACAAGCCCCATTTAGAAAGCATTTCTTGGTGAGGTGTCCACGCCCCCTGCGAGGGTCGGCTACTGCTCGCTGAGTGGACGCCCCCAGTGTGATCGGTTCACATCGTTAGTCACCCACGCGAGCAGCATATGGTAGTGGAAGTAAAGGAGGAGGGAGAACTGACCAAAGAGCAGCCCTGTCTCTTCTCCCCGCACTGAAAAAGTGAGAAATGAAAAACAAACATGATGACATAAAAACTGCTTATATAAATGAATCCATAAATAGATACAGATTCAGACAGCACAAGTCCGCAAGTGCTGAAGGAACACGCGGACATGAGAACAGGGAAGAGTTCAGAAAGGAGGATGTTATGAAGGAGAAGGCCGTGGTTAAGAAGGACTGGGGTAATAACCATCTGGGGAAAAGGTGATTGGGTAGAGAGAGGGGGCAGGACTGGGCTTTTAAAGCTGGAAAAAGTCATTACATCACTCCTATTAGGTGCCTATACATTCAGGCAGCACACGGGGCACTACAGAAGGCAAGAGGTGTCAACACAGCCCTGCCGTACCCTATAGTGAAGGGAGGCCTACCTAGAAAGCTCACTGGGTGGCCTGTGATGGGACAAGAGCTGGCCTGAGTCACCGGAAACCTCTGTGAGCTCTGCACTGGAAACCAGTATTCTCCAAACCCGAGGATGGAGTCAGCATGAGCCACATTTCACAGACCCACTCACTCAGGTGTTAAACCACCAAGTCTCTTGTTCAGCCTCAGTCCTGTCCCTCCGAAACACCTTCCACCTCCCATCCTTTCCCAGCCCTCCTCCCACAACACAAAGCAACCATTGAATATGAGGAAGCCAATACTGCTTAGCCTGCAAGCAAATGTCAGATAGAGAACAGCATTGTGAACTAATTCTTGGAGAAAGTACTCCAAGATACTCCAAGATGGGGATAGAAGCGTTCACTCTTATCCTAAAACTGCCTCATCTGGGCACATCTGCCATGTTTTAATGCCAATTCCATGGCTACTCGGAAAGCACAGCTGAAGAAGAGGAAATCGGTCCACATGATCCTTAAAGAGCACATCTGAGAAAGATTTTTCAATTTTGACTACTAAAAGGCTTGGTGAGGTTTTCAAGTTTCTTTTCCTAGCTGTAAAGTCTTTTCTTCAAGCAAAATATTATTCAGAAGCACAATGTATAACGCAGATTTAAATGGAGTTTCTGGTTTGGCTAAAGTTAGGGTGAAGGACGTTTTTCTTCTAAGGTGACACTTCCATGGAAATCCCCCCTCAGGTTCCTGGAAACACAGTTTGAGAACCACTGGCCTGATGCAGCAGAGGACAGGAATCTGTCTGGGGCAGTTAGGGGAGACCTATCAGCAATCCAACTTTCTGTCTTGGAAAAACAAGTGGATCCTTCCCTCTGTAGCCACTCAAACCCTGGGCCTGTAGCTCTGTAGTCACTATGGGCCCCATGACAAAATGCATCTGTTCATCCAACCCGGTCCCTTTGTGATCTCAGTTCTCACCTGCTTTGGCAAAGTCTTCCCGGTTATAACTGAAATCCTTGAGGAAGGTAATACTCTCACTGCCAGGGTTGTACCTCCGAGATGTCTCCAGAAGCATCACCTGCACACAAATATTGGGCTGGTCTCGGCCCAGGGCACCTTCAAGGGAAGGTCGAGCCCCTCATCCCTACTTCCCAGTGCATGTGGCTTCCCAGCTGTCTGGCGGGGGGCCCCTCCCACAGACATCCCGCTCTGGTCCTCCCTTCACCCTCGGCCTTGCCAGCCACCTCAATTGCAGAGGTCTTCAGGAGGGCAATCTGGTCCTCCCGGCTGAGCTGCAGGAAGCCCGGCAGCTGTTTGGCAAAGTCAACGATCTCCTGCACAGAGACAATGGCCAGCTCCGTGAAGTGGGCAAAGCGTTGCTGACGGGCCTCCCGACTCTGGGGATCTGGTGCCATGGGCCAAGGCTACCCCGAAAGGCAAGGAGGAAAGAAACAAACCACTCTGAGTCAGGCATCAAGAAGCCAGCTGGTGCTCTGGGCACAGCGACCTCTCCCCAGGCCCCTCAGGTACCGTGACTCGAAGCCGGTCTGAGAAGGAACGTCTGTTACACTGCTGCTGGGCAGCCACCAGCTTCTCAATCATGCCCAGCTGCTCCGGGCTGAGCTGGGGCAGGACTTGGGGCGGAGAGGAAGCCCTCGGGGGCACGGATGTGGCCTGAGCCTGTTCCTCCTCTTGCCGCTTCAGTTTCTTCAGACGGATCTGTTCTTCTGACAGAACACCTGAGAACAGAGCCAGATGTGAGGAGGGGAGAAGAGGGGGAGACAGGAAGTGGGGATGGGGCAGAGCCGTAGTTTGAGCCTCCAGAAAAGCAGAGAGTGTTAGGTAAAGACAAGGAAGAGATTTTAATCCACACTTAGGGACCATGTAGCAAGGCCCACAGGCTCAGCTGCCTTTCTGCCCCCAGACCCTGGCACCCAGACATGCCCTCTTCCCCATCGGCCTAACCACACTCCTCCCCCAGCTTCAGTCCCCAGACACTCACACTCCTCCCGCATGCCAGCCTGGCGGCATTTGCGAAGGCGGCACTCCTGGCACTTGCGACGCATGTAGGTGTCCATGGGGCAGTGGCCCCCACTGTGGCAGACGTAGCGCGCCCCTTTGATGACACTGCGGCGGAAGAATCCCTTGCAGCCCTCGCAGCTCAGCACGTTGTAGTGGAAGCCGGAAGCCTTGTCCCCACACACACTGCACAGCTCATTCCCCAGCATTTTGGGGGCTGGCCCCTTTTTCCGCTTTTGTGGACGAAGCTCTGGGTACAGGAAAGAGCCTTAGTGTTCTTCTTCAGGGAAAAGGCCAGGTGCCCAGCTGGCCACTGCCCTGAGCACTCAGTGACCTTCATTTACTTCACTGTACAAAGTCTATCCAGTCTCTCTATTCTAAGAAAGTAGCTCTCGTATGCAAAGTGCTATTTATGTCCTAGGTACTGTCTGAGCCCTTTATACGCACTGATCCTTACAACCATAAGAGATAGGTACTCTTGTTATTTCCATTTTACAAATAAGGAAAATGAGGCTCAGAAAGGCCTAAGAAACAAAAGTTACACTCAGATCGCTTAGGTCTAGTTGACTCCAAAGCCTTTGGACTTAACCATGATCTTATAAGGTAAAGAGCCCTGAAGTTACCCCTCCCGGATCCAGGGAGCCCTTACCTCCTCCAAATCCAGCAGCTCCTCACCTGTGGACTCTGGAGGGGCCTCCACCCCGGGGAGCAGGGCTGTGGGCTCTGTTGCCTCCAGCCCCACCCGTGAAGTGCCCCCAGCAGACTGGGGTGTGCTAGATTCCTCCCTGAGGATACAGTTGCTGCTTCCCAGAGGCTGGCTGCTTGCATCTCGTGCATCTGGCTCCCACAGCTCCACTGCACAGTCTGAACCCCGAAAGAGAGGCACAAGGGCGTCTCAGGTCCCCAGCATTCTCCTGGGAAACTGCAAACTTATCTCCACCCATAGAGGGCAGTAAAACTTCGGCTCCGGCTTTGGGACCCTGCGATTTGTGTGGGCTCTAGGGCTAATCACTTGTAGTCCCCTGCACCTCAACACCTTAAATAAGGATGTTAACCTTTGTCGCCTTTCGGGGCTGAAGTGCATCCATCTCAGAGATCAGACAGAACTCTTGAAAGCCAAGCTGGATAAGCATTGGACGTGCCAAGCCTCCCCAGCAGCAAGCCCGGATTGAGAAGGACGGACGAGTATCTGCAAGGGCCAGGCACCAGAACCAGGGCAGAGATAGTGTGGGCAGAAGGAGGCAAGCAACACCAAGAGTAGCTCTGGACTGCTCTCCAGGGAAGGGCAGAAGGTAGGTAGTGAAGGAGGCTGATTCCCGCGGGAGGAGAGGAGTTGGGGCCTGGGCTCAGGGGAGAGGGCTGGAGTGAAGAAACTTACCAGGAGAAACATCAGGCACAGGGGCCTCCAGCCACAAAGACATCTCTTCCTGGAGCCCTGGACATTACCAAGGGACTGTCCTGCAGGAATGGTCCAGGTTACACTCTTCCCAAACTGGGTTCCCTCCCCTCCTGATCCTGCTTTTTGTTTGTACTCACATATCAGCTAACATTTACTTGCCATATATGTGTCAGCCTGTGCTAAGGCTTTCCATGCCTTCCTCACAATATCCCTATGAGGTCAGGGCTATTCTCAAGACCAATTTACAGATGAGGAAACTGGGGTACAAAGACATTAAGAAAATAGCCTATGGGCACACACTTAGGCAGTGGTAGAGCCAAGACTCAGACTCTGGTCTCTCTGACATCGAAGTCTGATTTCTTGGCTACCATGCCACCTTTTCTCCCCAGGACACCCTCCAGGCCATCAGGGAATGTTTGGGCACAACTGCCCCGCTTCTGTCAGAGCCCCATCCCCCTCACTCTAGCACTGGGGACCGCCAAAGTTGGGCAGAACCAGGACATGTGATCGAGGCTCCCTCCACCCAGTGAAACACACTGCTGGTTAGACAACCTCACTCCTGCCACCTTCCAGGGTCCCAAGACAAAACTCTTGCCTCCAGAAGTCACCCCAATTCACATCCAGGACCTCCTGCCCCTGACCCCCTCAGAAGTTATCATGGGACATAAACAGAATGCTGCCGCTGTCCGAGCTTCCGTCACCATCATCCTTTTCACTTCTCCCCAGAGACCCCTTTCTAAATGCACAGGACACCCCACCACCCCCGCCCCCACCCCCGCCCCAGACACACAGGCAGAGCCCCAGGCCAGCGCTGAAGAGCAGACCCACCGAGTGCCCAGGCCGCCAGGCTCTGGCTGGGGCAGTCTCTGGAGCCCCCTTGCTGGGAGAGGAGGATGGTGCAGTCCCTGGTCCACAGGCCTCAGCGGCCGGGGAGCCGGAGCGGAGCAAGAGAGGGTCCGGGAGCCGGGAGCCGACCGACCGAAGCCCTGGCCTCCTCGCCCCCGCCCACGGGCCGCTTCCCCACCGTGCTGACTCCGCCCCCTGCCGGCCTGCCACCCCCTCGGCCCGGCGCCACCCCCGGCCCCTACCCCCAAGCCCGAAGGCCGCATTTTCCTGCAGATCTGCCCGGCTCTCCCCTTCCTCTCCTCACCCTGGCGGCTCTGAGCTGCTCTTACAGGCACCTCCCAGGCGCCCCCACCCCACTCCCGGCAGCCTCCAGAGTCGTTTCCTCCCTTCCACAGACACCTCGCGGAGCAAAGGTCCCGGCCCGGCCCGGAATTGCGACACCGAGCCCCAGCTTGCTTTCCCGGCCTCCCTCCTCCTCCTGTACCTCTGGAAAGGAGCCAAGAAGCTCTCCCCACTAGCCCCAGGCCTCAACCAAGCTGATAGAACTACAAGGGTGGAGACAGGCAGGTGCTGGGCCTTCCAGGGAGTCTCTGAACGTGGGTGCCCTGCGGAGGCCAGAGAAGGGAGGAGGCCGGAGGGGGGCGGTGTGGGTGGTGGAAAGAAGTCGCTACAGCAATGGATGGTCTGGGACAGAAGACGGTAGATCTGGGTGCCAGTCCAGGATGGATCTGAGAGGGTATGCAGGTACCCTCATCTGGGGAAGGGTTCCGTCAGAAGTGAGGGCAGGCTCTGTCCAGCATCTACTGAGACTGTAGCCGTGCCTTCTCGCCAGAACATGAGGTCCATCCCTGAAGGTAGACACCTCGTTTTACTGATTTTACCTCCCCTGAAACAGGGCCTGCCATAAAGTAGAAACAGAGTAGGTACTGTGGTTCTGTTTGTTGAATGAATAAGTAAACAAGAAAAATAGTATCATCCTCTTCTATCCCATCATTGCTTTAGTGCTTGGGCTCTGAGCTCAAATTTTGGGTTCAAATCCAGGCCTTGCCTCTGCCTCTTATTTGCTGTGTGATCTTGATTAAGCAAGTTACTTAATGTCTCTGAACCTCTGTTTCTCTATCTTTAAAACTGGTATAATAATAATGGTTTTTGCCACATAAGGTTGTTGTGAGAATTAAACAATGTATCAGAGCACACAGTAAGAGTACGAGAAATGGAAGCACTAATTAAACTCCCAATCCTTTCAGCTATGGGTCTTCCCATCACCTTGAATCTGTACACTGTTAACCTTCCTGTGCTTATTTCCATCTACAAACCCCTCACTATCTCTTCTGGTCCTTAGAGCAGCCCCAGGAGGGAGGGAGGGTACAATAACACTGAGCTCATGGGAGAGTCTTTTCCAAGACCACACACAGTCAGTGGCCAAGCTGGGATCAGAATCCAGATGTCCTCACTCACGTCCCTGTCCTCTTTCTTTCTCCTGTGTCAGAGCCCAGGATACTCATCTTGTTGCCTCTCAGGTCTGCTGGACCAGTGAAGTGAGATGGACGAAGCTGGGGCTGGTGGGCTGCAGTGGGAGAGGCAAGGGGCCCTGGGGATGCTTCAGTCCAGATGTGGGAGGCAAGGAGCTGAGGTTACTGCTGGTTGTTCCCCCCCCACCCCACTCCCAGTTTCCTGCTCACAGGCTCTTCCTGTTTTGCTGTGAACTCCAGTTCCCATGGGCTCCACATGAAAGCACAGAAGGACAGGGGGCCAGGGCAGGCGGCCAGAGACACTGAGACAGAGATGAACAGGACACCAGGGAAGAGGAGAAGAGAGCGAGTAGGGAAAGAGTGGACATGGGGTGTGGGGGAACAGGATGGGAGAAGGACAGGGAAAACAGAAATAGAAAGGAGCTCGGTGAAAGATGGGAGGAAGCACAGGGTGGGGCAGGAGGAACAGGCAGAGGTTAGGGAGCAAAACTTGAGAAGACAGCAGGCTGGATGGTGTTGCAAAATCCGTCCATGTATTCATTTTCACATTTCAGAAAAGCCCCTCTGACACCCCCATCTCAAAGTTCTGCCTCCAGCTTTTGCTCTTGTTCCCTCTCATCACAAGGTCATCCCCTCACAAGGCCCCCACCCTGGTCCGGGCATCTCTGAGTCATGAGCACAAGGCTCTCCATTTCTCTTGCTTATGTTCCCTCCCTGATTTTTACAAGGCCCCAGCTGTCCTGGGAAAGTAAAAACCAGGGACCGTAGCCCCTGGGAAACTAGAACTGTCCTGTCTTAGCACCCACATCATCGTTCCAGCTTCCTCCTCCACCTTTCTGCATCCCCAGAAGCTCCAGCACAGAGGCAGAGGCAGCGATGTCACTGAAACACTTGGTTCAAGGAACTTGGGATGGAACATTGGTCTGGGGGCTGATACCTATATTCTGGGAGTTGGGAGAAGACCCATTCACTCCTGATCCTCAGCTCCCTCTCCTGACACCCTGGTCTCCCCACAGGCCAGGACCCAGCACTACACACAAGCCGCATCGGGAGCCCTCTGACCCAGGCTACAGCCAGTTGCTGAACAAGCAGGTTAGGGCGCCATCTCCCCCACACAAGGGATTCAGCCTCAGCCTAATCTCAAGTAAGGGAGGAGGAAGCATTACTGCCAGAGTTACCCCTTCGGGTTACGGGGGTTCAGGAGCTTCCCCGCATGAAGATGGGAAGGGAGAGCAAAAGGGGTGAAGACCAAAACCTGTTGGTGGTATCTCCACAAAGTTTCTAGAGATTAATGACTGGGACTTCTTCCCCAAACCAGGGCAAGTAGTCAGGTGATCTGCAGTGGGAATCACATGTCTCATTTTGCCAGACACCCCCCACCCCCAGCCGCCACTGTGCAGTCCCACCAGCCCACTGGAGGTGTTAGGTGCAAAGCCTCCCAGCCCCATGGGGCCTTTCCTATGATTTCTTGGCTCCTAGAAGAGGCAACATGCCTGAGAACTCCTTTTAGGGTCTTCCAGGTCACACTTCTGACCCCCAGAACCTCCAGAGCCTCCTCCTTGCAGCAAAGGGAATCTTGAAGCACAGACAGGAGCATTCACCAGCCCACAGTTATATGCACAACTGGATGGCACTCCCATGAGGCAGGCCACAAGGTACAGTTTGCAGGGATGGACTGGGGCAACGGCTTCCTGCTGCCTCCATCACCATTCTGGAAGGCTGCAAAGTGTGGGGGTCATCTTGCGTGCTGCTCAAGTGACTCCTCCCCAGCCTCCCAATCACAGGAGAGAGAAGAACCCAGGAATTCCTGCTTCCCAGGTCTATGAGTTCAGAGATGACATAGACAGCAGAAAGAAGAAAAGTAACATTTATTAGGCCCTACTACATACATTTATCTTTACATATCTTTACATGTATTATTTTATTTCTCCTCATATGTAACCCTAGAAGAGAATACTAGCAAGGGGCCAAATATCAAATTTGAATACATGTATAGCTGACTCAAAAACTCAAACAAAAAATGCCCACCTCCCTGCATTACACAAAACTGCCCCCCCAGATAGGAAAAATACTCCACTCACCTGGATTTAGGTTTGCTTCTGCCAACACAGGGTACAGCAGTGGTTCCCAAACCTGGCCTCATTTTCAGAGATTCTGATTTATTTGGTCTGAGGTACGCCCATGTATCCATCTATCTAACTATCCATCTACACATCTATTCTTTTTGCATCTGTAGTTAGAAACCAAGGTGTGGGGACCACAGAATCATCTGGCAGAAAACATGCAGAAGCTGGGGGTCAAGAAACCAGGGCTCAGCTCTTGGCTCTACCATGTACTTGTGGTGTAATCCTTACCCTTCCTGGGTTTATTTCTCACCATAAAAAGTGAAATAGGGGCTTCCCTGGTGGCGCAGTTGTTGAGAGTCCGCCTGCCGATGCAGGGGGCACAGGTTCGTGCCCCGGTCCGGGAGGATCCCACATGCCGCGGAGCAGCTGGGCCTGTGAGCCATGGCCGCTGAGCCTGCACGTCCGGAACCTGTGCTCCGCAACGGGAGAGGCCACAACAGCGAGAGGCCCGCGTACCGCAAAAAAAAAAAAAAAAAAAAAAAAAAAAGTGAAATAATATCTTCTCCGTCAATCTTTCCTACATCGGATGCTTGCAGGCACAACGAATATAGAAATACTTGAACAAGCGGGAAGAAAAGCAGAAGATGAATTTAAGGGATTTTTGTTCTACTTCCCAAAATTTAATAAGCCCGGGATTTACATTCTGAAATCACAATGCTCTGGCTAGTTTGCAAGGAGAGTAAGGGGCATATTAAAACAAAAGACTCAAAAAGTCCCACTAATACGTAGAATTTTGCCAATTAGCCATGTCCCATCCAACCCCACCAATGTGAAAAGGTTTCCTTTGCTAGAAATCTCTTCATTGGAAGTATTTGAGGGCCACTGAATACAGATAAGCAATGCAGCTTGAGTAGCCTGTGAGAAATAAACCATTTTAAGGGCTATTTGACTGGAAATCAGCAAACTTGAGTTTTAATCCATTCTCCTAAACTGCGTGACCTTGGACAAGTCACTTCCTCTCTCTGGGTTTGTTTTCTTATCTGTGAATTAAGGGGACTAGGTTAGATCAAGGATCCAGAGATGCTGATTTATGAAGCCTCATAATGGTCTTCATGAACCTCTTGGGATTGTATGCAAAATTCCATTTGTGTGTGTGGACATTTTTCTGGAGGAGAGGGGACTAAATTTTCATGATTCATAAAGGGGCCTGTAACAAAGAAGAAGTACAATTCTGCAGCTCGTGGAAGGAAAAGCACATTCACAGAAAGACAGACAAAATGAAAAGGCAGAGGACTTTGTACCAGGTGAAGGAACAAGATAAAACCCCAGAAAAACAACTAAATGAAGTGGAGATAGGCAACCTTCCAGAAAAAGAATTCAGAATAATGATAGTGAAGATGATCCAGGACCTCGGAAAAAGAATGGAGGCAAAGATCGCGAAGATGCAAGAAATGTCTAACAAAGACCTAGAAGAATTAAAGAACAAACAAACAGAGATGAACAGTACAATAACTGAAATGAAAAATATACTAGAAGGAATCAATAGCAAAATAACTGAGGCAGAGAGCAGATAAGTGACCTGGAAGACAGAATGGTGGAATTCACTGCCACGGAACAGAACAAAGAAAAAAGAATTAAAAGAAATAAAGACAGCCTAAGAGACCTCTGGGACAACATTAAATGCAACAACATTTGCATTATAGGGGTCCCAGAAGAAGAAGAGAGAAAGGACTTGAGAAAATATTTGAAGAGATTATAGTCGAAAACTTCCCTAACATGGGAAAGGAAATAGCCACCCAAGTCCAGGAAGCACAGAGAGTCCCAGGCACGATAAACCCAAGGAGGAACATGCCGAGACACACAGTAATCAAACTGACAAAAATTAAAAGACAAAGAAAAATTATTGAAAGCAACAGAGGAAAAACAACAAAATAACATACAAGGGAACTCCCATAAGGTTAACACCTGATTTCTCAGCAGAAACTCTACAAGCCAGAAGGGGATGGCACGAAATATTTAAAGTGATGAAAGGGAAGAACCTACAACCAAGATTACCCTACCCTGCAAGGATCTCATTCAGATTCAAAGGAGAAATCAAAAGCTTTACAGACAAACAAAAGCTAAGAGAATTCAGTACCACCAAACCAGCTCTACAACAAACGCTAAAGGAACTTCTGTAAGTGGGAAACACAAGAAAAGAAAAGGACCTACAAAAACAAACCCAAAACAATTAAGAAAATGGTCATAGGAACATACATATCAATAATTACCTTAAACGTGAATGGATTAAATGCTCCAACCAAAAGACACAGGCTTGCTGAATGCATACAAAAACAAGACCCATATATATGCTGTCTACAAGAGACTCACTTCAGACCTAAGGACACATATAGACTGAAAGTGAGAGGATGGAGAAAGATATTCCATGCAAATGGAAATCAAAAGAAAGCTGGAGTAGCAATACTCTTATCAGATAAAATAGACTTTAAAATAAAGCATGTTACAAGAGACAAGGAAGGACACTACATAATGATCAAGGGATCAATCCAAGAAGAAGATATAACAATTATAAATATATACACACCCAACATAGGAGCACCTCAGTACGTAAGGCAACTGCTAACAGCTATAAAAGAGGAAATAGACAGTAACACCATAATAGTGGGGGACTTTAACACCTCACTTACACCAATGGACAGATCTTCCAAGCAAACAATTAATAAGGAAACACATATTAACAAATATTAACAAATTAAAGAATAAAAACCATATGATCGTCTCATGCAGAAAAAGCTTTTGACAAAATTCAACATCCATTTATGATAAAAACTCTCCAGAAAGTGGGAATAGAGGGAGGCTACCTCAACATAATAAAGGCCATATACAACAAACCCACAGCAAACATCATTCTCGATGGGGAAAAACTGAAAGCATTTCCTCTAAGATCAGGAACAAGACAAGGATGTCCACTCTCACCACTATTATTCAACATAGTTTTGGAAGTCCTAGCCATGGCAATCAGAGAAGAAAAAGAAATAAAAGGGATACAAATTGGAAAAGAAGAAGTAAAACTGTCACTGTTTGCAGATGACATGATACTATACATAGAGAATCCTAAAGATGCCACCAGAAAACTACTAGAGCTAATCAATGAATTTGGTAAAGTTGCAAGATACAAAATTAATGCACAGAAATCTCTTGCATTCCTATACACTAACAACGAAAGATCAGAAAGAGAAATTAAGGAAACAATCCCATTCACCACTGCAACAAAAAGAATAAAATACCTAGGAATAAACCTACCTAAGGAGGTAAAAGACCTGTACTCAGAAAACTATAAGACACTGATGAAAGAAATCAAAGATGATACCAACAGATGGAGAGATATACCATGTCCTTGGATTGGAAGAATCAATATTGTGCAAATGACTATACTACTCAAAGCAATCTACAGATTCAATGCAATCCCTATCAATTTACCAATGGCATTTTTTACAGAACTAGAACAAAAAATCTTAAAATTTGTATGGAGACACAAAAGACCCCAAAGAGCCAAAGCAGTCTTGAGGGGAAAAAACGGAGCTGGAGGAATCAGACTCCCTGACTTCAGATTATACTATAAAGCTACAGTAATCAAGACAATATGATACTGGCACAAAAACAGAAATACAGATCAATGGAAAAGGACAGAAAGCCCAGAGATAAACCCACGCACCTATAGTCAACTTATCTATGACAAAGGAGACAAGGATATACAATGGAGAAAAGACAGTCTCTTCAATAGGTGGTGCTGGGAAAGCTGGACAGCTACATGTAAAAGAATGAAATTAGAACACTCCCTAATACCATACACAAAAATAAACTCAAAATGGATTAGAGACCTAAATGTAAGACCGGACACTATAAAATTCTTAGAGGAAAACATAGGAAGAATACTCTTTGACATAAATCACAGCAAGATCTTTTTTGATCCACTTCCTAGAGAAATGGAAGTAAAAACAAAAATAAACAAATGGGACCCAATGAAACTTAAAAGCTTTTGCAAAGCAACGGAAACTACAATCAAGACAAAAAGACAACCCTCGGAACGGGAAATATTTGCAAACGAATCAACGGACAAAGGATTAATCTCCAAAATATATAAACAGCTTATGCAGCTCAATATTAAAAAAAACAAACAACCCGATCAAAAAATGGGCAGAAGACCTAAACAGACATTTCTCCAAAGAAGACATACAGATGGCCAAGAAGCACATGAAAAGCTGCTCAACATCACTAATTATTAGAGAAATGCAAATCAAAACTACAATGAGGTATCACCTCATACCAGTTAGAATGGGCATCATCAGAAAATCTACAAACAGGGCTCCCCTGGTGGTGCAGTGGTTGAGAGTCCGTTTGCCGATGCAGGGGACGCGGGTTCGTGCCCCGGTCCGGGAGGATCCCACATGCCACGGAACGGCTGGGCCCGTGAGCCATGGCCCCTGAGCCTGTGCGTCCGGAGCCTATGCTCCGCAACGGGAGAGGCCACAACAGTGAGAGGCCCGCGTACTGCAAAACAAAGAAAAAAAAGAAAATCTACAAACAACAAATGCTGGAGAGGGAGTGGAGAAAAGGGAACCTCCTGCACTGTTGGTGGGAATGTAAATTGATACAGCCACTACAGAGAACAGTATGGAGGTTCCTTAAAAAACTAAAAATAGAATTACCATATGACCTAGCAATCCCACTCCTGGGAATATACCCAGAGAAAACCATAATTCAAAAAGACACATGCACCCCAATGTTCATTGCAGCACTATATTTACAATAGCCAGGTCATGGAAGCAACCTAAATGCCCATCAACAGATGAATGGATAAAGATGTGGTACATATATACAATGGAATATTACTCAGCCATAAAAAGGAACGAAATTGGGTCATTTGTAGAGACGTGGGTGGATCTAGAGACTGTCATACAGAGTGAAGTAAGCCAGAAAGAGAAAAACAAATATCGTATATTAACGCATATATGTGGAACCTAGAAAAATGGTACAGATGAACTGATTTGCAGGGCAGAAATAGAGATACAGATGTAGAGAACAAACGTATGGACACCAGGGGGGAAAGTGGCGGGGGTGGTGATGGTGATGGTGTGATGAATTGGGAGACTGGGATTGACATATACACTAATATAGATAAAATAGATAACTAATAAGAACCTGCTGTATAAAAAGTAAATAAAATTCAGAAAAAAAGGTGGGGGGCTTGTGACTAAATAAGGCTAACTTTTCAGCTCTCAATTTCTATTCACTTCTCCATAACAATTCTGGAAGTAATGTTTAGATCCTGAGGTATATATAAATAATTCAATCTGGAATCCTGGGGCAAGATACTGACCCTGCTTTCTTCCATATATTCTGATCACGTTTTATTTCTCCAGTGATCTGAGGTGATTTGCTACTAGGGGGCAGATCTGAATCAAAGCATCCCAAGGGCCTACGATCTGACCTCCTGGAGCTGTGAGTCCCTCCAAGCCGAGTCACAAAGCCCTGAAGCCAACTGGCTGCACCTGTATCCTAATGGTCAGTGCCAAGAGGGCCTCTCTGATTCTGTGGAAACCCCACCTACTCCCACCGTATATGCTCCTTCCCCTTACCCCTCTATATCTCCCCACTGGTCTGAAATTTCGCCCCTACGCATTCACTGCTTTGGTTTTGCAAAGTCTGAACATCCTGTGCAACCCAACTCCTTTGAGAAGAGGCATGACATCTTGATTCTAATTAACTAAAACTTGGAAGTGGACGGGTGGGAGGACAGGGAAAGGACTGGAAGCGGGAGTGAGAGGAGTCCTGAAGCTTTGCTCAGGAAATGAGCATTGGCTACACTGGGACCAACCTCAGGGACACAGGAGTCCAAAAGGGCTGTTTACACGCTGTGCCCTACACCCAAAACAAGACTTCTTCCAGGGAAGAGAGCCAGTGCCAAGGCTCAAATTCCACCCGAAGGAAGGGGTGTGGAGAAAGGCGCCCTATACCACCCCTCGCCCCAATTCTGCACCCGCTCTCGCTCTAGGTCAGGCCCGGCAGCACCCCGGCCCGAGGGGGTCGCTTGCTGTGCCGGCCACGGTCCGGCCCAATACAAGAGCCACCTTGGTACTGGGTCTCCGCGGGCAGAGGCAAAACCCACGCTCAGTGTTCTCTTTACCAAGACGAGGTCTTCAAGCCCTTTCTGCAGGGCGAGGTCGCGCTACATTCCCACGCTTCTCCGCCACGGCGGGATCGCGAACCTCCTACAGGAATTCCCTACCTGATTCCCCCTCCCTCCATCCCTGCCCCCCCTTTAGCAAGATGGCGGCGAGAACACTTCCGCTGTGCGTCCTTAAGGGTGCGTCCGGGCGGCTGCTGCAAGTGCCACTCAGCGGGTTCCAGCCTCTTTGCTGCACAGACCACAGCGGTGATGGCGGGCAGACGGTTCGGCTGGAGCCGGGTGGCTCTTCTCCAGCTCTTCCTTGGTGTTAACCTGATGGTGATGCCACCTACCCAGGCCCGGCGTCTGCGTTTCGTTACCTTGGTAATGAGATGGGGTCGCCAAAGGCTCGCCAGTGCTAGGAGGGCACCGGCCTGCGGGTGGAGGGATGGGCGGGGCTTTGCTGGGGTCTGGGGTCCATTGGAGGAGGAGCTGGTTTAAGAAGAGACGACCGGCCTGCGGGGTTGGAGGCCAGGGTTCGCAGTTTTTGTGAAGCTCTGGGGTATTTGGGGGGGCAGGGTGTACGGAATTCAGTATTAGAGGATAGGTCGGGTGAGTCTGCCTTGGGACAGGGATGTAGCTGAATGGTAAGAGGCTCGCGAAGAAAACCTTTGGTGATTTTTTTTCCAGTTTCCCCCACCATCTGCATTGCTTTTATTTCTTTTCCTTTCCCACCTGTACTTTTGATTTTCCCAAGGTCTCCAGTGACATTGCTTAGCCAAGTTAGAACCTCTGGAACCTGGAGGAAGTTACTGACTTCTGAGTTGGGGCCTTTTGCAGTTGGTAGAGTTAAGGCTTCCCAGAGGGAGTGACGGCTCCTTCTCAACATGGGGCAGAGTTTGGCTCTGTGTCCACATCGAGGGGACCCTTCTGACCTGTAGGCTAACCATTTTCTTCACTCAGCTGTACCGACATGGAGACCGTTCGCCAGTGAAGACATACCCCAAGGACCCCTATCAGGAAGACGAATGGCCCCAGGGATTTGGTCAGCTAACCAAGGTGGGTCAGAAGCCAGCTCTCTCTCAGGATGAGCTGTAGAATGAGTGACCTCTAGAGCAGGTTGCAGAGCTTGGGGCCTTACCAAACTGCTTTTTCCCATGTGGGTGCTGATTTTGACATTTCTTAATCTTACTTTCATCTGTGCCCAGATTAAAATGGGCATACATAATGCCATGCACAGTCGGCCACTTAATAAATGACTCCTGGTATCAGATTAACCCACTCCTACTTTCAGCCAGGAACTTGGAAAGCAATAGTGGCTAGGCCCTGTGGTAATCGTGAGCCATCCCTTCCCTGTGGGCCTCTTAACCCTTGGGTTTGCCCACAGGAGGGGATGCTACAGCACTGGGAGCTGGGCCAGGCTCTGCGACAGCGCTACCATGACTTCCTCAACACCTCTTACCACCGGCAAGAGGTAAGGCTGGGAGTTCTAGAGGCAAGGGCAATGGGAAGTGCTGTTCTCACCCTCTGCCCTCAGGGAGACTACGGGTGAGGCTGGGCACTCTGGCCTCCCTCCATGCACTTTTAGTTACAGCACAACTACAGGACAAGACATCCAAGGGCTGTCTAGAACAAAACCCTAGAGGCTGAGTTGCCCCTGCTTGGCTTGGAGAGAGGCAAAAGTGATCAAGCATCCAAGCTGACTTAAGGATCTGGCAAAGTAGTTTCTGACTCTGTGAAGTAACTCAGGCTTTCCATCCAAGACACTTACTGAGTACCTGTTATGGGGCAGGCACTATGCTAGCACTGCACATAATGGTGCGCCATACAGATCTGATCTTTGTGCCCAGATGTTGTTATTGTTTCCTTGAGGGCCAGCCGTATCCTGATCTTGCCCTTTCTCACAGCTTATTCCTCCCTTTTCACAAGCAAATATCTCTGTTCCTTATTTTATTTCCTCTCCTCGTCTCTAAGACAGTTATAAAGGGGGGTGTGATTGAAGGCAGTTTCTGCCCTCAAGGACCCAAGCCTAGATAGGGAGACAGGTGTTGTAATAAACCAGGCAAGCAGACAGACCTGAGAGCCTTGTTGACTAAGCACTTTGGACTGGGAGGGGCATTTGAACTAGAGCCATTCCCACAGGAGTACTTCACAGATGGGGGACAGCTACGCCCCCAGCTGAGTGGGCCTTGGCTGGGAAGAGGGATGGGGAAGGCCAGAGAAGGGGAGAGGGCCAGATGCATGGTTGATTTATAATTTGCTAGGTGACCATCAAGAACAGAACCACCCCTGGAGCTCCAGTGAGGGGCCAGAGCTCTCCCACCCCGCTCCCACAGGTGAGACTTATGTTGTCATCTCTGCAGGTTTATGTGCGAAGTACAGACTTTGACCGGACTCTCATGAGTGCTGAGGCCAACCTGGCTGGACTCTTCCCTCCCGACGGGATGCAGCGCTTTAACCCAAACATCTCTTGGCAGCCTATCCCCGTCCACACTGTGCCCATTGCCGAGGACAGGGTAAGACCAGCCAGCTCTTCCCCAGAGGTGGTGACAGGGACAATTCTGGCCGTTGGTCTGCTGATCCCCGACTCCTTCTCTGCCTCTGCTTCCCCACTTTGGTCTGCAGCTGCTGAAGTTCCCATTGGGCCCATGTCCCCGTTTTGAACAGCTGCAGAACGAGACCCGGCGGACACCGGAGTATCAGAATGAGAGTATTCAGAATGCAGTGAGTGGGGCTGAGGTGGAGGTCACCACACTGTCCTTTCCCCCAGGGCAGGACTGATCCCCTGATCCATTTTTCATAGCAATTTCTGGATATGGTGGCCAACGAGACAGGGCTTACGAACCTGACACTGGAGACCATCTGGAATGTCTATGACACACTTTTCTGTGAGGTGAGCCGGCTCAGGGTCCCCGGTGTGACCGCTCTTCTCATACCTCAACAGGCCTAGGTGACCAGGCCAAGTAGAACACAGTGCCTGGACACCATGCTTACTGGGGAGGTCCAAGCAAGCCACCTCTTGTGAAACAAGGGAACTTCCCTCACTGGTGAAAAAGAACCTCAGAGTGGGAAATAGTTTATGAGTCGTCAGCAGTTCCTGCTTCTGTCCACCCAGAGCTCTCGTGGTATCTGACTCCATCCTGCTGAGTCACACTTCTCGCTCCCAAGCCTGCTTTCCTGTTCCCTGCGGCCTAAACACCATCCACCATGTCTCCTGGTTCCAGTCCCTCTGCCTCTCCTCTCCCTCCCCTTTCTCTCTCTCTCTCTCTCTCTCACACACACACACACACACACACTCTCTCTCTCTCTCTCTCTCACACACACACACACACACACACACACACACTCTCTCTCTCTCACACACACACACACACACACACACACACACACACACACACACACACACACACACACACACAGGTACTGTCCCACGTGGGAAGAGAGCTGCTCTCGGGAGAGGCTCTGGCCTAGGCTGGGGAGCTAACCTGCCCGCTGCCGTACACAGCAGACACATGGGCTGGTCCTGCCGCCCTGGGCCTCGCCCCCAACCATGCAGCGTCTGAGCCGGCTAAAGGACTTCAGCTTCCGCTTCCTCTTCGGGATCTACGAGCAGGCAGAGAAGGCCCGGCTGCAGGGGGGTGAGTGACAAAAGCAGCATGTCACTCCCCTGTCAGAACCCTACAGCATTAGACATCTGCTACTGGGGGCTTCTTACATGCTTACTTCTCTGCCTGAAGTGTTCTCTGCTCTTTCAGAACCAGATCCCCCTAGTTATCCCGTCAGCCATCCAGTCTCCCCAGTTCTGCAGATACTTGGCATGTTTGTCACTGTGTGAGTGACCACAGTTAGGTTTTTGTGCTTTTCTGCCATTCATATCCTTAAGTTTCACCCATGTCAGAAGACCCTCCCTTCCCTCAAATGACTTCCTACCTCCAGAGGACCACCGGGGGCCACTCTGAAAGGACGCTGAGAGTGATACACGTCAGTTTCTTCATCTGAGCACCCAAGGGAGTGCCAGCTGCCAGACCTTTCCAACATCTAGAAAGTTTTCAGAGCCTACACATGACAGAGTTCCCCTGGCCTGGAGCCCCCATCCTGTGTGCTCTGAAGCAATCTTAAGTTTATATTTATTCCCAACTGGAATTCTTCAAACATGGGCAGGGCCTCGTAGCTCCTTTATAAAGAAATGGGCAGGTTTCCGCACCTGTGAGAAATACAGATACCTTGTTTTGTCTTGCTTCCTTCTGTAAATTTGGGTTATTAGAGAGCAGGGGCTGCTGTAGAGTTTGCGTGGTTCCCCTGAATCTAAAGCGTTCTCTGTGCTGGTGATCAGACCCAGGACTGGCAGAGGGGGGGAGAGGACCTCAGATAGGTCTAGTCAGAAGACGGTGATGGCTGTAGCCACTGACACTGGGGACTCTCTCCTTCAGGAGTCCTGCTGGCTCAGATACGGAAGAACCTGACCCTGATGGCGACCACCTCCCAGCTCCCTAAGCTGCTGGTCTACTCTGCGGTAAGCTCCCACAGTCCCCAGTGTGCTGACGTCACGTAGGAGCTGGATCTCTCCTCTCTTCAGCGCATGGGGGTGTGGGGGGCAGTGCTGATGGGGAGCCCTTCTCTCCTACAGCACGACACCACCCTGGTTGCTCTGCAAATGGCGCTGGATGTCTACAATGGTGAACAAGCCCCCTACGCGTCCTGCCACATATTTGAACTGTACCAGGAAGATACCGGGTGAGTGGAGCTATGGGTCTGCCCTGAGGAGAGGCGCTCACGTGGGGACTGTGGGCAGCTCCCATCTTGTCTCTATCAACCCTCAGGAATTTCTCAGTGGAAATGTACTTTCGGAATGAGAGTAACAAGGCCCCCTGGCCGCTGATCCTGCCTGGCTGCCCTCACCGCTGCCCGCTGCAGGACTTCCTTCGCCTCACAGAGCCTGTTGTGCCCAAGGATTGGCAGCAGGAGTGCCTGCTGGCAAGCAGTCCTGCAGACACAGGTGAGCTGCTGCCTGCCTCCATGCTGGCCGTGTCCCAGAACAGCTTACAATTCATATCCACAGGTCTCGAGAGAGCTGATGCACTTCCAGCCGTCCTGTTGCAGGGATGGCAGTCCTTTAGCCAGCTCAGACGCTACATGGTTTGGGGCGAGGCCCATCCTATCCCTAGACAGTTAATTTCCCACCCTGAGACGTACTCCTCACCCTCAGGCGATGCCCCTCTTCTTATACTAAGAGAAAATAAAAGCAACCGGGAGAGAACTGTCTTGTCCTCCCACCACCAGGTATTCCAGCTTACTCGCTGGTACAAGCCACCACTTGGAGCCAGCCTTTCCACTTACACTCTGGGTCCATCTCTTCTCACCTCCACACGGACCCCGGTGCTCAGTGTTACCGCTCTACTGGATCAGTGTCATCTCAAAGCCTAACAAAAACCTCTTTGGCCCACGTCCTTCTCCAGCTGCCACTCCTTTTCTCTCCCCCCTTTTCGGGTGTAATCCTTCAAAGGGTTGCCTAGACTCTGGTGTCACTGCCACACTGCCCATTCTCTCAGACTCACACTGGACAGTCTTATGTCACCTGCCACTCCATGGAAGCCACTCTTGTCAAGGACCAATGACCTCCTCTTACCAAAGCCAGTGACCAATTCTTAGCTTCTCTCACCTCTCAGCAGCATTACAGAATCGATCACTCCTTCCTTAAACACTTCCTTGGCTTCTCTGGTTTTTCTAACTCAGAGGCAGCTTCCTTTACTAGCTTCTCCTCCCCACTAACCAGTGGATGGCCCAGGGCTCAGCCTCGCTCTTTCCCCATCCATGCCTGCTCCCAAGGTGAGTTTACCCAGCCTTATAGCCTTATATTACCATCTCCATGCTAAGTTCTGTCTTTTTATGACTCACAGATTCATGGCCTCGTCTCTGAGCTGCAGGGTCACATATACAGCTGCTGACTTGAGGTCTCTACATGGATGTCAACTAATGCATGTCACAGTTGAAGTCTAAATCCAAATGCTCAAAAATCAATCCATCCATCCAAATGCTCTTCCCCCAAATCTGCTCTTCCTCCAGGCTTCCCCACCTTAGTAAATGCAACCTAGGTGTATAGCATAACCCAAAGCGCTCTCCTGAATACCCTCTTCCTCAGACCCCACCTCCAAACCACTAGCAGATCCTACCAGCCCAATCTTTGAAGTACACGCTCTTGCTCCCTAGCCCAGTCTGCCATCATCTCTTGCCTGAAGTACTGAAAAGCTTCCTAACGTTCTTTCTGATTCTGTTCTTGGCCTTACCAGTGTTTCAGCACAACAGAGTTAATTTTTTTAAAACATAAATCAGTTCACATCACTACTCTTCTCAGAATCTTCCAGTGGCTTCCCATTACATTTGGAATAAAACCCAAGTTCTTGGGCTTCCCTGGTGGCACAGTGGTTAAGAGTCCACCTGCCAATGCAGGGGACACGGGTTCGAGCCCTGGTCCGGGAAGATCCCACATTGCCGCAGAGCATCTAAGCCCGTGCACCACAGCTACTTAGCCTGTGCTCTAAAGCCCGTGAGCCACAACTACTAAGCCCGTGAGCCACAACTACTGAGCCCGCATGCCACAAGTACTGAGCCCGTGCGCCTAGAGCCCATGCTCCGCAACAAGAGAAGCCACTACAGTGAGAAGCCTGCGCACCACAACAAAGAGTAGCCCCTGCTCGCTGCAGCTAGAGAAAGCCCACATGCAGCAACAAAGACCCAACACAGTCAAAAATAAATAAGAAAAATAAATAAATTAAAAAAAAAAAACAAAAACAAAAACCCAAGTTCTTTACCATGTCCTCCAGGCCCTACTTGGTCTGGTCCTCTGCCCCCATCTCCTGTGCTCGTGTATTCTGCTCTAGCGATACTGACTTTCTTGCTGGTCCTAGAACACGCCAGGCAAATTCCCTTTTGCATTTGCTTCCCGTCCACCCACCCCACCCCCTGACCCCTGGCCTCAGGACACTCTTCTCTCAGATCTTTTGTATGTCTCAGTGACTCCAGGTCTCTGTTCAAATGGTCACTTTCTCAGTGACACCTTCCCTGACTGACCTACCTCTCCATCATTTCCCCCTTACCCTGCTTTGTTTTCCTTTATGGCATTTGCCACTAATCCATCATGTCTATCATTTGCCTGTCATGGCATCTCCTCTCCTAGAATGTAAAATCTACAAGGGAGACTTTGTCTTGGCCCCCTGTGATATCCCCATTGTAAGAACAGCACCTGGCGTGTGGCAGGCACTCATATTTGCTGAATGAACACTGACATGACCTTTCTCTCGCCCTCCCTGCCCCGTGCCCAGAGGTGATCGTGGCCTTGGCTGTATGTGGCTCCATCCTCTTCCTTCTCATAGTGCTGCTCCTCACCGTCCTCTTCCGGATGCAGGCCCAGCCTCCTGGCTACCGCCACGTTCCAGACGGGGAGGACCATGCCTGACAACCACTCAGCCCCCTTCCCTCTGCCTCCTCGGGGAGGTGGGCTGGGCCTTGCTCCTGACTGTTGCTGCTCCCCAGCCCATGGACAGGAGACCCTGGGTTGGGCCTCCCTCTGGTCACCCCAGCCTAGATGAACAAGTGGGGCTCAGCTTGGCCTGTGGCACCTGTCACTCAGCATTCATGTGCCTGACGTTAACCAAGTACTGTGTTGGACACTGGCTTTCTCCAAACAGGATTTGCCTCCTCCATGCTCCCTTCTAAGGACCTGAAATGTAGACGAGTATTCAAGTTTCACTCAGGACCTAGGATAAACAGGCTGAAGGAGTTGCCGCTTGATCTGCTTTGCCTCTCCATCAAGCCCTGCTCACTCTCTCTTCCAACCTAGAGTGTTTGGCAAATGGCCCAGAGGACACGGTCTTGCCTCTCAGTGCTTAGTTTAGTGGGAAAAACTGCACAACACTGGGGGTACAAACACTGGCCACCAAGGAACCAGATCACCCAAGAGCCAGCCAGCGAAGTTTTCCTTTGTCCAGCAGAAGCCACCATTAACTGGAGTCAGACATAATGCTTCCAGCATCTTTGTCACCCCTGCACCTTGAGCAGGTCGGAAGGATGTGGGTACTTGGGAGGGAGTCGGGGGAGGTGTGGGGGGGTGAGTTGTACAGAACCACGAAACTACTATCCTTCTCATCTAGGCTGGGATCTCCTGGGATCTGCCAGGGATCTCCAGCTGGCAGGTTGTGAGCTGAATAGCTCCTGACTGTGGCCCAGAATAGGGCTGAGACAGCTTCCAGAGAATGAAGGTTTTGGACTCTTAGTGCTGTTTTCTGTGCCTTTTCTTCATTTTGGGGACCTGAGAAGCCCTTTGACCAGGTCAGTGCTGGAAGACCCACTCAGAAGCTCAGTCGGGTATGGTTTTATTGGCCATGTGAATAGTGAACACAAATCGAAAACCACTACCTGATCCTCTGCCACTGCATGTCAGAGAGGAGAAAAGAGAAGCTTGGCTCCAGGCTAGATATAGCAAGGACGCTTGGGGCAGCTGGGTCGCCAACTCTGGAGTTTCTGGAGCTACGTCCAGAACAGTACATGCCAGTATCCCAGTCCCAGTGTCGCAGTCCCAGTGCCCCTGCTCCAACCCTAAGGACTCGGATACCTCTGGCCCTTTAACACAAAGCCGCCTCTTCTCGCAGAACTTGTTCCCATGGGGCTCCAAGCCCTTGCTTGGCCCCCACCTTCATTAATGTCTCTCATTTACGCTTCCCAGCTTCCTCCTGGCTCCAAATGAGAATGTGATAACCTAGGAGGAGTGAGACCAGTCTGACTTGCACCGTCCATTATCAGCCTCTGAAAACTTGGGGCTGGCGTGGGGAACCTAGGACTTGGTAAGGAGATACCAGGAAACTGGGCAGCAGCCAGGCATTGCTGTGACCAAGACAAAGCAAGAGGGATGGAGGGCCTAGGCCAAAGAGCCCGCTGTCCCCTGGTCATCATCTTTACTGACTACGACCCTGGGGTGAATGGAGCAGCACTAAGCGGAGGTTAACCTGCCCTGAACCTTGGGGAGTAGGGTGGGCTTTACCAGCCTGAGATTCACTCACCCATCACAGAGGCCAGTGTGTCCCCCATGGGATTGAACTCATTGAGCTGCAGAGACAAGGGGATAAGCATGAGGAGGGAATGAGGGTACTGGGAGAAGGGCACGTAAGGATTAATTTCTGGTCGTTTTTGATCCAATAAGGTAAGGTGAATCCCTGCTTCCTCCCATTATTATTTGAGGGCCCAAGCCTCACCGACATGATACCAGAAGATTCTGGGTCATACAGCTGATACATCATCTTTCCTGAGCTTCCGTCAAACACATCGATCGTCCTTAATTCATGGGAGGTACAACTTTTGAAATTAGGATCTGGGTATCGGCCCACGACAATGAGGTTGTACCGAGGATGCCAGGTTGCCTAGGAGATGGAGAGGCAGGTCACAAGAGTAAACGCAGAACACTGTCAAGAGGGACATCAAAAGTATCTTTGCCACTAACAACACTTGTTAATACAACTGCCAACAATTTAATAATGGAGATAAGACCTACATGAAACAACAGGAATGGTTTTCAAAAAGTGCGTGCGCATCTACTGTTGCAAATTTAAAATCCCCAGCTGGCCTCCCTGACCCTTAGGACACCTTCAGGCCTTCTCTCTCCTTTGCATTTCCTGAGATCATACCAACTGATAAATGTTTTAACATCAGCCCGACCCAGACATGAACCAAAGAGGTAAGCCTACAAACAAAGCGAAAAGCCTCCGGTAAGCAAAACCAAATAGGACCTAATAAGTTCTGAAGTAATCCCACTACTCTCCCTCCTCCATCAATGTCAATGAGTTGAGTAGAAAATGGCTAGTGACTGAAAAAGGGGAGGACACCTGTGTTCCTCAGATCACCCTGCTCAAAACAAATCTATCAGCTATTGGAATGACAGAACTTGATGGGATTTTCCCAAGAAAGCTTTTCCAGGAAGTTCTGAAGGAGAAAAGACGTGGTTAGCAGGAAGGAAGAAGTGCTACCGGCAGTGGCTTGGAAATGTCACAAATAAGTCACACCTGGGATGCTGTTGGTTGGGCTGGCTGGATACCAAGTGGGAGATAAGGAAGGATCAATGGGGAACACCAACTGCTAAAGGACCCTGATGTTACTGAGAGCTTGGATTTGATTTGAGGTATGTGGGGGCCACTCTACTACCAAGTCATCACTGTTTACTGAGTACTTACTAGGCGCTAAGCACGTTGCCATGTGCTTTAAGTATAAGGATTTATCCTCACAACAACCTTGTCAGGCAGATACCATTATTCGCTTTTTATAGACCAGGAAACTGGGATCCAAAATTTGAGTAATTTGCTCAAGGATTCTAACCCCGGGGGTGTCCGCCTGCCTGAACTATGCTATACTGACTAGAGAAGTACAGGCATGAGATCTGGAGGTCTGAAGAGGGGCTGTGGTTCTAGGAAAGAATATATACTAGTAAAGCAGAAGGACTGGCAGAGTTCAGACTGCTTGGGGCATGAGCAGGAAAGAATCACAGGACTTGAGGACTGTAAGCCTTAGGGACTGAGGCCAGAGAAGCCGCTAATGAGGGCTAAGGTTAGGCTGCAGATCAGCTGCACACACAGGTAACTGACACTAAGGGCAGAACCGAGGGTTAAGATCTCAGAAAGTGCCCACAGTGAGAGCTGGGCTGCGTGGAAAAAACTCAGGGAAATAAGCTTCTCAAAGAGACATGAAGAAAACTCAGCAAAATGGGATCACAGAGCTGGACAAAAGGTGCAGAGAGAGCCAGAGAATAAGAGATTGCTTTGTGTCAGCGCAGGAAGAGGTCTAGCATTGAAGGCTTCTGCATCTGCCCCCTTCTCCCCACCCTGGTAGACCTGATCCATCCCATGATCACAGCTCCCTTCCCTCCATTACTTACCTTGATGGGTGTCAGGTGCTGGAAGTGACGATGAGGGTGTGGGATCACGCTTGGGGGGCAGTCCCACTGGGAGGCAGAGTAAACACGGATCTCACTCTTCTGGTCAGTGGTCAGGAGCTGGGCACCGTCGGGACTGAAATGAGCTGGCAAAGTGAAAAGCCCCTGAGCTCAGGGAACCACAGGCCCCCTGTTGTCCTGGCCCTCACAGGCCTCTTGCAGGGGCACCCTCCCTCCCTCTCCTTTCTAGAGACTGGTGGAAGGGAGGTGAATCTGGGCTGCGAACAAAAACATCCTAGAGGCTCAACAGCTGATAGGAGCAGCTAGAGTCAGAAAGGCTTCAGGACTTCAGCTTGGCCGATGCTATCAGGGGTATAAAGGTTTGGCCTAGTGGCTTCTACACTTTGAGGGAAAACCCCTGAAGCGGTCGGGTCAGCAGGGTCTGCAGGAAGGACGAGGTCTGGTATATCACACCTGCGTTGACGGGATGCCTGTGCAGCAGCGAGTAGAGGAAGCTGGATTTCCCTCTAACCTGGCGCAGGTCCCAGATTTTCACTGTTTGATCTACGGAGGCTGTGGCCAGGAACCAATCACAGCACGGGTTCAGGGCCACGTGGGTCACTTTCTTTTTGTGCATTCTCAGATTCCAAAGCTGCAGAGAAGAGCTCGGTTCAGGTGGGGGGTGCAGAACCGAGGCTGGGGGTCAGGGAGGGAAGGGGAGGACCTGGGCTCCAGAGAACGCACCTCCCTGCCGTCCATGTTCAGCAGGATCACGTTCCCCACGTTATCTCCTGTGACCACCACTCGGCTTCTGACAGACACATCCAGGCTGCAAAACCAGAAGCTGGAGGGAGAGACTGTGCTGTAAGATTCTTGGGGACAGAGGCAAGTTCCATTTATTCGCTGTTGCAGCTCACGTATATTAGACAGTCAATAAATATTTGTTGAATGAATGAATAACTTGTCGTGGACTCCCAGTGAGGAGCACTCAGACTTGTCTACCATCCCCACAGAGGTTATGGGGGTGGTGGGGCTCAGAAACTTGTCCAGTTACTGCTGGGCCCAGGATCCTCAGCTACTCAGAGTCCCTGAAGCAGCCATACCCAGAGCCATAACGAAGGTCCCCAGGCGGGCTTGCCCCCTTCAGCCCTGGGTCCTGAGGAAGACTCAGGTATTGCTTTCTCCCTTCACCCTCCACCCTTGGTGGGGCCAAAGGAGATATGACACACCAAACAGGGACTGCCCAGCTCTGTTCCTCACAGCTGGCTAGAAAGGAACTTCTGCCCCCTTCTGAGCATTCAGGGGGAAAGGCACACACAACTCAGAAGCTGTATCTTGCTCTTTTGTCCCTCAGACTACATGATGTGAAGAGACGGGGTTGGAGGGTGCTTCAGGGATCCTGATACCCAGCCAGGAGAGCTCAGATTCACATTTTTTCCCCTCAAATCCTTGCTACACTGCCTTTTGCATCCCTTGTAAACATCTTTCAGGGGGAGGGCTTCTTGTGGAAGAGTAAGTCTATTCTGTCACCTGTCCTATTGCTCCTGTATTTCTTACCCCTGTGGGGCAGCCCAGTGCTAGTTAGACCCCCACACCCCCAAATACTTAGGGAGCAGAGTCATGTCTCTTGCTAGAAATCAAAGTGACAAGCATTTTGTAATTTCTCCAGCCACTTGCTCTTGGGGAGTCCAAAGTGCTTTATGGACATGATTGTATCCATTTAAGCTTCCATCAAGGAACTGGTCAGGTCATTACACCCCAGTGAATGCAAGGAATGGAATCTTAAGTTCTTCATTCCTGGTCCAGGCTTTAAGTGGCTTTCTAGGCAAATGCCATGTTGACTTGTCCAGTGAGAATTAAGGTCTAGTCTAATACAGGAATGACTGACAGAAGAGCTGAAGCTCCAGAACCACTCCCTGAAGCAGTAACCCACCTGGCCCAGAGTAAGAGCAGCTAAAGAAAACGTCTGAGAAAGAGAGGGAAACGTGGAAAGGAGCTAACACCTTTCCTTTCTTCCCCGTGCCAGGTTTGGGTGAAAGAAATGGGACCTGGATGCTCTCGCCAGAACTACACCGAGAGCCTAGAAGCCCTTTCCCCTCTGAGTTAAACTACTCACTTGCAGGTGCCTGAGCTGGCAAAAACTCGGAGAGTGTTGCCTTTAAAGTCTTGCAGCCTAGTTGTTCCCTCCATTGAGGAGGTGAAAAACTGGTTGGTATTGAGAGGGTTAAACTTCAGCCCAGTGATGCTCCCTCCAGCTCCAATCTAACACAAGGAAGAAAAAAGCCAGTGAGTGACAACGGCCCAGGAAGAGGACCAGGCCTGGGTGCACATACTCCGCTCAGACACAAGAGCCAGCCAGACTGCACTTGGGGCCAGGCCAGCTTAGATGCCTAGACAGTAGGATGCTCTCCACAGTACTGTTTCTTAAGGTTTTAGTTTTAATTTCATACTTTTTAATTAACATACAGTAAATTTGTTGTTTTTGGTATACAGTTCTATGAATTTTAACACACGTATAGATTTGAATAACCACCACCAAAATGAGGGTGCAGGACAGTTGTGTCACTTCCCCCAAAATCCCTTGTGCTCTCCCATTGTAGTCCCATCCTCCCCCCGACTCCTATCCCCTGGCAACCACTGATCCGTTCTCCATCACTATACAATAGTTTTGCCTTTGACAGACTGTCATATAAATGAATTATACGGTATGCAGCCTTTTGAGACTGGCTTCTTTCATTTCACTCAGTGTAATGCCCCTGAGTTTCATCCAACTTGCTGTCTGTATCTATAGTTCATCCCATTGTATTGCTGAGTATTCCATTGTGTGAATGTACCATAATCTATCATATAACTGCTCTTTTCAGAAGAGCTTCAGCTTGGAACAGTGGCTGGGTTAGGAGGGCTGATGTCAGATCTGAGCTCCTTCCTGTTTTTTCCAGACATCTCAGACAATGATGATGAAAATAATCATGACATCAGTAGCATAACCTTATTAAGTGTTTATTATATATCAAGCACTGTTTTAAGAACTTTACATCCTCAAGGCTCTTCCTCCACTTCTCCCGTATGCTGTTGCTATCCCAGCCTTAGTTCTACAAGGCCTCTTACACAACATCCACTTAACTCAATCAGCATACTAACTGGTACTTTCCATTCCCTCTCTAAAACATTCTGATGCCCACGGTTCACCAAACCCTTGCTGCTATATGATAATCTGCTCCCACTAGCTGAGTTCTATGCTTACAAAGGGTTAGTTGTGTTTGTTCTTAAACCTATGTATGCCAGTTGTAGTTTGTATTGTAATCGTGTAATTTAATTTACATGATGTGATTTATTAAACATTTAAACTTTAAACACTTAAAACATTTCATCAAATGTAATTTAATTAAACTGATGAAATATGTGCAAAAAGAAAGACTATTGTTATTTCTATGAAATCCATATGAACACTTTGGAAAAACTAGATAAAAATGATTTGATAAAAAAAAAATGATTTGCTAAAAATAATAGTTGTTGAATTAAGCATGGGTGAGATACTTATAAACAATTAGGGTGGGAAACAGTAATAAAAATTTTAAAAGAATCTGCAATCAGATTGCTCCACAACTAATTTTAAATTATGTCTCCACTTTTGGGGAATGGAAACTAGACCCTATAAAAAAGGCATTATGGATATGGTTTATGTAAGACCGGGTGAACCCTAATCAGTGAACACTTACTCCAAGAAAAGGACTGGCCCTGTGTCAAAGCGTTAGTAATAAACACATGTAAACAATTTAAGGTAAAACGCATGAGCGTTCTAGCAAGGGTGGGCTAAATGGTATGACCAACTCTTGCACTGAGAAGGACTAACCAAACCTGGATAAAATATGAAAAAGAGATATGTCTGAGACTTCCAATTCCAGTGATGGTGGGTTAGCTGGTGTCAGGCCAACCTTCTGTCAAGAAAAACTAGAAAAGACAGAAAAAATGCATGTTTTCAAAGGAAAGTCTGAAGTCAACGAAGAGCTATCAAGGCATCAAGGACTTGAAGTCCAGCCTCCTAGAGAGAAGAGAAGCAGAGAGGTACGCCCGACATTTCGATGCTGCTTTTCCTCCTGAGGCGTATGCAGATAAGAAAGTGGTGGCTGAGAAGCTGAAGAGAGGTTCTGTCCGTCTCAAGAGGGGCAAAAACTGGAGTTCAGACCTGTCAAGGAGGAGAGGTCTTGGAAAAAACCCAGCTTTTAGTTAGGATCCCCGAAACCCTGAAAATAAGAGCAAACTGGAAACAGACCATCCCTCACAAAGACTGAAGTCCAGATTCAAATCATTTCAATCGCTGATCAGATTAAGATGATCTGATTCCACCTGACCTGCCTGCCAGAGGAAAGAAATTCTTTCTGGAGGAAAATAACAGCACTCAAAACTTCAAATTGTATCTCTACAAGTTTTTATATGCAATATTTGGCATCAAATCTAAAATTATCCAGAATATCAAATAACCAATAACTAAGAGAAAAAACAATAGTTGAAAGACACTCACAGGAGATCCAGGTATTGGTGCTAATAGACACAGGCTTTAAAATAATTGTAATTAGAATACATTTAAAAAATAGAGCTAATTTAAAAATGGACAAAGGGAATTCCCTCGCGGTCCAGTGGTTAGGACTTGGCGCCTTCACTCCCGTGGCCCAGGGTTCAAGCTCTGGTTGGGGAACTAAGATCTGGCAAGCTGCACAGTGCAGCCAAAGAAAAATGGACAAAGGATTTCAACAGACATTTCTCCAAAGAAGATATACAAATAGTCAGTGGCACATGAAAAGATGCTCAACGTCATTAGTCATTAGGGAATTGCAAATCAAAACCACAATGAAATACTATTTCACATCCACTAGGATGGCTGTAATCAAAAAGACAATTACAAGTGTTGTAAGACAGCCTATGGAATGGGAGAAAATACTGCAAACTATATATCTGATTAGGGGTTAATATTAACAATATATAAGGAACTTGGACAACTCAATAGCAAGAAAACAATCTGATTAAAAATGGACAAAGGATTTCAACAGACATTTCTCCAAAGAAGATATACAAATAGTCAGTGGCACATGAAAAGATGCTCAACATCATTAGTCATTAGGGAATTGCAAATCAAAACCACAATGAAATACTATTTCACATCCACTAGGATGGCTGTAATCAAAAAGACAATTACAAGTGTTGTAAGACAGCCTATGGAATGGGAGAAAATACTGCAAACTATATATCTGATTAGGGGTTAATATTAACAATATATAAGGAACTTGGACAACTCAATAGCAAGAAAACAATCTGATTAAAAATGGACAAAGGATTTCAACAGACATTTCTCCAAAGAAGATATACAAATAGTCAGTGGCACATGAAAAGATGCTCAACATCATTAGTCATTAGGGAATTGCAAATCAAAACCACAATGAAATACTATTTCACATCCACTAGGATGGCTGTAATCAAAAAGACAATTACAAGTGTTGTAAGACAGCCTATGGAATGGGAGAAAATACTGCAAACTATATATCTGATTAGGGGTTAATATTAACAATATATAAGGAACTTGGACAACTCAATAGCAAGAAAACAATCTGATTAAAAATGGGCAAAGGATTTGAACATACATTTTTCCAAAGAATATATACAGATGGCCAACAGGTATATGAAAAGGTGCTCAACATCACTAATCATCAGGGAAATGCAAAACTACAATGAGATATCACCTCACACCTGTTAGAATGACTATTATCAAAAAGACAAGCGATAACAAGTGCGGGCCAAGATGTGGAGAAGAGGGAACTCTTGAATACTGTTGATGGGAATGTAAATTGGTAGAGGCATTATGGAAAATAGTATGGAGGCTCCTCAAAAAATTTAAAATAGAACTACCATATGATCCAGTAATTCCATTTCTGGGTGTATATCAAAAGGAAATGAAATCAGTTTCTCAAAGAGTTCTGTCCTCCTGTGTTCATTGCAGCATTATTCACAATTGCCAAGATACGGAAACAACTTAAGTGTCTGCTGATGAATGAATGGATAAAGAAAATGTGGTATGTGTGTGTGTATAATGGAATATTATTCAGCCTTAAAAAAAGGGAAATCCTGCCATTTGCAACAACATGGATGAACATGGAGGACGTCAGACACAGAAAAACAAATACTGAATGATCTCAATTTCATGTGCAATCTAAAAAAGTCAAACTCACAAAGGCAGAGAGTAGAATAGTGGTTGCCAGGGGCTGGGGTGCGGGGAGGGGAATGGGGAGATGTTTGTCAAAGGGTACAAAGTTTCAGTTATTCTTGAGATCTAATGTACAGCATGGTGACTACAGTTAATATACTGTACTGTATACTTGAAATTTTCTGAGTAGATAAGTGTTCTCAGCACGCATGCACACACACACAAAACTATGTAAGGTGATGGATGTGAATTAGCTTGATGGTGTAATCATTTCACAGTACATACATGTATTAAAACATCATGTGGTACACCTTAAATATGTACAGTTTTTGTCAGTTAAGTGTGAGGATGTGGAGGAACTGAAGCCCTCCTACATTGCTGGTGGGAAAGTGAAATGGAGCAGTTGCTTTGGCAAACAGGCAGTTCCTCAGAAAATTAAACACAGAGTTACCATATGACCCAGGAGATATATACACCCAAGAGATATATACTCAACAGAAATGAATATGTTGATGTAAAAACTTGTATGCAGATACTCATAGGAGCATATTCATAATGCTGGTTAAAAAAGCTAAATATCAATGACTCAAACATCCATCTCAAGGAGCTGTAAAACAAACAAGAAGCTAAAACCAAAGAAAGTAAAAAAAAAGAACAGAAATTAATGAAATAAAACAAATACACTGTGGAAAGAATCAACAAAGCCAAAAGTTGGTTCCATGAAAAAACTAATATAATTAAATTGATAAATCCCTGGTGAGAATGACCAAACAAGAAGGCACAAATAACCAATTTAATGAATGGAAAAGATTATCAATATAAATCTTAGACATTTTAAAATAAGAGGACATCATAAACCATCTTTTGCCAATACATTTGAAAACTTAGAGTTAATAGTCAAATTCCTAGAAAAGTACAAACTTGCCAGACTGATAGAAGATGAAAAAGAAAAATCTGAATACCCTGGTATCTATTAAAGAAATTGAGTCACAACTAAAAACTTTCTTGCAAAGTAAATTCCAGATCCTAATGGCTTCAGTGGTGAATGTACTAAATATTTAAGGAAGAAACAATCTTTTTTTTTTAAACTTTATTTTCAAACTATCTCAAACTCATAGAAGAGTTGCAAGAATAGCACAAAGAACTGTTTTTCCGGAACCATTTGATAATAAATTGCCAACATGATGTCCCATCACACTCAAACACTTTATTGTGTACTTCCTACAAGAATATTCTCTGACATAGCCACAGTAAAACCGTAAAACCACCAAAACTTAGTGGTATCTGAAGTAGTTCAAGCTCATAGAAGCAGAAAGTAGAACTGTGGTTGCCAAAGGCTGGAGGGAAGGGGAAATGGTGAGTTGTTATTCAGTGGGCACAGTTTCAGTTTTACAAGATGAAAAAGTTCTAGAACTCTGTTGCAAAACAATGTGAATATAGTGTTAGTGCACTTAAAAATGGTTCAGATGATACATTTTGTGTTATGTGCTTTTCCCACAGTTTTTAAAAGAAGCAGTATCACTTGCTAGAAATATAACTGTAAAGGTAAAAGAGTGAAAAAAATAACATTTAAATGAAAAAATCGACTATAACTAATGAACCAAAACAAACAAAAAACAGTGTAGTTTACCACATTAATAGAATAGAGGAAGAAAATCATTGCTGACCTCAAGAGACAAAAAAGTATTTGATGAAATTCAATTATCATTCACGATAAGAGCTTCTGGCAAACTATGAATAAAAGAGGAACTTACTCAATCTGATAAAAGGTATTTAAAAACAAGTTTTAAAAACAAACAAGCTCTTAGGTATATACACAAAAGAACTAAAAACAGTTCTAACAAAAACTTGTACATGAACATTCATGGCAGCTGAATCATAACAGCAAAAGGCAGAAACAATCCAAATGTCCATCAACAGATGAATGACGAAACAAAATTTGGTGTATTCATACAATTGAATATTATTCAACTACAAAAAGGAATAAAGGGCTGATACATGCTATAACATGGATGAACCCTGAAAACATTATGCTAAGTGAAAGGAGTCAGACCCCAAAGGACAAATATTTATTGTATGATTCCACTTATATGCAGTACCTAGAATAATCAAATTCAGAGACAGAAAACAGATTAGTAGGGCTGAGGGGAGGGGTAATAGAGAGTCATTGTTTAATGGGTACAGAGTTTTATTTGGGGATGAAAAAGTTCTGGAGATGGATATTGATGATGGTTGCACAACAATGTAAATGTACTTAGTACCACTGAGTTGTATGCTTTAAAATGGTTAAAATGGTAATTTTCATGTTATGTATATCTTAACACAATAAAAAGTAGCAGAAACCTTATTTAATGACAAAAAATAAAAGCCTTCTATAAGCAAGAATAAGACAAGGGGCTTCCCTGGTGGCACAGTGGTTGAGAGTCCGCCTGCCGATGAGAGGACACAGGTTCGTGCCCTGGTCCGGGAGGATCCCACATGCCCTGGAGCGGCTGGGCCCGTGAGCCATGGCCGCTGAGCCTGTGCATCCGGAGCCTCTGCTCCACAGCGGGAGAGGCCACAACGGTGAGAGGCCCGCATACCGCAAAAAAAAAGAATAAGACAAGGATGTCTGTTATAGCCAACATTCAACAAAGTAGTAGAGGTCTTAGCCAATGGAATAAGGCAAAAAAAGAAGTGAAAAAATGGTAAAGTAAGAATTCAAACTCTCATTTATTTGTAGATGACAAAACTGTGTAGGAAAAAAATTTAAATCCTCAGAGAAACTATTAAAATTAGTTAAGTATGAATTTCTACTTCCAGCTATGATGGAGTGTCAGAAACCAGATATATCCTCCTGCCTTACACAACTAAAAAAAATGAAAAAATACACGAAATGAGTTTTCAGACATTGGGCAACAGGCAGCACAAGACAAGAGGGAAAGAAATGAGGTAGCCCTGCAATTGTCCCAGCTTACTGCTTGGAAAGAGTATCCAGGCTGCAGTACAGGGAGGGAGGACCCAAACAGCCTAATAGTCTCATTAAGCTGAGGTGACAAGTTGGGAAAGCCAACAGGGCAAGAATTTGTGGGGGAAAATGCTGGAGGGGGAGATATACAGAGAGAGCATTCTGGAGATTTTCAGAGGGGTCCCCTCAGGCCTTGGAGTAAATACTGTTGGGTAAATATGTATAAGGAAACTACATAAGGCTGAGGTAAAACCACCAGAAGTGAATAGAAGGAGAAATCCTCAGAACAGTCTGTATTCTCACCATCCAGAATGAAAAAATTCTTAATATACAGAACATTGAGTAGAGTCCTCAGAAGGGTACTGCCTCAGGGTGAGGTCAACTCACATCTAAACTACAGGCTGCCTTAGACCCATGCTAACTGGAGTAGGTTGAATGATGGTCCCCCAAGATGTCCATGCCCTGATCCCTGGAACCTGTGAATATTACTTTAGATGACAAAGGGACCATTTTTAAAGCAGCCAAAAGAAAAAAAGAAGAATCACATGAAGAGGAACATAAGAATGAGAGCAAACTTTGCATCAGAAATTATCTTTAAAGTACTAAAAGAAAAAAAAAGTCCTATGAACCTAGAATTCTATACCCAGCAAAATTACCTTCAAAAAAAAAAAAAAAAACGGAGGGGGGGCAAAATAAAGACATTCTCAGACAAACAAAAGGAAAAAAAGCCTCACCAACCAACCTACATTACAGGAAATGTTAAAGGAATCTCTTCAAGCAGAAAGAAAATGGAAAATGTTACCAAAAGGAAGTCTGGATCATACAAAGGAATGAAAAGCCCTGGAGATGGCAAATATGTGGGTAAATATTGAAGTTTTTTTCTCATTTAAAAAATATCTTGGGACTTCCCTGGGTCCAGTGGTAAAGCATCCACCTTCCAATGCAGGGGACACAGGTTCGATCCCTGGTTGGGGAACTAAGATCCCACATGGCCACGGGGCAACTAAGCCCGTGCGCTGCAACTACAGAGCTCGTGCGCCTCAACGAGAGAGCCTGCCTGCTGAAAACTAAAGAGCCCATGTGCTCTGGAGCCTGAGCGCCACAACTAGAGAGAAGCCAACGTGCCACAACAGAGCCTGCACCGCAATGAAAGATCTCGTGTGCCTCAACGAAGATCTCGCATGCCCCAATTAAGTCCTGACGCAGCCAAAAAAAATAAAATAATAAAGTAAATATTTAAAAAAATTAAAAATTAAAAAAATATCTTTAGGGACTTCCCTGGTGGTCCAGTGGCTAAGACCCCACGCTCCCAATGCAGGTGGCCTGCGTTCGATCCCTGGTCAAGGAACTAGATCACATGCTGCAACTAAGAGTTCGCTTGCCGCAACTAAAGATCCCGCATACCACAACAAAGATCCCATGTGCCACAACTAAAACCCAGTACAGCCAAATAAATAAATAAATATTTATAAAAATAAATAAAAAATATCTTTAAAAGATACCTGCCCTGCAATCCAGCTATTCCACAACTAGGTATTTACTCGAGAAAAATGAAAACATATATCCACACAAAGACTTGTACATGCATGTTCACAGCAGCTTTATTTGCAACAGTCAAAAACTGGAAAAAGTCCAAATGCCCTTCGACAGGTGAATGGATAAATAAACTGTGGTATATCGATACACTGGAAAACTACTCAGAAAGAAAAAAAAATACTACTGATACATGCAAAAATGTAGATGAATCTCAAATATTTATACTGCATGAAAGAAGCCAAAAAGAAAAGAGTATATATTGTATGGTACCATTTATATAAAAGCCTTGAAAATGCAAATTTATCAACAGGGATAGAAAGTGGATCAATGGTTTTCAGGTGTCAGGACAGAGGGAAGAAAGGAATGGATTTCCAAGGTGTGTGAGGAAACTTTGGGGGTGATGGATATGTTCATTATTTTAATTGTGGTGATGGTTTCATGCTTGTATACGTATGTCAAAACTCATCAAATCGTACACTTTAAACATACGCAGTTTATCATATATTAGCTATATCTCAATAAAGATTTAACAAAAAACAAACAAAAAGATAATTGTGTAAAGCAAAAATAAAAATGTAGGGTTTATAACATATGTAGAAGTAAAATGTAGGACAATGACAGAAGGGAGAAAACAGAAGTAAATATATAGTTGTAAGAGTCTTACAATACATGTGAAGTGGTATAACATTATTTGAAGGTTCTCTCTTACATTAAAGATGTACATTGTGGGGAATTCCCTGGTGGTCCAGTGGTTAGGACTCCTCACTTTCACTGCCAAGGGCCCAGGTTCAATCCCTAGTCAGGGAACTAAGATCCCACAAGCTGTGTGGTCAAAAAAAAAGAGATGTACATTATAAACCCAAGAACAACTACTAAAAGAGAGAAAAGAGAAAGGAAAAGAAGTGTAACTAATAATCCAATAGTGGAGATAAAATGGAATCATAAAAAGTACTCAACCAAAAAGAAGACAAGAAAAAAATAAAAATGGAGCAAAGCAATGGGACAAATAGAAATATAAGATAACAGACTTAAACCCAATCATATTTATAGTCATATTAAATGTAAATGGTCAAATGCTCCAATTAAAAGGTAGAGATTTGGGGCTTCCCTGGTGGCGCAGTGGTTGAGAGTCCGCCTGCCGATGCAAGGGACATGGGTTCATGCCCCGGTCTGGGAAGATCCCACATGCCGCAGAGCAGCTAGGCCCGTGAGCCATGGCCGCTGAGCCTGTGCATCCGGAGCCTGTGCTCCGCAACAGGAGAGGCCACAGCAGTGAGACGCCTCCATACCACAAAAAAAAAAAAAAAAAAAAAGTAGAGATTGTCAGATTGGATTTTTTTGTTTTTTGGCTGTGCCACCATGTGGCTTGTGGGATCTTAGTTCCCCAACCACGGACTGAACCCAGGCCCTCAGCAGTGAAAGCACCAAGTCTTTTTTTTTTTTTTTTTTTACATCTTTATTGGAGTATAATTGCTTTACAATGGTGTGTTAGCTTCTGCTTTATAACAAAAAGCACCAAGTCTTAACCACTGGACCACTAGGGAATTTCCCACAGGTTAACTTTATTTTAAATGAAATTTTTAAAAAAATTACTGAGATATTGACATATAACACTGTATTAGTTTTAGGAGTCCTAACCACTGGACCACCATGGAATTCCCAGATTGGATTTTTTTTTACATGCTATCTACAGGAAACTCATTTATATACAAATACACAAATACATTAAGAATAAAAGGATGAAAAAAAAGATATACAATGCAAATACTAATGATAAAAAAGCTGCAGTGGCTACATTAATATCAAACAAAGATTTCAAAACAAGAAATATTACCAGAGGTAAAGGGAGACATCACACAATGACAAAGTTGTCAATTCATCAAAATGACATAATTTTAAACGTGTAAGCACCTAATAACAGAGTTTCCAAATGCTTGAAGCAAACACTAAAGGAAAATAGACAGAACCACAATTTTATAGTTGAAGATTCCAATATTCCTCTCTCAATAACTGAGGAGACATAAAATCTTATAGGATACAGAATATTAAGAAAAAAAAAAGATACAAAATACTTAAACAACACTATCAACCAACTTAACCTAACTGACATTTAGAGAATAATTCACCCCAAAACAGGGACTTCCCTGGCAGTCCAGTGATTAAGACTCCATCCTTCCACTGCAGGCGGCATGGGTTCTATCCGTGGTCAGGGAACTAAGATCCCACATGCTGCGCAGTGCAGCCACAGGAAAAAAAAGGAAAAAAAAATTCACCCCAAAACAGCAGAATACACATTTTTTTCCAAATGCATATGGAAAACTCACTAAGATAGTCCGTATGCTCAGCCAAAATACAAATAAAAAATGTAAAATGACTGGAAATCACGTAAAATGTCTTTTGTTCGTAACAGAATTGAACTAGAAATCAATAACAGGGAGGTATCTCAACAGTGCCCAAATATTTGGAAATTAAACAAAATACTTCAGAATAACCCATAGGTCAAAGAAGAAATCATAAAGAATTTGGGGGGCTTCCCTGGTGGCGCAGTAGTTGAGAGTCTGCCTGCCAATGCAGGGGACATGGGTTCGTGCCCTGGTCCGCGAGGATCCCACGTGCCGCGTAGTGGCTGGGCCCGTGAGCCACGGCTGCTGGGCCTGTACGTCCGGAGCCTGTGCTCCGCAGCGGGAGAGGCCACAACAGTAAGAGGCCCACGTACCGCAAAAAAAAAAAAAAAAAAAAAAAAAGAATTTGGAAAATAATTTGAACTGAATGGAAACAAAAACACAACAAAATCTGTGAGATGCAGTTAAGAAATAGAGGGAACTGTATAGCATTAAATGGTTATATTAGAAAAGAAAGGTCTCAAGTAAACAATTCAAGTTTCTATCTTAAGAAACCAGAAAAAGAAAAGCAAATTATACCCAAAGTAAGCATAGGAAAGAAAATAATACAACAAAAGTCAACAAAAAAGAAACCAGAAAAACAACAGAGAAAAAAAATCAATGAAACTAAAAGCTGGTTCTTTGAAAATATCAACAAAATTGATAATCCTCTAACAAGACTGATTAGGGAAAAAAAAAAAAGAAGACACAAATTACCAATATCAAGAAATATGAGGGGGCTTCCCTGGTGGTGCAGTGGTTGGGAGTCCGCCTGCCGATGCAGGGGACGCGGGTTCGAGCCCCAGTCCGGGAAGATCCCACATGCCGCGGAGCGGCTGGGTCCGTGAGCCATGGCCACTGAGCCTACGCATCCGGAGCCTGTGCTCCGCAACGGGAGAGGCCACAGCAGCGAGAGCTCCACGTACCGCAAAAAAAAAAAAAAAAGAAATATGAGGGAGGACATTACTACAGATCCTATGGATATTAAAAGGATAATAAGGGAATACTATGATCAACTTTACATCACTAAATTCAAAAATTTAGATAAACTGGACAAATTACTTGAAAGAAACTACCAAGCTCCTTCAAGAAGAAATAGATAACCTAAATTGCCCTGTATCTATTAAGAAATTGAATATATAGTTAGAAACCCTCCAACAAAGAAAACTCCAGGCCCAGATGGCTTCACTAGTGAATGCTATTAATTAAGAAAGGAATAGTACCAATTCTATACAAATTATTCCAGAAAATTCAAGTGCAGGGAATACTTCCCAACTCTTTACATGAGGTCTACATTACCCTGACACCAAAACCAAAGGCATTACCAAAAAAAGGAAATAAGATATATATTTTTAAATTTTATTTATTTATTTTTGGCCATGTCCAGTAGCATGTGGGAATCTTAGTGCCCCAACCAGGGATCGAACCCACGTCTCCTGCAGTGGAAGCATGGAGTCTTAACCACTGGACCGCCAGGGAAGTCCAGGAAATAAGATATTTTTAAGTGGTCGTCATCTGGTACAAGATGACTAAACTAGGATATGATCTAATAAGTAAAATACAACAGATTCTAGATAGAATATTTACATAAAAATATAAGTAGAAGAACGGGTGTGTATAACAGTATATACACGCACATAAAGATGCCTCAAATGGGGATTTCAGGTAATAGTTACTTTATTCTTTATACTTTCTTCTGTATTGCCTGAATTTCTTACAATGAGCACAGGTCATTTTTACAATGAGAACAAAATAATCTTCATTTTGAAAATGTAATACATGTCCCCTTGCCAAGGGCCTGAAAGATTAAGATCAGAGCCAAGGTCAGATGACTAAAGAAATGACAAAATGAAGCACTGCTGCTCCCTCAGTCACTGGTCTCAAATCAACTTTCTGCTGTCAGTTCCTGGGAGTAAAAACAGACAGTTCTCCAGACCACCTACCCTTCTCCTGCTACAACCTAGTTCCCTACTAGTCACAGAGTTCAAATGCCCAGACCAATCTCCACAACAGTGTGTAAGGAAACTTCACTTAAATGCACATCATAATAAAGGGTGATATAAACCAAAAGCAGCTTCAGCCTGACACAAGTTCAAAGCAGTTATCATTCCCCTTTTTGTCAGGAAACTCTTCCCCTAGGACACTCTTAGGCTGTTTCTTAAAGTTCTCTATTCCCATGTCCTGGATGCCTAGGAAAAAAACCAATCTCCTCCTGCCTGAGCTCTGGGTTCTGACTTCAACTTAAAGCTACCCCTCCTGGGGGTCACCTGTCTCACCAGCTGGGTAGACAGACCACCAAGTAATCCCCTGGCTGCCTTTCTTTGGGCTTCAGGCACTTATTTTCTTGAACACTGATCTCATACCTTGAATCCTAATCTTCAAGCCTGCCTAACCCGGCCTTTTCTGATGAGCTGCTCTCCAAACCCTCCACTTAAAAGAACTCATCCTGGTACCTCTGGCCTCTAAACCTGAGGTAGAAAAACAGTGAGCTAATGCAGAATCCAGTTCACAAATGTGTTTTGTTTAGCTACAGAGCATGTTCAATTTCACTTAGTTCCCAACATTAAAAACCAGGATATTTTAAATTGAAACCCCTGAGTACTGTTGGCGGGAATGTAAAATGGTACAGCCTCTATGGAAAACAGTATGGTGGTTCCTCAAAAAATGAAAAATAGAGTCCCAATGTGATCCAGCAATTCCACTATGGGTACATAACCAAAAGAACTGAAAGCTGGGGCTCGAAGAGATATCTGTACAACCGTGTTCACAGCAGCATTATTCACAAAAGCCAAAAGGTGGAAGCAACCCAAATGTCCATCAACAGATGAATGGATAAACAAAATGTGGTACATACATACAGTGGAATATTATTCAGCCTTAAAAGGGAAGAAAATTCTGACACGTGCTGCAACACGGATAAAACTTGAGGACACTGTGCTAAGTGACATAAGCCTATCACAAAAGGACAAATACTGTCTGATTCCACTTGTATGAGATACTTAGTCGAAATCATAGAGACAGAAAGCAGAATGTGGTCGCCAGGGTCTGGAGGGAAGGAGGAATGGGGAATTAGTGTTTAATGGCTTCAGAGTTTCAGTTTTGCAAGATGAAAAACTTCTGGAGACTGGTTACACAAGAATGTAAATGTACTTAAAGCCACTGAGGTGTAAACTTAAAAATGGTTAAGATGGTAAATTTTATATGTGTTTCATTACAATTTTTTAAAGTCACAACATTTCAGTCTTCATTTGAAAAAATCAGATCTGATACCTCAGGACCTAGATTCTCACCTGTCAACCATCTCCAATTTACCACTAACCACCACCCTACATCATTCTTTTATCTGTCTGGCTTCTTTACGCATGTGAATTTGTGGCTCCTGCTCTAAACCCAGAGCATCATCTTTCACAGTATAGCCCTCCAATGTCAGTCCCCAGCTGGGCAAGCTAACAGTCTTGTCTTTGGTGGAGGGGCCAATACCCTCACCCCTCAGCGACTGATGACAAACACTAGCACAATTAAGAGCATCCCTAAAAAGCTCTATGCCAAACCTTGCCCCAAACACACTCTGCCTTTCCTCCTTTTCTCTCCATTTATCTAAATATTGTTCTTCCTCACTCCTCACTCATCTATGAAACCTCTATTGACTCTAATTCACAAGAGGTTCTTCCTTCTCTCATGTTCTGTATGTAGCATTTAGCATCTGTACTGCTGTATTGTTAGTTATCTTGTCGGGAGACATCCCACCTATCCAGTTATACTCCAAGCCCCTCATTCATTCAACAAATACAAAGCAGCTATCTAGGCCAAACATTGTTTTAGGTACTGGGGATACAGTGGTAAATCAGAAAAACAAGGTCCCTGCCATCATGGAGCTTACCTTCCAGTGGGTAAAGACATACAAATAAGTAAAACATTTCAGATATTGATAAACATTGTGGGGGAAAAGTGAAGCAGGATAATGAGATAGGGAGCCATCAGTGATTAGGCAGAGTGGTCAGTAATAGCCTTTTTGAAAAAATATATTGAGCCGAGACCTGAATGATAAGAGGGAGCCAGCCATGAGAAAACCATGGGAAAGAGCACTCCAGTCAAAGGGAACAGCAAGTGCAAAGACTCAGCTCCAGGAAGAGAAATAGCCAGTATGGCTAAAGCATAGGAAATGAGGAAAGACAGTAGTACAAGATGAGGTCAAGGAGGTAAGAAAGGGCTTAGATTCTAGGTGATTTACGAGGGTGATCAATATTTCATACTTCCTAATATTTTAAGGGCAGGCGTTCAATAAAGAGTTGAGTATCATCACCATTGACTTGTTTGAAAATACCCCCAGTTATTTTTGATCCCAATTATCTCCTTGTTACCGGATGACTTTTCATCCCTTCAACACACACTTCTTCAGCACTATCGTCTGGCACAGGGAACTGCTCACCCCTTTAATGAAGGTGGGTTTGTCCTTTATGCCAAAGTTCCAGAGCAAGATATCTCCCCCTTTGGAACCCACAGCCAGGGTGCTGGGGTGAGTTGGGTGCCACGCCAGGGATGTGGCCCTCCTGTCAAAAGGGGCAGCCTTTTGGAATATCCGGTAAGAAGCCAGAGAGTTCAAAAAGGACTGCTGGAGACCCTGATACAGAGAGAAAAAAATTAAGTTGAATTAAAACATAAGGGTAAATCGCCAATCTCTGACTCCCGCATAGCTAAGTGGTGTCAGGTCCTCCCACTAAAGGAAAAATAACTGCCTGACTCTGTGCATAAAAATATTTGCAATATACATGACCTAATCATGGAAAGCAAGGAGGCAGGGTGCATTCCTGCTGGGACACCCTGCAGCATAGGACTTCTACATGGCTGAGCGCCCAGCGGGCACTTCTACATGGCTGAGTGCCCAGTAGTCAACAAGATGGGGGTGATCTGACCACTCCGACGACCCACTGAACCAACCCAGCATCTAATTTTGGACCATCCAGCAGTAAAAAAAAAAAAAAAAAGGCACCATGCAAACCCTTGAGCTCTTCAGCCAGGAAACGCCTCACCTGCTGTAGTGATGGCCAGGCAGCTGTGCCCAGCTTATGCTGGTGGAGGGCCCTGACGATGCTGCATGGTGGCGGGACCCGCAGGCTAGCCAACCCCGCCCAAAGGCAGCCTGAGTCAAATCTTCTGCTAGGACCTGCCAAGCAGAACAGACACATATTTTCCGCTCCAATCTCACTCAAAGATTTTTCTGCTGAAACATCCCAAAAAGAAAGCCTTGTTTCTTCTTTCGGCATAGACAATCTCTCTTATCATCTCCTAAGGTTTTTCCACGTTCTGCTCAGTCTCACCCAGCACAACAAATAAATAGTGAGTAGGAATTCAGCCCCTTCCAAAAAACATTCCCCGAATTAGTACTTCTGAAGTGAAACTATGATCTTGCAGGGTTCCTGAGAACTGAGCCAAAGAAACACATGAGAACTGCAGAACTCTTCCCAGTTTGGGCTGGAGAACTAGTGATGGGGTTGGGTGACAATTTAAAAGTTACATATAAAGCACAATAAAAAGATTTTAGGACAGCACAGAAGTGACTTTTTGGGAAAAGCAGTTTCTTTAAATCCTATATTAAAATAATGTAGAGGTGACCAGTGGTTGGCCCTAAGTCCAACCTCTTCTCCTTAAAACCAGCAGGATCCATAGGGTCCGGTGTGGCGCTAAATTGGCTAGGCTACTTTTGGGAAGGTAGACCCACCTAGAATAGGAATAAAGCAACTCTGGATTACCAACATGTACTTGAGGACCTGATCTCTATGAATCCCGCCTCGTGACAACCAATTCTTTCTTCTCATGAACAAAAAAAACACTTCATCAACAACCCCCTGTCTTTTGAGTTCCCTACATTCCTTATAGCCCCAGGTTCAAGCCCCAATAAACCCCTAAGAATGAGTTTTCCAAGGAAGGAAGGAGGGAAATGGGAGGGTTTCCGCAGTTAAACCAAGGACATACAGCTAGCAATCGTGACTAGAGAAATTAAGTACACACACCACTAGGCAAAGTAGTAGTCCTCAGTGTGTAAAAATTCTGGTACAAACAAGGAATTTGAAAAGTCCGTTGTGTCTGTTGTAATGGAGCTCATCTGCCTCTTCCTGTCACCTGAGGGAGGTTAAGCCCAAGCTCTAAGGTGTCAAAGGACCTGAAGACAAAATGCACAGCCTGAGGCGTTCATAATTTGGGACAGCCTCAGGGACCCAGGCGCACCCACCCCCCACTCCAGCCTCCTGTGTGAGAACCCCAAATGGCGGAATTAATTAAAGCAGCAGGCGCAGGCAGTACCGGGGCCCTTCAAACAGAGCTTCTTGGCCTCGGGCTCCAGCTCCCAGGGGCTTCTGTTCCTCTTGCTCTTGGGGCGCACAACCACCTCGGGGGTCTTCTGGGTTTCTGGGCGTTTCCTGGGAGCCATGGCGTCCTCCGTGCGAAGGGGTACTATGCCTTATGCCGAGATGACCGACGAAAGATTGAGAAGCTTCTGGGGCAAAACAAGGCGGGGACCACAGGACCCGCTGAGCCACAGGTAGGCCACCTAAGCCAACTTCCCGCCAAACAGGCTCACCGGCAAGGCGGGGGCGCGCGCGGGGAGATGGGAAGTGTGTGAGGGGAGGGCCTCATCCGCTCCCCAGAGAAAAGGGATACCGCCTACGTGTTGGCCCTGAGTTAGTCCAAGTCAGCTGACCTGCCAGAAATAAACATGGCCGTTGGTGCTCGGCCTCGCAACTTGAAGCCTCTTCAGACGCGGCGCTGCCAGGCCTCTGGGCCCCGCCCCCCGCCCCAGACCGGATGCTAATCAAGGCTTCGGCTCCGCCTTCTCCACCTTCTACTTGGCGACCACGCCCCCTCGGGTTGTGTGATTGGCTGATCCGTACAGTTGGCGTGAGTAGGCTTTGTAGAAAGCAAACCGCATCCCGGAGGTGGAAACCGAGGTAGTTTCTGCCTGCTGGCTTTGCGGTCGATGTCGATTGCTTATACTTCTCCAGCTTTGACGAATCCCAGCGTCTCTGTGGAGAGTGGTTGAAACTCGCAGCCTTTAATTAAAGTTTCCCCAAACCTGCTTAGTGTCCTCCTAAGGAGCAATCCGGGGCAGTGATGATGGGCCGGAGAGCGTGCGGCTAACTGCCCAGGCTGAGGTCTTGTGCCAAAGGCCATTGCAGTGAGCCTCATAGGCGTCCCACCCGGCCCGACAGGAGACAGCTCTGATGCACCCCGCTTTCTGCGTCGAGCCAGGCAGGAGATGGGGTTGGTCTGGAACTGCTGGTCCTTTCCTTCCACCGTCTAAGTCAGGTGCCAGGTGCTTTGGGAGAGTGACAGGAGACAAAACTGCATTAATGGTAGATCCTGCATTCAAGGAGCTTTCAGACAGGTAGAGAGAAGAGAGTGCCAAAAGAAATAATAACTCTTGGAAAGAAATGATTGCTCCAAAAGAAAAATTGGAAAAAGCTTTCTTGATGGGAAGATCAGCTCAGGGTGTTAGAAATGGCAGCCAGCAGGGGAAAGGGCTGTGTTTTCAGAGCTGTGATACAGAAGCAAGCTGCCCTCTCCCCCTTACTCAGACCAGCCATTCGTTTCACCTCAGCGGGCGCTCATTTCTGGAGGATCCTGTAGTATGAGAAAAAGCCCTGCCCCTAAATAAGGTTTACAATCTACTAAGAAGAAAATACATGCTAGGGCTTCCCTGGTGGTGCAGTGGTTAAGAATCTGTCTGCCAATGCAAGGGACACGGGTTCGAGCCCTGGCCCGGGAGGATCCCACGTGCTGCGGAGCAACTAAGCCCATGTGCCACAACTAATGAACCTGCGCTCAACAGCCCGCAAGCCACAACTACTGAGCCCATGTGCCACAACTACTGAAGCCTGCGCGCCTAGAGTCCGTGCTCCACAACAAGAGAAGCCACCGCAATGAGAAGCCCGCGCACTGCAACAAAGAGTAGCCCCCGCTCACCGCAGCTAGAGAAAGCCCACACACAGCAAGGACGACCCAACACAGCCAAAAATAAAAACAAATAAATAAATTTATTAAAAAAAAATACGTGTGAAACAAGTCAAACAATTCAGGCTAGAACACAGTTGAGTACTAAACTGTGGTATGCCAACCAAGACTTTCAGATGCATTCAGAAAAGATAATCTAATGGAGAAAGTAGTATTTAGGAAAGCCTCATGGGGAAGATGGGGTTTTGTGGAGTTTGCTGGGGAACGGAGAATAGCATCCTAAGAGGAGAAACAGATTGATGAAAGTTAGGAATGGGTGTGGGTTATGAGAAAGAGAAAAGCAGCTCCTGGCATCTGGGTGCTGGCCTGGTATTATTAGCTAGGCCTTAGTGTTCTGTAGAAATAATTTTGCAAATCATCAGCACAGACAAGGCCATTCTGTGACCACGATAGATCAACACAAAAACATAATCACTGATGTTTGAACACAGGCAAAAGTATGAACATTATCCTAACCACAGAAATGAGCAAACATCCCCCTGTTATTTTGGCTAATATAAATGACTGCAGATTCTTTGTTAATCACAGCCTGAGCTTTGCTTCATTCTTACTGATAGCCAATCACAGAATCACCCCTGTTTCCTGACAGCCTCCAATACAGAGCAAAACCCCACTTCTCTGATCCGTTATACAAACCATCCAACACAAGCCAATCCTATTTTGTTTTTTGGGTTGTTTTGTTTTGTTTTGTTTTTCTGGCCGCAACACACAGCATGTGGGATCCTAGTTCCCCGACCAGGGAATTCGGGCCCTTGGCAGTGAGACCACGGAGTCCCAACCACTGGAATGCCAGGGAATTCCCTCCTATTTCTTTCTAATACTTTCTTCCAGAGATGTCCCACCCTTCCCCATGGTATGCATCCTCTGTTGCAATGAGCAATAGACCCAGAGTTCAACTACAGGAGTGTCCCTGATAGTATTTGGCTTGGGGGCATTTATAGGTAGATTAGGAGGTAGCTTGAAGAGGAGAAAATTGTTCACATTAAGGATTTGGGCAAAGTAAGAGGACAGATAAAGGGGGAGGTTGAATGGCAAGCAGAAGAATTCATTCTACTGACGTTTATCAAAAACCTACACTGTTGCTGGCATTATTCCAGTCAAAAAGAATGCTGACCTTGCTGTACAGCAGAAATTAACACAACATTGTAAATCAGCCATACTTCAATAAAATTTAAAAAAAAAAAAAGAATGCTGATATGAAAAATGTTCTTTCCCCCCATGGAGTGTGCCCTTTTCTTTTTTTTTTTTTTTTTTGCGGTATGCGGGCCTCCCACTGTTGTGGCCTCTCCCATTGCGGAGCACAGGCTCCGGACACGCAGGCTCAGCGGCCATGGCTCACGTGGTATGTGCCTTTTAACAGACAAATAAACCTAAAGCTACAGTATTGTGTGACAAGCTGGGTGAGAGAGGAAGCGTTGGATTCACGTGGGGTGGGGGGGTTACAGAAAAAGGATGCTTGAACTCAGCTTGGAGTGGGGTAAAGAAGGGGCAGTGTTGGGACTTCCCTGGCGGTTCAGTGGTTAAGACTCCTCACTCCCAATGTAGGGGACGCGGGTTCGATCCCTGGTCAAGGAACTAAGATTCCTCACGCCATACGGGCGCGGCCAAAAAATTTTAAAAAAACAGTCAAGGAAATGTTCCCAGAGAAGGTGACACTTAAGCTGAATCTTGAGAGAAGACTGAGGGAGGGGAGAGTGGGAGAACATTCCAGGCAGAAGGAGTAGAAAATGGAAAGGCAGGAGGGTTATAGCCATTCATGAGCAAAGGAAATGTCCTGCTTAATGCCAGATTTTCCCACGATCCCTTTTTAGGATTGAGGAGTCTTCCATGGTGGATTAAAAAACAAACAAACAAACCACGTGTGAGCAGTGAAAACCTGCCTTGCACATACCAGTAAAGCGCTTTGCCTCAGGTTGTGTGTTGGGCCATTCTTACCCTGAGTTTTGCTGTTTCACTGCAAAGCAGCTGCTGAGGGACTTGATGTCATCCATTCCCATCTGATGAACCGTCGGGTGCAGGGTGGATAAAAGTATTTAATACATTTTTTTTGACGCAGCTAATCTGATAATGAGGTGAATGGTACAGTATTGCTCTGGTTTCATGCCACGGAGAGGCTGTGCCATGAAACCACGTTTATAGATGTTTTGGTTCTAACTGTGACACTACTTTTGACATAAGGCATCACAAGGCAATTCATTCAAAAGCTGCTGGTGATAACAAATCAAGGTCTCGTGTTTGCACTGGAAGCTGGGCAGACCATGAGCCTGACCCTAAATAATGCCAGTTTCTTTGATCTGCAAAACAATATGTGGCTTAGGTGTTTTCTAGAATAAATACTATGGCACGGTGGAAAGAGCATTGTACTTAGACTGTGTATGTGATCTTGGAGTCATCATTTCACTTCTCTATGCCTTAATTTCCTCATCATAAAATAAAGGGGAGAGAAGATGTGGTCTCTCAGATCCTTTCCAGTTTTAAAATCTGTGATTCTATGACTTGCTGTTAAAGCAGCAGAAACCAGTGACTGCTTTCAACTCTGGCCTCCCTGTGGGAAGTTTCCATCTAGTAGGAACTATTTTCCTGTTGCAGGCTGATACATGACTCTGATTCTGATCAAGCCGTCGACGGATCCAAACACTCCGCTGAGTCTGCAAAACCACCCATAATCCACACGGATGGTGTGTGCAGGCTTCCCACACACAGTTACTGCATGAAGTGGTTTGCAAATGACAGCCTCAAGGATTCTGCAGCATTTGCAGGGAACTGAAGTTTAAATTCCTCCTAAAGGTTTGGAAACAGACTGAATACAGCATCTAGGGTCCTTGTTGCTTGGCATCTCCAATACATATTTAACTGCCCCAGTATGAATAGATTTGTAATAAAGCGAAATGAAAGCATGCTTCCCGCCCTCTGGGAACAGCATCAGTTTTCAAAAATATGATTTTGGGTAGCTTTGGAAGTGTCAAACAGCTGTGTAAATACCCCAAAACCCCACCTTCTGTCTCTGCTGTGCGGGATGAGGCACCATCCACACACTAAATCAATATCCTGTCATGAAATACCACTGGTGCAGGATGCCAGGAAACTTCTCTAGGAAGCCAGAGTTACAGGGCAGTTGCCAGAGTGCTGAAATAATATACGAAAGTGCTTTGCAAACTGTAAAGTGTTCTACAAATAGAAGTTGTTATATAATCTCCCAGCAGCATGTTATTTACTGATGAGGTTTGATAAAGGTGGTGAAGAAGCTGTTCTCAAGAGTTCTCACCAGTCGCTAAGCCATCATGGAAAGAGTGGGGACCAGAGAATCAGAAACCAGGGGTTTGAGTTCTGCCAATGCCTTCTACTCACTCTTTTCATGCCAAAGGTCTCGAGGACTGCAAAAATCCCAAGTGGCAGAAATAAAAATGATTCTCTCTGTGGTACAGCCGAGCCAGTTCTCTGTGAGCACATGAGTCACAGGCTGGTGGGACCGGGAGAACTACATTTACATCACTTTACATTCCGCTCTTCCCACTCGCCTCCCCACTGCCCTGCTTTGGCTCCTGTCCACAGGAGCCAATGTCCTGTTATTGTAACTTCAGCAGCATGTGACAAGAAGCTCGCCCTAGGAACCTCGGCTAACATTCTCCTTGTGGAGGAAGGTGGTGAGCTGCCCAGGTAGCTGTGGTTCTTATAGGTGAAACCGATAGCCTCGGGAAGAGGGTGTTTCTAGGTACAGATTCACACACAATCTCCCCAACACTCCACACTCTGATTGGGCATCATTGCTGGCACATTTACTGTAATTCCCTTTTGTGCTCAAATATCCCGTGTCTAAAGGCCCCAGAATCTGAGCATTTTGTCATAATTACAGGCAGTCTGGAAGAGCAAGCCACATTTGTGTTGGCAGCATTTAGGCTGCTGATCCATTCCACAAAGAGGCACATTTGTGAAATCGGATGAAGGAAGACTGAAAGGCAGCCTGTTTTTTAAGCTCAAGAAGCATTTTACTAGATTTCCAAGGCCAGCAGCTCTGGCCTCCTCTAGCCTCTTGTGGTGGGTTGAATGATGGCCCCTGAAAAGATATATCCATATCCTAACCTCCAGAACCTGTGAATGATACCTTATTTAGAAAAACAGTCTTTGCAGATGTAGTTAAGGATTTCAAAATAAGGAGATCATCTTGGATTATCCAATTAGACTGTAAATCCAGTGGCAAGTGTCCTTAGAAGAGTGAGGCAGAGGGAGAAAAGACACAGAGACAGACACACAGAGAAGATGATGTGAAGAAAGAAGCAGAGACTGGAGTAATATGGCTATCAACCAAGGGATGCCAAAGAAGCTACCAGATTGCCAGCAGCCAACAGCAGCCAGCAGAAAGGCAAGGAAAGATTCTCCCCCAGAGCCTGGGGAGGGAGTGTGGCCCTACCAACACTTTGGTTTTGGACCTTTGACCTCCAGAACCGTAAGAGAAGAAATTTCTGTTGTTTTAAGTCACCAGTTTGTTCTATTTGTTATGGCAGCTCTAGGATGCTCATATACTCAGTATCTGCCATGGGTGGTCAGTATCAGCAAGAAGGAAAAATCGCTGGCGAGCCCTCACATTCCCACTTCCTAGCTGTGTCCTAAAGCAGATCTGCACCTCTCTAAGTCTCTTTCCTCGTTTGTAAACTGGGAAGAATAAGTCCAACTGGACAGGGTTGTTACGAGGCTGAGGTGACCAGGTGCTGAGCAGCATACCTGCGATTCCACAGACACTCCACAAACTTCCCCCCGACCCCCTTTGTCCAGCCTCACCTCAGGCACAGAGCTCCCATTCTGAGGTTGAGCTACACAGCTTCTATACCTTCTCCCAGGTCTCGGGCTCATCAGTGAGATTCAGGATAGTGCCTGGCCCTGCCTTTTTGACACATTCTCAGATCAACATCTCAAACCTAAACTGTCCAAAGTGAAGTCTGTGGACTTCCCTGGTGGTCCAGTGGTTAGGACTCTGTCCTTTCACTGCTGAGGGCCCAGGTTCAATCCCTGGTCGGGGAACTAAGATCCCACAAGCCCTGTGGTACGGCAAAAAAAAAAAAAAAAAAAAAAAAAAGACAAAGTGAAGTCTGATCCTCCCCTCTTCTCCTGCCTCTTTACCATTTTCCCCATCCCAGTAAATGACCTGTCTATGTAGATACTCAAGCTGAAAACCAGGGAGTCATTTTTACTTTGTTTTAATCTATTTTTATTTTTCAACTTCTCATTTTGAAATAGTTTCAGACTTACAAAGAGTTGCAAAAACGTTACAAAGAACTTTTGTTTTAATGTTTATTTATTTATTTTGGCTGCACCGGATCTTAGTGGCCGCACGCAGGATCTTTAGTTGCAATATGTGGACTTCTTAGCTGTGGCATGCATGCAGGATCTAGTTCCCCGACAAGGGACTGAACCCCGAGCCCCCTGCATTGGGAGCGCAGAGTCTTACCCACTGGACCACCAGGGAAGTCCGAACAAAGAATTTAAATATACTCTTCCCTAATTCCCCAAATGTTACATCATACAGAACCACAATACAATGATCAAGGTGAGGAAATGAACAGGAACGACACTACTACCTAATCAACAAACTTTATTCAAATTTTGTCAGGTGCCCCACTAATGTCCTACTCTGAGTCCTCCAAACTCATGGGAGGGAGTCTTTTTTAAATATTTATTTTATTTATCTATTTATTTATTTAGGCTGCACCAGGTCTTAGTGGTGGCACACGGGATCTTTGTCACGGCACGCAGGATCTTTAGTTGCGGCATACAGGAACTTTTAGTTGTGGCATGCAGGCTTCTTAGTTGTGGCATGCATGTGGGATCTAGTTCCCCGACCAGGGATCGAATCCCGGCCTCCGGCATTGGGAGCCTGGAGTCTTATCCACTGGACAACCAGGGAAGTCCCTGGAGGGTGTCATTTTGAAATGTCTCTCCCCCCTACCATGCACACTTGAGCAAATTGTACCGATTCTCTCCCCCGGATACTTCAGGCCACGCACTGAGCACCTCCACGGCTACCACCTAGAACAGGTCCCTATCATCTTGCACCTGATGACTACAGCAATCTCCTAATTGGTCTTCTTCAAATCCAGGAGCCGGCATAGTTTTTGTGTAAAGGGCTTGATAGTAGATATTTTAGGCTTTGCAGGCATGCAATCACCATTGCAACTACTCAGCTCTGCCACTGCAGTGCCAAAGCAGCCGTAGACAATTTGTAAGCAAGTGAGCGTGGCTGTGTGCCAATAAAACTTTACTGAAAATTTTAATTTCAATAAATAATTGAAATTATTGACACTGAAATTTGAATTCCTTAAAACCTTCACATAACACATAGATAATTCTTCTTCTTTTGATTCTTTTTAACCATATAATGATGTAAAAACCATTCTTAGGGCTTCCCTGGTGGCACAGTGGTTAAGAATCCGCCTGCCAATGCAGGGGACACGGGTTTGAGCACTGGTCTGGGAAGATTCCACATGTCGTGGAGCAACTAAGCCTGTGTGCCACAACTGCTGAGCCTGCGAACCACAACTAACGAAGCCCGCACATCTAGATCGCATGCTCCACAGCAAGAGAAGCCACAGCAATGAGAAGCCCGTGCACTGCAACAAAGAGTAACCCACGCTCGCCGCAACTAGAGAAAGCCCGCACGCAGCAAAGAAGACCCAATGTGGCCAAAAATAAATAAAGTAAAAAAAAAAAAAAAAGGATGACTTGTATCCTTCTTTAAAAAATAAATAAATAAATAAAAACCATTCTTAGCTTGTGGGCCATCCAGGCTACAGTTTGCTGATCCCCTGCTCTAATCCATTCCTCACACAACATCCAGAAAGACATTTAGATCTCTCTTCTGCTTAAATTCTGCACTCAGAATAAAACAAAGCCTGCAGTGTCTGGGTGCTGCCTGCCCCTCTTTACCTCACCCTGGCCCTCTCACCCTCTCACTCACCACGCCCTACCCACTCTACCCTTCTTTCCCAGGTCAAGTTCCCATTTCAGAGACTTTGCACACATCAGTCCTTCTGCCTGGAATCCTGTTTTCTAGGTTCCCTCTTTACTTAGCTAACTTCCATTTGTCTTTTGGGCCCTTATGGGGTAGAGAAGCTTAAACTTCCTGAGAGACATCTTCTCTGACCCTCTGCCAATTGAAATTATTTTCCCCTTGTTATTATTCTCTCATAGCACTTATCTTTTTTATTGCACTTTAAAACACATATCACAATTTGTAATTATGTACTCAGGCCTCTGACTTTAATGGGAAACCCCACGGAGTCAAGGACCATGTCTGCTTTGTTTGCACTGGGCCAAGCACCCAGCATCGTGTCTTGCATAGTAGGTGTTCCCTGAAAGTCAGCTAAATTAATGGATCCCCCACTAGAACTCCTCTTTCACCAAAAAGGAGGTCCCCAGTGGACTTCGGGGAAGGGCCCCAATGAACTAGGGCAGGCCTCCTGAGCAGAACCCTTGCCTGTGGAGCTGAAACGTGGACTGTGCAACTGTACCTTCCAAAGAATCTGCCCGGGGCAAATTCCTGACCCTGGAGAAACTTTCTCTACGGTCCCTGCTCTGAAACCTGCTACACATTTCCACTCTAATGCTATCCGTCTGCTGTTCTTCCTGTGTTCCAACCCAGAGGCAGCCTCCCCCACTAAGGTTAACCCTTCTCAATAACTCGGACAAGTTTTTCCACCTGGGGTTGCCTGAGATCTGAAAAACATAGCTGTTGAATCAGAGTACTTTACTCAGCTGCCCATCTGGAATGCTGGGGCAATGTCCAGAGGCCACAGAGACAGACAGCAGCCTTCGGAGGAGATAAACCTTGCCTGCAGCCCTCTGCCTGCTCTAATCTACACTCTGAAGGGCTGCCAGAGTTATCTTTTAAAAGGATAAATCTGATCTAGTCATTTCCATTCATACTCCTCACTGTCTATAGGATAAAACCCAAACTCCTTAGCCCATCTTGCAAATCACCGTTCAGTCCCAACCCATCTTTCCAGCCACATCTTCCATCTGCCTCTACCCCATCCTGAACTCAATGTTCTAGATATTCTAGCCGGGACCTGTCCAATACAGTTGCCACTGGCCACACGTAGCGAATACATTTTTAATTAATTAAAATTAAATTAAATTTAAAATTCAGGAACTTCCCTGGTGGTCCAGTGGGTAAGACTCCATGCTCTCAATGCAGGGGGCCCAGGTTCGATCCCTGATCGGGGAACTAGATCTCACATGCATGCTGCAGCTAAGAGTCCGTGTGCCGCAACTAAGAAGTCCGCATGCTACAACTAAAGATCTTGTATGCCGCAACGAAGTTTCCGGGTGTCGCAAGTAAGACCCGGTGCAGCCCAAATAAATAAATTAATTAATTAAATTAAATTAAAATAAATTAATAAAATTCGGTTCCTCTATCACACTAGCCACATTTCAAGTGCTCAATAGACACACGTGGCTAGTGACTACCATATTGGATAGCACAGCTATTTTCCATTAATGCAGAAAATTCTATTTGGACAGCACCGTTTCAGACAATAAGACCCATCACCATCTCCTAAAACAAAACTCTTTATCTTAATGATATATTTTACACATAAGTACATTCTCATTGTTAATTTTCAAACATTACAAAACTCTCCCTCACCAATTCTCTCTAGAGAGAATCATCAAAATCAGTTTGGTGTATAGTCTCTGAATATTTTGAGTGTTCTGCTTTTTCTTCAACAGTGTCTTGGAGGTTTTCGTATAAGAGCACATCTCTACCTCCCCTGTGCTTTAGTTATTGCAGAGTAATCCAAGAGCATGAATGGACTTTAGGTTATTCAACCATTGCCTTCTTTTTTTTTTTTTTTTTGCCGTACGTGGGCCTCTCACTGTTGTGGCCTCTCCCGTTGCAGAGCACAGGCTCCGGACGCGCAGGCTCAGCGGCCATGGCTCACGGGCCCAGCCGCTAGGCGGCATGTGGGATCTTCCCGGACCGGGGCACGAACCCATGTCTCCTGCATCGGCAGGCGCACGCTCAACCACTGCGCCACCAGGGAAGCCCCATTGCCTTCTTTTTTTAAAAAAATTGATTTATTTATTTAATTTTATTTATTTACTTTTAGCTGTGTTGGGTCTTCGTTGTTTCACGCGGGCTTTCTCTAGTTGCCGCAAGCGGGGGCTACTCTTCGTTGCGGTGCACGGGCTTCTCATTGCAGTGGCTTCTCTTGCTGTGGAGCACGGGCTCTAGGTGCACAGTCTTCAGTAGCTGTGGCTCGCGGGCTCTAGAGTGCAGGCTCAGTAGTTGTGGCGCACGGGCTTAAGTTGCTCCGAGGCATATGGGATCTTCCTGGACCAGGGATTGAACCTGTGTCCCCTGCACTGGCAGGCGGATTCTTAACCACTGTGATACCCAGGAAGTCCCTCAACCATTGCCCTCTTGATGGACATTTGTTTCCAGTTTTTCCCTATTGCAAACAATACTATATGCAAACATCCTTGGACCCTTTTCTGGACTTGTACATGTTTGTCTACGGTAGATACCGAAAAGTGGAATTGCTGGGTCACCAGGTCATATGCTAACACCTCTGGGGCTTGGCACACCCAGGTGCTCCCGCCTAGAATGCCTCTCCACATGACTAACTCCTGCTTATCAAGACCAGTCAAGTGTCATCACCTGGTGAGAAGTGGTCTCTTCTGCTTCTGTTTTCCCATAGTACTTCCTGTCCATATTGTATCATTGTCATACCCTTAGGACTCTGCCTTATTTATCTTTGTATTCAACATCCAGCATAGGGCTTAGCATAAAGCAAAAATTTAAATGTTTTCTTAACTGGATGAATGAATGAATAAATAAACACATGAAGGTACAGTGGTTAGGACATTCCAGAAACTCAAGGTGAGTGAGTCTGTGAATGTTGTGAACTTGGGACCAACCTGCCACCTGGTGCCCTGGGCCAAGCTACCTCTGGGTTTCTGTCTATCCCGTCCTCTGACCTTGAGCATCTCATCTTGAACTCTGTTCAAGTTGGGTACCTCACTGATGGAGCCGTGTGAGTGTGTAGGGGCTCTGGCCGCAGCACAGAAATCTGAGCACTGGGGCAGCACTAGGATGGCGTTGGCTTTCCAAGGTCAGCTCTGTCTCCTTTCACCCATGAAACAGCTCAGTATGCTCGAGTTTTGTTGTTGTTGTTGTTTTTCTCTCCCTACAGTACCTTAGGGGCAATTAAGATCAGCGGCAACATTTGTGCTCTCTGCCTCCAGGTTTGAACCCAAGGGAAGCCAGATGTTTCCCACTCCGCATTCCCTTCTCCTTGTGGTCTGATGAATAGCCCTGGTTTTTTTTTTTTTTGTCTCTCTGTGGCCTGGCTTCCCTAGATCCCAAAGCCTGGCTTGCAGTCTTTATTTTTAATAGGGTTTTAATAGGTGGCTCCTGTAATTAATTTCATTCTTGTGTTTTCACACTTTCTTTCCAGGTGCCTAAAGCCCCCAGGCACTTGGTGGGATGTTAACTGATTTTGAATAATACAAAACTGTATTGCTGTCATTAGATATTACCTCAGCTCCTCTCATTTGCAGTAGTTTTATAATCATTAATTGCCTGGGGCACATGCCCGTTTGGGAGGTCAGCCCAGTCACCTGTCATGTTTCATAGAGGTAGAAACAGAGATATGCAGAAAAGGGACTTGTCCAACCCCCAACAGACAGTGGGTGTTGAAACTTGTTTCAGAAGCTGCACCCTGAGAGCGCCAAGGCAAGGATCCACTACTCAGGTACGATTGGCCAAACACGGCTTGTCTCGTGTGCCCCACAGGCGGTTTCACCCTCCCACAAGGACTGCGGAGCGAGTCAGCCCTCAGCGGCTAAAATTACCACCTGAAATTACCCGCCATTCTCTTCAGGGCCCCTTTCCATTTTACGAGCGGATTTATCTGCACAAAGAACGCGTCCGTGATTCCTCCCGGATTTAGAAACTACATAGTTTTGCTATTTTTAAAGCCGCCGTTTACAAATCCATACACACGTACTCACACTCCTCGAGGAGTGGGGGTGGGATGGGCTTGCGGGGAGTGAGGACGAAGAGTACGTGCTGGAAAGAGAACAGCGTGGCTCTTGGCTTCCCAGAGCGCCGTGCGGTCCCCTGGGGGCGCACTCCTCGGAGCGCGCGGCGGGGTTCGCAATCACCAGCCATGTGCGCGGTCTAGACCCTCTGAGTGCCCCGGGCGTCGGACCGCGCAGACCTGCGCTCCCTCCCTCCTGCCAGGCCGCCTGGTCACCGGGCCCAGGAGGGAGAGGGAGGGGCGGGGAGACCGAGCAGGTGGCGATTAGGTCAGCCTCAGAACATTCTTGGACCGCTCCAGCAGTGGATATAAATAACCGATGGACAGGCTCCGAAAAATCCCGGGGTGGGGGGCAAGGGGGTGAGGAAGAGGGATTTATTAAGGGGCGGGGGAGTGGCATCGTGGCGATCTGCAAAGATCTACTAACAAAGTGGGTGGAAGGGCGAAGGGATTTAAGAATGAATCGTGGTACAAAATCTGGGAATAAGAACACGGAGGGGGAGGAGCTCGTGCCGTTCTGCCCCACCTCCACTACTTGTCTGCCCAGTCCTCAGAATGGGCCCTCGGATTGGCAAGGAGGGCTGTGCAAAGAAAGGGCACGGCTTTGGAGTCCTGACCCTGCCCGACTACAGATCTTGTGCAAGCTACTAAAGGTCACTGAGCCTCAGTTTTTGCATCTATACAATGGGAGTCCTAATGCTTACAAGGAGATGATTGTGAGCCTCGTGGGAGTTAAGAAAGGTGTGCTCAGCAAAAAGAGTAAGGCAGGGTAGCCCCCAGACCTCCCTCCAAAGGGAGCCAGCGCAGGCCCGATCCCTTCGCATTTCCACCGGTCTCCCAGGCTCTGAGGAGGCCGGGGAGGGGCAAAGCCGAAATCTGACTCCCTATAGCCGCGCGGCGCCACCCTGGGGAGTCGGCCCTGGCGCTTCTCAGGCGGGAGCCGAGACCCCACGGCCCGCGCCCCGGGAAGCGCCGTTCGCTGCTATGCCGGCAGCCCCTGCCCCGGCCGCTGGCCGGTGGGGTTGCGGCCGCAGCAGCGAGGAGAGGGCGGGGCCGGGGGCTGGGCTTCCCGGGGGAGGGCCCGGCGCGCACCGGGAGGCGGCGGCCCCGGCCCGGGAGCGGCAGGACTTGGGCCGGAGCGTGGCCGGACCCCCACCCGCCGAGGCGCCCAGGGAGGACGCGGTGAGTGCTGCCCGGGCGGGGCGGGGAGGCGGCGGCGGGAGCCGCGGCTCGAGCACGCCCTCTCCTCCTCCGGCTCCTGAAGTTTGCAATGGCAGTGACTCCCTCCCCGAGCCCCCGGCCACCGCGCTCTGCGGGAGGACAGCAAAAGCTGCCGCCGAGCCGAAGGGGTCTATTATCTGCGGCTCCGCGCCCCCGGCGGGGACCTGCCGGGGAGACGGGGGCGTCGGGGCTGGCGGGCCACACCATCTCCTGGGGCCCCTAAAAGGCCCTAATCCGCCCTGGGACCCCAGTAGGGGCCTTACTCCCCAGGACCCCTCGCCCTTAGCAAAGAGCCCCAATTCCTGGGGCCGCAGCCCCGGGCAACCATCTGGAGTTCGAGGCGGCGCCGGCCAAGGCAGGGTGCGCCCCCTCCCCTCAGCGATGACCGGCTGGCCCCACCCCCGCCGAGACCAAGTTCAACAAGTTTGCCCAAGAAGTCCTAGCTAGAGTCTCCATGGCTAGGCCTGGCCCGGCCGCTCCGCGTGGGCTCCATGGGCTCCGGGTCGTGCAGCGCCGGGCCCGCAAGAGGGCCAGGTCGAAGGGAGCCGTCCTTAAGGGTTGAGGTTAGAGACGGCAGCCCCTGGCCTCCGAGGTCTGGTGTGAGCGCTCCGGCTTTGGAGCGCGTCATCAGGGAGCAGGCACCTCAGGCGGCAGGTCGGGTTTCCAAAAGCGCCCCTTTGTTATGCCCCTCCCTGGCCCTGCCTCCTCTTCTTTCCCCGCGCCACCCCCTCCCCCAGCCTCCCGGGCCTCTCCGGCTTCTGGTTCCAGTCGCTGTTGCCTAAGTACCCCTCTCTGGACCAGTCGACCGGCCCCTTCTGTGCCTTCAAATCCTCGGGCTGCGGGCGGATCGGGAGGGGCGGCTGGGAGAAGAGGTCCTGAGGCCAAGCCTGTGCCTCAGGACAGAGGATGGGCAGGCCAGGGCAGCAGTGCTCCCTCCCAGGGGCATGCCCCGGGCTTCTGGAAAGGGTGGGGGCTGGTCTGGTTGGGGGTACATACCCGCCTCAGGTAAGGGAGTGGGTTCTTCCCTGAACTCCAAGACTCCCTACCTTGGCTTAGCAAGCTGTGAGAAGACCCTGCCAAGCCCCAGAGGACTTGTCCCAGCCCAGTAGGTGCTGGCTCCATGGGCTGGGAAGGTTCATTATCTGCTTTCTGAGCGCTTCCGTGCTCAGAAGTGGTGGAGCGTGTTGTGGGGACCAATCTGGGTCTCTGCTGGGGTCAGGAGGCACAGGGTGCTGGCCCTTCTCCGCAGGGGCCAAGGCACAAGGCCCACCCCTGCTGCTAGGTCCCGTGGGGCAGTGGGGCCTGGCTGTGCCTGGGGCTTGGGCTTGTGTTTGCTCTGGGAGGCTGAAGGGAGCAGTGCCAGCCCAGCACACACAGCTTGCTCTGTTCTGGGGCCAGAGAGAGGGAACGGGTGGGGGGCAGCTCTCCCGGGAGCCAGGAGCACAGAGGCTGGAGCAGGCAGGGGGCCCAGGCCCCTGGATGCCTGACTGGGACAGTTCTGAGGCCCTGGGATTTACAGCTGCAGCTGGGTTTCTCTCCATCTGGTTGGCAAGTCCTTTCTGGGTAAGTGGGACAGACTCAAGAGGAAGCAAGGGGAAGTGCTGAGGACCCTGGTGGGGCCAGCTGCTCTGCTCCTCTCCTGCTCTGGGCCCAGGCACCTCCACTGTAGGCCTGAGCTCTCCCTCCTGTTAGCTGAGTGGTGGAAGCCCACTCAGGCCATGCTTTCTCAAAGCTGCTATAGCCAGTGGGTTTCCTGGTCTTCAGGTGGATGTCATTTGTTTTCTCATTCAGCTACTAACTCACTCCAGTGCCTGCAGAAACACAAACTGGACCCTCAGGAAGTCTCTGCCAGTGACTGGGGACAGATCCTGTCCTGTAGTCACAACCCAATGGGATATAGACGGGTGGGAGATGGGGATGGAGGAATGGACGGGGGGCTGGAGAAGGTGCCTCACTCCGAGTTTTGAAGGATGGGGAGAGATTTATCAGTTTGGGGAGTACTGTGATAGAGCCCTGCTTTGGGAGCAACAAGCACACTGTCCTCCTGGGTCTGGCGGTGTCCCTTGGGCTTGCTCAGAGGAGGAAGTGATTTCCTTCTAGGGGCTTGAATAGATGCTGGGGACAGCTGAGACCCTGCCCAGAGACAGGAGGGGAGTGGCCGCATGCCACTGTGTCCTCTAGCCCCTGGGGCTGGTGGCTCTGGGGTTGGAATCTGCCTTGTCCTCCTCCGCAGTTCTGGAGCACACTGTCATAACTGGCTGATCACCTGTCTGACACCCCGTGCCGCCCCATACTCTGGGCTTTCTGAGGGTGGGGCTGAGTTACTCATTATCCACGGAGCCCTTTGGGACCTCATGGTGGATGCTGTGGAGCGGGATGTGTGTCCCTCGTGACTGTCGGGCCCCTCACGTTTCTTGTTCATTGCCTGGTTTGAGTCTTGTACCAGTCGTGGCACGGAAGCAGACCAGGAGGTGGAATTTCCATCTTAGGAGGGAGCTGAAGCCCCTTAGGAGAGGACAGTCTAAATGCACTTGTTCGAGCTTCACGGCCAAGATAAGACTCAGGCCTCTTGGTTCCCAGTCTGCTCTTCCCAGCACGGGGAGCTACTGCAGTGTGGCTGGGCACCCTCTGACCTGGCCTGGTCTGGTAAAGGGTCGCCTTGTTCAAGGAGAGGCCACAGAGCCCTGGCTTGGGCAGGCGTCCTCTTGTCTCATCTGCGGTTGGGGCAGTGAGAGGCTCTCTGCCCACTACCCACCCCCGCCGGCCATGTAATCCCCAGCTGGACCATGTGACCCGACTGGCATTCTCCTGGTTGGAATCTGGCGCTTCTGACAGCAGTTGCTATATTGGGGGAGCTGGGCACCGCCCTGGACACTGTCAGCTCAACCCTCACCCCCTGCTTTGCTCTTGTTAGCTCCAAGGCAGAATCACAGTGGCAGCTTTGAGAGTTGGACACCCAGGTCCCTGAAGTGAGCTCTAGGCCCCAGGTACATGGAGTGAGGTGGTGGCGAGGGCAAACCAGGGCGAGAGGAGGACCTTTGAAACTACCATCTTTGCCCCCACCCTGGGCCCTCCTGGGGACTTCCAGACCCCTGCCTGCTAAGTCCTGGCTCTTAACAGTTCCTTGGGTAGCGGGGACGGCAGTGGGGGGCAAAAGCCAGGGATAGGAGAGGGTCTTTACCTATCCCCAAGAGTGTGCGTCTGGCTTCCCTGCTTACCCCTCTGCCCTCTGCAGCTCTAATCCGCCACCATTCCGTGCTGCGGGGACACCATGGCTCCAGAGGAAGATGCTGGAGGGGAGGCCCTAGAGGGCAGCTTCTGGGAGGTGAGCAGCTAGCTGGGTCCCAGGTTTGGGGGCGGCACGGAAATGCTCACCCCTCTCTGGGCCCAGTCATCTGTCCAAGGGAGGAGCCTAGCTGTCAGCCCCGGCCCCTGCCGGGGGCTTCTCCCTGGTGACACTATCCTTCTCGTATCCTCCCCAGGCTGGCAACTACAGGCGGACGGTGCAGCGGGTGGAGGATGGGCATCGGCTGTGTGGGGACCTGGTCAGCTGCTTCCAGGAGCGTGCCCGCATTGAGAAGGCCTATGCCCAGCAGCTGGCCGAATGGGCCCGCAAGTGGAGGGGCTCCGTGGAGAAGGGTGAGCCTGTGCTCGGGCCTACTGGGAGAAGAAGGCTGCCGAGGGTGGGGCGACCAGGCAAGGCAGCTTCTTTTTGCACCTCTCGTGGAAAAGTTCAAGGCTTCCATGTCTGCCTTCCCTTTAAAGCGAGACGATCTTCCTGGTTATTCTTATAGCTGTGCTCTTAGAGTTCCCAAAGTACTGTCATGAGTCATTTTGATATTTCTAACAACCCTATAATGGAGATGGTCTTCTTCTACCCATTTTCCAGAGGAGAATGTGGCAGTTCAGAGAGGCTAAGTGACTTGCCTGAAGTCACACAGCTAAGAAGAACTAAAGCTTGAGCCCAGACCTTCTGACTCAGGAGCTTGAGATCTTTCCATCCAAACAAGCTGCCTTCCTTGGGGACGGACACTAGTTCTTCCCTCTGAGGCAATAGAATATAGTGGATTATACCACAGTCCTGGGTTTGAATTTCAGCTCCAATTGTACCTGTAATGCTTTGGGCAATTACTTTCACTTCTCTGGGCTGCCTTTTTGCTGGTTCCATGTTGTTTGTGACACTGTCTTCACAATGGTGGATGAGACAAGGATCCAGTGAGATCTCGTATGTCCAGGTACAGATTAGGTATTCAGTAAGCAGCAGCTGACATTATTTGTTGTTATCTTTGCATTTCTGCTCCACGTCTGGCACCCAGAGCAGCACCCGACGAGAGGGGGTGGGCTCATTGCAAGTGGCATCCCCGGCCCAGCCCAAGCCCCTTCCCTCCCTGCAGGCCCTCAGTATGGCACGCTGGAGAAGGCCTGGCATGCCTTCTTCACTGCGGCCGAGCGGCTGAGCGCCCTGCACCTGGAGGTGCGGGAGAAGCTGCAGGGCCAGGACAGCGAGCGGGTGCGTGCCTGGCAGCGGGGGGCCTTCCACCGGCCTGTGCTGGGCGGCTTCCGCGAGAGCCGGGCTGCCGAGGACGGCTTCCGCAAGGCCCAGAAGCCCTGGCTAAAGAGGCTGAAGGAGGTGAGCCTGGGCGGGATGGGCAGCAGAGGCACACACCTTCCTGGGTTGGCCTGGGGCTAGAGGGGGCCGAAGCGTGGCATACAGGGTCCAAACTGGTCCCTGTGTGTGTGCCAGGTCGAGGCTTCCAAGAAGAGCTACCATGCGGCCCGGAAGGAGGAGAAGACAGCCCAGACTCGGGAGAGCCACGCGAAGGCGGACAGCGCTGTCTCCCAGGAGCAGCTGCGGAAGCTGCAGGAGCGGGTGGAACGCTGCTCCAAGGAGTCCGAGAAGGTACTGGCTGAGGGACTGGGCTGGCCCAGGTCAGGGCTTCCTGAGTGCCTTTTCCAGTCCCCAGCAGTTGTATTGCTCTCATCCTCACCTGCCACCTTCTCTCCAGATTATCAGTTAAGGGAGGAACCTGAGAAAGGTGATGCTTTACTCAGGAGAGAAATGGTGTGGTTTCGGGCACTGGGATAATCTTCGCAGTTGCGGAGAACTTCCCAGCTCCTTTCCTTTCACAGTGTCCCACCTGGGACAAGTTCTCACGTTGTCTACCCTGCCAGAGCGCCCTTCCTCCAGCTCTGCACATCGAGCTCCTCCCTGTCCTCTGAGGTGCTGCTCAGTTTCCACCTCCTCCGGGAAGCCTTTTCTGATTTCTCCCACTGCTCCCCATAGGTTGACCTCATCTCACTCTCCACCAGACTCTTAAAGCTGCTGTGCCTGAATGCCACCTCTCTTGTTAGGCTCCTGGGGTTCCTCAAGGGCAGGGGCCAGGTTTTGGGACCCTGGTGCCTAGCCCACAGTCTAGCCCACAGGAGGTGCTCAGTAAATACTAGCAATACAAGGTCTTGTCCTCACCAGACCCCCTCCTCTCCCACCCAGATGAAAACCCAGTATGAGCAGACACTGGCGGAGCTGCATCGTTACACCCCACGCTACATGGAGGACATGGAGCAGGCCTTCGAGACCTGCCAGGCTGCCGAGCGCCAGCGGCTTCTCTTCTTCAAGGATATGCTGCTCACCTTACACCAGCACCTCGACCTCTCCAGCAGTGAGAGGTACGGCCTGCAGGGTGGGCATGGAGATCTGGGTGATGCCGGGTCTCCTCCATCTCCCCTGGGCTCTGGCTGGGCTGAATGAGATTGGGGTGTGCAGAGGCGCAGGGCTTCCCAGCCTGAGGGTTGTGCCTGGGGCACAGGTTCCACGAACTCCACCGAGACCTGCATCAGGGCATCGAGGCAGCCAGCGACACGGAGGATCTGCGGTGGTGGCGCAGCACCCATGGGCCGGGCATGGCCATGAACTGGCCCCAGTTTGAGGTACGTGTTCCAGGCAGGCTGGTGCTGGGAGGTGGGGTGGGCTCCCGCTGGGCTCAGCCTGGACCTCAGGAGGGAGGCTGGGGCTTGGGACGAAGGAGGTCAAGGTGGTCTGGGTGGTCCTGGCGGCCACCAGAGCCTGCAGCCCCGCCTGACCCTGAACACTGCCCCCACAGGAGTGGTCCTGGGACACACAGAGGACAATCAGCCGGAAGGAGAAGGGTGGCCGGAGCCCTGACGAGGTTACTCTGACCAGCATCGTACCCACAAGAGATGGCGCTGCATCCCCACCCCAGTGCCTGGGGTCCCCAGGGTGAGAGCCAGGATTCGGGCTGTGGGAAGGAAGCAGCTCTGCCCCCCGCTCTGCCCTCCTTCCTCTGTCTCTTCCCTTCATTCCCGTCACACCTGAAGTGGGCTGAAAATCGGTGCCAGGCACCTTAGGACATACTTATGAGTTGTAATGATGCCAGTTTTTATGGTGGTTTAGATTTGCCAGGCGTTTCCCACATTCCCTCTCATCTGCTGCTCATGTCAGCTCTGTATGGCAGAAGTGTGCCTGAGCTTGCAGGCATTCCTGGCAGAGGTCAGGCTAGAATCTTGAAGCTTTTCCCCACCTGCCTCTCCCTGGGTTCCTCCAGGAGGAACCTCCAGGAGGTGAGCCCTTGGCCCTGAGTCCTAGGCTCTCTCGCTCATGTTCCTTGTGCCCTAAGACTGCCCCTTTGTCCTTCCCTCTCTAGCGGCGGGCAGGATGAGGAGTGGTCAGATGAGGAGAACCCCCGGAAGGTTGCTACTGGGGTCCGGGTGCGGGCACTCTATGACTACGCGGGCCAGGAAGCTGATGAGCTGAGCTTCCGAGCAGGTACCCTGGAACTCCTTTCTTGATCCTTTCCAGACTTCAGCCCCTCCACCCCTTTTCCCTGCCCCTTTACTAGCCTGAGCAGGATTGTGGAAAAGGGAAGCCAGACATCCACTTATCAAGGGGCCAGTTCTCCGACTCTTAAGGCTGCTCTGGGTCCAGCCCCCAGGAGTCAGAGTGTCTGCTTGGAGTCCTCATTTGCCTCTCAAAGTCATCAGCTGCGGCCTGACTGCTGCATTCAGGGTTGGGGGTGGAGTGGCTGACTTTGACCTCCTCTGTCTGAGCCAGGTCTCTTCTAGCTGGGCTCTCCGACTACCCCCTCCCCCTCAGTCCTTGACCCAATTGCAGGAATGGGGCTGGGCCAGGACAATTGCCAGTGACCAATCCCCCTTCTCGCAGGGGAGGAGCTGCTGAAGATGAGCGAGGAGGATGAGCAGGGCTGGTGTCAGGGCCAGCTGCAGAGTGGCAGGATTGGCCTGTACCCGGCCAACTATGTGGAGTGTGTGGGGGCCTGACCTGCCCTGGCAGCCCTTCTGCAACGTTTCTCCACCCTGGGTCAGAGCCCAGCTTGTCTGGACAGCGGGACCTGAGGGCCTTGAACCATCCTGCCCCTGCTGCCCCTCTGTCCCTTGAGGAGGGAGGAAGTCCTGGGACCCAGGGAACGGGAGGGGCCTGTGTCTAAGAAGGGACTGGTAGGGAATGGCCAACTGAGTCTAGGCTGAGGGGAAGATGGGGAGGTCAGGAGGTGACAGAAGGGCCCAGGGGTGCCTGGGCCTCCCCAAGAGTCCTCCAGTCTCCCCAGGAGCTGTGGATGCAGTTCCTGATCTCTGTGTTTTGGGGTTCCTGGGGTTGGCCTGGGGTGAGTGTAGTTCTGGGCTAGCAGCACTCTTTTGTGGCTTGTTCTAGTGTGTATTAAACTTGGAAGAAAAAACAAAACAGGCTTGTATGCATCTTTTTCGCTATTCCACCCTTGCCAGGCTGCCGAGGGCATCTGGAAAGAGGCACTGAGGGGGTCGTGGGCCTGGAGTATATTGGGGGGGCGGGGGTTGGGCGAAGGTCTGCCAGCCTGGTACCTGTTCTGGGCCTTCGGGACCCTAACCTGGGGTGGAAGGGACTCGAGATCAGAGTTGGTGTGAGCCATCCAGGCTTGGTGGAGGCTGGGTGCTGAGTTCTGAGCCAGGCGGGAGCCCAGCCAGTTTATCTTCCCGTCCAGGCCGGCGGGACTACGACTGCTTGGTAGGACTGTTAATCATTACTCACCGTTCGGCAACTGGCTAAGGCCGGGTGCCGGGCCTCGCAGTCCACGCTTCTGTGAGGTGGCTCCACCTTCTGGGGGTGTCGGGGCTTGCGGGCGGCTCTGCGGCGAGGTTTGGGCCTGTGGGCCGGCCGTCGCCCCGCCCCGGCTGCGGATTGGCCCCGGCGCGGCGCGGCGCGGATTCGGGCGACCTCGTGGGGCCCGGGACGCTGACGTCTCGGCGCCAGCTCCGCCAGCCGCCCATTGGTCCATATCGGGACAAATCACCCCACCCCTCGGCGGGCCGGCCCCCGTTGAGGCCCACCCAACTGTGCCGCCTTCGCGGCCGCGGATTGGCCCTTGACGGGACCCGTCGATCGCGCTGGTGTCTGGGACGGAGAGAAAATGGCGGCCGAGCCGAGCAAGACAGAGATCCAGACCCTTTTTAAGAGGCTTCGCGCAATTCCGACCAACAAGGTGCGTGAGAGGGAGGCGCGCGGCGCCCGGCGCCCGGCGCCGGCCGAGAGGGACTCTCCCGGCTCCCCTGGGTTCTGAGGGAGGGAGAGGGGCCGGCGCGGGGCTGTTTTCCTGGGGTGTCAACGCCCGGCCTCGACTCGGGGCCCCTGACCGTTCGGTCATCTCCTTCTCCACCCAGGCCTGCTTCGACTGTGGCGCCAAGAATCCGAGTTGGGCCAGCATCACGTACGGTGTGTTCTTGTGCATTGACTGTTCCGGGGTGCATCGCTCCCTGGGCGTCCATCTCAGCTTCATCAGGTGGGGTCTCCTCGCCGTCGGTCGGGACTGGGTGCTCAGCAGGGGAGAGTGGCTGCCTGGACTTGGAGCGCCCTGGGTTTGGTGTTCGCCAGCTTCTCACGGGAGGCAGCCGCCAGTGTGGGCCCCTTGTTACACAGGCGGTTCGTTTCCGCGTCTGGGTCAAAACTCCGTTATTTCCTGGTGGTCAAACTCGACACTCCAAGCGTTAGTTTCAGGGAAAAGTTATCTGCGTTGTTCTTGTTGCTGATGCGCTGGAGCGAGACTGTGGCTGGCCTTAAGGCAAAGGCCGAGTCCAAGCTTCGACCTCCTTTCGCATCTGGAAAATAATTAGTACCTTTTGGACTAGATGAAAAAAGAGCAAAGCTTTCCTGGACAGGGTAGAGTGGAGGAAACAGGGAGGTGGCTGATAAATGTCTCCTGGGTGCCTACTGCAGCCCGAGGCCAAATGACAGGTGTGGGTCTGCCAGGGAAGCGTCTCCTGGAACCTGCTGGTAGGTGACACACGGCCCTTGCACACAGGTCCACAGAGTTGGATTCCAACTGGAACTGGTTCCAGCTGAGGTGTATGCAGGTCGGCGGGAATGCCAATGCGGTAAAGCTCCTCCTCACCATCCTCCTGCCCCCGTTCTTCTGCCTGGGTACTGACTTCACAGTGACTTCTTGGAGGCCCTCTCAGTTTCTCTGTTCAGAGGATTCTCTGGTCTATGGCAACACTGTACACTATTCTCTACACTTGGAGATGGGTCATTGTTCTTTTCCAAGGGGCTTTGGATTCGAACTAAACTGGACAGACGTTCTTGGGGGAGAGGCCAAGGGCTTGGGGCCTCCACAGTTGTCTGGGTCTCGTGGGCCTGGATGAAGGAAGGGCAGAGTGGGTACAGCATGCTGTCCTCAGGCAGAGCTGAGTGAGGTCTGGGCTTCAGTCATTCATCGTAGAGGATGGGAGGCTGCGTTTTTTGTAGGAGGTTCTGAGGAACTTTATGAAAAACTGCTGGTGTCAGTAGAGCATACTGTCCTGTAAAAGTAATAACCGGACTGTTAGAAGGAGGTGTCTGTTTTGCTCTGGGGAGAACCACCTGTAGCACGTTCTCCTCTCTTCTTTGCTCACCAGACAGCCTTCTTCCGCCAACATGGATGCACAGCCAGTGATGCCAACACCAAATATAATAGCCGAGCTGCCCAGATGTACCGGGAAAAGATCCGGCAGCTGGGGAGTGCGGCCCTGGCTAGGCATGGCACTGATGTAAGTGCCTGTTCTCCCGGGCTGGGGTCATGGGGTAACTGGGAATATTCAGAGTCCTGTGTTTCAGTTGTGTCTTCTTTCTAGCTTTGGATAGACAATATGAGTAGTGCTCCCAGTCACTCGCCAGAGAAGAAGGACTCTGATTTCTTCTCGGAACACACTCAAGTGAGTGCGCACAAGGAATGTTTCCCACAGTTGTTCCTGACAGGTGGTTTACTTACTGAGGCCAAGGCCCACAGTCATGGGCATGGATTCCATTCGCCTTGGTGTGATACCTCATACGGGGAATGTTTGGGGCCCACTGCTGGATAGACCCAGGTTTTTCCTCTTCCCATGAGTAGGGGTGCAATGAGGCCCTCCTTAGGAACACACCCCTATAAGCTGGGGTGGTAGGGAGGACGAGAAGCTTCTTAAAGGCTCGAGGTATCAGGAACCCCAAATAACTTTTCCTGGATTCTTCCCCTATGATAAAGGCACTGTGGCTGGGGACAATGAAGGGATTCCCTCCCAAGCAACCTACCCCTGGGAGGAGGTTTCCCCTCTACCCACCCACTGGGTGCTGAAGTCAGACTCTGTTTGAATCCCTGCTCCTCTACTTAGTCTTTCTAGTGTGGTGGCTAAGACACCTAACCTCAGTCTCTAAGATGGAGAACGTATCTTCCTCATAGGCTTGTTGTGATAATAAAACATATTTACATGTAAAAAGCCCTTAGACTTGTACGTGGCACATGGTGAGTGCCCGATGTAATTATTAAATTAAGGGAATGGGTTCTGGCTCTAAGTAAACAGTGAAGGGATGGAGGTGGCTGCTAGTTTTGTGCTGCTTTCTTCCATAGTGAAAGCAACTATAATTTTGATTGCTAACCTCCAGTATTCTTTCCTCATGGGCTTGGAGTAGGGCCTTGTACCCACAAGGTATTTGGCACTCTTTGCCAGCAGGAATGGCTCATCAAGGCTTCTGTCATCTGGCTTTTCAGCCCCCTGCCTGGAATGCACCAGCCACGGACCCATCAGAGACCCAGCAGCCACCCCCATCTGCAGAGAGCAGTGGCCTGGCACGTGAGTTTAGCCCAGATTCCAACTATGTGCCTTGGTCCTGGCAAAGGACTTGGGGCTAGGAATGGGACACCTGGCCAAGGTAATGGGAGTGAGGGGTCTCCTACTATCTCTGGGTGGGCTGGGATTCACTTAAGTCCCTCGGAGGAGGTGGTGGGCATTCTTTCTCTATTTTGGTGGCCTCAGAAAGCTGAGGAAAGTCGGTGCCCCTACTTTTACCGCATCACTTCCCTTAAGGGGAGGTCATAGGAAGTTTTGAGTCTTCCACCTGATTCCCATCATTGCATCCACAGAGCCGGAGCACGGCCCCAACATGGAGCTGCTTGGCACCTCACCCAAAGCTTCTCTGGGTCAGTATACCAGGTGGCAGGTGTGGGGTGCCTGGGAGAGGGTCGGCCTTGGGGGTTCTTTTCAGATCTGCTGCTGCCTGGTCATGTGGACTGAGGTCCCAGGAGACTGAGCATCTGATCTCTCTGGAGTGGGGCTTGGGATTGAAGTTGTGGCTGCAACATCGACCACAAGGACTTGAGAGCAGGCCCTTGGCGGCTGGTGTCCCAGGCCTGGGGTTTGCCTCTGGGGGTGGGGCTGGGGCTGGGGCTGGCCAGCGTGAGGCTGGACACCTAACCCTGGGGGCCGAGGCAGGATTGGCCTGTCTGGTCTATTTCACGAGAAAGGGGACAACTCTGAGCTGCTAATGGCTGGAGGCAACATTGTCCTTTCTCGGCCAGTCCCTGGCCTTTTGGCTCTTTTCTACTCTTTTCTTGATGTCCTTCAGACTTAGTTCAGGGTGAACAGTCCATTTGCTGCCCTGGTTTGTTTTGTCGACCTTTGGGCATTGGGGCAGGAAGCCAGCAGAATGACCGTCAGTCTGACCCCATGGGAAGGCTGGCGTGGCCTGGTCCGGAGTGAGGCTCTGTAGAGGCCTCTGGGCTTGGGAGCTATATGGAGGCTCTGAGGTCGGGCCCCCTGTTAGCCACAAGTCTGTTTTTCTCCAGAGTCCATGTATCTGTCACCTAAAGGGGCTCTTCCTGCCAGAGGTAACCAGCAGCTTCTTGGGGAGCCCCTTGCGCGCCCGCTTCCTCTGCTCTAGGAGCTGAGGCTGGTGTTTGGTGCTGCCCCTGCCTGGCGGTCTTCGTGTTGGGTCAGGGACTTTGTCTCTGGTGCTTCAGGTCTAGGTTCTTAGGTCCATCGGCTGGGAATCAGTAACCTCCTCTAACCTCGTCTGTCTTGGCTTGGACGCCCTGACACCATTGGTTGGAGCTGGTGGTGGCAGCTTTGCCTTCCCCTGCCTGAAGCTGTTCTTTGTAGAAGCTCTTGCCAGAAAGCTGCATGATGTGGACTGAGCTGCTGCCTCTGACCTCCCTTTGTCTCTGCTCACGCCCCACCCTCTTCCTCACACAGAACTGAAAACCTCCCTCATTGGCAAGAAGAAGCCAGCAGCAGCTAAGAAAGGGGTAGGTGGGGAGAGGCAGTATGGCAGAGTGGTTAGGAGCTGGAGTCAGACGCCTGGGTTCCCCCTTTGCCCTGACCACTTACTGGCTGTATGACTGGAAAGGTGCTTAGCTTCTCTGCACCTGATCTGTGAGGGGCTGTCAAGATGCTTGTCTCTAAGGGGCTCCTGGGAGGAGTCAGTGAGACTGTGCACATAAGTGCTTGGCACATCCTGGGCCTGGTAGCGTTAGCCGTTGTCCTCCGGCCCCCAGGCCTCTGCTGGGGTTGTGCGGGCCACGCTATGCTCAGCTCCAGCAGAACCACTGTTCTCCCTCTCCACCATGCTGACGGGGCTCCTGCTTTTTTACACTAAACTTTAAGAAGGAACCCTTTCCTTGCGGGTGTTTCCATGCGTTGTGGTTGGCAAAGCTCTCATCACATAATTCTCCCAGCTGGGTGCCAAGAAAGGCCTAGGGGCCCAGAAGGTGAGCAGCCAGAGTTTCAGCGAGATTGAGCGGCAGGCCCAGGTGGCAGAGAAGCTCCGTGAGCAGCAGGTGGCTGATGCCAAGAAGCAGGCCGAGGAGTCCATGTGAGTGTTTGCCAGAGGGGCCCCAGCTTGTATGGGGTTGGGTGGGCAGGCGGGACAGGTCAGGATGGTGCCGGCCTCTGACACGTTTGTTCCCTCTAAGGGTCGCCTCCATGCGTCTGGCCTACCAGGAGCTTCAGATTGACCGTAAGAAGGAGGAGAAGAAGCTACAGAATCTGGAAGGGAAGAAGCGAGAGCAGGCAGAGAGGTTGGGCATGGGACTGGTGTCCCGAAGGTGAGGCTCAGCTTTGGGGTGTGGCAGGGAAATGCCATTGTTCCCCTGGGAACCATTGAAGGTTCTTCCCGGCAATTTGGGGTTCTAGGCTCAGTCTTCCTCCAGGGCTGAATAGAGGACTTTGCTTATTGTCTTCAAGCCCCTAGTACAGTGCTTGGCACATAGTAGGTACATGCTCGCTAAGTATTTGTTGAACAGATGAAACACAGGATCAGGTGCTCTTTCGATATGTCCAAGAGACTAGGGTGGTATTTCTTTTTCTTTTTTTTTTGATATTTATTTATTTATTTGGCCGCACCCGGTCTTAGTTGCAGCATGCGGGATCTTTAGTTGTGGCATGCGGGCTCTAAGTTGCGGCATGCGGGATTTAGTTTCCTGACCAGGGATTAAACCTGGGCCCCCTGCGTTGGGAGCGCGGAGTCTTAACCACTGGACCACCAGGGAAGTCCCTAGGGTGATGTTTCTTATAAAGGGTGCTAATGGCGCTTTGAATGGCAGGACAGTTTTCTCAAGAGCTTCCCAAGAATCGCAGGGCTTTCAGCATTCCTAATACCTGTCCACTAAATGCCATTAGTGTTACCAGATGCCATAACACCCAGAAATAACCCCAGACATTTAAATGCCCTTTGGTTGGGTGGTACCCTTCCTGTTTCAGGACCACTGGGTTTATGTTGCTGTGGTTTTCTTAAAAAAAAAAAATAAGAACAAGGGCTGCTGACCAGTTCTCTTATGCATTTTGCTTGCTTCACAATAAGAGTTAGCATCTAGAGATTTCAGGAATACTAGATTTTTTATCTCTCTTAAAAACTGGAATATCTGGCAGCGCCAGGGTGAGCAATCCTGGCTACAGTGAGCTTGTGCTAAGTGGTGTCTGCTCCTTTCCAGGGGGCGTGAGCTTCGCCAATGGCCTTATTTACTTAAATACAGCAGTGTTATACAGGAGGTATTGTTTTCCCTTTTTACAAATGAGAAAATTGAGACTCAGAGCAATTAAGCAGTTTGCCTAAAGCCCCAAAATCTAGTAATTCTTACAACTAGATTTTGAACATAGAACTGTTTGATTTCACATTTAGTATTTGTAGCCATTATGCTCTACTTCTCTGGAAGAAGATACAGCTGGGTATTTCTACTTAATCTTTCAGGACATGGCCAGCTGGATTTAAGTTATTCCCTTTTAGTCTGTGTGCTAATGGTGTAACCCACAGCTAACCAGGGAGACAAAATTTTATCTCCAAAGGACTTTCCTCTTCCCTGTTTTGTTCACAGGAATGACTGGATTAAAGGGTATATTTAAAACTTTCTTTTTCTTTCTTGTACTGCAGTAGAATCATTTGAACCCAGCCCACCTTATGTGAAACCCTATTGCAAAATATTCACTCCTTGGAGTTCTGCCAACCAAAAGCAGTAGATATTTTTAAATGAATTTATTTAAATGAAATTAATCCTTAAAAGCCTCTGTGGAGCTTAACACAGGAGGGAAGAGAGGCATCACGAGTTGGTACTGGCTGCCAAATTCAATGCCTCTTCTCATTGGGAAACCAAATAGCAGATCCAGGTTTTAGTGCGTAAGGCCAGACTCTATTTTGAAATGCTTTCTTCTTTAAAAAAAAAAAAAAAAAAAAAAAAAAAAAATGGATGGGATAATTAAGAACTCACCCTTTGATGCCATTAGACTCACGTCCCTGGTTCTGGGGCATTTCATCTTTTTTGTTTTATGTGTCTATCTTGGTGAAGGATGTGGCTCATGGTGCAGCAAGTTGAGGACAGAAAGCACGATTATTTGGTGCACATTATCGTTAAAATTAAAACAGTCATTTGTCAGGGAAACCCTACTTTGAGAAAACAAAGCTGATGTATTGACAGATGAGGAGTGCTCTCCAGTTTACACGGTTGCTAGGACTTCCTGCTGGGTCTTGCCCAGCCCTGGGCACAGTCAGGGGAAGAAGGTTCTGGGTGGTGCTCAGTGAAGGAGAACCCAGGTTTCTGCCAGCAGCTGGGCATCTTCTCTTCTCTCTTTTTTTTTTAATAAAGTTATTTATTTTTGGCTGCGTTGTGTCTTCGTTGCTGCGCTCGGGCTTTCTGTAGTTGCACCGAGCAGGGGCTTCTCTTCATTGTGGTGTGGGCTTCTCATCGTGGTGGCTTCTCTTGTTGCGGAGCACAGGCTCTAGTTGTGTGGGCTGTAGTCGCACGGGCTTCGGTAGTTGTGGCTCATGGGCTCTAGAGTGCAGGCTCAGTAGTTGTGGTGCACGGGCTTAGTCGCTCCATGGCATGTGGGATCTTCCGGGACCAGGGCTTGAATCTGTGTCCCCTGCCTTGGCAGGCAGATTCTTAACCAGTGCGTCACCAGGGAAGCCCTGAGCATCTTCTCTTGTGCAGTGACACTGATGCTCACTCCTGCTTTTCTCCACAGTTCTGTCTCCCACTCGGTGCTGTCTGAGATGCAGGTGATCGAACAGGAAACCCCAGTGAGTGCAAAATCCTCCCGCTCACAGCTGGACTTGTTTGACGATGTTGGTACTTTCGCCTCTGGACCCCCAAAGTAAGGCTATTGTTGGGGTGCAGACTGGGCTACCATGTTCCTCATCAAGCTTCTCTGAGCCACTGTACTGTCTCCCCAGGTACAAGGACAACCCCTTTTCCTTGGGGGAGAGTTTTGGTTCCCGCTGGGATACAGATGCTGCCTGGGGTATGGACGGGATAGAGGAGAAGGAGCCAGAAGTGACTGTCTCAAGCGTCCGGCCCATTTCAGAAAGGTGGAGTGCTCTAGGTCAGCGCTGTCCAGTAGGATGCTCTGTGATGCTGGCAGTGCTACTGTGTGGTGTGGTAGCCACCAAGTATGTGGCTAGCGAGTCCTTAAAAAGTGTCTAGGGTTAATTGAGGAACTGAGTTTTTAATTTAATTTGAATAAATTTGAATAGCCACATGTGGCTAGTGGCTACCAGATTAGAGAGTGTAGGAATCAGGCTTTGGTTTGAGCTGTGCTCTGCCATTGCAGGAAGCCTTGTAGCCTCTTGTGCTTGAGGTCCATTTCTCTGGCAGGAGGAGCCTGATTTTGTGTCTCTGGCCTTCATCTAGTAATTTTTTAAAAGCATATTCCACGTTAATCGGGGTAGTCCTTAACTGATAAATAATCTGCAGATAATCCATTTGTAAAATGGGGACATAACTAATGACTTCAGAGCTGCCATAAGGATTAAATGTAATGAAACTTATGAAACACCTAGCTCAGTGTCTGTGTCAGTGCTAGGTGGGAGTGACCGTACACCTTTTCAGCCACGCCGGCATGCTTTTGAGAGTAAAAGGGGGGGTAATACTATGAATTACGCCAGGAGAGTAGGTATAAATCCAGGCAGACTGAGACATTTGATCATCCTAGTGGTTTGGGGCAGAAGCGTTGGCCCCTCCAAACCCTATTTCCATGCTACCTAGTGGAGGGAACATAAGCTCTCTGTGCCTTGGCTTCAGTGTGGAGAAGAGAGGGCCCCTGGGTCCCAGAGCCGTAGTCAGATGGGGCCATGGTGAGCATCCCCAGAAGGCCACTCACTGGTGCTTTTTTTGGCCTCCGGTAGGAATGGGATAGTAATGCTATAGTGATACCATTGCCTGGTAGCAATGGGAAGAGTCAGAGCTGTTGTCCCACATGCACCCCTCAGAGTCACAAACCGGAGGGAAGTGGAAAGCCGGAGCTCAGGCCTTGAGTCGAGTGAAGCACGACAGAAATTTGCAGGAGCCAAAGCCATCTCATCTGACATGTTCTTTGGGCGGGAAGTGGATACTGAGGTAAGTAGAGTTGTCTGCTTACCTGAGCCTGGAGGCAGCAGGTAGAAGCAGAGTTTCTTCCCTACTGTTTTGGACTTTGGCACCAGGGTGGCTGGGCCTGGATGAGTTCTTGGGTCATCGGCCCAGAGGTCCTGAGGCCTTGCCTTTTCTTCACCGCAGCATGAAGCCAGGTCCCGGCTACAGCGGCTCTCAGGCAGCAGCGCCATCAGCTCTTCGGACCTCTTTGGGGACATGGACGGTGCTCATGGAGCAGGTAGGCCCCAAGCGAAGCCTGCGAGCAGAGCTGGGGCCCCCTGGACTGGGAAGGGCTTCCTGCTGGGCTCTGGGTCACCCTTTCCCTTGCTTTGACAGGTAGTGTGTCTCTGGGGAACGTGCTGCCCACAGCTGACATTGCCCAGTTTAAGCAGGGTGTCAAGTCTGTGGCCGGGAAGATGGCCGTGCTGGCCAATGGTGTGATGAATTCTTTGCAGGTGAGGCTGGGACTGCTTGACCTGGGGTGGGAGGAGACCAAAGGGTAATGCTTGGAAGTTGGCCTTCTCCACCAGATCCAGACGTAGCTGCACGGTAGCCCTCAGCCCGAGAGAGCATTTTCTTTTCCTGAAGGGCAGCTTCCTTCCTTTGAGCTTGGTACCAGGCCTGGGCCTCTCCCTAAGACGATGCCATGTCTGCAGTGATTTTCCCCCACTCCTGTCATCTGTACTGTTTCCCTCCCTCTCCAGCTTCTGTGAGATCAGGCAGGGCTTCCCCCTTGGGGTCTGGCCACAACCCCTTTCCTGGGTCACAGTAAAATAGAAAACAGTCTCTGCCAGGGTGAGATTGGTGCCTGATTCCCCCGCCTGCCAGTACCCCAGTCCCGAGGGGTGTGTTGGGGGAGGGTGTGCATGCTGGAAAGCTGATGCAGGTGAGACCCTGACTTTGTTTTTTCTTTCCCCATCCCCAGGATCGCTATGGTTCCTACTGATCCAGGCTCCATGGCTCAGACACATGGTGTTGACAGCAGCAAAAACCTCTTGATTCCTAGGCCTGGGATGCTTGCCCTGTGGAAGCTGGGGAGGCATTGTTATTTTATACCTGTGGTGTGTGAGTGGGTGGCCTTTGAGGATCTCGGGTGAGGGATGGGCAGTATCAGCCCCTGACCTCTGTCTGGAGATTGCGCCCTTTATCCTCTTCTCACACTCCCACCCCTGTGTGCTAGATTATTGTTAATCCAGTCCTGCCCCCAAAGCTGCTGCTCACTTGTCCTGCCACACTGGGAGTGAGGGGGGAGAGTTCCCTCAGGATGGCTTATCCTGGGTCCAGGCCTTCCCCGAGTAGGGAAAGTAAAAAGTATAAGGCTTTTTTGCTGGCTCTAGGATCCTTCCAGATTGTCTGGGGGTTTGGCCCCTGTCCTCTGGAACCAGCAGGGAGGTCTGGAAAGAGTTCTGCTGTAGATCAGCCCCCAGGGGAGGGAGGCTCTGGACTAGGCTGCTGCTGTTGCTGCTCCAGTGGTCTCTTCTGGGCACCAGGAAAGGGCAGGGGAGGGGAAGGACCTTCGTGTGGGCCTTACTGAGGGCTAGGAACTTTACCTGGTACCTAAAGGTTTCATTTGGGGTCAGACTGGAGGCCCGAGTGATCTTCTCCTGTCTCACTGCCCCTTTTTACAGTGATCACTTGGAGGATTACTTCTCCTCCTGGGTGTCTCGGAGTCCTCCCATACCATCCATTGTGGACCACAGGACCCTCTGTCCCCTCCCGAGACTCTGTCCCTTCTTCTCTTGCTTGGTGGCCATGGTGGGTCTCATGTGCCCTGTGCTCTGCTCTGGATGCTGTGAGTGTAAAGCTGGCCAAGAAAGCAGAGGACGTGAGGGACAGAAGCAGGCTCCTGGGGCTCAGCTTTCTTCCTCCTCATCATCTGGGTCTTGGGGCCTGGACAGCACCCCACCACTGAGCGCTTGAGGCGCCTACAGAGCTGCAGGTCTCACCCCTCTGGGCCACACACTCATCCTTGGTGCCATCGTCCCCTGCCGTGCTGGCAGCCTGGGCCCGCCCCACCCCGTGGTTGAGGGTTGAGGTTCCGAGCAACACAGACCACTGTTCCCACCACCCCCTCACCCAAAGGGATGTGACTTTCTTTCTGGACTGTTTGTATTGAAACTAAGTGGTGTCAAATAAAGCCCCGACGGGGCCCTAGGCCTCTGTTGGTCTGAGTGAAGTAGTGTCCTCTCTGGATCCTGCCTCCCTGCCCAGTGCAAGCCCCTCGCCTCACTCTCTGGGCTCCCACCAATACGGGTAGGGCGTCGGTGCTGAAGCTGAGGGCACTCTCTCCGGGGCCTCCAGCTTGTCCCTTCTCTGAAAGCCAAAGGCCCCCGGCTCCTTGGCCCTGTGCTGCTGTGAGGTCCGGTGCAGCCTTGACCTTACCACCCCGTGGCACACAGAGGACAGAGCTGGTATTACTTGGCCCTTTAACTCACCCACTGAGCCATACAGCTGCAGGCAGGCGAGCGACTTCAGCATCGTACACCTCATCCCAGCGGTAGGCTTGGTTTGGGGGGGTGTGGTGTGGTGTGTGTCTCAGTGGAGTTAAAAAAAAAAAAAAGGGTGTGTGTGTGTGTGTGTGGCCTGGCACCCGTTTTCCCCTATAGGGGCTCTGGGAGATGGGTGGAGGGAGCCATGGGGGCTCTAAGCCAGTGATTTCCAAACTGGGGATCTTGGAGCTTTGGAACCTGGAGTGTTCATAATGGAGATTTCTGTGCTGGAGCTTGGTCATTTGCGTTGTAAGCAAGCTCCCCAGGTGACTGATGTGTGTCAGGATATTTGAACTGCTCTCAATCAGCTGGAGGCTGGAGATCACTGGTCCTGAGTCCTCACCACATGGCTTGGAACTTCCAGTCCTGGCCCGGGGCTGCAGAGCTTTGGGAGCCAGTCCCTGTAACTTAACTATCCAGGGGTGCTGGTCTGGGCAGGGAGGAGCCCAGGAAAATGTGTGTGCCCAGTGGCTTCAGAGGAAGCAGCCTGCTCTGGGTCCCTAGGTGGGTGTTAACTGCCCAATTCAAGGACCCCTGCCCAATTCAGGGAAGTTGAAGACCACCTGCCTTACCTTCCAGCCTTGGCTGGAAGCTGGTACTCCTCGGCCTGTCTTGTTCATAGCTGCATCCCCACTGGCCTAACCCCGAGCAGGTACTTGGAAAATGCTTAATGAAACTCTGGTTGAGAGGCTCTGCAACGCTTACCCTTCGCGGCTAGAGTCTCTAAAGTTACGGGAACCTGGCCTTGAACCATCTGAGCTTGTTCCCTGAAGGTCCATTCCAGCTGTGAGGCACCTTTCCCATGAAAGGCTGAGGACGTGCAGGAGGTAAGCCCCTCTTTGCCATTATCTGAGGCAGTTCTCCAGGCTTGAGTGGTCCTCTGGCCCCCACTTCCCAGTCCTGCCAGAAAAAAGCTGGAACTTGGCACCAAAAACTCAAACGTGCCCCTGCCCTTCACCCCCTCAGTCTAGTGGCTTTGGACTCACCACTTACCAGACACAAGGGACTTTATTCATTTCACATATTTAACTGTTAGACACAGAGGAGACGAAGCAGTGTTTGAAAGTGAAATTTGTCTTTTCACCCACCCTTCTCCATCTTATGGCTAGTGGCTATTCCTCCAGCAGAAGGCCACCGTGGCTATATCCTCCTAATACTTGCATCACTGGGTGTCACCCTTTACCATGCAAGGTCCTGCATGGTTGTGCACGGTCTCCCTCTTCCTGGAGTTGCTGTGAGGAGATGGGGACCGTCAGCAAAAGGCTAAAGCCAAGTCACCTTACTGGTGGCCTCAGCTCAATCTGCTGTCAGCTTGGGGGCCCGATGAAAGGCTGACAGAGCCAGGAGAATAGGCTGTTAACTTGCTAGGGTCACTGCTTAGCTTGGCTGATCATAAGAACCCCTCTGGCGGGTCTCTGGGCTGGGGCCGTTATTTGGCCTTTTCACCAGCAGAGGGCAGCATGACACGGGGGTGGGAGAGGAGGTGGCCGGGAGTCCCAAGGGCTGGAGGGGAGGGGGGGGCGGGGAGCTGGGTACTGGGCGTTGTAGACAGGACCCTTCAGACTCCTCAAGTCTCGGACTCATCTGTTTCTTCGGTGGAGCCGTCGCTCTCTGCATCCACTTTGCGGGCGTGATGCAGGGGTCTCCAGGGGGAGCCAACCCGGGGAGGGGTCCGGGCAGGCAGGCAGCTGGCCTCTGGACCGGCAGTGACCGAGTTGACCAGGCCTGGGATCTGCGCCAGCCTGAAGAAGGGAAGAAGCCCAGAGGGCAGCGAGGTGCCTCCCGTCCGGAGACCAGGACCTCCGCACTCACTCTTGCATGTGGATGAAACCATGGGCTGTATTCCCAAAGGACTCAGAGAGGATCCCTCAGGCCTCTGCTGGCCCCCAAACCCCTCCCCAACCGATGGACAAGTGCTGTGTGACCCATGACGGGGCATTACCGTGTCTGACTGAGGTTTTGTCCCCACAAGGGGGCAGCATCTTCCCACCTGACACTTACAGCCGTTCTAGTTCCTCATCCAGAGCTGGGTCGTGCATCAGGTCCCCTTTGTCAGGCAAAGCTCCTAGGAAATAATTGGGGGCACAGAACTTAATCTGAGGATCCTTCACCCGGGCTGCAGTCACACAGCCCCGTGCCCAGCAGATGCCTATGTGCCCCTCACCTTCATGTCTGCCTATTCTGCCAACCCTGGGAGAGCTGATCTAAAAGCTTTGGGGAACAGAAGTTTAAGAGGTCTGCTAGGGGGGCAGTAAGTCCTAGGTACTGCTGGAAAAATTTAGTGAAGCCCACTGCCTACCCTCCCCAGTCATAGCTACGAGACATCCCCAAACCTCAAGGTCATTGCACAAACAGGACGATCTCCTTCCAAGACTAGATGGTGGGTTGTGAGCAGGTACTGAGGGTTTGGTCCTTTCCTGAGGCCCCAGTTACTGAGCTGAAAAGGAGCCAGAGACACAGGATACAGCCCAGGCCCCAAAGACCATAAGTTATCTAGTTTTGTGCCTCTAAATCAGAGTGACCCCACTTTGGAGACAGAATGGTCAAAAACGCTGCCTCAGCCTCTCCAGGGAGGGTCCCAGGGTGAGAAGAGAAGGCGGGGTCAGGATCAGATCAAACTCTCCTCTGCGTGGCCAGAAGCCGCCGGGAGGGGAGCTTGTCCCTTCTCTGCCACAAATCTCTTTGAGCTGGTTTCCTCAGCTATAAACCAAGGGAAGTAATTTTTGGATACTGGGGAAAGGTGAGAGGAGAGGGTCTAGGATGCTCTTTGGAGCAGTTAACAGTGGGAGGGAAGGTAAAGCTGAAGTCTGCAGATAGATTTTCTTAACAGCAAATTGTCAGAGAAAAGAGCTTCACTGGTGGTCAGAAGCGAGATGTGGCTTCTAACAGTGCTAGTCTCTAGAAAGCCTCAAACTGAAAATTATCCGTCTGGCTCTAGTTCAATTCCTGACTTTTTCAGATGACGCCTCCTGGCCCCTTTTGTTCTAAGTGGTGTTTAAACTATGGTCTGATGGAACCCTCTTGTTGTTTTGTGTCTGTGAGTGGGGGGGGGCGTGCCTTGAGGAGGACTAAGGGAACAGGACAACCCCTCCACAACTGGCTGCACCTGGGGGACCTCAGGTCTCTATTTCATACACTGGAGATGCAGGTGAGGGTAGAGACCATACACTTCTTTCCATCTCCCACTTGCCCGACTTAGTGCTCTGTAAAGGAACTTAAATGAATGACTGTCCTTCTTAAAGGACCCAGAAAAAGTGAAGGCATGACGTTAGTCTACGCTGTGACCCAGATGCTACTTAGCTTTTCCTTTTTCTTCCTAGTGGCTGACTTGTGGACAGGAAGGGAGGGTCAGTTACCTAGGAGTGTAAAAGAAAACCTAAGCCAATTCCCCACTCCCTGCCCCCTTATTGCTGACTCCTATTTGCCACATTTGTATTCCTCCTCCAGTTGGTGACCTTGGCTACCAACCTCATTCAGCTGAGGGGGCCCCATACCCGTGCACTGTGCCTGAGTGGACCCTCAGTCAGTCCTGCTGAGGTTTGTGCTCCCGTGCACCCAGGCCACCCCTAGCAGGCTCTCTGTCCTGTAAGATCTAAAGCATCTAGCCCAGCACTTGGGCTGCTGTGGCTGGCATTTAACGAATGTTCAATTTCCTTCTCTTGACCCCATTCCCGCAACTGGCAAAAGTCTTCTTTTGAGACTTAGGAACCTGGGATCTCAAGCACACCTGGATATCTCTTGAGGAGAGAGACTAATAATAAGAACCCCTCTCAAGCTCTGTGGCGATGACAGCCTGGTGGCCCCTCCCCTGGGAGGGCAGCAGGTGTGGGAGGGGGGAAGAGGAGGGTGGGTGGGAAGGCCAACCAGTGAGAATAAAACGATGGACAGGAAAAACTGGGCCAGTGCGGGCCTCTCTCCGCCCCCCGCCCCCCTTTTTTTCCACTCCCTTTCAGACTAATAAGATTTTTTTTCCAGATGGGAAAAAGGTCTCCCCAGACACACCTTTGCCCTGTTTACAAATGGGATTCAGGTGCCTCTGATACAAATAGGCCTGTGTCTGCCCAACCTGCAGGCCACTCCCCAAGGCAGAAATGAGGATTCCATGGGAGGGGCTGGGCACGCCTCTGCCATGGAGAGGCTGCTTCATGTTGGGGCAGGACCTCGGGCGGGGAAGGCTCTCCCTTGCCACAGGAGGGTGAGAGGCCTCAGAGGGCACATCTTGTGTTATGCATGTTCTGGCTCCCTAGGCCTCAGAGTCTGGCCCTGAGAAGTCAAGGCAGACATGGTGAAGCTGCCTCCCCCTTGGGATTCTGTCCACCAACACGGGCCAGCTCCTATGTGGCTTTACACTGTAGGGGCAGGAGAGGCTGGCCACAGCTAGCTCTGGCTTACCTAGGGCTTGGTTGATCCCATGATGCTTTGAGAGGGCCACGAGGAATCCATAGAAGGTCAGTCTCTGAACGTTGCTTAGGACCTCTTTGACGAGTGCTGGGGGTGGGCAGCTAGAAGGGAGAATACAGATGCCAAATTCACAGACTAGTGAGTCTGAGTGCCATCTTTTCATCCAAACCTTCAGGCTTAGGGGGATGCCCAAAGCCAAGACCGAGGGATCTGCCTACCCTGGGAGCCCTAAGACCCTGGGGAGTATAGCAGATCTCCAGAAGCAAGGCCTTGACTGTGAACAGAAAGGCTGGCATGTTCACTAACTGGTGCTTCACTGGCAGGGGTGGGAGTGGGGGAACGGGGAAATGGCGCTGGGCAAGGCCTCCTCTTGGAGGAGACCAAAACTGGCTGCTCTGTCCCCAAGGGGACTTTGTGCTACACAGGACAGCTTAACCCTCCCTTTCTGTAGGGTGAATTCCTCGCACAGTGAGTATTTTTTTTCCTTCTCTCTAAAAAGTCAAGACCAATCTATCTCCTGGCAAGGAGAAGGGGCCCAAGTTGGTCATCTACAGCTGCTCTTGCCCAGGTGAAAGCAATCCTTCCTGTGAGCCACCTGGGAAGACTTTCGGTCAACAGCCTGGACTGGGGGCAAATGGCACTGTTCTAATTTATACTATGGCCATCAAGGGCCTAAAAGCCCTGGGCCAGTCAGAACAGCCTGCTGGAGATCTGTTCTGGGCCAGGAGCCTGCAATCCTGGGGCTGAGGTGGGGTCTGCGTGCCCATTGCTCACCTGTACTTGTGCCGGTCACACAAGTTCTCCAGGCACTGGTAGAACAGTGGCGCCTCCACGCCCTCCAGCATGCTGGCCTCGCCCGAGGTAGGCCGCTGGCGGTGCTGCCCACTGGATGACGTCGGCACAATCACCGTATTGGGGTTCTTGCCTGACAGCAGGTCCTGATAGATGGCAGCCACGCTCTCCAGGAATTCTGGGTACAGGAGTAGAGGGGCACAGGTCAGGCGGGGACGACACACTAGGTCCCCTCACAGTGCCCTCCTTTCTCCGTGTGTTAGCTCAGCTCCACAGCAGCCTCAGTCCTCAGTGCACAGTGTCCTGGGAGCAGGGGCCCTCGGCCTCATGTGACCACTACACTCATGAGAGATGACACTAATATGTGTTTCAGCTCAAATGTCCCCTCCTCTGGCAGTTGTTCCTAGACCAGGTGAGACCCCCTGTTACATCCTTTCATGCACCCTGTACTCCTCTGTAGTGCTTATCCAGTGAGGGGTTTTCTGTGTAACTACTTGTTCACTCTGTCTCCTTGCTGGAATGGAAGATCTTGCATAAAGGCCTGGATCATGCCTTGTCAGCCTTCCTGTCCTAGCACCTAGCACTGTGCCCGGCACATAGAAAATGCTATAAATATTTCTGAAAATTTTTGAAAGGGGCTTCCCTGGTGGCGCAGTGGTTGAGAGTCCGCCTGCCGATGCAGGGGACACGGGTTCGTGCCCCGGTCCGGGAAGATCCCACATGCCGCGGAGCGGCTGGGCCCGTGAGCCATGGCCGCTGAGCCTGCGCGTCTGGAGCCTGTGCTCCACAACGGGAGAGGCCGCAACAGTGAGAGGCCCGCGTACCGCAAAAAAAAAAAAAAATTCTGAACGGTGAACGTGTGCACAGTCCTGCTGGTAAGCCCATCTTGTGAGCCATATGCCTCTCTGACTCAAGAAAGCAGGTTGGAATACCAGTGTGGGAGAGAAAGCTTGCAAGCTGCTCATTTATTAAACATTTGAATTTGTTTTCAAATGTTAGTAGCTGAGCCCTCGTAGGTAAGCAGAGACTTATGGCCCATCTCCCCGCTGCTGCCCCATCCTGAGACTGCTGTGAGGAGAGCCCCGACAGACAGCCAAGGGAAGAGGATCTTCACACGTGGCTGTTCCTTCTCTAGGGCCCAAGAAACTTCAGAGAAATGGGAAATAGACACCTGGAGCTGCTAAGAGCAGGTGGCGAGACCCCAGGCTCCAGCCCCTGCCTGACCAGGCCCTTGGGCCGCCATCAGGAAAACAGAATGTGGCGCCTGAGGGAGGCCAGGGCTGGCTGGGGCCACCCGGGGGCAGGAAGGCCCCGTCCAGGCTCCAAGGACAGCCTTCTGTTTACTGGAATAGCCTGTTTTAAACAAGTTTGTTTATGGACATAGCCAGCAGTTTCTAAATCCAACATTCCATTTGATGTTGCTGTGTGTGAGCTCCTGGGCACTGGCGTTCATTCATCTATTTTTATTCCACCTGAGCCCAGAAGGTATTTAAGGGCACAGCTGGTGAGCACTGGGGAGCAGGGTGGGAGTGTGAGAGAGGACTGGCGTGCGCTTATTGAAAGCTGTGTGGGTGGAAAATGTGTGCTCACACATCTGAGTCAGGGCCCAGGGAGAGACCCCCGATCGCAGTGACACAGCAGAGAGGCTGAGCGCACCGGCTGTGGAGTGGGCCCTCTGCAGGTCTGGGCTCCAGCCCCATAAGCGCGGTGTCTCTGGCAGCTTCTCTCTTAAAGGACCTACCTCTCAGGGCTGCTGTAAGGGTTAAGGTGCTTAGTGCTATGCCTGGCACTGGCACACAGTAGGTTTTCGATAGTGAATTTATCGGGTGTTGTCCCAATAGTGTGTATCGTTGTTACTGTCATTATCACTTAAACTGATGTGCTGCGCTGCTGGCTGGAAGCACTGCCGTTTCCTATGTCTTGAGGAGGCTGAGGGAGTCGGCTCTGCAGACTGAATCTTGTGACCACCAGCAAGAACTGGACATCCTGCTGGTGGGTGACCGGCTGTGAAGCACACCACGGAGGGAGGAGGGGAGAAGTGCACGCGTCGGGCACACCGATGGAAAGGGCAACAGGGTAGGAGAGGGCACGTGGTCCTGACAGGAGCCACAGGGGTCCTGGGAGACTCTCACCTGAGTAGTAAAACTGGATCTGGAAGGCAAAAAGGAAATCTGAAAAAGACATCAAGCAGTCCATGGCGTCGTCCATGAGCACAATCCTGAGGGGGGAAGAGAGAGAAAACATGAGAGGATGCGTGTACGTGTGTGTCTGGGGGAGCATTCGAGCGAGCTGTCCCTGGGGATCCAGTCTCCCTTGGGACAGCAAGACACTGGGGAGAGGGCTCCCCCAGACAAGGTCCTCCCGGTCACGCCACTTCTCCATCGTTTGGACTCTGTCACCAAACTGAACTGAAGCGGGAGGCAGGCGCCCGCTTCAGTGTCTGTGGCACCAGCTGGAGGATGGGACATGGGTGGGTGCTGACAAGGAGAGGGGGTGCAGCTGCAATGCAGCCAAGACCCCTTTTCATACCCTTAAGCAGTAAGCACTTCCATCCTGCAGTGAGGACCATTTAGTTCAGAATAAATACAGCTGATCAGAAAAGGCAAAAAGAACAGCCAAGAGGTTTAAAGGGGTCTTGGCAAGTGGCACTGAGATTTAATAAGCTACCAAGGGCCTCCAGAACGGCTACAGGCACCTCCGTGCTGGGACACAGCTGGCACAAAGAGCAGAGGGTACCGCTTGGGGTCTGCACTTGAGAGGGTCCAAGAACACACCCCATCCTGCGGCGCTGCGGGTCCTCCACGCACGCCATTCGCTCTCACAAGCTGGCCACCTCCTGCTGTCTGCTCTCTCTACCCCTCCGCCTGCGCACTCACCTCGCAGGAAGAAAACCATGTGACCACTAAAGGGCTCAGACCAAGGCCATGTTCATACTCTGCTCAGGGCCTCACTGGACAGGACAGGAAGAGAAGGAAGTTAGCACTCGCTGGACTCCATCCATGTGCCAGGCAGGGTGCCAAACTCACCTACTGATGGGAAGCTGAGCCCCCCATCTGTTTCTTTTCTTTGTTGTTTTTTGTTTTGGCTGTGCTGTGTGGCATATGGGATCTTAGCTCCCCGACCAGGGATCGAACCCGCACCCCCAGCAGTGGAAGCACAGAGTCCTAACCACTGGACTACCAGGGAAGTACCCGCCCCCACCTCCCCATCTGTTTTTGACTGGGCCCTATCTTTCCTTTAAAAACAAAAAACCTTTTATTTTGCTCTCTCGTGCATTTTTCTAATTCTCTCTCCACCTCCCTGGGTCCGAGAATCCCCAGACTGGCAACTGGATCAGCTCCAGAGAGAGCAGGCATTGCTCACCTCTGGGGAAGGGGCTTTAGAGAGAATATAATGTGAGCAGTGCCCCTGCCAGGCAGCTGCCCTGGTTTCAGGTCTCCCCGAAGAAAGCAATGGTTCCTACCTCTAGTGTTCAGTTGTAATAATGGTAATGACAGAAACAGGCCATACTGACTGAGTACTTACTTCATGGCAGGCACGGTGTAAGGTATTTTACTTATATTAATTAAAATCTATCCCACAACAATCCTATGAGGTAGGTCTTGTTGATTATTCCCATTTTACAGGTGAAGAGATTAAGTCTCAGAGCAGTCAGCTTGCTGAGGTCGCACAGCTGGTGAATTTGCTCTACACGTCATGTACTTACTTTCTACTAGGTCTCACTGCCTCTTTTAAAATAAAGATACAGAATATGAACACTTGCACTTTAATTCTTAGTTTATCAGCTGCCTAACTTATCTTTTTTCTTCTCATCTTATCTTAGGGCCTTAACTGTTTCTCATGTATCTCCTGGGGAAGACAAAAGCTGCCTCAACTACCAGAATTCAACATTAAAATTCCAGCTGGAAAAAAATTCAAGGCCAGAGTGGGAGGACGCAATGCTGCCAACGGCCACAGGAGGGCGTCCTGGTCTCTCCGGCAGAGGCTCCTGGGCCCAAGCGTTGAGCCGTTGGCCAAGTAGTTACCCCGTTTCTCATAACCTCAGGCAGGCGAAAGGGAAGAGAGGGGGCACAAAGCCCAGATTCTGATATCTGGATGGGGAGAGAGAGAGGTGAGAGAGGTAGAGAGAAGGCAGGTAGTAGGGACTGGGTGACAGAGACACCCAAACTACAGAGGAAGAGTGAGCTCTCCCAGAGCCCCAGGGAGGAGGAGCCACCAGCACCTCCAAGTCGTTCCTTCCCAGGCTCACAGGGAAGGAAAGGCCCCAGAGGAGAGAAGGCAGTGACATCTCCTTCCTGCCCCACTCCCAGGACAGCTGAGAACCCGAATGGCCTGAAGTTAATTGCTAGGGAAGAGTGCCGGGCTGAGAACACCCCCAAGCAGGAAACCACGAAGGGAACCAAAGCCTTTGAAGGTGTTGCATGGCTCCTCTTGGTTTATCATCAACCCGGGACCTGGTGCTCCTGGTTACAGCAGTTACGTCCATTTACAATTTCTCTCTTTACCTATTTATTCATTCATTTCATACAGATGGTCCCCGACTTACGATGGTTCAACTTAGGTTTTTTGACTTTACAATGGTGTGAAAGCAAGACGAATTTGGTAGAAACCATGTTTTGAATTTTAAATCTTGATCTTTCCCTGGCCTAGCGATGCGCAGGACATACTCCCTCGTGACGCTGGGCGGTGGCAGCTCCCGGTCAGCTACAAGGTCACCAGGGTGGACACAGACAGCCATTCTGTACCAGACTACCATTCTGTTTCTCACTTTCAGTACAGTGTTCAATCAATTACATAAGAGATTCAACACTTTATTATAAAATAGGCTTTGTGTTAGACGATTTTGTTCAACTGTAGGCTGATGTAAGTGTTCTGAGCACATTTAAGGTAGGCTGGGCTAAGCTATGATCTATGGTAGGTTAGGCGTAAAAACGCATTTTTGACTTTTGATATTTTCAACTTACAACAGGTTTATCAGGACATAAACCCATTGAAACTCGAGGAAGATCTGTATTGCAATATAATTCGAATACCATAAAATTCACCCTTTAAAAGTGTACAGTGGGGCTTCCCTGGTGGCGCAGTGGTTGAGAGTCCGCCTGCCGATGCAGGGGACACGGGTTCGTGCCCCGGTCCGGGAAGATCCCACATGCCGTGGAGCGGCTGGGCCTGTGAGCCATGGCCGCTGAGCCTGCGCGTCCGGAGCCTGTGCTCCGCAACGGGAGAGGCCACAACAGTGAGAGGCCCGCGTACCACACACACACACAAAAGTGTACAGTGTTTTTAGTATATTCACAAACTTGCACAATCATCCCCGCTGTTTAATTCCAGAAGTTGTAATTCTTGCTGATCGTCGTGCTCCTGAGACAGGCCCTGCCACGCCGGGGCTTCCGGCCAATTGCCATAAGCACCTTCCCCTCCCCGCCGCAGCCAGGACTGGCAGCTGCAAGCAGGGCCCGCCCTTCCAGCCCCAGCCCCGGCTGCAGCTTTCTGTCGGCGGTGGCAGCCATTCTTGACTAGGAACGGTAGCTCCCTCTTTTGAGAGGGTGGCAGCAGTCTCCGTGGGAGCAGGGCGACCCTGCGTGTGCTCTGGTTTTGGCCCCTGCTCCTCGGTGGGCTGAGACTCAGCTTGGTCAGGAGGCACCAGCAGGCTAGTTGGGGGAGGCACACGGGCAGCAGGGGCTTTCTTTCTGAGGGACAGGTGGCTGGGATCCCAGCAGCACCTGTGCCTGGGACTGAGGGGTTTTCTTGATTGCAAGCAATGAGACTGGCTGCCCGAGAAGCCGGTTGGATCTCAGCTGCCATTAACAGCAACATTCCTCTGCTCAGCCAGAAACCTGGAGTCCTCCTGACATCCTGGAAACTCCCTTCCTTGCCTGCCCCACATCAGTCAATCACCGAGTCCTATCAATCCTCTTCTGGACATTTCTCTTGCATCTGTCTACTTCTTTCCACTTCCACAGCCCCCATCCAACGCCCACCTCCACCTCTGCTTCCTGGACAACGGAACAACCTCCTACCCAGTTTTCTGCAACACTCTTGCCTGCTTCTAATTGAGTGTCCATACTGTGGTCAGAAGGATCTTCAAAATATGAATTTGACCATCTTACAACTCTGTTTGAAACCCTTCGTGGGCTTCCCATTGCCCTTAGAGCAAAGTCTCCCATCCTTATCCTGGCTTATGAGCCTGCGTGACCTGCCCTCTGCCTCTGCTCACCTTTCTAGACTCATCGGAGGCCACAGGCAGGGTCCCTCACGATGTTCCAGCCACACAGATGCTTCAGTTCTTCCTTCCTCCTGCCCCCCATGCCCTTCTCCTCACCGACCTGATTGATGCCTCCTCACTCTTCGGGGTGCAGCCACAGGGCACCCCTTTGGGAAGGCGAGGGTAGGCCTCCCTGCTCTGGCTTCCACAGTTCTCTGTGACCCCCTCACACTGTTCGTGTCTGTCTTTGCCCCAGGACTATAAGATCCACCAAGTTACACCTCTGTCTCTCTGTCTGCTGCCTGACTCAAGCGCCAGTGTGGTGCAGGGCACACAGTAGGCACTCGGCAAGTATCTGTTGAATGAAGGAAAGCATGAACAAATGACTACGAGAGGCTGCGGTATTCCCTCTTCTCTTCCCCTGGCAAGGCGACATCTGGATCCTACATCCAGCTCTGGACAGTCCATTTAAGGGGAATAAACTAGAGTCACGGAATAGGGAGGTCAGAGGGGTGGAGTTTGCACACCAGGATATCAGACAAATGACTGCCTTTAGATCCTTTAGCCTGGAAGAGAAGATGAAGGAGGAAGTGAGGCCGAGGCCCGACTCTTGAAGGGCTGCCTCTGAGGGAGATGTCACAGGGATCTAGAGTTTGGCTCTAGAAGACTTGAAGATGCTCATCGCTGGGATTATGGCTGCTTTGTGAGGGAGTGAGCTGCTTGTTGCTGGAGATATTCAAGCAGAATACTTCCCGAAAGTATGAAAGAGCTCCTTCTAGCCCTGAGAGAGTGTCATCCCAAGGGTGGACAGAACTAACAGCTTCTCCTGTTAATGCGGGTTCTGCTGGGGGGAAAGTTTGCTGTTCAAAGGACCATCGCTGCAGAAAAGTCTGAAAGACTTACAGAAAGGTGCTCTTAGAAACACCATATGCTGCATTGTCCATCTCCAGACTGATGCTCTGACCCATAAAAGTTCTGGGCATCTGGCATTGGAGTCTTGGCAGAACTGTGGGAAAAGGCAGGTAGGGGGCTACAGGTCTGTCTTTGCCTTTGGTGACAGGGCCAACCCCAGGCTGTAGGCCCTACAACCCACGGACAGCTGCTCCACCCTGAACTCAAACTTGTCACCAGCCCCCGAGGGCTCAAGAGGAGTTTCTTGAAGACAGGTCATCCACGTGTGCTGCTTTCCAGTTGACGGCAGTTGGCTCAAAATCCCTTCCTGCCAGAGGCCTCCTGCTAGCCTGCCAGCTGCGTCTGACACCTGCAGGAGACAGGCCGCCCCTGCATTGAAGTGGAGCCAGCAGGAAGCTGCTGCCAACGAGAGTCTGTGCAAATCCACTGGATCGTGGAGGAATCCCTGCCGGCCAGGCCTCAGGGCTAGAGAGAGGAACTCTGGGGGAGAAGTGAAGGCACTCTAGTTCAGGTTGGCTCTGAGCAGAACCATGTGAAGGGTGGAGTCCAGGGCAGCGACTGGAATGGAGAAAGAGCACTTGGCAGGGTCTGAGCTACTCCCAAGGGGGCTGGCCGTGCTCTCACTCCCATGCTGACTTCCAACAGCTGGGATGGGCTGGCTGGCTGGAGTTAAGTGGGTGCCAAGGAAGCAACAGCTTTCCGTCCAAACCTACTGACTTACCAGCTTCCTATTCCCCCTTAAGGGTCAGTATCTCTGGTCTAGTGGCATGAGCTGTACCTGTTTTTTTGTGTGTGTGTGCAGTTCTGGGTTAGCAGCCCTGGGATCAAATCCCAGCTCTAGAACCGACTGGCCAAGTTACCTTTTCTTGGGCGAGTTATGTTTTCTCCTGGAGTTTCAGTTTCCTCATCTGTAAAGAGGGGATAATTATAGTTCCTCTTTCACGGGATTCTTGTGAAGACTCAACATGGTGATATACTGTGCCTATTCTATTATTATATACGAGTAATCACTCAAAATAAGTGTTAGCGGCTACCAATAGGTGTTCTAGCTGGTTTCAGGTGATGGAAGGGCTCAAAATAGCAAATAAAAATATAGCCCAGAGGAAGTAGGTGCTGCCAGCACCCGGCAGGGCAGAGGCTCTCAGGCGGAAGCTAGCTATCCTGTTTCAAGTCCACTTTTGGGGGAAGCCAGGCCAAAGCCAGGGCCAGGAAGAACGCTTCCATGACTGCACTTCCTTTGCGAGGTCACATGAGCAGCGTCTTTCATGGGTGCGGCTGAAGCGTGTCTCCGAGTCTGTCTGGGATCCCGGGACACCTCTGTGGACTATGTCTTAAAGTCAGGGCCATGAGTGAGGATGAAACTACACTCTGGCCACCTTCTCCAGGGGTTGTCAAGGTTTCCTGGGACACTTCCTCAGGGTTGCCCCTCTTCTGGACTGTGTCGGAGGCACCCTTGTGCCTCACAAGCTGCCTCCAAGTTCAGGCCCTCAAAGCCGCATGGGGTGTCCAGGTCATGGCTCTCCCTGGGCTCTGGCCTGCACCTCCAGGGGGTCCCAATCCCACCTGCCCTGTGGTGCCTGAGAAGCTGGATCCAGAGAGTGTGGGAAGCAGCAACAACTACAGCAACACGGTATTCGTTAAGGCCTTACTTGGTCAGCGCCATACATCTGTCATTGCATTTTCTTCTCACGTTAATCCTATGAGGTGAGATCGGTGGATATCTTTACCGAGAACATGGAGGTTCAGAAACCTGACCAGGGTCTCAAGGCAGAAGCAAGAGCTGTAATTCAAACACAGGCCCCTCTGACGCTAACCAGAGTTCCCAGGCCACTGCAGCTGCTTCCAGTAGGAAGTGGCAATAACACCTCCTGCCGGTGGCGCTGTCCCTCCTCCCACCCTTGGTGTAGAGCCGTGGCCCCCAGGAGGGCTGGAGGCTTAGGCCCGGATACTGCTTCTTCCCTGCAGACACGGTGAAGGCCCCGCTTGGCCACTTCAGCTCCATTATCCTGGTCTCTCCCAAGAAGCTTTACAGACGGTGGGGGTGGGGGAATGTTCCATGATCTTAGGATAAGAACCCAAATCCAGTGCATGGCCTGTGAGGCCCTCTCTTCTCCCAGTCCCCAAACTCCTCAAACTCCAGGCCCACTGACTCCCCAGTTACCCTAGGTCCTCACTGGAGAGAGAGGGGCTTCTTTCCAGGCTGCTTACTTTCCCTAGACGGCCTTTCCCTCTCCCTGCTCCCTCCCTAAATCCTACCCACGCTTTTCACTTTATTTTTTACTTTTTTGGCTGCATTGGGTCTTTGTTGCTGTGCCCGGGCTTTCTCTAGTTGCGGTGAGTGGGGGCTACTCTTCGTTGTGGTGCGTGGGCTTCTCATTGCGGTGGCTTCTCTTGTTGTGGAGCAGGGGCTCTAGGCATGTGGGCTCAGTAGTTGTGGCTCGCGGGCTCTAGAGTGCAGGCTCAGTAGTTGTGGTGCACAGGCTTAGTTGCTCTGCGGCACGTGGGATCTTCCCGGACCAGGGCTCGAACCTGTGTCCCCTGCATTGGCAGGAGGATTCTTAACCACTGCGCCACCAGGGAAGTCCCCTTTTCACTTTAAATAAAATATTGAAAACGTCAGAAAAATTACACAGACTAACATAACAAACATTTGTATCCCCACTAGCTAACTTCATCAAAACTTCACATTTTGCCACCCTTGCTTCAATGTTTAAAAGCTTTGTAAAATATTACACATATAGATTAAAACACCTGGACACCTGGACACCCTCCCTCATCCCCTTCCTCTACCTTCCTCCTCAGAGATCGTCACTGGGGCTTGAGGGCTTAGCATTCATTCATTTAAACTTGGGCTTGGCATCCCTCCCATGTTTCCATACTATATTAACTCACACAAATGTCTACATTGTTAAAATATTATACAACTTTGTTTTGCTTGTTCTCAGACTCTATGCATCATTTGGTAACTTGACATTTTGAGATTTATCAGTGCTGATGCATATATATCTCCCTGCATTCACTTTAGCTGCTCTATAGATTTCCACAGAATGGAGATAGCACACTTTGTCCTTTCTACTGCATAGGGACGGGCAGAGGGTTCCATTGGCAGTGATTACAAATAATGCTGTATGTCTCCTTATAACCAGGCACACGTCTTGAACTTCTTAAGATGTGCCCAAACTGCTTCAAAGTGATTATACCAATTTACACTACCACTAGCAGTTTAGGAGAGTTCCCACTGTCCCACATTCTCACCAATACCTGTATTATCTCACTTTAAAAATTTTGCCAATTTGATGACTGTGAAGTGGTATCTCAATTTAATTGGCATTTCCTTGATACCAGTGAGTTTGGCCATGAAGATATGCCCAAAGGTTCATTAATTGTTAGGGTTTTCTCTTCTATATATTATCTGTTTGTATCTTTGGACTGTTTTTCTACTGAGGTTCTTCATCTTTTTCTTATTGATTTGTAGGAGTTCTTCATAAGCAATTCTTTTTTTTAATAGCTTTTAACTCTTTTTTAAAAAAAATATTTATTTAATTAATTAATTGATTTGGCCGCACCAGGTCTTAGTCCCTGCACGCAGGATCTTCATTGCCGCGTGCAGGATCTTCGTTGCGGCATGCGGGATCTTTTTAGTTGTGGTGTGCAGGATCTTTAGTTGTGGCATGTGGGATCTAGTTCTCTGACCAGGGATCAAACCCAGGCCCCCTGCATTGGGAGCGCAGAGGCTTAGCCACTGGACCGCCAGGGAAGTCCCCCATAAACCATTCTTGAGACTAAAAAACTCTGCAGATGAATCTGTTGTTAGTTACATATGTAATAAATATCTTCTAGTCACTGGCTTGTCTTTCAACTTTGTTTACAGCATCTTTTGTTGAATAGACAATTTTAATCTTAATTCTCCAGTAGTCCTGCGGGTTAGGGTTCAACACTTGCATCGCTGTGGCTAGGGTTCACTTTGCCATCAGGGAATTCGTGCTTCCTAGCAGATACTTCCCCTTCCTCTAGAATGTCAGCTCCACGAGGGCAGGGGCTTGGTTTTGTTCACTGCTCTGTCCTCAGCACCTGGAAGAGTGCCTGGCACAGAATAGGCACTCTCCATGAACACTGGCTGAATGACTGAATAAGTGAATGCAATTCTGCTTGTGGTCAGTTTACCAACCTTGTCCACTGGGCTTGGGCTTTAAGAATTTTTATCTTGTTTAAGAATTTTTTTAACTACCTAGTGGCCATAAAAATATTTTCTCCTAATCTCTTTTAAGAGTATTATAGTTTTGCATTTTATACTTAGGTCTGTAATCTGTGTGAAATTGACTTCTGAATATGGCCTTAAGTAGGGATCTAATTTTATTTTATCCTATGTGGATAAACTGTTGACTGAAAAAAACATGCACAACGTGGGAGTTTTGAGTTAAGTTTTATTTGGGGCAAAATGAGGACTACGGCCTGGGAGATAGCATATCAGATAGCTCTGAGAAACTGCTCTGGAGAGGTAGGGGCGAAGGTCGGTATATATGTGATTTTGGTGAAGGGGACGTACATGCAATCCAGCACACATTTTTGCAGAGGGCTGTCGCTAGTCTTGGGGAGTTTACTGCTGGTCACGAGGAGCAGGTGTCTCCATTAATGATTTTAAGGCCTTTTCAGGTATGAGGAGATGCAAGAATTGGGCTCGTAAAATCTTCCCTTGAAAATATCTAACTATCTGGGACTTCCCTGGCGGTCCAGTGGTTAAGACTCCGCGCTTCCACTGCAGGGGGCATGGGTTTGATCCCTGGTTGGGGAAGATCCCGTGTGCAGTGTGGCCAAAAAAAAAAAAAAAAAAATCTAACTATCTGAAGGCCTGTTCTGCCATTTTTCCCCAGAGCACAGAGCGCTTCATTCCTGATCTCCACTCCAAATCCCACTCAGGGTGTGTTGAAGGTCAGCGGCTGTAGTGGCTTAATCCTTGTAGAGGCAGATGGCAAGTCCCAAATTTTTAGTTGGCATTATGATGGCCTTATAATCAGTCCTAGTAGTTGATAGGGCAAATTCATCTCTTATTAATCCTTCAGGTCTCAGATTCAACATCTCTGTTTTATGGACAAGTTTTTCATGATTCCCCAGGTTAGGCTGGGTATCCTGTTTATATGTTCCTATAGCACTTGGCTCTTCGTTTATTTAATGTCTGCTGCTCTGTCAGTTTGTAAGTTCTTCCAGGGCTGGAGCAACATTGTCATAGCCCCTCCACAAGCACGACTGGCAATATAACAGGCACTCAATAAATACTTGGTAAATGAAAGAATGGGGAGGGAAAGGATAGTCTGTTTAGGTGAAAGACCTTTGGGGCAACAGTGACACTGTCAGATGGCAGGTCAGATCTGGGGAGGAGATCTGTGCAGGAAGGTATTGCAGAGGAGAGGCATAAAGAAAGACATCAAGAGAGCATAAAGCTGTATCTTCAGGGCATGGTGTGAGGTCTGGCAGAGAGTAGATGCTCAGTAAACATTTGAAAAATGAATATAGGAATGAAGTATCACTCCCCACTTACTAATTATAATTATATTCTTTAAAAATAGGTAAGGGAGGGATTTTCCTGGTGGTCCCGTGGTTAAGAATCCATCTTGCAATGCAGGGGACACTGGTTTGATCCCTGGTCGGGGAATGAAGATCCCACATGCCGTGGGGCAGCTGAGCCCATGGGCCACAACTAGCAAGCCCACGCACCACAACTAGAGAAAAGCCTGAGTACCACAACAAAGAGCTCGCATGCTAGAACGAAAGATCCTGTGTGCCGCAACTAAGGCCTGATGCAGCCTAAATAAATAAATAAATAAATAAATAATAGGTAAGGGAATTCCCTGGCGGTCCAGTGGTTAGGACTTTGTGCTGTCACTGCCAAGGGCATGGGTTCAATCCCTGTTCGGGGAACTAAGATCCCACAAGCCATGCAGTGCGGCCAAAAAAACAAAACAAAAGAAAACAAACAAAAAAAGGCTTTGTGACAGGTATTATACATGCAGTATCTCATTAAATCCTAAAAACACTCTATGAGGCAGGTGCTATTATATTTCCATTTTAAAGATGAAGAAATTGAGGCTCAGAGGAGTTGCTCAAGGTCACAAGCCTATGAGAGAAGGAAGTGAGATTTGAACCCAGGGCTGTCTGGCTCCAGCACCTGAGTCCTACACCATTAGGCCATTCAACCTTTGTGATACAGGGACCAGCTGAAAAATGACTCTCTTAAATGGAGGTGACTTGTTAGGTCTAAAACTAGATTCCTTAGAGGAGTTTATGTGCTTTTGAAGCACTAAATGTATTCAGCATATAACCATGATAAAAGAGCTTTTCCTGTTAAACATATTTTACTCACTAGGAAATCTGGCTTTCAGTGAGGGAGAAGTGAGTTAGTGTTTCAGATGACAAGAGTGAGAAGGAAAAGCAATTCCTTTTAATGCAATCAATTCTAAAATGCCAGAAAGAGATTGGCATGCAATGCTCTAAAGTGGTTCTCAAAGTGTGGTCCCAGACCATGAGCATCACCTAAGAACCTATAAGGAATATGGATTCTTGAGCCCCACCTCAGACCCGCTGAACTCTGAGCATGGGGCTGGGCCATCGCGGTTTAGTAAGTCCTGCAGGTGATTCTGATTCACACTCAAGTTGGAGAACCACTGCTTTAAATCTTCACCCTTGGAGGGAAGCTTCCCACCCCTGTGTCATTTGGGCCTTGAATGGGTTACAGGTGTGATGGTCCCCCCGGCCCAGGAGGGAGGAGACACAGGCAGTCCTGTCTTTACCCTACTTTTTGTTATATATTATTTTCTGAACTTTGTGAAGGGAAAAAAGGCCAGAAACCACTGCCTTAGGGAACCCAGGAACTTCTCACTTATTTAATTTTTTAATTAAAGTATAGTTCATTTACAGTGTTGTGCTAATTTCTGCTGTACAGCAAAGTGACTGTTATACACATATATACATTCTTTTTTAATATTTTTTTCCACTATGGTTTATCCCAGGAGGTTGGATATAGTTCCCTGCACTATACAGTAGGACCTCGTTACTTATCTATTCTAAATGTAATAGTTTGGGACTTCCCTGATGGGTCAGTGGTTAAGAATCTGCCTGCCAATGCAGGGGACATGGGTTCGATCCCTGGCCCGGGAAGATCCCACATGCCACAGAGCAACCAAGCTCGTGTGCCACAACTACTGAGCCCACATGCTGCAACTACTGAAGGCTGTGCACTCTAGGGCCCACGTGCCACACTACTGAGCCCGTGTGCTGCAACTACTGAAGCCTGTGCACCTAGAGCCCGTGTTCCGCAACAAGAGAAGCCACCGGAATGAGAGGCCCACGCACCGCAATGAAGAGTAGCCCCGGGGCTTCCCTGGTGGCGGAATGGTTGAGAGTCCGCCTGCCGATGCAGGGGACACGGGTTCGTGCCCCGGTCTGGGAAGATCCCACATGCCGCGGAGCGGCTGGGCCCGTGAGCCATGGCCGCTGAGCCTGCGCGTCCGGAGCCTGCGCTCCGCAACGGGAGAGGCCACAACAGTGAGACGCCCGCGTACCGCAAAAAAAAAAAAAAAAAAGAGTAGCCCCGGCTCGCCGCAACTAGAGAAAGCCCAAAGCCAATGAAGACCCAATGCAGCCAAAAAAATAAATAAAACCAACCAAACAAATAAATAAATGTGATAGTTTGCATCTACTAACCCCAATCTCCCAGTCCATCCCTCTCCCTCCCCCGCTCCCTCTTGGCAACCACAAATCTGCTCTCTATGTCTGACTTCTCACTTATTTAAAAAAATCTGGTAATAACAATAACACTAACATTATTTTAACGCAGAAATGATTATTTATTGGATTATATAATGTGCTAAGTAATTTACATATAATTTTTTGTTGAAATCTTACAACCGCCCTGAGTTAGATATTATTATTAGCCCCATTTTACAGATAGGGGAACAGGGCTTGTAGAAGTTAAGAGAGATCCTCAAGGTCATCCAGTTAATAGAGCACAGGTGGTGTGTACACCCAGGTCTTTCTAACCCTATGATGCCTGTGCTCTTAAAGGTCAAGGTTAATACCACTGCTTCTAACATTGCTCTGTGCCAGGCATTATTTTAAGCACATTATATGCTTCTTCAATTATTCCCGCCTTACAAATGAGGAAACTGAGGCTCAAAGAAATTAAATAACTTTCCCAAGGGCACAAGCTGGTAAATTGTGGAACCAGGGTTTGAACTCAAGAATTCTGGCTCTAGTTGAATGTTCTTAACCGTCAGGAAAGTCTCCCAGTCCTTGGAGGATGGAGACAGAGATGCTATGGTGACCACTTAGGGATAAAGTTACCTAACGACTCCCACTGCTGCAGGAGTGTGTGCGGTGGAGAGGATCTCTGGCTGGGCGCTGTCATGGAGTCTATTTGCTCTTTGCTCTCCTGTTTCCAGCTCACACCTGCCGCTCCGGGGCCCGGCCACGGTGCTGGCCGCACATAAGTCAGGCGCACGTGGAGCTGCCCTGCCGCTGAACAGGCTCTGGCGTACAGCTGCCTGTGGATTACATTCTTTTACGCGCACGGCATCAGAGACTGGAGCCTCCTCCTGCGGCCTGTCCCCAGACCTCAGGGCCATGAATACAGTGAGACCAGCAGTGAGACAGGAGAGTGCCTCTTCCAGCTAGATTAACTGCCTTGGAGGCCTAACCACCCCCATTTGCAGTTCTGGTCAGAAGCGTGGGTTTGTGTGTGAGGAAGTTGGGATCCTGACTTTCAGGACAAGATGAGAATAGCTTAAACAATCAGAGGGCACTTTCTGGGATGTATGCAAGTTTTCCACACACACACACCAGCTGGAGTGGAGTGAGGAAAGCAGGGCACTGGGGAGGCGGGGTTGACACAAAAGCCTGAGTCCCGAGTTCATCTCTGATTCTGTAGCCAGTATCCTGAGGCTCCCCTGGGGCCCTTCTGTTGTAGATACTGGCATCCCCATCATCCCCTCACATTCCCTGCTATTGACATGGACTGGTTACCTTGCTTCCTCTTCCTCAAATGGAAAGGTCTGAAGTTTCTATTGAACAGTAGGCCTCTTCAGGAGGAGGTAAGCTTCTGACACAGCTAGGGGAATGCCACTCCAGAAGCCCCTTGGTATCAATAACTGTACGAATCTGTGGATCTTAGAGGGTGCTATTCCTTCTAGTCTAATCTTGCCATGCTTACACACATCAGATTGTTTGGAAGGGTCTGGGAGATGGGTGGGGCAAATGCAAAAACGGGGCTGGTGGGGTTGAAAATCATACAGAAGGCTCACCCTCACACTCGCCCGTTACCTTTCAGGAGTGGGACAGGAGGACGGAGGCTGCTGTGCAGTGACAGAAACCAAGGTGACGTGACACAAAGTGGTGGCAGGCCGTGATCGGTACCCAAGGGATCCACTTCTAAATCAAATGGCAAGCTCCTTGAGGGGCAGGAACTATACCTTATTCATCACTGTACCCCTAATATGCAGAAGAGATCCTGGCACAAAACTGGCACTCAAGAAATATTTGATGAAAGGAAGTACTGAGACCTGCTACAGTGTGGATGGACCTTGAAAACATAAGGCTAAGTGAAAGAAACCAGTCACAAAGGACCACCATATATCATATGATCCCATTTATTTATTTTATTTTGTATGTTTGTTTGTTTTGCGGTACGGGGGCCTCTCACTGTTGTGGCCTCTCCCGTTGCGGAGCACAGGCTCCGGACGCGCAGGCTCAGCGGCCATGGCTCATGGGCCCAGCCGCTCCGCGACATGTGGGATATTCCCGGACCGGGGCACGAACCTGCGTCCCCTACATCGGCAGGCAGACCCTCAACCACTGCACCACCAGGGAAGCCCGATCCCATTTATTTTAAATGTCTAGAATAGGCAAATATATAGAGACAGAGTGTGGTTGTCTAGAGCTAGGGAGGATGGGGGGATTGGGGAGTAATGGCTAAGAGGTGCTGGATTTCTTGGTGGGGTAGTTAAAATGCTCTAAAATTGACTGTGGTGATGGATGTGAATATACAGTTGACGCTTGAACAACCTGGGTTTCAACTACACGGGTCCACTTATATATGGATTTTTTTTCAATAGCAAATACGCAATCTGCGGTTGGCTGAACCCGCAGGTGCTGAACCCATGGATGCAGAGCCACGTATATGGAGGTACTGCGTATATGGAGAGCTGACTGTAAGTTATACTTGGATTTTCCACTGCACAGAGGGTCGGTGCCCCTGAGCCCCTCCCTGTTCACGAGTCAACTCTACTCTGTAAATATACTTGACTAATTGATCTAGGGAAGCTGGGCATTTAAAAAATTATTATTTAGATTTTACCTTTTTAGAGCAGTTTTAGGTTCACAGTGAAATTGAGGGGAAGGTGCAGGGATTTCCCATATACCTCCTGCCTCCACACATGCTCAGCCTCCCCCAGATCAACATCCCCCACCGATGGTACCTTTGTTACAATCATTGAACCTACATTGAGACATCATCACCCAAACTCCACAGTTTAGATTTACGATTCACTCTTGGTGGTGTACATTCTATGGATCTGGACAAATGTCTAATGACACGTATCTGTCAGGTATGATATAATACAGAGTATTTTCCTAAAAATCTTCTGCTCTGGCATTTTTCAGAAAACAAGATTTTTGCTATACTTCCATTTGCTGCCTTAGCTCAGGTTTTCAGTTAAATAAGTAAAAGTTAACTGAGGCATAGCCCAACTACCTCATTTGGTTAAAAAATGTGAATGACAGTGAAACCAAACACAGAAATTAGAGGGTTCTAACTATTTCTACCAAGTCTTCCTGGTTCTGGACTAATCTTGAAAACCTTCTTTTAGCATAAGTAATACAATTTATCCCTCCCTCAATTGGGCTTTATCACCTTCATGTTTTCCAGTCTCGAACTTCAACCCCCTTTATCACAAGTCGCTGTCAAACTTGCCCCATATTTTCTCAGAATTTCCTCTAGGGATATTTCTTTGTGTATGTGCCTGTGTGTGTGTGTGTGTGTGTGTGTGTGTGTGTGTGTGTGTGTTTGCCTCTTCATCTCACCACCTCCCAACTCTATCTGCAGACCATAAAACTCCCCGCAGAAACCACCAAAGATCATTTGGCTTCCTTTTGGAAATGCAGAAAGTATTATGTTTTTGGGCAAATCCCAAATAGACCCCTCTCCAAATGCCAGTTTTTTCCCTATCAGTTTCATTCTCCCCTAATGGTATGTTTGTTTGTATACAGTTCAGGTTTCTCTCAGAAGCCTGGGCCAAAGAGGGGGCTGAGTTGACTTCAAAAGCCCAGGAGACATACCTGGCTGCTTTCTGAGTGAGCTCCAGCGGGAAATCCGGGCACAGTAATTGCAGCAAGCAGTGATATTCCCTCATGGTCAGCAAATCTGGAATGGAAATGGATAGGAACACATTAGGTCTCTGCGTGTGAAGTCACTGCTGTCTTTTTGATCATTTCATGGGTTTCAGACCTACTCTCAGTAGATCTGCTCTTTTAAAGGTGAGTCAGTGTTAAGGCTGCATTAGCCACTAACCCTCCAAGGGTGAGATTTTAAGATCAATATTTCTACAAAGTTTTTCCTGGATGGGAGGCACCCAGCTACAACACTGTGGCCAAAGGAGCTTCACTGGTTTGAAAGATGGTCGGGTAAGAAGGGGGAATTAGAGGGGTACCTTCATTAGCCTTCTTATGTATGAAAATCCACAAGAATGAGTCATTTCAGAGCTGGCTAAGTTTGCTCAAATTCTCTGGCATGGTAACATTCACCACAACATGCCCAAAGACCATCCACAGAATATCTGCAAGCAGTATTAAGGCAAATGCAGTCTTGCAATGTATGGAGGAGAAGAATACAGCATAGCAACCCACAGACCTTCTTACTCTGTCATCCAGTACTGTGCAGGCTGGCTCCTTTTGGATGGCTGCACACAAATCTGGTCATCCTATTCTAGGAAGCCAAGACCAAGGTCCAAGATATACAATCTAGGCAACCAAGTGACTCCTAGTATACAGAAGCAGTGCTTTGGGAGAGATGAGCCAGGATGAGGCTCTGTGGCCCAGTAGAAAACCCAGAGAGGTAAATCTCAGGGGGGTTTACAGAATGCCAAGGGAGAGGGAATACACTGATGTTGAAAAGTTGTTTTGTTACTGCATGTCCCAAAGCCAAGAGATTTTAGATCAGTCAGGCAGCTGCAATCCACAAGTATTCCATATACCAAAGCATTTCAAATATGGAACGACGTGCTGATGGTAAAGCAAGATCAGGCAACCCAGAAGCCCTCCTAACTGGGAGCATGAGTGAGAGAAGGGAATCCAGAGGGCATGGCCACACTTGGGGAATGAAGATGATGATCACAGGCACTGGGTTTCTTTGGACCTAAGTTAGCTCAAGCCACAGGAATCCAGATCTCCTGTCCCTGATAGTTTGGTTGATGCGTTTCCAAGATAAAAACCCCAAATCCCCAGGGAGAGGCCTGGGTTCCTACTACTTTTTCATCAAGGCTCAATTCAAGGTGGGGGCATAGAGTTAGACTAACCACACTGCCAAAGTCAGGGACACCAAAGCGACAGACTCAGCGTCAATGTAGGTCAAAGGATCAAGATGGCTTTTGCGGCCTTCGTCTTAGCCACAATGGGGTGTGCACTTTCCTCTCCTCACTCGCCTGACCTAGGGCGCAGCCTAGTAGGAGGTTTTGTTCTTCAAGGGAAGGAGTTAATAGCCACTTGTGGGCTCGCAGACTTGGGGTGAGGGACAGGAAAGACGAAAGGGAGAAGAGCCACTGAATCTAATATGTTCCCACTTTATTCTCACTTCAAAACACCCTGTATAGAGAGAAGTGAGTTCTGGCAGGAACTAAATAAAGTTCTATCTTTGAATCATTAATGCTTTTTTTCCTTTCTTTCTTAAAATTAATTAATTAATCTATTTATTTTGGCTGCACCCAGTCTTAGCTGCAGCATGTGGGATCTTCATTGTGGCATGTGGGATCTTTAGTTGCAGCACGGGGGATCTTTAGTTGCGTCATGAGGGCTTCTTAGTTGTGGCATGCATGCGGGATCTTAGTTCCCTGACCACGGATTGAACCCAGGCCCCCTGCATTGAGAGCTTGGAGTCTTACCTACTGGACCACCAGGGAGTTCCCATTAATGCTTTTCTAGGCTAAGATTTGGTGGATGGATCTGATACCATTCTTGGGGGGGGGGGTCAAAGTATTTCACAGTTATTCATATTTATCCCCCAAATTATCTACAAGATATCCTCAGGAAGACAAACAGGGTAAAGGAAAATGAGAAGCCGAGAGAGTTGTATGACCCCCTTATTCAATCAAGAAAGACAGTGCTGGAAATCGGTCTCAGCCTCCTGGTTTCCAGGCCCTCAGCTCTCTTTTAGGTTCTTGATGATATTCTAACTCATGTGCTTCAAATACTTGCTTCCTAAGCATAGAAGAATGATTTACGAAAATAATTTTGTACTTCTCCAATGCAACAACAGCTCTTGGAAATACTAAATACATCAGAAAAACAAAATACATCCTGTTCACCACTTCTGGAACTTGACTATCCCCAATGTAAAGTGAGGAAGATAGTCAGATAAAGAGATGAAGGGGAAGTGCAGGCAGATAAACAACTTTGGCCAGTTTAATTGTGGAAGACAGCAGTTCTATTAAAGTAGAAGTAGGATAATATCAAGGCCAGATAATTTCAAGGGAGAGGCATCTGCCACTTGGAGACGCTCCTGGGTTGTACAGAGGGTATTTGGGAGAATGGTGAGCACTAAGTGTTGTTCCAAAATCAGAACACTGATGAACAAATGGGAGCTGTCCTCCTCCTGTCCCCCTGGCTTGGGTGCAAATCTTGGCTCTGCAATTTCCCAGGTATGCAACCTTGGGCAAATTGCTCAATCTCTCTAAATCTCAGTTTCTCATCCGTAAAATGGGAATGATGACACCTACCTTTCAGGGTTGAAGTCAAGATCAGAAAAGATGATGTCTATAAAGTACTCAGCAGAATGTCTAGAACATAGTAACACCAAACAACAGGAGCTATTTGGTTTTGTTTTTCAATCCTGGGGGCAAAGGCAGGAGAGGAGGAAGGTGCTTCTTGCTGAGTGTAAATGCTTAAACCCCTTTAAAGTTTTCCTGCCTTGAAAATTCAGTCAGATTGCTTGAGCCGAACCTGTTTTTGAATACTCTTCTGCAGTCTGCATTCATTTAATGCCTCCTCCGTTCCCAACAAGCCAGCGGTCTCCCCAGCTCCAGAGGCTCACACTCAGGCATTGGTTAACTGTAAATGCTCTTGCCTATTTGGGGTCCTTTGTCTCTAAGAGCTCTCCAAGATCTCAAAGATCTGCCTTCCAGGCAGCCCTTGGTGCTTCAGGAATAACAGTAGTGAGACTGACTCGTCACTGTGCTCTGTGCTCAGGCTTTGAATTAGCTCACTTAACCTTCACAACAACCTCACAAAGTAGACTCTAGCATTCCCAGCCACATTTCACAGATGAGGGCGTGAAGGCAGAGAGATGAAATCATCTGGTGAGGAGAGAAGGGTCCAGAGCCTGGGGGACAGGAAGGGGACTTGGCTTCCCAGAGCAAGATCCTAGGCTGGGGTCTAAGGGCTGGATGGGCTTAGTTAACGATAATAATACTAACAGTTAACATTTACTGAGCACTTACTATGGGCCAGACACTGATCTTCCAAGGGTTTTACCTGTGCCATCTCATTTTATCTAATCTTCACTGTGGTTATCCCCATTTCACAGACACAAAAACTCAGATCATACTTAACTGCTGGAACTAGAATTCAAACTCTGGCAGTCTGGCTCCAAAGTTTACCCAACTAACATTTTCCGCACCTTGATCTTATCAACCGTAATGTGTGAAGGCTTAATAGCTTGTTCTCCTCCCCAAACAAACTGCAAGAACTAAATAGCTCCAGGTGAACTGGATCAAGGAGACAATTCAAGTGAATTGGGATTTTTTCATGTAAGAAATTAAGTCTGAAAGGTTCTAATTACTGTCAACAGGAAAGACTGCAGCTCCAGCACCACAGCCTTTGCTGAGCCGGAGGCCATGGGAAGGTGGGGGATGAGTACACCCGTGCTGGTGGCTACATAGCCATTTCTCATCCCCGCCCACCTGCCGGTGCTCTCCATCCTGGCAGGTGCAGGGAAGGTAAGCGGTGTGTACCAACAGATGCCTTCTCTAAAGGAATCCCCCCACAATTAGGAAAGCTTCAGCCAGCAGGTCCTGAAAGTTCAAAGGCAAAGACATAAGACGACTTTGGTATAAGATCAAGATCAGAACACTCCCCACAAATTGGTGCTACTCTTTTTGTGGGTGGTCAGAGCTGTTAAATTTTCTTATTCTAAACCTTGTAATAGTCCCATTGACTGTGTGGCTCTGGACCAGAGGTTTCTACACCCTCAATCCTATCATCTCAGGAGGCAGCACAGTACAGCATTGTGGCCCATAGCATGGACTTTAGAGTTAGACTGCCTGGGTCCAAATCCAAGCTTTAACACTGATTTCAAATTACTGACCTTTAAGTGCTCTATGTCTCAGTTTCCCCATCTATAAAGTGGGTATAATGGTGGTACCAACATCATTCAGTTGTTGTGAGCTAATGTTAAGAACTAAGAATAGGGCTTCCCTGGTGGTGCAGTGGTTGAGAGTCCGCCTGCCGATGCAGGGGACACGGGTTTGTGTCCCGGTTTGGGAAGATCCCACATGCCGCGGAGCGGCTGGGCCCGTGAGCCATGGCCGCTGAGCCTGCGCATCTGGAGCCTGTGTTCCGCAACGGGAGAGGCCACAACAGTGAGAGGCCCGTGTACCGCAAAAAAAAAAAAAAAAAAGAACTAAGAATAATAGCCCATCGTAAGTGCTCTGTTAGTATTTGCTGTTATTATTTTAGAAATAAAGAAACTAGGGTTTCTTTAAGGTTAATTACTTTTTCAAGGAGACAGAACTAGTAAGAGGAGGGAGGACTGAGATTCAGACATACGCCTGTCTAGCTCCAAAGGTCCTGCAAGTTCTACTCTAGCAGGTGTGATCTGGCTGGTTAGTGGGGGACTTGACTTCTGATGATAGGATTGTTTATGCCAGGTGATTGACAAACTTTACATCTAAGTTAAAGACTTATTGGGTTGACCAAAAAGTTCGTTTGGGTTTTCCTGTAACATTTTACGGAGAAACCCGAACGAACTTTTTGGCCAACCCAGTATCTAAGTTAAACATACAGATACCCTCCAGTTGGGCAGGGCAGTTGTGTTAGTGCAGAGCGCAGACCTTGTAATCAGATGACCTGGCTTCAAAACCTGGCCTCCACTACTTACCACCAGTATGACTTGGACAAGTTAGACAATTTTTCTGAACCTTGGTTTCCTCTTAGAAATGTGACTAATCACAGTACCTACCTAATGTGATTGTTGTAAAAATCAAATGAGGTAATTTGTATAGAAGGAACTTTTCTGAAAAATTAGCAACATGCTCAATAAATGGGAGAATTATTTAATAACTATTAACTAACTGGTTAAAACTTGAAGTCCTGAAATTAAGGCATCTTTGGCCTTAACGAAAGCCCTCAGCACAAGGCCTGGCATACAGTAGTAAATATCTGTTGAAGGAATGATTGAAAAAAAACATGCACCGCACAGTGACCCAGGTGAAAATTCGGAGGGACGAGTTTCTGGTCACTGTGTGAACACAGAGATGGGGTATGGCATCAGGAGGCATGACTGTAGGTTCAGGGCAGTGTGAGGAGGTTCCGGGAGCTGTAAAGTGCTGAAAATGGAAAACGTCCTGGTTGGTAGGTAACACAGTTCTCAGTGAACTCAATACCTTATGGAAGGCGTAACTACAGTCCATGGCCTTGCTGACTCCCAGCACTTTCTTATCAAGTGCTCAGTCCAATCAACTCGAGTATTTATTTTCATTGGAATAGATCACCAATTATACCGTGAAAATCAGAAGCCGCCTAGGGTTTACTTCTTAGTGATTCACTTTACTACTGTTACAACTCTAGCTGGAGTTTTGAATACTGGAGTTTTCAAGATAACCAATCCCTGACTCAAAGTATTCTTTTCCTGGCTAGCCCTACTCTAATCCTAGAGAGTGATGGATTATTATTGGATGGATGTATTATTATTGGATGGATTATAGTGAGGTTATTTTGGCTAAGAAAAGTAATCTTGTCACAAATTACTGAGGCCCAATATATTCAAGGGCTAACTCGTTCTCACTTCTTCCTTTCTTGGAAAAGAAGGATTGAAGACCTTCTCTTATCTTTTCTACATCTGGTCTGCCTTCTTGCTGTGGAAATTCTGGTCTGTCAAGCTCTGTGGGGGTAGCTTAGTCATCTCTACATCCTCCTCTCAGACCACCACACGTGTCCACACGTTTGCTCAGAAGAACTGCGGCAGTGTGTGCTTGAAGATTCAGATGTTTCCTGCTCTTCCTAGGAAATGGTGCCTTTTCCAGGGTCAGAGTGGTGTCACTAAAAGAGACCCGTGCAGGAGTGCCAGATGGAAGGAATGAGGGCCATACCTTTGTTCCTGACTCAGAGAAGCCTTCCCCAAAGCCTGAATCAAGGGTTTTTACCTCCAAAACTCTGGAGGAGGAACTGGGGTTTAATCTGAGTTCATTTGCATGACTGCCTTCATGCTGAGGGCTGAGTGAGCTAGTGCTGAGACTGGAGCTGGAGATAATGAAATGCTACCAAGCCACGGAGAATCCCAGAGGACTGGACAATCTCTAGTTGGTTGGCTGCATGATCTCAATAGGAACTACCACAGAGGCCAGAGAACACCACAGTCCATGAGTGGCCTCTCCAATTTTCAGCTGCAATTGTTTTTATATTCTTTTATGCAGGGGTTGTGAAGGCTCATTCCAAATGACACTCACCCCCAGCCAGGCTGCTCTGCCAAGAGATGCTCGGAAGGACATGGATAATTCAGGGCATGACCATACCACCCCTTCCTTTCCCCAGGGCACTGAGGCTATGGTACCAGTCCACAGCTGAGTAAATATCTCAGTGCTACTCTGCAAGGAGGGGAAGGGAGAGAGGGAGAGTTGGGGGAGGGGAGAGGAAGGAGGCAGACATCTGACTGCTTCACTCCCCACGTGGCACTTGGTACCAAAAGTCACAGGAAGATTGCTCACATCCTAGGGTCATGTTCCTGTCAAGCAAAACCCCCAAAGAAGAGCAGATTGTGTTCTTCAATTTTATCTTCTTTGACAGCACTGTTGTTTTATATTGTAAATGGAGGAAAATGATAATTAGTTTACTGAAAGGGATGCAATGGCTTCCAATGACACCTGCGGGGCCATTATTAACACTATCTTTTGCCAACTCATTACTCCCCAGAGTATGTGTAGTGTGTTCAAACAGGGGCAGAAAGCCAGACTCTTTAGTTTTTATATTTGATTATGACTAAGCCCAACATCAAGTGACTGTTACTTTTTGGCCAGTATATATGTTCTAGGCAAAGTACTAAATCAGATATAATAACAATTTCATGGCAATTTTTAGAATGAATAAAAGAAACTCCCCAGGAACTGTTTATATTATACAAAGGTTCAAAGAAATGTGAGCATTTCTAATCAGGGTCTGAAAATTCTTCCCCAGGGATTGTGTGTGGCACATAATGGCAATCTGATCGGGTTTTGGGGCTAACCATGGCCATCTCTAGCCACCACTGTGGGACTGAACCAGTGGGCTGGGCTGATATGTAAGAACCCTCTATACTGTGTATACACCTTGGGGTGTTACCCTCTCTTCTGTACATCCTGATAGGCTCCTGAGAGTTGGAGGACCAAGGCAAGGCTTGGTTCTGGGGGGAGGCACTGTCTTAGACAGCTTTGATAACATGAAACACAACAGGCTGCACATGCCCAGGGTGGGAAGCCACGTGGCATTATGGAAGGAGGCCCCAGCCCGGAGGAAAGAAAGTCTCTCTTCAGTAGCAACAGGGCTAGCTACTCTGGCACAGGCACACAGTCTCCTGACAGTTTACAGAGGAATGGAGGCAGCTTTGGACACTAAAATGTAGAGCAGGATCTTGGCACCATAGGCTCCCAAAGGGCCCACCAGCCCATCAAAGAAGTTATTTCAAGCCTAGCACTGCACTACCATTTGCACTCTGATCCAGAGACCAACTAGTCCAGCCCTATCAGGTGTTGCTCCTTCACATTTTTGTTTGGAAATGGGAGGATAGGGTGTGCGCTTTGAAGCAGAGATTTCAGAGCTAAGGTGTAATTTTTATCCAGGAAGAAGCAGGTGCTGCTGTAACCTCCTGTGACCTGCTCCTGTTCTTAACCGAACAGAAACGGTCAAACAGGCACAAGAGCTGGATAGTGAACTTCATTCCCCCCTCACGGGAAGTAAAGGTGAGAGGAAAATCCTGCCCTCTCAGTGGTGGTGTATCTGGAATACCTCACTCAGTTTTTGAAACAGAGGTAGCATTTTAAAAAGAACTTGGTCTGAGTTCTGCAAAGAACTACTTACATGATACTGGCCACAGGTTTTCTGGACCTCCATTTTCTCACCTATAAAATAAGGATGTCGTGGTATGTAAGGGCTGAACAAAATTTTTGAACAGGTATACTTTTTGGAAGGTTTTTTGTTTTTTTTTTTGCTGTACCGCATGGCATGCAGGATCTTAGTTCCCCGACCATGGATAGAACCCAGGCCCCCTGCAGTGGAAGCATGGATTCTTAACCACTGGACCGCCAGGGAAGTCCCTAAACAGATATACTTTTTAAAAATGGAAACTTTATAAGGAACCTTAATGTATAACATAGATAAAAACAAACCTCTTCTTACCCAACTTTGTCCTCAATAGCCTTCACTGAGGCTAGAGGTGTGGGGATGAGGAAGCTGCGGGAGAAGGCCTGAGGCACTGCTTTAAACTCTGGGCTCTATAGAGGACTGTTTAAAAACCACTGGCCCGGGACTTCCCTGGTGGCGCAGCGGTTAAGAATCCGCCTGCCAACGCAGGGTTCGATCCCTGGTCTGGGAAGGTCCCACATGCCACAGAGCAACTAAGCCTGTGCGCCACAGCTACTGAGCCTGCGCTCTAGAGCCTGTGAGCCACAACTACTGAGCCCACGTGCCACAACTACTGAAGTTCGCGTGCCTAGAGCCCGTGCTCTGCAACAAGAGAAGCCACTGCAATGAGAAGCCCGCGCACCGCAACGAAGAGTAGTCCCCGCTCGCCGCAACTAGAGGAAGCCCATGCACAGCAATGAAGACCCAACGCAGCCAAAAATAAATAAAAAATAAATAAATTTATAAAACAAAAAACAATCCGCCTGCCAATGAAGGGGACACGGGTTTGATCCCTGGTCTGGGAAGATCCCACATGCCGCGGAGCAACTAAGCCCGTGCGCCACAACTACTGAGCCTGTGCTCTAGAGCCCGCGAACCACAACTACTGAGTCTGAGCGCGCTGCAACTACTGAAGTTCGCGTGCCTGGAGCCCGCGCACCACAACGAAGAGCAGCCCCCACTTGCCGCAACTAAAGTCCACGCGCAGCAACGAAGACCCAACGTGGCCAAAAAAAAAGAAAAGAAAACCCCACTGGCCCTGACCCCTAAGTGGGTCTTATATAGTGCCTCACTAAGAGTGCAGGCTCCTGAATCAGCCGACGAGGATCTAAATCCTGGTTCTTAATCTGGCCAGGTGGCACTGAGCCGGCCAATTAGAAATGAACGTGAATAACGATCATCATGACGTGAATGTGAATGAAGATGATACTAATACTAGTCATGAAGAGTTTCTGAGAGGGTTAAAAGAGACGATTAAAAAAAAAGAGAGATAGTAAACTTAAAGTGCTAGAATATGGCACAGGGCAGGCACTCAATAAGGAGTACCGACTCTTGTTATTACTCTCCTGTGTTTGAGGCACACAGGTGCGATGGCACCTGCATAACAAAAGGCACAGTTCATGGAAGTCCTCCAGCTCCAGCCAGTGGGTGGCTAGAATAATCTTATTCCTTATCTCATAATTATTTTATCTTGCTTCCTTTGTTCTTATTGACAAGTGAATAACAGACTTCCTGCCTGAAGGCAGGTGTACACCACTTTCCTTGATAGTCAGTGCACTGCCAATCCTCTCTCTTCTCACTATTAAAAGTAGTGATGAGTCATATTTATAAAGAGACTGTACAATTATGCAAACTGTTTTCATATGCATCATCACTTTTGATCTCCATAAGAAGTTTGTGGGGCAGCGAGAGGAAAATGGGAATAAAAATATTCCCATTTTTATAGACAAGGAAAATGAGTCTCAGTAAGGGATAAAATCACCAAGTAAATGTTAGAGCCAGGATCAGATCAAGCCTTCCCATTCCAGGGCAAGGCCTCTTTCTATTACACAGGCCAGTTCCCTGTGATGTCTTTTTCTTTCTTGCCATATGGTCCCTGGGACCCTGGGAACTCAGCCTGCTTTTATTTCTTCTATGGATGAAAAACACCTAGCATAGCAAATTCCATAGTGAGAATGCAGTAAATGTTAGCTGCAAATGCTATTATTATCATTACTGTTACTATTGAAATCTGCCACCAGCTATTCCACCTCTTTCTATCATCTTTCTCCTAGGCTGACTCCAGGGTCAGATGTAGTCTATCTGGCTCCCAGCTTCCTTGTTGCCCTCCAAACAAACTGACAGAGGCTTTCTATTTTTGGTGACTTGCTGCTAATCTCTATAAGAAAATAGAGAAGGGATAACAAAAACAATAAACATTTAAGGTCATTATTAGCCTGTATCTGCAATGTTAACAGGATCAGACACAGATTAGCAAGAGAAAAGTATATTTAACGTACATAAAAAATACTTCCAGCTACCTTTTTCCTTTCCAATTTAAAATGAGGCCGAGAGTTGGCATGGAGTTTCATAAGCTATCAGCAAAACTGTCTGACGAGGACTTGTCTGAGAAAGCAAGCCACAGAAAACAAAAACCAATAAAAGTTATTATTTCTCTGGGCTTTCCACTGTCCAAAGTAGCCATAGAGTAAATAAGAAGTGGAACAGATTACGCATTTGTTTTGCTTCAAATGCATTTTCCTTCTCTTCTAAATAAACATAATAAGAAGCAGTGGCTAACAGAGTTACTCACTGAGGGTGAGCTGAACCAAGACAGACTAAAAATAAAAAACAATCTAAGTTCCCTCGTCCTCAGTGATTGTGCGAGTATGGGAAGGCTGTTGCCAGCATGTAGGCGTATTTATAAAGACCACAGCCTGTTCTCTTGTCAGAATGCACTAACTTCCACCAATGATGATGGATTTATGGCTACCCATCAACTAAAAAAATAGACTTCAGAAACAAAAAACAGCAGGAACCAGATAGAGGGTTGGATGTAGATAACACAGACATTTCTTCAGATGAATCCACCTTTGTCTTTCCTGCTGTCTTCTGTCATTTGTGGGCATATATAACGTAACATATCTATAATTATATGTATATGTGTGGGTAAGAGAAAGAGGCAGCTAGAGACAGAGAGTGTCTGACTTTTTTGGGACTGGATGGGAAAGGAAATTGATGTTAGCAGTTTCTGTTCCTTAAAGCCATCGGCTTTGTTTTTCAAAGTATGGTTTTCCTGGTAAGAGATTCCTTGCCTGTAATGTGAGTGAATCACTCATCTTACTTTAATAAAAATGTGAACCAAATGCTAGTGGCTCTCCACCCTGGGAAATGACACAATGTTTAGGCTTTCTCAACTCGGATGCTTATCTTTCAGTGGGACTGGCAGGCATACAAAAGGAAAGGAAAAAGATAAAAAATACCCCAGTGACATCAAAGGATAAACCTGCCCAATTTCTTTTAGGCATAAGTATTCTTGAAGACAAAGTCTGGTCTTACTCACCGGAGTTTGGATAAGGTACTTGGTTTGCCCATTGATGGGTGGCCTTCAACTGGGCACCAGCTCTTTACGCCTCAGTTTCTTCCTCTGTCATGCCTCACGTACAAATGATCAGGGTCGATTAGACTAAGTTAAATATATTTTAAAGTATGTAAGATTTATACCTTTTGAATTTTGTCATGTTCATGTATAACCCATTTAAAAAATTAAGAAGACAAAAGTATGAGCAGTGGGAAGACATCAACGGGTCTTAAAAAAGTAAGACCGTTCAGAACTATAAAAAATTGCAAATTTTTTGTCTCAATAATCCTCAGGGTTCTATTTGGGTCTAACATTCTAGGATTCTCTAATTGTAATTCTCTGTGGTTAAGGCAGTAACCTAAAGAACTGGTAGGACGTAATTTGCATCTAGGTAGCACATAACTTGCTAGAAGAGTGGGATGCTATGAAACCCATGTTATTGTCTGCTAGTGCAGTATACATAATAACTAAGGACATGAGATTTGGAATTAAGACAGGGAAGTCTGTTGGGACTTCCCTGGTGGCGCAGTGGTTAAGAATCCGCCTGCCAATGCAGGGGACATGGATTCGAGCACTGATCCGGGAAGATCCCACATGCTGTGGAACAACTAAGCCCGTGAACCACAACTACTGAACCTGTGCTCTACAGCCCATGAGCCACAACTGCTGAGCCTGCATGCCACAACTACTGAAGCCTGCGTGCTCTAGGGCCTGCATGCTGCAACTACTGAAGCCCGAGCACCTAGAGCCCGTGCTCCACAACAAGAGAAGCCACCACAATAAGAAGTCCGCATACTGCAACAAAGAGTAGCCCCCGCTCGCCGCAACTAGAGAAAGCCCGCACGAAGCAACGCAACTAGAGAAAAGACTCAATGCAGCCAAAAATAAATAAAATTTACAAAAAAAGCAAGCAAGGAGGCCAGCCAGCCACCCAGCCAGCAAGCAAGAAGATGCAGCCAGTCAACTCTGCATCTTCCTTCAGAAACCTATTGTCCCTCATTCTCAGTGGCTCTATCTGCCCTCTCTAAATCACCTTGTTTTGTCCATAATGAAAAGAGTTGGAAAAGCTGATAATCATCTTTTAAAATCCTTTACAGGCTTCTGGATCTTATTATAATGCCCCTTGGCCCTTCCCTATATCAATACATACGCTCACAGTTTGGGCCCAATGGGGGCACAATAAGATTATACATCCTTTCCAATGAGGGCAGGGGTGGTGGGAAAAACACCTATCAAAGTCAGGGCTAAAACTGATTAGTTACAATGCTAATCAGGCTTCATTTTTCTTTAGTCATAGTTATTGATGGTTTTCCTTCCTTTCTACAACCTAAGGTGATTCTCTGTTTCCTCCTGGGAACAGTGTGCCTGAGAAGGGAAGGCTCAGAGACTTGGAACCCTGCCTTGGCTCTGCTGGACTACCTCACTTGAGCATGCTATTTACTCTTTAGGCCTCAGTTTCTTTATCTGTAAAATGGAGATAACAATCAGTTACCTACTTGGCAGCAAAAGGCCAGATCTATGATCCTGTGATTCCCAAGGCTCTTTCAAGTTATGGAGCTACAAAATGGACTAACTTCCAATGCTGAGAACAATGAAAATGGATTTTCCAGGTGTCTGTACCCTACACAATAATACCTAACGTATTTAAAACTTAACTAATAGGCAATCTCAAATATCTAAATGCCAGTAAGCCTCTAAGCAGGCAAGACAGATGTCACGAAGTTCGCACATTAAAGCTTATGTGGTTAACTTACAGGCTTCTGAGAAATGTCCTGATTATGCTCACAGTTTTAATAAGCTTGGCCATCTAGTTTCTAAACCCAATACAGACTAGACAAAGTCACCTGGGAGAGGAAAAGGAACTATAAAAGGCGGGTGCAAGGACAGCAATGAGAAATTAGGCATTAACAGCATGATAGAAACATGATAGAGAAGCAGGAAAAAATATTTAAAATACAATCGATGCTCTTAGGGTACACTTCAGTAAGCTCTGATGGCAGCAGTGTTTTCCAGCATAACATAATTTATAAGTATATACTTAGATGCCAAGATAAGTTCTATTTAAGAATGCAGGGGGCTTCCCTGGTGGTGCAGTGGTTGAGAGTCCGCCTGCCGATGCAGGGGACACGGGTTCGTGCCCTGGTCCGGGGAGATCCCACATGCAGCGGAGCGGCTGGGCCCGTGAACCTTGGCCGCTGAGCCTGCGCGTCCGGAGCCTGTGCTCTGCAACGGGAGAGGCCACAACAGTGAGAGGCCCGTGTACCGCAAAAAAAATAAAAATAAAAATAATAGAATGCAGGGAACAGTATTTTATACCTATATCTACATATAGATATATATAAATATATTTTGAAAAGATTTCCATGTACATTACAAACAACAAAAAATTTTTGGTACTCTAAGTATAAAACAGTAGGCTGTAAAACTGTAACTCTTCTTCTGAGTTTTTCTATATTTACTGTTTCTGAGCCATTTATTTATCCTGGTGTTGGTTATTTGTTTTTAAGCTACCTTCCTGAGTCCTATACACCCATTACCTCATTTAATCCCTCATAACAGTCCTATTAGGTAAATATTGTTGTTTTCATTTTACTTGCAGATGCAGGGAGGTTAAGTCATTTGCCATTCAGGCTTTGAACCATGGGTCTGCCTGAATCTAAAGCATGTGCTTTTAAATATTCCATGATTTATTAATGATATATGTGTCTGTTTGCCCCATTATCACCAAAAGATTGAATCTTGAGAGTGAGAACTTTTATGTGCCACAGGGACTGGTACATAGTGGGCACTTAGAAAATGTTCCATGGACTTTATCTCTATGCCTCCTTACATAGATCCCAAGCCCTTAAAGGCAACATAGTATATCCCAATGTATCTCCAAGGATAGTTCATGGATCATCTACATCCCAGACCTACAGAATCTGAATCAGAATCCTCAGGGTTAGGATGGGTGAATGTGCATCTAAACAAATAGCTCAGGTGACTTTTATGTATATCAAAGTTTGATGGGACTTCCCTGGCGGGCCAGTGGTTAGGACTCCACGCTTCCAATGCAGGGCGTGTGGGTTCCATCCCTGTTCTGGGAACTAAGATTCCACATGCTGCTTGGCATGGCCAAAAACTTAAAAGAAAAATTTTTTGAGAACTATTGACCTAGTGCTTGAAAGCACATTCTTTGGAGTTAGTCAATCCTGGCTTCAGATCCCAGCTCCACTACTTAAGAGCTGAGTGATGTGGGGCAAATTAGTTACTTAAATTCTTTGAGCTTCAATTCCATCATCTTTAAAATGGAAATAACAGAAACACCTACCTCACATGGTTCTTGAAGGGATGAAGTTCGCCAGGAATTATAGAACATCTACTGTGTGCCAGATACTCTGCTCTTTTAGGTGCTTGGGATATATTAGGGAACAAACAGACAAGTTCTTTGCCCTCCTGAAGCTTACCTTATATTGGAGAAGACAGATAAGCAAAATAAATAACTATAGAGTAAGTTATTGATAAGTTTAACGGAAAAAATAGAATAGAGCAAGTCGAATAGGGAGTGTGAGGTAGTAGTGGTGGCATCATTTTATAGAAAGGAGTCTAGTTCAGTTTCATGAAGAAGGTAATGCGTAAGCAAAGACTTGAAGAAAGTTAAAAAGTAACCTAGGCGGACATCTGAGGGAAAAGCATTCCAGGCAGAGGGAATAGCCAATGCAAAGGCTATATGGAGGAAACATACCTACTGGGTAAGAAGTACAGCATAGAAGCCAGTGTAGCTACAGCCAAGAAAACAAGAGGGAAAGGACTAAGGAATAGGGTTGGAGAAATAACTGGGACCAGTTCATATGTGGCCTTTTAGGCCTACATGTAAGGATTAAATAAGATAGTCATGTTAGGTGCTTAGAACAGTACATGGTACATAGTAAACACTTAACGGATGGTATCTACATCTGTATTTACATTAACATCTTCTGGTCCCTAAGCAGAGCTAGTCTGGAAGGTCAGGCTACAGGGACTATAGCAGGTTTTATGTACTTTGGTGGGGTTACAGAATCCTTCAATGTTTCCAAAAGTACAGAAATCAAACAGATCAAAGGCCTGGGTGATCCCCAGCAGCAAGTAGAGATGGTTAATTCTCTGCAGGTGCTCAGAAAACTGAACTAACAGAGACACACAAAGTCAACATAGCATCAATAAAAGACAGGGAAAGAGTGGGGTGTGGATGGGGTGGGCTTGGCTAAAGGCTGAAACCAACAGAAGAGTCGTTAGTAATGTAAGAGGAAAAGCAGTGGAGCGTGGAAGCGTCACAGCAGATGAAAAACATTCTAATATCAATGAGACCACAAAGTCAGGAGAATAATGACTACAAACTGCTGGGGAGTAAGCCAGGGAGCCCAGCAACATGAATGCACTTGTATGGGGGGAAAAGCAAATTAAGAGATTCAGGCAAAACTATCCCGTTTCCTGGTGGAGGAGGCTCTTTAATCTTTAATATCTCTCTCCTGACACTAGGCACTGATCTTGCCCCAACAAGACAAAGGATAGCGTCTGAGAAGCTTTTACTTCTTGATTCGGCAAAGGACTTCTGAGGAGACGAGTGCCACGTGGCTGCCAGGTTAAAAGGATGTGTCCTCTCAGCCCTCCCGTTTCACAGCTGGCGGTGTCGGTGCTAGGACACACCCACCCACCCTCCAGGGCTCTCCCAGTGGGAACAGCTGCCTGCAGGGCCCCGGAGCTCTGGAGAGGGGTGTGGTCTTTTTGGGAACTGGAGGCAGGCAAGAGTGTAATCAAGGCCGGATAGATACCCAGGCTGGGCTTTAAACCACTTTACATTTTTGTGCCAGTTTTTTCTGGCACCTGCCCTCGGGAAAGCTAAGCCAGGTACTATCGAGTGGAAATCTGGAAGTGGGCATCCGTTGTGGCCTCAGTTACGCCAGCTTGCCAAGGAAGGGTGAAGTGCTTGGTCTCCATGACCCTGACCTAACCTACTCCATAGGTAACTTAGGTGTTACTTTCAGTTTAGTCTGAGTCAGAAGAAGTGAAGAGCAACTCGCTTTATGTGATGTTCAACTCAACACATTCAGTTTGGAATTGAAACCATTATGAAAACCAGTATGAGAAACCTCGTATTTTTATTCCAGTCCTCAAAGTATTTGTCAGTCTGCTTTCACCATCTCCTGATAGTAACCATATATTTGCTTTGGGGGTTCTTAATTGCTACATTCCTACCTATTTATTCAGTTAATAAGTATTCAGTGCCAACTGTGTTCCAGGGGCTACGCTAGGCTCTGCAGAAACAGCAATGCATACGACAGAAATCCCTATTTTAATGGAACTTACATTCCAGTACGTGTGTGTGGGTGAAGAGATAAATAAAATACTTGTACAGAGTGATAAGGGCGATGACATAAGTAAAACGGGGTGGTGTGATATGGAGTGACTGAAAGTGAGACACTAGATGGGGTGGTCAAGGATAAACTCTTTGAGAAGGTGTCATTTGAGCTGGGGTCTAACCGGATGAGAAGAAGCCAAGCATGCGATCTGCGGAAAGAAGAAACAGCGCGTGCACAGGCCGGGAGATGGGAAAAAGCAGCAAGAGTGTTTTGCTTCCCATTTCCCTACTCTGCATACACATACTACTTCTCTGTCTCTGGCACATTACAATCTGTTAAAGAAATTGCTCTGTGAGGCCTGGGAAAGGAATGATATTGAACGAAACATAATTCCAAGGTTCACTGATTACTGGAGACACATATTGGCACTGGCAGAGGATTGGGAGCTTAACTAGGTACTCTGATCCCAGAGGAAAGATAAGGCGAGGACTCTAGAAACGGCTCTTTCCCCCTTTGCTGCCACATTTCCCTACTATGGTTAATTGGCAAAGCAGTCCATGTGAATGAGTGCAGGATGTCCAAATTGCAGCACTGTTTCACACATCATCATTTCAAGTCACCAACTGACAGGATTTAGCCCTCTGTGTCTGGCAGCAACCAGCAGTGAAGCGGAGAGAATTCCACTGGATTATCCAAAGCATCCGACCCGCAACTGAGGAGTGGGGAGAGCATTAAAAAAGCACACAACAACTCCTGAATGGTATAGTGAGCCATTTCGACATCGAACAGACACACACAAATATCCAGCCGCCTCTGAGGCCAAAGGTCAATTTCTTGTGCTTGTCCCTGATCTTCAGAATCCGTTCTTGATCTAAGCTCAGTCCCTCATTTCCAAGCAGAGTCAGGCCAGATGCGCTGCTCTAGGGCAATACTCCCTTGTCTGACTCCAGAGGAGCGTTAGAGCTGAAGTGGATGACAGCAGGGTCAGTGGGAGAGGAAGAGGGTACAGGCAGAAGGCAGGACACGTCCTCGAAAGATAAAGTGTTGATAGATTGGTTTTTCAGCTGAAGAAGCTGATCTTTATCTTCGGCAAGCCCACCACAGATCCCAGGTTTGGGATGAGGGGATAGAATAAAGCAGCAAATTTCCATCTAACAAGAAGTAGACAGTACTGAACTGCCCCTGCTTTGTGGATTTCTGAACTTTCTAATTCTTAGTCAAGTCCGAGACTTCCCATATGCCTCATCCTTCTCCCCTCTAAGCCCTTCTCACACAGCTGTTAGGTAAGATTTACTAGATAGAATGTGTTTGCAAAATCTGTTTTGTTCATTGGACCATGTTTATCTAGAAGGAAAAAAAAAAAAACCTGTCCCTTCTCACTATTTACTTTTTGGTGACTGTCTTCTGGGATTTGGAACTGGATAAACAGATGGCCTTCACAGAAGGTATCAGGCGGAACGCCAGGGTGTGTATATATATCTTGATCTCAGTGTATATATCACAAATAGTCCTCATCCACACAGCTGTGCTGGTTTTGGAGGGAAGTGAGGCGACAGCATCCTCTGGATGAGAGGACTCCCACTGCCCCAAGGTGTAGTGCTCCAAGGGCTCCCTCCAAGGAGCACCTCCCTGGTGGAATCTTGGGCTACAGATGCCAGATGGTTTCTAGAGTTCCAACCCCAGATATATGACCCCAATTTCATTTTCTGGCCTCTGGCTGTGGTAATTAAGGTTGTGCCAGATTCAGAACTGTTGCTTATGATTTGTACTGGGTTTGTTTGATATATATGGGTGCCCGCAATGTGCTGAGTGTTTGCATCGTCTATAGTGATTAGTGAGCTTCGAGCACCTCTGCAATACACTGGATGCCTCTGTGTTAAGGGCATGCCTGTGAGGGTTGTGGTTGTGTGTGTGTGTGTGTGTGTGTGCACGCACAAAAGTCGTGGAAGGCCTGAAATACAATTATTTTCCAGGCCACGGGAAAAGTATAACTGCTAGAGGGAACAGGGTACAGCGGTCCCTCATGTGATAGCAGGCTGCTGCTGACAAGGGGTTGGGAGGGGAGTGGAGAAGCTGTTTCCTCCTAATTTTTTGACCTTCTCTGACATAAATGTCTACTGTGCGGGTTGGTGGTGGAGGAAGTAACTCCATAATCGATATGTTTCAATTCCAAGGTTTGAAGAAACCTCATTACATTTCAGAGGACTCTTCTAATAGCCAAAAAAAAAAAAAAATCTTCATTTGCTTCACAGAATAGGGTTCAGGTGTATGTTTTCTTCACCCCTGGCAAAATTACTTTAAATAAACATGAAAATAAAAGATGACTGTACTGCCCAGACAGAGAACTGGTGCCAAACAGAGCCAACTCAAACCCCCCAGAAATCCCAAACAAAAAAACCTCCCTGGGTTTCCCTGGTAGTGCAGTGGTTGGGCGTCCGCCTGCCGGGTTCGTGCCCCGGTCCGGGAAGATCCCACATGCCGCGGAGCGGCTGGGCCCGTGAGCCATGGCCACTGAGCCTGCGTGTCCGGAGCCTGTGCTCCGCAACAGGAGAGGCCACAACAGTGAGAGGCCCGCGTACCACAAAAAAAAAAAAAACAAAAAAAAACCTGCCTGAGATAAAGTGGTCGCATTCATCAGGTTCAGGTAGCTCAAAGACAAGAACATGAAATGATTAGACTCTAACAGACCAAGGTGCTGGAGGTAATGGGACCTCATAGAGACCGAACAAAAGATTCTGTTTCTAACAAAGGTTCTGCAGACCTTTGTACTACAGTGAGCAGTGAGCGTGAGGGATGCTGCCCAGGAAATGAAAGGACTCAGTCGTTCCTCTTCAGTGAGCGGAGACCAGGAGGAGTGTTCCAGGGCACTCTCACAAACACTCTTTAATAATACCATCCAGAGCCTTTGATTCAAGGAACACGCTGAAGAATAAACAGCCTATTAATCTGAGTTTTCTGGTGCGCCTGAGTATACAAAGCAGCAATGAACTAACCCCTTGGCTCTCGCCAATGTCCCAACGGCGCCCCATCCGCTGCTCCACTGCACTGCTCTGCTCCCCCTCTCCACCGCTGCATGCAATTTGTCCCTGGAAAAGCTTCAGGTTTGGGGGGCGCTGATGGTTTCAACTAAGGATGCCCAGGCCAAACCCAGGGTTCAAAGAACTGGAAACAGCGCATCCTTGTTTGGCCATAAGTAGCATAACCATGTGACTTCAGGCTCAAATGAGAACTGTGCGGTAATGTGACTGGGTGAGGAGACAGAGTCATCAGTCTGCCTCTTTCTGAGCCAAGTTGACAGCCACAGGCCTGGGAAAGGAAGGCCCAGTTTCAATTGCTTCCCAGTCTTGGTTACCTTGGTGGCGGGAAGGGCTTCCTGCATGGGTGGGCTTTGGGTGCTATTCTGTGGAAACATTCCTGGGCATTTTGCCTAAGTAAAAATTACCAAGTAAGGTCCCTGAGTTTTCAAGGAGGAAAGGAGAAGAAAGATAAGTGGCTGTTTCACTCTCAGACTCTTTCACTGTGAGTTGTTCTTTAAAAACAATCAGGTATAACTTTTGTGATAACAACCATTTGATGAAGGATCAGGGTCTCCTTTCCGCCCTCCAGGAAATCATAGATAAAGAAGCTGATAGTATGAATATTGAGAAATAAACCAGGGTTCAGTTGTTGAAACAGTGTAACTAAGGCTAGGATCATAGGCTCAAATCAGCCTTGAGAGTCAGGCGGCTTCTTTGTGTCCCATAGTCACTGATCTCACACAAGGTGTGTGCTTAATCGTAAAAGGAACTGGCCTGGTGAGCTGGATAAATCAGTATCAGTGCTGCCCAACACACACACACACAAAATCTCAAAGCACACATCCCACTGACCTCAAATTTATATACACAGGGAAACACATCTAGTGAAAGTTTCCTTTCTAAAAATAATTTCAAAGAGGTGCTCTGACTAAAAAAATTAATTCTGAAGTCCTCTGATTCTACTTTCAGAGAACTACTTTGTGTTTGGTCTGTTGAACTAGAGAAGAAAGGGCACGCATCATAAATTTATTTATTTTTGGCTGCACTGGGTCTTCATTGCTGCGCGGGCTTTCTCTAGTTGTGGTGAGCAAGGGCTACTCTTCATTGCGGTGCGTGGGCTTCTCAATGTGGTGGCTTCTCTTGTTGTGGAGCACGGGCTCTAGGCATGCGGGCTTCAGTAGTTGTGGCACGCAGGCTCTAGAGCACAGGCTCAGTAGTTGTAGCGCACGGGCTTAGTTGCACCAGGGCATGTGGGATCTTCCCGGACAAGTGCTCGAACCCATGTCCCCTGTACTGGCAGGTGGATTCTTTACCACTGTGCCACCAGGGAAGCCCAAGGGCACGCATCTTACAAAAGAGAAGGAACAGCACAGAAGCTCACATACTTTCCGTGACTGACTTTGAGATGCCATAGAATGCAGTGATTAGACTGGCATTTGCAGAAAGCATGGATCTTGCAGTCAGACAGATCTATTATAGATCTGTCACTTGCTGCGTGTAATCTTAGACATGTCACATAAGATCAGTGAGCTTCAATTTCCTCACCTGTGAAATGGGAATCACCCTCATGGGATTATATGTGGATTATATAACGTACGAAAAATGTTTAGTGCAGTGCCTGGGACACAGTAAGTGCTCAATAAATTACAGCTGTACTTATTACTCTTTGAATCTTCTAAATACAGGCACAGGAATCAAACATGACTCTGGGGAGGGACCTAACTGGTAGTTGGCACATAAGCTACATGAAACACAAGTTTCTTCATCTCTCTATTGGACTGGGCTTAGAAGGTCTCCAGATCGTCCCTCAGTACGCTGGAAACAAGAGTTTGAGTTTCATGGGGTTATTGATGAAAGGACCATGAGAGATTAAATCCTAGTACTCTGGGGACCTCCATTTTGACTTGCAGATGGACCTGGCATTTTCCCATCCCAGAGTCTGGCTGAGCAGATACAGCCTTCTTCCTCTAGGCTTCCACCTGTTGAGACAAACAGATGTATTCTGAACACAAGAGGGGCCTTGCAAGTACAGATCTGGTATCAGACAGGCTTTCTCTGCAGCATTCCTGGGGTTGTAAAATGACAGACATTCCAGCAGGCTGAATCTAACCCTTCCTGCCCTGTAACTGGGGGCCTTATGAAGCTGCTTCTTGTGATTAGAGCCATCAGTACCTCACTCCAAGACTGTGAGGTGGACTTCATTAATATTGATGAGTTGCAGCTCGTTAACCTCATTTGATGTTTATTTACAACCATTCTTCTCATATGCTAATGAGTGACACTGGGCTCTTCAGATAGAAAGGAGAGAACTGGACCCTCTCTGCCAGCATCTCCTTGGCAAACTCCTGTCCCTTGAAAGAGAAGTTTGCACAGAGGGAATGATGCCAAATGGAGGGAATGCAGCAGAGAGGACAAAATGATGTGAAAAGAATGTCTGCAATGTGATGTGGGAGAGAGAAGCCCAGCTGCTGGGGCCATGGTGTGACTGAGGTTTGGTTACACCCACCTAGTGGGTAACAAAAAGAAGCTGAAGGGTGGGGATCTGAGGAACTATGAAAGGGACAATATGTTAGGTTTTGGAACTGGGTTGGGAAGTGGAGATGAGTGGGCCCCCTGTGGATCAGGGGGCTTGAAGGCCTCTCTCCAATTCATTTCACTTTCTTCTAAGATCTTAAGGAAATCGACAAACGGGATTGGGGTAGATTTCTGTAAGACAGTTAAATGCCCACAGCAACTAATGCTTAGCAAATGCTTGGCTTGGAGAAAGAGTATTCATTGTCCAGACCATCACTGTGAAATGGGTAAGCAGGGAGGAAAAAAAATCACCGTTTCTCTTTCCTCCGAGTTATGGTTATGTTATGTATATCGAAGAATAGTATAATCAAACAAGGAAGAGTCAGGGACTAGGGGAAAATATTTTTAGGAAATATGGCCATTCTATTGTTTCGGGGATACAGAACACAGGGCCTCTTCCAAATTTCATAGTATGTAGCAAGTCAATTTTGAGACGTCCCATCCATTAAAAAGGTATGAAAGACTATATAAGACATATGAGGGGGATGGAAGGATACATAAATGTTTATTAATATCAGCAGCAACATCAAACTTCAAATTTCTTAAACATTTAAACATCAGTTCCCACTATATTTCTTGTCTTCACTCCTTTGCACTTTACATTGCTATTTAGACAATTATTCCCTTCCTGCCTGCGGGGTCCATACCCTCCCTTTTCTCTCAGTCTGACGTTTTCTGTGAAGCACTTTGAAGATTGTTCCTATCCTTGATGTGCCTTTCTGTAAGGCTAAAGAGGTAGGAGAAAAAAGGAGTCTCTTACCTTAAGGATTTAACCACATTTAAGTACAAAGTATCGGTTCTAAAAGGGTAGATTTATGTTTGAGTTGTTTGTGTGAGATCATTATCCCTTAGGGTACAAATTTAATCTCTTTCAAGTTTCCTATGAACTCAGTTTCTGTTGGAGTGAAGGGATCAATAGCAATCTGCATTCAGCCTGACCATGTGCAGCTCACCTATACTTAGGGACTGACATGTCCAGGAGAGTAACTGACAACTGTGTGCTTGTTCTAGACTACAGCGTTTCCCAACCTTTGAAAATCCTGCCCCCCCCAGCATTTTCATACATTTTTTTTCCAAGTCCCCTCCCCGCCGAGAAATTTTCATACCATAGATATACTGTATGTCTATTTTTTTAAGTGGAGGGCCACAAACCACTGCAATATTTAATTTTTTTGCCTCTCAAAGAACCAATATTTTCCCCCTTCAAAGCAATATTGCTCCCACTGAGAATGCATGTTCCAGAGACTTTTTAAAAGTATATCATCTGATTTCCAGGGTTGAGCCCAACAATCTCCCAAAGTGGACCACAAAACACAATTACACCACTGTTCTGATTTCAGAAAAAGAAAGAAAAAAGGATATCTTTGTGCCTATCTAGTGATAGTTCTTCCAAAGAAGAGAGCAAAATCCCTTTTTTCACACTGGACCTGATCTATCCACTGAATAATGGCTTACATTTTGGCTGTGGGTTAACTTTCTACAATACTTCTTTCTGAGTGCTGGAAGAGGTAGTAGATCGTCAAGTCCCTTAAGGACCACCAAATAGTTCACTCTTCTAAACGTCAACAATATATTCCCTTGTAAGAGTAGAATTAAGTTCATTATCTCATTAAACTTCTCCCAAACTCCAGAGGAAGACAGTGATTGGTATTGCTATTCCCCTTTTACAATCAGAGAAATGATATCATCGAGAGATTAGGCAGCTTAATTTAGGTCACAGGGACTGACATTTCTTCATATAACTGTCTTATCTGTCATATAAGGTCACTCTGAGGTTTCTAGACCTCATGTCTTCTGGTTCCTACTTTAATCTAGGATCATGGTACTCTGCTAGAGAAAAGTTTAAGAAGGTTGTTCTGCCTCTGACAACCCCTTTTCTCCATCTGATGACAGAAGAGCAAAAGAAGGTGCTAACAGATAAGAACTGACTGATGGGGAGAGAGGAAGAGAACTCAGGCTATTATCCTAAAGGTTTCTATTTCACAAGCAAATGGCTTAGGAAGCATAGTACACTGTATAGGGAGGTTCAAAAGTTTTTTCTTTTCTAAGATGAATACCATCATCTTTGTAGGGTTCAGATGAGACAGAGTAAACAATGATATGTTCCTCAGAAGATAACAAAGACTCAAATCAAGAACTCCCACAGAGGACTTCCCTGGCGGTCCGGTGGTTAAGACTCTGCGCCTCCACAGCAGGGGGCACGGGTTCGATCCCTGGTCTAACCAAGATCCTGCGTGCCACGTGGCGCAGCCAAAAAAGAAAAAGAAAAGAAAAAAAACAACTCCCGGGGCTTCCTGGTGGCGTAGTGGTTGGGGGTCCGCCTGCCGATGCAGGGGACGCGGGTTCGTGCCCCGGTCCGGGAGGATCCCACGTGCCGCGGAGCAGCTGGGTCCGTGGGCCATGGCCGCTGGGCCTGCGCGTCCGGAGCCTGTGCTCCGCAACGGGAGAGGCCGCAGCGGTGGGAGGCCCGCGTACCGCAAAAAAAACAAAAACAAAGACAAAAAACAAACAACTCCCACAGGCAGTCTTCAAATAACATGAGAAATTCATATTTTATTTAGTAGTCGTGGAAACTGACCACAACGTAAAACTATCCATATTGAAACTCACCATAAGTGAGTGAGAGTTGGCAAATCAAATAAAAAAGTACTATCTAAAAGGGCTCTTCTCTGTAAACTAGGCTTAGGCTCATTTTAATTTTCCCAATTAAATCAGTGTTAAAATTCCCTCAAAATAATATACAACTTATTCGTTCTAAAGAATAACTGACTTCAAGAGATAAAGTCCATCTCATGACTTCAAGTAGATCTGTATGTAATTAATTCCTCACTACCAGAGTCTACTCTATTAAAACAAAACAAAGACTTCAGGGAAGGTTATTCTGCAATATTGCTTAGGAACCTAACACGACACTGAATAACATTATCTCTAATAAATCTCCCTCATATGTGACCTCTGTCCCTCACATTGCAATAGTTCATTCCTTTTTGTTTGAAGAGGTGAAGATGAGCTAATGGTGGGTTAAATGCTTTAACTTTTATTCAGAATGCCCAGAGCCAAAAGATACACCCTAGATCAATGCAAACACATTAAGGAGAATTTCGAAGTAGTATACACATTTAGCTCAACTAGCTTCTGATACAGAAATGTTATGCTAGCCATTTCTTTTGCTATAAACCAGAACAAATTTGAGAGAGGGCCAAAAAAAATACAAAAACAAAAACGAAAACAAAAAAACTTCACACTTTGCCTCAAAAAATGAAACTATAACTATTTTGGACTAAAATAAAAACTAGAGAACACAAGGTATGGAAATCTAAAAAGTGATTCTGGGACATCCCTGGTGGCGCAGTGGTTAAGAATCCTCCTGCCAATGCAGGGGACACGGGTTCGAGCCCTGGTCCCAGAAGATCCCACATGCCGCAGAGCAACTAAGCCCGTGCACCACAACTACTGAGCCTGCGCTCTAGAACCCACGTGCCGCAACTACTGAAGCCCACGCGCCTACAGCCTGTGCTCCGCAACAAGAGAAGCCACCGCAGTGAGAAGCCTGCGTACCGCAGCGAAGAGTAGCCCCTGCTCGCCGCAGCTAGAGAAAAGCCCACGCACAGCAACGAAGACCAAATTCAGCACCCCCGGCAAAAAAAAAAAAAAAAAGTGATTCGTTTGTTACAGAAGAGGTATTTAAGTGAAAAATCATTTCCTACCGGGTACCATAAAACAGGAACGAAGAGGGGGAGGGGCAAGTCCTTTAAAGTCTTGGACATCAGAACAAAGGAACCAACTGAAAACACTCCGACTTGGAGTAGGTGAGAAGAGAAAGAGAGCCCCACTGAAATCCCATTCCTGTTGGTTGCAGCAGCTGTCAGTGAATTGGAAAGGGCAGTGAGCAGGAATGAGCACCACTGTGCTCCAGTCTTGATTTGCTAATTTCAGAAGCATTTGTCTATCTTGTTCTACCTACATAACTAGTTAAAGAAATAATCCTAGTTTCAGGAAAAGGCTAATTTTTTTCACTGGCAGGTGACCAGAGAAAACACATTCTTCAACGAGCAGTATAATAAGGCAATAAAAACAAGACGGTACTCATCAAACATTTTTATCTGAAGTGCTCAAAACACATGCCAATGTTATACCCAGTTCCCACTTTCCCTTCACCATCTTCCCACAGCTGTGGGGGAAAAGCAAACCTTCTGTAGGAAGGATGTCTCCTCTGCCTATCGATGTAAGTCTGAATATAACTTTAGGAAAAGGACCTCCCAAAGAGGTTGTGGATGGGGACGTCTAGGATTCCTCAGGGTGCCAGATCCTCCAAGCCCTCGGTAAAGACTTTGCTCTACCACTTCAAAGGCAGTGCGGGTAAAGTCCCTCTTGGTAGCCACAGATGCTGCCAAGAAGAACAATTCTTCATTTGGGCCAGGTACCAAAGGGAGAATTCAAAAGGAAAAGTAAGAAGGCATTTTCCCATCCAGAGATAAGTAAGGAAACAGACCCACTGACTCACTAATCTCTTTTTCTAGAGGTGGTATTGTTATCCTGGTTTTATGTTCAATGAACAGTGGTGTGGAAAGTTAAGTGTTCAAGAAGTAATTCGCTCCAAGTTGCAAAGTAGGTCTGTAACAAAGAGCATTATAGAATCCAAGGGTCAACTTCAGTGATAGATGTGGGTTATCTGAAGGGCCCCTTACAGGTTTGAGAATTAGAAGTTGGAATACTTTTTTTTTTTTTTTTAATGGAGAACAGGAATGTGTAGGAAGGCCTTAGGCCAACCATTTATCACGATACAGTGGTCCAACCCCATGGGGACAGAGATCAAAAGCAATTTTATAACGCAATTTTATAATGCAAGGTTTAAGTAATTAACAGGTAGTTCCATAGTTTTGCACAAAACACATAATTAGGTTACTATGGAACAGTGAAGGTCGTGAGTATGTCACAGATACTTGGTCTTAAAAGTTTAAGGAATATGGTTAAAATAAACATTCCAAGTAGTGGCTATTTCCTGGGCCTCTGGCATAGATGTCTGAAGTCCTGCTCTGGATAAGATGAAGAGACTTTCTCCCCAGAGTAGTATACTGAGCACATAAGATGTCCTTTGCTTCACTGGGATACTAGAAGGAGCCAGGAGGGCTGCACTCAAGTACTAAATCTTGTGGACCGGATGACTTGAAATTTCAAATTTTTGATGGTTTGAAGTAGATGCCTTTTATAAGAAGAGTTTAAAAAGTCCTAATTCCTCTGTTTTTGAACTTTGGAACAATTTTAATAGTAATATTCTCATTTTTTTTCTGTTGGGCCTTGATATTACAGAAAAATCTTAGAACAATGTAATTGAAAGATGCTTGTTAATTTTTAGAAAAAATCAGATAAATATCACCAACTAATCAGTAACCATCCTGAATGAATAGATTTTATAATGAACACGTAAGTCATGATAAAAATAATTAGGATAAAAGGAATCTACATGATTTCATGAAACCAAAGTTTATAAATATAATTTTCTATTGCTTGAGATAAATCCAATAAATCTGAATGAGACCTTGGCTTGTCATGTCAAGGCACCCAATTAACGTTTGCTTCCCCTCACCCATACTCATTCCTCCAGGCAAAAAGCAATTAAACTTAGGTTAAAAATCAGTTATCTGTCCACTTTTATGAGGTACCTAGAAGAGGCAAATTCACAGAAAAAGAAAGTAGACTACAGGTTACTAGGGGCTGGGGGTGGGGTAGGGAGAAGCAGGGAATTATTGGTTGATGGGTACAGAGTCTCAGTTTGGGATGAGGAAAAGGTTCTGGAAATGGAGAGTGGTGATGGTTGCACAATACTGTGAACGTACTTCATGGCACTGAATTGTACACTTATCAATGGTTAAAATGGTGACTTTATTATGTATATTTTACCACAATAAAAAATGATTTTTTTTTTTTTTTTTTTTTGCGGTACGCGGGCCTCTCACTGTCGTGGCCTCTCCCCTTGCGGAGCACAGGCTCCGGACGCGCAGGCTCAGCAGCCATGGCTCACGGGCCCAGCCGCTCCGCGGCATGTGGGATCTTCCCGGACCAGGGCACGAACTCGTGTCCCCTGCATCGGCAGGCGGACTCTCAACCACTGCGCCACCAGGGAAGCCCTGGTTTTGCGTTTTACAAATTTTTTTATTGTGGTAAAATACACACAACAAAAACGTCATCGTAACCATTTTAAGCGTACAGTTCACTGATGTTTTAAGTACATTCACACTGTTACGCAACCATCACCACCATCCGACTCCAGCGCTTTTTATCTTGCAAAACTGAAAATCTTACCCATTAAACAATACCCTCCCATTCCACCAGCCCCTGGCAACCACCATTCTACCTTCTGTCTTTATGGTTTTGATTACTCTAAGTACCTCACATAAGTGGAATCCTACAGTATTTGTGTTTTTGTGACTGGCTTATTTCACTCAGCATGGTGTCCTCAAGGTTCATCCATGTTGTAGCATGTGTCAGAATTTCCTTCCTTTTAAGGTAAGTGATATTCTATTATATGTATGTACCGCTGTTTGCTTATCCATTGATCCACTGATAGTCATTTTGGTTACTTCCACGTTTTAGCTATTGTAAATAATGCTGCCATGGGCATGGGAGTACAAATATCTCTTTGAGACTCTGCTTTGGATATGTACACAGAGGTGGTAATTCTATTTTTAATTTTCTGAGGAACCACTATACTGTTTTCCATAGCAGCTGTTCCGTTGTACATTTGCACCAACAGTGCACAATGGTTCCAGTTCCAGTTTCTCCACATCCTTGCCAACACCTGTTCTTTTCTTTTCTTAATAGTAGCCCTCCTAATGGGTGTGAGGTGGTACCTCACTGTAGTTTTGATTTTCATTCCCTAATGATTAGTGATGTTGAGCATCTTTTCATTTCATTTATGGCTTATTGATCATTTGCATATCTTCTTTGGAGAAATGTCTATTGAGTCCTTTGCCAATTTTTAAATCAGGTTTTGTTTTTTTATGGTTGATGTCCTTGTGTTTTAACGGTTGTCAGATTTATTTTACACAGAGGAAGATATGGTTTGAACTGCCAATACAGAAGTCATTTTTGAGAGATAGTACGCTGTTGTTTAACTAAGGTTAAACAGTCATTAAGAGCCCTCTCTGTACCAGGCTAGACACTAGGATTAAAAAATTCAATAAGTTATGGTCTTTGTGCCCAAAGAACTTTAAGTCTAATAGAGAAGATAAAAACTGATTTCAAAACAATCTTGATAAAGTAATGACAGGGAGGACAGGGTTTAGCCTCCTTGGCGGGTTGAGGTAGAGGGCTGCTGAGGGCAGGTGTTCTAGAGGAGGTGCTACCTGAGATGTGTACTGAAGCGGGAGTTTATCCAGGCGGAAAGATGGGGGTGGCAGGGCTACAGGCAGAGCCTCAACAAAGGCATCCCCATGGCAAGCAACATGTGAGATGAGAGGAACTACCAGTACTTGAATTCAGTATAATTGGAGAGTAGCTTTTCAGGCAAGGAGTTGCTGGAAACAAGGCTGAAGAGAGAGGCAGAGATCAGGTCACAGAAAGTCTTGTGTGTTTCATTCTATAGATGGTGCGGGCACCTTTAAATGGTTTCAAGTAAAAGAAGAATAATAGCAGCACAGTCAGATTTTCTTCGTATATAGATAACTTGACTGTAAAGGGAGCAGAATTTCAAAGGTTCAAGCGAGAACCGGAGCAATGATAAGGGGAATCAAGAAGAAGGGTCGGGAATCAGGAACTGTTTTGAAGGGGAGAACAGTGGGACTTTTTAGCTGACTGAATGTGAGAGGAAAAGAGGAGTCTAGAATGATAGAGTATAATTTTGGGGAACCCACGAGGAGAGGCAGATTCAAGGGCGAAGGTGAGGAGTTCTGTTTCTGACATACTGAAAATTCGGTGACTGTCAGACATACCAGTAGTGATGTCTGAGGCTGATAGCACACTGCATGTGTGGGTCTGGTGCTCAGGGAGAGTTCAGGGCTAGAAAGTCATTTGCCTAAGGTAGTAGGAAAAGTCAAAGGAGACAAGACTGCTCAGTAACCATGCGTAGTGAGAAAAGTAATGAGCCAAGAATGGAACCCTGGGATATACCAACATTTAAGACGAATACAGGAGAGTAACTTTTTTTTTTTCTTGCCCACCACCCCTCCCACTGCCGAGAGTAACTTTTTAAAAGACACTGCGGAGGACTGGTCAGAGAAGTAGGAAGAGAGAGGTAGTGGAAAGGGCGTAACTTGGAAGCCAAACAGACTGTTTCGAATCTTTTCTCCACTACTTATTGTATGGCCTTGAACAAATTAGTTGTGAGCCTCTGTTTTCTTGTCTATAATATAGAGACAATACCATGCAGATTGTGATGAGGATTAAATGTGATACTGTAGGAATTATAACTTTAAAAAGTGCCTGTCACAATGACTACCTCACTGTAGGCATTCAACAAATGTTATTTCCTTTTTTTGTTAGTCTGGCCCTTTTATGTTTCTTTCTCTGTAAGTAACAGGAAGTAGGGTATCCTTAGTTTTTATATGTTTTATATAGCTCCTGGGTTAACTAAGGGTCAAATTGGAGACAGCTTGACCTCTGTCCATCTACATTTACTCTAAACTGAAGCCACAAAGATGCAAGAAATTCAGGTTTGCAATGGTACTCTCAATGTTCCCGTAACTACTGCTAATCTACTATGTTACTTCTGTTTTCCCAGGATACTAGTCCTTGGGAGTTACTTTGCAATGAATAGAATGGGTAAATAATAACATATTTGAAAAAGACTAGGAATTCTAACAACTGTTAGAGGTGACACCAGTTTCATTTTTGACTCAAGGAAGATATAGGAGTTTTATGTATGGCAGTTACTGAAAAGGTGCTGGAATGCTCCAAAGCATTAACATTAGAAAAGGAAAAATTCTACATGACTCAAAGATTAGTTTGATAGAGATTTTTTTCTACTGGAAGCTAAAACACTCTGTCAGGCCTGCTTTTAATAATCTGTAAGCTTCAATGAAGCAAGTATCATTTAAAGCTTTGAAGGGAGAGAAAAAAGGGTGTTCCAAGTCCCGCAAACAATTTACTGCTCCAGTATTCCTAATAATCACGTGAGTATTTTTCCTTTTTACTGGAGAGCAAAGGAAAACGGAAACCTGTGGAAACTGGAGTTGGACAAGAAACAAAGTTCATAGATGAAATCCTGTCTTAATACTGGCAAGTGAAACAAGACTCACCCCTTACGTCCTTTGCAAAACTGACCCAGCTCAGTCCCTTTTTTTTCCCCTCAGTGATTTTTAAGCGTCACAAAAGGCTCTTCAGGCCGAATTAAACAATCATGGGAAAGTTCTTTCAGGAAAAAGATGCAATGATTGTTGCACTTTGTCTTGACTATGCCCTTGGTAGGCCATTTCCCAGTCAGGAATTTATTTCTCTAATTAGAGTGATGAGCTCAAAAGAAGCAATTTTAAATCAATCAGTAAAACAAAAATATCTCCAAATAACACAATAGTTTTATTTCTGTGATAATTACCTTCCTTTATTCCAAAATGAAACTGTGACTATCTCTATTTTTTACTGCACGGTTAAAAAATATGACCTTCAAGAATCTATAAACTAGTTCCTGGGATACAGTAGGCACTCAATAAATACTTGTTGAATGAAAAATGAATAAATAGAGCAAAACAATCATCTTCTCCTTACAGCCTCTGTTATTCTTGTATTAATCTAAGGCTAATTTAGGTTCATGACAGTCACATCATCCTGTTGCCCAATACTCAATTTAAGTCTCTTGTAGTCTTACTGTTAAGTTGCTTGTCATTATGCCTCTTTTTTTTTTTTGGGTGCACCTTGCAGCTTGTGGGATCTTAGTCCCCCCCCTCACCAACCAGGGATCAAACCTGCACCCCCTGCAGTGGAAGCACAGAGTCCTAACCACTGGACCGCCAGGGAATTCCCATGACTCTTCTTCTTTTCTTTCTTTCTTTTTTAAAATATTCATTTATTTATTTATTTGGTTGCACCAGGTCTTTTTTTTTGGCCATACGCGGGCCTCTCACTGTTGTGGCCTCTCCCGTTGCGGAGCACAGGCTCCGGACGCGCAGGCTCAGTGGCCATGGCTCACGGGCCCAGCCGCTCCGCGGTATGTGGGATCCTCCCAGACCGGGGCACAAACCCGTGTCCCCTGCATCGGCAGGCGGACTCTCAACCACTGCGCCACCAGGGAAGCCCAAATCAACATTTCTTAAGTGGAGCATAGGGTACCAGATATTATCTTGTTCAGACCACAAGAGAAAGTGAAATAGAGATGTTTATTACGGACAGGTCCTGGAGGAAGCACAAAGCATACCTCAAGGGGCCACAGGGGGAGGTCAAGGCAGAGTGAAGACAGAGAGTGACAGGACCTGGGGCAACAAGGCTTTATTAGGGTCTGTGGGTGGAGAACTTTGGGGTTCCTGGGCTAAGGCCGGATTGGTCAATTCAAACCAAGAGTGGGCTTTTGGTAAGTTCCCATGGGGGTCTTATCTAAGGGACAAGGTGAAAGCCCTGGGAGGCAGGGGAGACTGCTAGTGGTAAAGTCATATCAGGAACTTATATTTGTTTGTGACTTTGCAGGCTGTTATCTAAGGCATGCACTTGCTGAGGAATCTGGTATCATTTTAAGGTCTCTGCAGGCCAAACAAAATGGATTGCAAGGCAGCAAAAGCATGGAGTAGCTTAGCTAAACTCTCAACACTCCTCAAACTTGATCTGAAATAATGCTTTTATAACTGAATTCAGAAAAGTAATATAATAATTGCAAAGTGTAGGAAAAATATAAGGACAAAGTGTGAAGGAAATAAACCGTGAAGCCAGTAATATGGGGTGTGTATTAGAATCTTATGGTTGCTTTAACAAATTACCACAAACTTGGTGGCTTGAAATTACTGAAATGTACTCTCCTATAGTTCTGGAGGCCGTAAGTCCAAATTGAGTGTTAACAGGGCTAACATCAAGGTGTCAGTGGCCCAATTCCTTCTGCAGATCCGGGGAGAATCTATTTCTTTGGCTTCGCAATCGACTAGAGGCTGTCCTCACTACTTGGCTTGTGGCCCCGCATCACATCACCTTCCCCTATCCACTGCTTCCAGCTTTCACATTGCCTTCTTCCTCTTCTGTCACGAAAGTCTCCCACAGTCTGCCTCTTATAAGGATACCTGTGATTACATTTAGGTCCACCTGGATAATCCAGGAAAATCTCCCCCATCTCAAGATCCTTAACTTAATCATATCTGCAAAGTTCTTCTTGTCATATAAGATAACATTCACAGGTTCCAGGGATTAGGACCTGGGTATCTTTGGGTGCCATTATTCAGCCTACCACAGAGTGAGAGAAAATAAAGGGTCACATGAATAAGTAAGAAATAAAGGAGGCTGGGACTTACCTGGTGGTGCAGTGGTTAAGAATCTGCCTGCCAGTGCAGGGGACACAGGTTCAAGCCCTGGTCCAGGAAGATCCCACATGCCGCGGAGCAACTAAGCCCGTGCGCCACAACTACTAAGCCTGCGTTCTACAGCCCGCGAACCACAACTACTGAGCCCGAGTGCTACAACTACTGAAGCCCGCGCGCCTAGAGCCCATGCACTGCAACAAGAGAAGCACTGCAATGAGAAGCCCGCGCACCACAATGAAGAGTAGCCCCCACTCGCCACAACTAGAGAAAGCCCGCACGCAGCAACGAAGACCCAACGCAGCCAAAAATCAATACATAAATAAAAATTTATTAAAAAAAAAAAAAGAAAGAAAGGAGGGAATCTTCATTCATTCTTTGAAAATAAATTAGAAGGCATAATGTCATTCCTCCTCAGAAAGGATATTTCTCATCACCATAAAACACTTAGACTGAGCTGGGAAACCCGAATGGATGTATTCAGACCTTGGTTTGATTCTGTTGCACTAATTATTTAACTGCTATACCTCAATTTCCTCATCTTTAAAATGGAGATAATAATAATACTTAAATGGTGGTTGAGAAGATTCAATATTATAATGCATGTAAAGATTTAACACAGTTCTTGACACATGGTGAGTGCTCATTAAATGATGGCTACTATTATAATTATTTTATTATTCACAGAACAGGCTGTGTGACCCTCATGATGCTGAATCAGTACACAGTTTTTCCAGAGGCCTCTAGTGACCCCTTCTTCTATGTGCATTCTATATAAGTCAATAAGTAAAGCTTACTCAAGTGTCAAAACTTAAAAAAAAATTTTTTTAAACATATCTTATCTCTAACTGTATCACAAACTTCCTTGGCTTACTAAAAAGATGATAATAAGCACAAGTAACCTTTTGTTTATCGACTCTGGTTCAACATTATGACTATTGCTTACTGCCCTGGCCATAATAGAAAGATACCCTCAATGAACAAAAAGATTAGTAAAGCCTTTACATGTCCCGTATATGGTAAATGACCTTAAAATACTGTTTGCTTGTTTTAAATATGGATTTTCTCTTGTTTGTCTTTAATATGGATTTTCTCTTCACTGGTTCTCTAGTGACTTTCTTTTTTGATAACATTTATCACCACTGTCAGTGTGTGGCTAAGGCAACACTTTAGACCCTCCTCACTACTTTTTTATCTGCTGCTGCTGAACTGATCAGTACTTGAAGGTTATGCATTTATAAGTAAACGGATTCTCTGTCAAACTCTTGGGAGACTTTCTGCCTCTCCTACAAAGACACATATAAACTCTGTGAACACTGGCTCCTTAGGGGCCATTTTTACTTACTTTCAAATCAGTGACTATGAAGTTTGATTGCTATGTTGGTGAGTTGCTAAGTAGCGTTCTACCACATCAGACATTAGCCTGAGGATCTGTCTAATGATTACAAATCAAAACACTAGTAAATGAACCAGTTTAGGGTGTGACAATATCTGCAATTTAATGATCTTATCTTACAAAAGTGGCCCAGTGAATTACTCTGTCCACCTGGGGTTCAAGAGTTCTCATGCTTTTGTTTACAAAGAACTTTAGACAATCCTTGAGGCTAGTATGGATACTATGTATCCATATGTATATATAAACAGAGGAACTCTAGGTTACCCAGTGATTTAGCCATATTAATTCTTATTTCTAAATTTTTACTGTCAACATCAACTCTCTGGCTTAATTGAGCCCTTTGTTGATACACTTTTTTGTTTGTTGGTTTAATTCCCCCCTAAATTACTCCTTGCCCTCAGGGAAGGTGTGTGAACTAGCAAGTCTTCTTATCTTTGCTGCAGACTGGGGCCTCTCAGTCTTTGCTGTGGCCAATTTCTAGATGGAAAGGAGAGCAGGACTCATACAAGTTGATGTACTACACAGTTAAAATTTGAAGAATTCTCATATTTGTTAAACATAAATATAGGTGTTTATATTTTATCTTAACAAAACCAAACAAAATCAATTTTTGGATTAACTGTCATTCAAACTATCCGTGTCACTGGTATTTGCAGGCTGACTCTACATTTTAAGTATGCCTATTAAGTGTTAAATTATTTTTTTATCAGTTATGTTCTTAATGCAATATATGCAGTACAAAAATGTTTCATTCATTTTAGTTTACAAAACAGATATAATGGGGGCTTCCCTGGTGGCACAGTGGTTGAGAGTCCGCCTGCCGATGCAGGGGACGCGGGTTCGTGCCCCGGTCCGGGAAGATCCCACATGCTGCGGAGCGGCTGGGCCCGTGAGCCATGGCCGCTGAGCCTGCGCGTCCGGAGCCTGTGCTCCGCAAAGGGAGAGGCCGCAGCAGTGAGAGGCCCGCGTATCGCAAAAAAAAAAAAAACCAGATATAATGAATATTGTGATATATGGTGCTTCCTTCTCTGTATTTTCCAGGAATCTAAAAAACCATGAGTTTTTCTTGTCCTGCGCACAAGAGCTTTATAGTAAGGACCATGTGTATTAGGTGTATATTAGTAACAATATAAAAGCAACTGCCATTTATGGAGTACCTGCTGCGTGCTAAGCGCTATACAGAGTACTTTGTATAATGTGGTGGTTTTAAGGTCCACAAAATTCTATGATACTCCCCTCCCTTCCCCTTGAGTATGGGTTAAACTTACTGATTCACTTCTAAAGAACAGAATAAAATAAAAGCGACAGTATGTGACTTCAGAGACTCGGTCATAAAAGGTACTGATGCTTCCTGTTTGCTCTCTCTCTGAGATCACTTTTTCTGGGGAAGCCACTACCATATCATGAGGAACTTATGATGAAGAACTGAGGCCTCCTGCCAACAGTGATATAAGTGAGTTTAGAAGCAGACCTCCCAGTCCTATTCAAACCTTCAGGTGGCTGCAGCCCCGACCCAAATCTTGATTTCTACCTTATGAGGGACCTTGAGCCAGAACCATCTAAGCGAGCTGCTCCTGGATTCCTCACCCTCCAGACCTGTGTGACATACGTATTTATTGTTTTAAGCCTCCACGTTTTGGGGTAATTTATTATACACTGATAGATAACTAATACATATATATTTAACTAGTACACATATATTATCTTTTTTATTCCCACAACCACCATGGAATAGGTGGTATTATCTTCATGCAAATTAGAAAACAAAGGCTCAGGTGGTTAAATAATTTATTCAAGGTCATAAGCAAGTAATGGTAGACCCATGACACCAAGCCTATATTCTTTGTACTATATTATACTATGGCTTTTCAGGTCCTGTTTCTTTCAGGCAGCTTATTAGCTACCTCTCCCACCTTTGATTAACCTGCTATCAATGCTTTCATGCAAATAATGGATTAGAAAAAAAAAGATAGGCTTAAGAATAGTCCAGAATCATACTTCTGGACTATTCCCTTCAGCATGACATGAACTCATTAATTAGCACATTTTGATACGACTGTTCAACCAGTTATATGTTGTTCAACCAGCCTGTATTCTTTCTGCTTCTTCACAAGGATATCATGGAGATGTTGTCAAGGTCTTGTTGAAACCCAATTAAACTACACAAATACAATAAATGTAGCTAAATATTAGAATAATCTTACGATAACTATAGCTAAAACTAAGTACAGCTTTCTCCCAATTTGTCTGGTAATGCCTTCAAAAACAGAATAAGTTTGCATTAACTATTTCACTTGCTCCTCCTTCAGGATTATTGCCATTACCACCATTCATCTTTTATCACTCCCGTCACAATCATCACTGATTTTGATAAATAAGTGCTTTACACACATTATTTGATTTACAACTCAGGACTACCCTATGAAGTAGGTTCTCTTATTATTTGTTTTACCAATAAGGAAATTTGGCTTATAGAGATAAATAATTTGCCTAATGTCATTTTACTAAGAAGTGAAACCTGGGGTTGAAATCGGGCCTTCTTTACCCACCAAGCCTGGGCTCTTTTTCTTTTCCTTTTCTTCTCTACTCTATTCATCTCTTCTCTCCACCCCTTCCTCCTTCCCTCATCCCCTCCCACCCACTTCTTTTGCAATAAACTCTGATAGGCTTACAGTGGCTACAATTTCCTTTTCTACATACCTACAATTTATTCTTTTTAATAAATAGTTGAAGAATATCACCCAAGATGGATGGCAAGGTCATCAGCCTTCAGTCTGCTGAAATGACCTTCTGACTCCAATCTTCTGGAACTTCTCCTCTCCACCTGCCATGCCACCCTCCCCCTGCCCATCCCCTACCCCCTCCACACAACGTGCATACTTTCTGCTTTCTCAAAGACTGTCAGCAGTGGTTCAGCCAGTTTATCGACAGGGCCTTAGCACCTCAGAATGTAAATTAGGCCCAGAAACTTGAGCTCATTAAAAGCAGTTAGGTGATCTCTTATAATCTCAGCTATATTTGATTTCATTCTCTGGAACCAGTGTTTTTTTTTTTGTTTTGTTTTGTTTTTTTGTTTTTTTTTTTTTGTGGTACGCGGGCCTCTCACTGTTGTGGCCTCTCCCATTGAGGAGCACAGGCTCCGGAGGTGCAGGCTCATCGGCCATGGCTCACGGGCCCAGCCGCTCCGCGGCATATGGGATCTTCCCGGACCGGGGCACGAACCTGTGTCCCCTGCATCGGCAGGTGGACTCTCAACCACTGCGCCACCAGGGAAGCCCTGGAACCAGTGTTTATTTTATCTTTTCCAGTCCAAAGAGCATCCTCTTTGACTGAGAAGACTAAATCAAAATAAGAGGTTTTGCTTTCTCACTTTCATTCATTAATATTATACCACTCACCTAGTCTTCATTGTTCTTTTTTTTGCTCTGATGCAATTTTTTTAAAAGGAAGACTTTTTATATTGTCTTCAGTATTTTGTCACAATTCTCAGTGTTCCTAGTCTCTTATTTTCCCTTTAATTTAATACAATATAAACATTCATTTGTATATGTAGTTGATCTTTGAACAATGCAGGGCTTAGGGGAACCAGCCCCCCATGCAGTTGAAAATCTGCCTATAACTTCTGACTCCCCCCAAACTTAACTACTAATAGCCTACTATTGACCTGAAGCCTTACTGATAACATAAACAATTAACGCATATTTTGTATGTTATATTATTATATACTGTATTCTCACAATAAAGTAAGCTAGAGAAAAGAAAACATTATTGGGCTTACCTGGTAGTGCAGTGGTTAAGAATATGCCTGCCAATGCAGGGGACACAGGTTCGAGCCCTGGTCCGGGAAAATCCCATGTGCCACGGAGCAACTAAGCCCACGCACCACAACTACTGAGCCCGTGTACCACAACTACTGAAGCCTGTGCTCCTAGAGCCCATGCTCTACAACGAGAGAAGCCACCCCAATGAGAAGCCCGCGCACTGCAACAAAGAGTAGCCCTTGCTCGCTGCAACTAGAGAAAGCCCTCGTGCAGCAATGAAGACCCAATGCAGCCAAAAATAACATAAAATAAAATAAAATAATAAAATAAAATAACTTTGAAAAAATAACGCTATTTAAAATAGTAGCACAAAACATGAAATATATAGATAAATTTAATAAAATGTGTAAGATCTGTATATTAAACACTATAAAGTATTGCTGAGAGACATTAAAGAAGACCTAAGAAAAAATTTACTATGTTCATGGATTGGAAGAGTCAATATTGCAAAGATAACAATTCTCCCCAAATTGATCTACAGATTCTTCATATCTCAATCAAATTCTTTTTTTTGTAGTGAATTAATAACTTTATTTTAGGTAGAATTAATTCTTTACAGTTTTGAATCTGAACCTGGAACACAATACAGTATGCCTCTTCTTTCATTCAGATCTCCTAATACTTCCTTCCTTAGGTTATTTCTAGAGAAAAATCCCCAAACAAAATCTGACCAAACCGAAATTGAAAAAAAATATATCAATCGTAATATCACAGTAAGCCACAGTCGAAAATCAACCAAAAACTTAGAAATGCTTTTCAATGGATATGTCAATCAGATTCTTGTTAGGCTTTTTTTTGTGTGTAGAAATTGACATTTATTCTAAAAGTTATATGGAAATTCAAGGGACCTCTAATGACCAAAACAATCGTGAAAATGCAAAAGTTGAAGGGCATACACTACCTTTCTATAAAGGTAAAGTAATCAAGACTAACATTCAACAAATAGATCAATGGAACAAAACAGAGAATCCAGAAATACACCCACACTTATGTAATCAACTGATTTCTTTTACAAAGGAACCAAAACAATTAAGTGGGAAAGGTGAAGTCTTTCAAAGAGTGGTGCTGGAACAAACAGCTAGCTATCCATATGGAAAAAAACGAAACAAAACCCTGACCTCAACTTCAAACCACACACAAAAATTAGTTCAAGATGGATTATATACCTAAGCATAAAAGCTAAATTTCTAATGCTTTTAGAAGAAAATGTAGAGTAATACTGTTACAAACTTAGTGTAGGCAAAGATTATTTTAGAGCAGACCCAGAAGCCTAACCATTAAAGAAAAAATCGATTTTTAAAACTTCTGCTCAATAAGACTCCACTAAGGAAATAAATAAACAAGCCAAAGAATGGGACAGAGATCTGCAACACATATATCTCACTTGCATCCAGAGTATATAAAGAACTGCTGCTCAATGATTAAAATAAACAACCCACTAAAAATTGGGCAAGGGACTTCCCTGGTGGTCCAATGGTTAGGACTTCACTTTACAATGCAGGGGATACGGGTTCGATCCCTGGTCTGGGAGCTAAGATCCCACACGCCTCATGGCCAAAAACCCAAAACATAAAACAGATGTAATATTGTAATAAATTCAATAAAGACTTTAAAAATTGTCCACATCAAAAAATAATTTTTTAAAAATTTTAAAAAATTAAAAATGGGCAAAAGATCTGAAGAGGCATTTCACAGAGGAAATGGTCAATAAGCAGTAAAAAAGTGTTCAACATCATTAGTCATCAGGAAAATTCAAATTAAAACCACGAGATACTAGAAAGGTTACTTTATACCCATTAGAAAAGCTAAACTTAAAAAGACTATGCTTGCTTCAGAAGCACATGTATAAAAATTGGCACAATACAGAGATTAGCATGGCCCCTGTGCAAGGATGACACACAAATTTGTGAAGCAGTCCATATTTTAAAAAATAACATTATTGTGGTAATTATTTCACAACATACACATATATCAAATCATCACATAGTACACCTTAAACCTACACAATGTTATATGTCAATTATATCTCAAAGTTGGAGGAAAAAAGAAGATTGACAACACCAAATGTTAGCAAGGATGTGTAACAACTGGAATTTTCAGATATTGCTGATAGAAGTGTAAAACAGTACAACCAATTTGGAAAACAATTTGTCAGCAATTTCACCCTTAGATATTTACCCAAGAGAAAAAAAAACATATATCCAAAACTCAGCCTCCTTTTTTGTTTTTTAAATTTATTTATTTAATTTACTTATTTTTGGCTGTGTTGGGTCTTCCTTGCTGCTCGCGGGCTTTCTCTAGTTGCGGCGAGCGGGGGCTACTGTTTGTTGTGGTGCAAGGGCTTATTATGGTGGCTTCTCTTGTTGCAGAGCTCAGGCTCCCGGTGTGCGGGCTTCAGTAGTTGTGGCAGGTGGGCTCAGTAGTTGTGGCTCATGGGCTCAGAGCGCAGGCTCAGTGGTTGTGGCACACGGGCTTAGTTGCTCCGCGGTATGTGGGATCTTCCCAGACCAGGGCTTGAACCTGTGTCCCCTGCATTGGCAGGTGGATTCTTAACCACTGTGCCACCAGGGAAGCCCCAGCCTCCTTTCATGATTAAAAACTCTGAACAATTTGGATACAGAAGGAATGCACCTCAACAAAATAAAGGCTGTTATATGACAAGTTCACTGTTAACAAGATATTCAGTGGTGAAAGGGTGAAAGCTCTCCCTCTAAGATCAGGAACAAGACAAGGGTGCCGATCCTCACCACCTCTATTAAACATAGTACTGGAAGTTTTAGCCACAGCAATTAGCCAAGAAAAAGAAATAAAAAGCATCAAAATCAGAAAGGAAGAAGTAAAACTGTCTCTGTTTGCAGATGATATGATCTTACATATAGAAAATCCTAAAAACTACAATCCAATCCAAAAAACTGTTAGAACTAATAACTTAATCCAGTAAGGTTGCAGGACACAAAATCAACATACAAAAATCAGTTGCATTTTTATACACTAACAACAAACTCTGAAAAAGAAATAAAGAAAATAATCCCATTCACAATAGCATCAAAAACAATAAAATACTTAGGAATAAACTTATTCAAGAAGGTGAAAGATCTGTACATTGAAAACTGCAAGACTTTGATGAAAGAAATTGAAGACACAAACAAAGGCAAAGATATCTGTGTTCACCAACTGCAAGAATCAATGATGTTAAAATGCTCATACTACCCAAAGCCAACATGATTCAATGTAATCCCTTTAAAAATTCAAATGACATTTTTCACAGAAATAGAAAAAAAAAGATCTTAAAATTCATATGAAACCACAATAGACCCTGAAGAGCTAAGGCAATCCTGAAAAGAAAGAACAAAGCAGGAGGCATCACACATTCTGATTTCAAACTATATTACAAAGCTAAAGTAATCAAAACAGTATGGTACTGGCATAAAAACAGACAGAGCAACGGTACAAACTCGAGAGCCCAGAAGAAACCCCATACATATATGATCAACTAATATTTGACAAGATAGCCAAGAAAGAATAGTCTCTTCAATAAATGATTCTGGGAAAACTGGATACTCACATGCAAAATAATGAAATTGGACCTCTATCTTACACCATGCACAAAAAGAACTTGAAATGGGTTAAAGACTAATGTAAGACTGAAATTATAAAACTCCTAAAAGAAAGCATAAGGGAAAAGCTCTTTGACACTAGTCTTGGCAACAAGTTTTTGGATATATGACACCAAAATCACAAGCAACAAAAGCAAAAAATAGACTACATCAAACTAAAAAGCTTCTCCACAGCAAAAGAAAGAATTAATAAAATGAAAATGCAACCTACAGAATGGGAGAAAATATTTGCAAATCATGTATCTGATAAAGAGTTAATATTCAATATATATGGGGAACTCATACAACTCAATAGCAGAAACCCAAATAATCCAATTAAAAAACGGGCAAAGGACCCAGATAGACATTTTTCCAAAGAAGACACACAGATGGCCAACAGACAGATGAAAAGATGTGCAACATCACTAATCATTTGAGAAATGCAAGTAAAAACCACAATAAGATATCACCTCACACCTGTCAGAATGGCTATCATCAAAAAGACAACAAAAATGTGGAGAAAAGGGAAACTTTGTGCACTATTGGTGGTTTTGTATATTGGTGCAGCCACTATGGAAAACAGTATGGAGGTTCCTCAAAAAAAATAAAAATAGAACTACCACATGATTCATCAATTTCACTTCTGGGTATTTACCCAAAGAAAACAAAAACACTATTTCAAAAACATATATGCACACCAATGTTCACTGTAGCATTATTTACAATATCCAAGCTATGGAAGCAACCTAAGTGTCTATTGATAGATGAATGGATAAAGAAGATGTGGTGTAGATATATAATGGAATATTAGCCACAAAAAAGAAATCTTGCCATTTGCAACAACATTGATAATCTAGGGGGAATTATGCTAAGTGAAATAAGTCAGACAAAGACAAAGTGAGATCTACATGATCTCACTTATATGTGGAATCTACAAAAAAAAAAAAGAAAACCAAACAAAACAAAATGAAAACAGTCTCAATAGACACAGAGAACAAATGGGTCACTGCCAGGAAGGTGGGGGGACAAAATAGGTGAAGTGGGTTAAGAGGTACAAACCTCCAGTTATAAAATAAACAAGCCACAAGGATGTAACATACAGCATAAGGAATATGGTCAATAATACTGTAACAACTTTGTATGGGATCAGATGGATATTAGACATAATGGTGATTACTTCATAATGTATGCAAATGACAAATCACTATGTAGTACTCCTGAAACTAACATAACACTGTATGTCAACTATATTAAAAAAAAAAAAAAAAGACAAGTGGTGGCAAGAATCTGGAGAAATGGTAACCCTCATACATTACTGGTGGGAATGTAAAATGGTGCAGCCATTTTGGCAGGCAGGCAGGTAGGCAGGCAGTTCCTCAAAAAGTTGAACATAGAATTATTGTATGATCCAGCATTCCACTACTAGGTATATACCCAAGAGAAGTGAAAGCATATGTTCACACAAAAACTTCTACACAAATGTTTGTAGCAGTATTACTCATAATAGCCAAAAAAGTAGAAACAAACCAAATGTCTGTCAGTGGATGAGTAGATAAATATCCATTGAATATCCATACAAAGAAATATTATTTGGCCATAAAAAAGAAATATGGTATGGATATGATACATTCTACAACATGGATGAACCTTGAAAACATTATTCTAAGTGAAAGAAACCAGACAAAGAAGCCCACATATTGTATGGCTCCATCTACATGAAATGTCCAGAATAGGCAAATCCATAGAGACAGAAAGTAGACTAGTGGTTGCCTAGGGCTGGAAGTGGGTGGGTGAGTAGTGGAAAGAGTAGGGGTAAGTATTTAGTAATTAGAGTTACTGCTGAGTACTTTTTTTGTGTGTGTGGGGGCAGAGGGTGGGTGATAAAAATGTTCTAAAAACGATTGTGGTGAGAATTCCCTGGTGATCCAGGGGTTAGGGCTCCGTGCTTCCACTGCAGGGGGCACGGGTTCGATCCCTGGTGGGGCAACTAAGATCCCACATGCCACTTGGTGCGGCCATAAATAAACAAATACAAATTATTTTAAAAAATCTAATCCTTTAAAAAAATAGAGTGAAGTAAGTCAGAAAGAGAAAAACAAATATCGTATATTGATGCATATGTGTGGAACCTAGAAAAATGATACAGATGAATCGGTTTGCAGGGCAGAAATAGACACACAGACGTAGAGAACGAACATGGACACCAAGGGGGGAAGTGGCGGGGGATGGGGGTGGTGGTGGGATGAACTGAGCAATTGGGATTGACATATATACACTAATATGTATAAAATGGATAACTAATAAGAACTTGCTGTATAAAAAAATAAAATTTTTAAATTTTAAAAAATAAAATAAAATTGATTGTGGTAATAGTTGCACAACTCTGAATATACTAAAAACCACTGAATTGCATGCTTTAAGTGAGTGAACTGTATGTCATGTGAATTATATCTCAATCAAGCTACTGTCAAAAAAGTACTTTTAAGAACAGTTTATACAATCTTTTGCTTGAATTTTCTGTTCGTTTCCTTCATTCAGTTTTCTACTGAGTTTTTATTATTTTTATTATTGTTTTAGGAACTCCATATGTAAGGAAATTAGCCCTTCACCTGTGATATTCGTTGCAAATATTTCTCCTTGTTTGTTGTTAATCTTTTATCCTTATTTATAGGATTTTTTTGTCAAGCAGATTTTTCATCCTTTTTAGCTAATGAAATATATCAATCTTTTCTTTTATGGCTTTGATGTTCTCAGCCATATTAAGAAAGGCTTTGCTTTCTGTTAAACTATAAAAACACTTTTCTGTGGTTTCTTTGAGTATGTTTATGGTTTCATTTTTTTTACACTGAAATTTTTGATCCATCTGGAATTTATTTACATGTAAGGTGTGAGGAAGGAATCCTTTTATTTTTAAAAGATGGCTACCAGTTATGCTCATTGATTTAAAAGGTCCTCCCTCCCCCTACACAGGTTAACTCCATTTTCATATTTGGGTCAATTTCTAGGCTTCTCATTCTGGTCCATTGATTTTTACTTATCTATTCATGTTCCTGTAATGAATGTTTGTATAGCATGGTGATGAAGAGCACGTACACTGGAGCCAGAGTACCTGAGTTTAAATTCAACCTCTGCCACTTATTAACTCTGTGAGCTTGAGCAAGTTAATCTCAATGAGCTGGTGTGAGGATTAAATGAATTATTATAGTGAAAGTGCTTAAAACAGTACCTGGCACAGAGTGTTTTGTTTTAGTAATTATTAGTAGAATTATTATAGCCTTATAATAATTTCTAATATCTGGAAGAGCTACTACTCTATTTTTTTTTTGAATTGTATTTTATTTATTTTTTTATACAGCAGGTTCTTGTCATCAGTTTTATACACATCAGTGTATACATGTCAGTCCCAATAGCCCAATTCATCACACCACCCCCCGGCCCAGCCCCCCGTCACTTTCCCCCCTTGGTGCCCATACGTTTGTTCTCTACATCTCTGTCTCAATTTCTGCCCTGCAAACCTGTTCATCTGTATCATTTTTCTAGGTTCCACATATATGCGTTAATATACGATATTTGTTTTCCTCTTTCTGACTTCCTTCACTTTGTATGACAGTCTCTAGATCCATCCACGTCTCAACAAATGACCCAGTTTCATTCCTTTTTATTGCTGAGTAATATTCCATTGTATATATGTCCCACATCTTCTTTACCCATTCGTCTGTCGATGGGCATTTAGGATGCTTCCATGACCTGGCTACTGTAAACAGTGCTTCAATGAACACTGGGGTGCATGTGTCTTTTTTTTTTTTTTAAACATCTTTATTGGAGTATAATTGCTTAACAATGGTGTGTTAGTTTCTGCTTTATAACAAAATGAATCAGTTATACATATACATATGTTCCCATATCTCCTCCCTCTTGCGTCTCCCTCCCTCCCACCCTCCCTATACCACCCCTCCAGGTGGTCACATAGCACTGAGCTGATCTCCCTGTGCTATGTGGCTGCTTCCCACTAGCTATCTATTTTACGTTTGGTAGTGTATATATGTCCATGCCACTCTCTCACTTTGTCACAGCTTACCCTTCCCCCTCCCCATATCCTCAAGTCCATTCTCTAGTAGGTCTGTGTCTTTATTCCCATCTTGCCCCTAGGTTCTTCATGAACCTTTTTTTTTCTTAGATTCCATACATATGTGTTAGCATACGGTATTTGTTTTTCTCTTTCTCATTTACTTCACTGTATGACAGACTCTAGGTCCATCCACCTCACTACAAATAACTCAATTTCGTTTCTTTTTATGGCTGAGTAATATTCCATTGTATATATGTGCCACATCTTCTTTATCCATTCATCTGTTGATGGACACTTAGGTTGCTTCCCTGTCCTGGCTACTGTAAATAGAGCTGCAATGAACATTTCGGTACATAACTCTTTTTCAATTATGGTTTTCTCAGGGTATATGCCCAGCAGTGGGTTTGCTAGGTCATATGGTAGTTCTATTTTTAGTTTTTTAAGGAACCTCCATACTGTTCTCCATAGTGGTTGTATCAATTTACATTCCCGCCAACAGTGCAAGAGGGTTCCCTTTTCTCCACACCCTCTCCAGCATTTATTGTTTGTAGATTTTTTGATGATGGTCATTCTGACCGCTGTGAAATGATATCTCATTGTAGTTTTGATTTGCATTTCTCTAATGATTAACGATGTTGAGCATTCTTTCATGTGTTTGTTGGCAATCTGTACATCTTCTTTGGAGAAATGCTTATGTAGGTCTTCTGCCCATTTTTGGATTGGGTTGTTTGTTTTTCTGATATTGAGCTGCATGAGCTGCTTGTAAATTTTGGAGATTAATCCTTTGTCAGTTGCTTCATTAGCAAATATTTTCTCCCATTCTGAGGGTTGTCTTTTGGTCTTCTTTATGGTTTCCTTTGCTGTTCAAAAGCTTTTAAGTTTCATTAGGTCCCATTTGTTTATTTTTGTTTTTATTTCCATTTCTCTAGGAGGTGGGTCAAAAAGCATCTTGCTGTGATTTATACCATGGAGTGTTCTGCCTATGTTTTCCTCTAAGAGTCTGATAGTGTCTGGCCTTACGTTTAGGTCTTTAATCCATTTTGAGTTTATTTTTGTGTATGGTGTTAGGGAGTGTTCTAATTTCATACTTTTACGTGTAGCTGTCCAGTTTTCCCAGCACCACTTACTGAACAGGCTGTCTTTTCTCCACTGTATATTCTTGCCTCCTTTATCAAAGATAAGGTGACCATAGGTGCATGTGTTTATCTCTGGGCTTTCTATCTTGTTCCATTGATCTATGTTTCTGTTTTTGTGCCAGTACCATATTGTCTTGATTACTGTAACTTTGTAGTATAGTCTGAAGTCATGGAGTCTGATTCCTCCAGCTCCATTTTTTCCCCTCAAGACTGCTTTGGCTATTCAGGGTCTTTTGTGTCTCCATACAAATTTTAAGATTTTTTGTTCTAGTTCTGTACAAAATGCCACTGGTAATTTGATAGGGATTGCATTGAATCTGTAGATTGCTTTGGGTAGTATAGTCATTTTCACAATGTTGATTCTTCCAATCCAAGAACATGGTATATCTCTCCATCTGTTGGTATCATCTTTAATTTCTTTCAACAGTGTCTTATAGTTTTCTGCATACAGGTCTTTTGTCTCCCTAGGCAGGTTTATTCCTAGGTATTTTATTCTTTTTGTTGCAGTGGTAAATGGGAGTGTTTCCATAATTTCTCTTTCAGATTTTTCATCATTAGTGTATAGGAATGCAAGAGATTTCTGTGCATTAATTTTGTATCTTGCAACTTTACCAAATTCATTGATTAGCTCTAGTAGTTTTCTGGTAGCATCTTTAGGATTCTCTATGTATAGTATCATGTCATCTGCAAACAGTGACAGTTTTACTTCTTCTTTTCCAATTTGTATTTCTTTTTCTTCTCTGATTGCCGTGGCCAGGATTTCCAAAAGTATGTTGAATAATAGTGGTGAGAGTGGACACCCTTGTCTTGTTCCTGATATTAGAGGAAATGCTTTCAGTTTTTCAACATTGAGAATGATGTTTGCTGTGGGTTTGTTGTATATGGCCTTTATTATGTTGAGGTAGGTTCCCTCTATGCCCACTTTCTGGAGAGTTTTTTTTTCTTTTCTTGTGGTACACAGGTCTCTCACTGTTGTGGCCTCTCCCATTGTGGAGCACAGGCTCCGGATGCGCAGGCTCAGCGGCCACGGCTCACGGGCCTATCCACTCTGCGGCATGTGGGATCTTCCTGGACTGGGGCACAAACCCGTGTCCCCTGCATCAGCAGGCAGACTCTCAACCACTGCGCCACCAGGGAAGCCCAACTGGAGAGGTTTTCTTTTAATCATAAATGGGTGTTGAATTTTGTCAAAAGCTTTTACTGCATCTATTGAGATGATCATATGGTTTTTATTCTTCAATTTGTTAATATGGTGTATCACATTGATTGATCTGTGTATATTGAAGAAACCTTGCATCCCTGGGATAAATCTCACTTGATCATGGTGTATGATCCTTTTAATGTGTTGTTGGATTCTCTTTGCTAGTATTTTGTTGAGGATTTTTGCATCTATATTCATCAGTGTTATTGGTCTGTAATTTTCTTTTTTTGTGGTGTCTTTGCCTGATTTTGGTATCAGGGTGATGGTGGAGTTTGAGAGTGCTTCTTCCTCCACAACTTTTTGGAAGAGTTTGAGAAGGATGGGTGTTAGGTCTTCTCTAAATATTTGATAGAACTCACCTGTAAAGCCATCTGGTCCTGGACTTTTGTTTTTTGGAAGATTTTTAATCACAGTTTCAATTTCATTACTTCTGATTAGTCTGTTCATATTTTCTATTTCTTCCTGGTTCAGTCTTGGAAGGTTATACCTTTCTAAGAATTTGTCTGTTTCTTCCAGGTTGTCCATTTTATTGTCGTAGAGTTCCTTGTAGTAGTCTCTTCGGATGCTTTGTATTTCTGTGGTGTGTGTTGTAACTTCTCCTTTTTCGTTTCTAATTTTATTGATTTGAGTCCTCTCTCTCTTTTTCTTGATGAGTCTGGCTAATGGTTTATTAATCTGGTTTATCTTCTCAAAGAACCAGCTCTTAGTTTTATTGATCTTTGTTACTGTTTTCTTTGTTTCTATTTCATTTATTTCTGCTCTGATCTTTATGATTTCTATCCTTCTGCTAACTTTGGGTTTTGTTTGTTCTTCTTTCTCTAGTTCCTTTAGGTGTAAGGTTAGATTGAGATTTTTCTTGTTTCTTGAGGTAGGCTTGTATAGCTATAAACTTCCCTCTTAGAACTGCTTTTGCTGCATTCCATAGATTTTGGATCATCGTGTTTTCATTGCCATTTGTCTCTAGGCATTTTTTGACTTCCTCTTTGATTTCTTCAGTGATCTCTTGGTTATTTAGTAACGTATTGTTTAGTCTGCATGTGTTTGTGTTTTTTCCCCTGTAATTCATTTCTAATTTCATAGCATTGTGGTCAGAAAAGATGCTTGATATTATTTCATTTTCTTAAATTTGCTGAGGCTTGATTTGTGACCCAAGATGTGATCTATCCTGGAGAATGTTCCGTGCGCACTTGAGAAGAAAGTGTAATCTGTTTTGGGTTGGAATGTCCTATAAATATCAATTAAATCTATCTGGTCTATTGTGTCATTTAAAGCTTCTGTTTCCTTATTTATTTTCATTTTGGATGATCTGTCCATTGGTGTAAGTGAGGTGTTAATGTCTCCCACTATTATTGTGTTACTGTCGATTTCCTCTTTTACAGCTGCTAGCAGTTGCCTTATGTATTGAGGTGCTCCTATGTTGGGTGCGTGCATATTTATAATTGTTATATCTTCTTCTTGGATTGATCCCTTGATCATTATGTAGTGTCCTTCCTTGTCTTTTGTAACATTCGTTATTTTAAAGTCTATTTTGTTTGATATGAGAATTGCTGCTCTAGCTTTCTTTTGATTTCCTTTTGCATGGAATATCTTTTTCCATCCCCTCACTTTCAGTCTGTATGTGTCCCTAGGTCTGAAGTGGGTCTCTTGTAGACAGCATATATATGGGTCTTGTTTTTGTATCCATTCAGCAAGCCTGTGTCTTTTGGTTGGAGCATTTAATCCATTCACGTTTAAGGTAATTATCGATATGTATGTTCCTATGACCATTTTCTTAATTGTTTTGGGTTTCTTTTTGTAGGTCCTTTTCTTCTCTTGTGTTTCCTGCCTAGAGAAGTTCCTTTATCATTTGTTGTAGAGCTGGTTTGGTGGTGCTGAATTCTCTTAGCTTTTGCTTGTCTGTAAAGCTTCTGATTTCTCCATCGAATCTGAATGAGATCCTTGCTGGGTAGAGTAATCTTGGTTATAGGTTCTTCCCTTTTAGTACTTTAAGTATATTATGCCACTCCCTTCTGGCTTGTAGAGTTTCTGCTGAGCAATCAGCTGTTAACCTTATTGGAGTTCCCTTGTATGTTATTTGTTGTTTTTCCCTTGCTGCTCTCAATAATTTTTCTTTGTCTTTAGTTTTTGCCAATTTAATTACTATGTGTCTTGGTGTGTTTCTCCTTGGGTTTATCCTGTATGGGACTCTTTGTGCTTCCTGGACTTGGGTGGCTATTTCCTTTCCCATGTTAGGGAAGTTTTTGACTATAATGTCTTCAAATATTTTCTTGGGTCCTTTCTCTCTCTCTTCTCCTTCTGGGACGCCTATAATGCAAATGTTATTGCGTTTAGTGTTGTCCCAGAGGTCTCTGAGACTGTCCTCAGTTCTTTTCATTCTTTTTTCTTTTTTTTTTTTTTTTTTTAATTTTTATTTATTTATTTATTTTTGGCTGTGTTGGGTCTTCGTTTCTATGCGAGGGCTTTCGCTAGTTGCGGCGAGCAGGGCCCACTCTTCATCGCGGTGCGCGGGCCTCTCACTGTCGCGGCCTCTCGTTGTGGAGCGCAGGCTCCAGACGCGCAGGCTCAGCAGTTGTGGCTCACGGGCCCAGTTGCCCCGCGGCATGTGGGATCTTCCCGGACCAGGGCTCGAACCCGTGTCCCCTGCATTGGCAGGCGGATTCTTAACCACTGCGCCACCAGGGAAGCCCTCATTCTTTTTTCTTTATTCTGTTCCACAGCAGTGAATTCCACCATTCTGTCTTCCAGGTCACTTATCCGTTCTTCTGCCTCAGTTATTCTGCTATTGATTCCTTCTAATGTAGTTTTCATTTCAGTTATTGTAGTGTTCATGTCTGTTTGTTCTTTAATTCTTCTAGGGCTTTGTTAAACATTTCTTGCATCTTCTTGATCTTTGCCTCCATTCTTTTTCTGAAGTCCTGGACCATCTTCACTATCATTATTCTGAATTATTTTTCTGGAAGGTTGCCTATATCCACTTCATTTAGTTGTTTTTCTGGGGTTTTATCTTGTTCCTTCATCTGGTACATAGCCCTCTGCCTTTTCATCTTGTCTATCTTTCTGTGAATGTGGTTTTTGTTCCACAGGCTGCAGGATTGTCTTTCTTCTCTCTTCTGCTGTCTGCCCTCAGGTGGATGAGGCTATCTAAGAGGCTTGTGCAAGTTTCCTGAGGCGAGGGACTGGTGGTAGGTAGAGCTGGCTGTTGTTCTGGTGGGCAGAGCTCAGTAAAACTTTAATCCGCTTGTCTGCTGATAGGTGGGGCTGGGCTCCCTCCCTGTTGGTTGTTTGGCCTGAGGCAACCCAGCATTGGAGCCTACCTGGGCTCTTTGGTGCGGCTAATGGCAGACTCTGGGAGGGCTCACGCCAAGGAGTACTTCCCAGAACTTCTGCTCTCAGTGTCCTTGTCCCCATGGTGAGCCACAGCCACCGCCCGCCTCTGCAGGAGACCCTCCAACACTAGTAGGTGGGTCTGGTTCAGTCTCCTATGGGGTCACTGCTCCTTCCCCTGGGTCCCGATGCACACACTACTTTGTGTGTGCCCTCCAAGAGTGGAGTCTCTGTTTATCCCAGTCCTGTCAGAGTCCTGTAATCAAATCCCGCTATGCTTCAAAGTCTGATTCTCTAGGAATTCCTCCTTCCATTGCCGGTCCCCCAGGTTTGGAAGCTTGACATGGGGCTCAGAACCTTCACTCCAGTGGGTGGACTTTTGTGGTATAAGTGTTCTCCAGCTTGTGAGTCACCCACGCAGCAGTTATGGGATTTGATTTTATTGTGATTGTGCCCCTCCTACTGTCTCATTGTGGCTTCGCCTTTGTCTTTGGATGTGGGGTATCTTTTTTTTTTTTTAGCAGTACGCGGGCCTCTCACTGTTGTGGCCTCTCCCGTTGCGGAGCACAGGCTCTGGACGCGCAGGCTCAGCGGCCGTGGCTCATGGGCCAAGCCGCTCCGCAGCATGTGGGATCTTTCCAGACCGGCGCACGAACCCGCATCCCCTGCATCGACAGGTGGACTCTCAACCACTGCGCCACCAGGGAAGCCCTGGGGTATCTTTTTTGGTGAGTTCTAGTGTCTTCCTGTCGATGACTGTTCAGCAGTTAGTTGTGATTCTGGTGTTCTCGCAACAGGGAGTGAGAGCCCGTCCTTCTACTCCACTATCTTGGTTCAGGGCCTCCCTCTTATTTCTTTTCTTTCTCAGAATATTCCTGGTTATTCTAGTATATTTAGTTTTTCTGTATAAGCTTTAGAATCAGCATGTCTCACAAAACATAAACAAACAAAATTAAATCCTTTTGGTATTTTTTCTGAGATCGTGGTAATTATAAATTAAATTAGGGAGTACTGACAGCTTTATGATTTTTAAGTCTTCCTTTCTAAGAACAGACTATGCTTTTCCATATGTCCAAGCCTTCTTTTGAGTTCTTCAGTAGTGTTTTAAGGCTTTCTTCATACAGCTCTTAAATATTCTTATTAGTTTTATTCCTAGGTATTTTATCTTCTTTCGCTATAAAAAGGGACTTTTGTTTTTGTTTGAATAAATAAAGGCTATTATTTTTAAGTTTTTGTGTTTTTTTTTTATGTGGACCATTTAAAAAATTATTTATTTATTTATTTTTTGGCTGTGTTGGGTCTTTGTTGTGGCATGCGGGATCTTTAGTTGCAGCTTAGCTGCTGGCTTGTGGGACCTAGTTCCCTGACCAGGGATCGAACCCGGGTCTCCTGCATTGGGGGCATGGAGTCTTAGCCACTGGACCACGAGAGAAGTTCCAGCAAGTGTTTCTTTAAGGATTAGAAAATCATAAGCAGGAAAAAAAAAAGGAATTAATCAAGTATACTGCTTTTTGGCTGAATGTGACTTGGAACTTATGTCCTGACGTTTGAAATCCCTGTTGCCATGCTGTCATGACTCAGGCCAGTTTTATGATCTATATCAAGAATGCTTTATCTATTTCTTCCATCTGGCTAGGTAGCCTACAGTGTAATCCCACAATGATGTCACTTCTCTTCTGCTCTTCTTTTATCTGAATCCAGATGTTCTCGAACATGCTCCCACCCTCAGATTTGTGTCTAGATATCCATGCAGCCATAGATCTTCTTGATACCAAACTGCTTTGCTTCTCTTAAGTCTCTGAAGTATATTTCTTTTTTTTTGCCCATGATTCTCCTCACAAGACTTCTGAATGACCCACAGAAGGAAGTATCCCACAAGCAAACCTGCTCTTTGGTATTCCTAAGCATTAACTCTCCTTGAGCAAGCATTTTTCTAAAGTTTTTGAACCCTGGGATGTCTCCTAAGACACTCCAAGAAAACCCTTCTCTAGCCAAGATGATGACTTACACAACTTTTGGAGTCATAGCGCTCTTGGAGGAAGTCCAGAAACCATACTGATTGGCTTTATTACAAATTCATACATTCTAACCTCAACTGGATGCTCTTGGCTACCGGGTAATCCTTTCAGTCATCTCCTTTTAACTTTGTATTGCATTCCTTCCAGCAGCTGCCCCAGACATTTTCTATTCTCAAATTTCCAAACTAACCCTTTTCCCCAACCCCCAACTCTAAGCAGATAACTTATTTTATTAAGAAGATCGAAGCCATCTGATTTTTTAATCCTTCAATTTCCTTCCTCTACACCTTAATATTTCTCAGTGTCTTCACTTATCCTCACCTCTTCCATCCCTCTCTTAAAGAAAGAAATCTTTCCCTTCTCTTACTAAGATTAATCTCTCCATCTGTGCTCTTGAGTCCATGTTCTCTCTGTTTCTCTGGGATCTTGCTCTGTCAATTATCCCCCTTACACTTGCATCTTTCATCTTACCTTCTCCATTAACTTCTTGCTCTCTACCCACATACGTTTAAGTGGTCCCTTAATCTAAAAACACTTTCATAGTCTACTTACCAAAGCCAAATTTCTCAGAAGAGTGTGCTATATTCACTATCTCCTGTTTCTTACCACTCATTCATTCACTCAGTAGCCCCTTCAGTGTTGCTTCCATCACATCAAAACTGTTCTCTTGAAAGTTACAATCTCCAATCACCATAGATTCAAAGGACATTTTTTTAGTTCTCCATCAGTGACAACTGATACTGTTGCCCATCCTATCCTTGAAACTCTCCTCCTTTGGTTTATGTAATGGCATATTATTCTATTTCTCTTCCTATATTCTGTTTCTTCCCTGACTCTTTTTCCTTCTCTCACCCTTTAAATATAAGCATTCCCCAAAGTTCTGCCTTTATCTCTCTCTCTCACTACACTTTCATCCCTCGGTGATCTCATCCATTCGCATGATTTAAATTCTGACTATATCTCCACTTCCAATCTCTTTATCAGACTTGAATCCCTGCTGGACAAGTCCATTTGAAAGGTTCACTGGTTTTTCAAACTCAGTTGGTTCCAAACCAAACTACGGTAGCAACTCTTTTAACCAACTCCACTTGTCTTCTATTTTTCATTTTTTAATAATATGCTTATGCTGCTATTTCTTGATTTTAAAATTTTACATTATCTTTGGACTCAGTTGAAAATGACAGATTATCTTTTTCACCACCTACACACATTTCCCATCCCTCCATCTTTCTAATATAGATACAGTAACAATTTTAGCTTAAAATATTCAGTATTTATATTTTTATACCACATAAACATTATTCACAGCCAAGCCACAAGGTATATTATTATTACATTTTCTTCCTCATACAACATTTTGTTTCTCTTGGAATTACCTCTTTCTTGGTTTGCTTGGAGTTTCTAAGTATTAATCACTATTTCTTCAACTGAAGTATTAATCTCTAATTCTCCAACTGAATGTAATCTAACACAACACTTTTATCAGTTCTATTTTAAAAATTTTCTTGCAGACATTCCTCCTGGATGTTTCTGCTGCTGCAATCTGAACTGCTTGCTATCTAACTCTCCTGCATAAATGACTGTCCTGGGACTATCCTTCATTATCATCCTAAGAATTCCTTTTACTTCTCTGTGTTGGATCCCTTTTTCTAGATCCCATAATTTCATCTTTTTAGATTTATTCCCATTTTTGGGTGAAACACATCCTCCAGTAGTTTCATGAGAAAAGCTGTATGGGAGTTAAAATTTATAAGCTCTCGCCTATCTAAAAATCTATATTCTAATCTCATTGTTGATTATTAATTTGGCTTGGTACAGAATTCTAGGTTGGAAATAAATTTACTTTTGTATTCTGAAAGCATTGCTCTATTGCTCTACTGATATTTAGCTTCCAGCATTGCTGTTGAGAATCCCAGTGGCATTCTAATTCTTTTATCTCTTTCTGGAAGTCCAATTTTTCAGATGTTATACTTCTGGACTAGGCCTCTAATTTTTTTGTATTTTTCTCTTATTTTCTATTTCTTTGCCTCTTCTGGGCAATTTCCTCAACTTTACCTTTAGCCCTTCTATTGAATTTTTAATTTATGCTATTATATTTTGAATTCCAAGAACTCCTTCTTGTTCTTTAAAAAAATACACACACACACACACACACACACACACACACACACGGCTATATATGGCAGGCTAGTCTTTTTTTTTCTTTTTAATTTTTGGCTGCATTGGGTCTTCATTGCTGCGTACGGGCTTTCTCTAGTTGTGGCGAGCGGGGGCTACTCTTCGTTGCAGTGTGCGGGCTTCTAATTGGGGTGGCTTGTCTTGTTGCAGAGCACAGGCTCTAGGCGTGTGGGCTTCAGTAGTTGTGGCACGTGGGCTCAGTAATTGTGGCTCGCAGGCTTTAGAGGGCAGGCTCAGTAGTTGTGGCATACGGGCTTAGTTGCTCCGCGGCATGTAGGATCTTCCCAGACCAGGGCTCGAACCCGTGTCCCCTGCATTGGCAGGTGGATTCTTAACCACTGTGCCACCAGGGAAGCCTGGCAGGCTAGTCTTATTTAATGGATCCAATACCTTCTCTGTTTTCCCTGAGGCTATTAATGACAGCTTTCTTAAAGTTTTCTTCTGCTCCTTGTATTGTTACTGCTTCTTCTGGGTTCCCCCCTCCTCTACCTTGTTTGTTTGGTCTTCGTTTCTGGCTATCATGTTAGAGACTTCTCCAAATGCCTGGTGATCCTTGAATATGTCCATTCATATTTAGAGTGAGATGTAAAAAAGCTGGTTTTCTAAATGGATGGAGCTTGCTGACAATGAGCTCCATTGCAGAATGGAGACCTGGTCATTTTACAGTGGAACTCCTAAATGTCAGATCTGTAGGGACTTTTCCTGGGGCTATTCAAGTTTCTCCAGGAAATTTTCTAGACTTGTGCTTGGGGAGTATCCATTTGGCAGCCAGCATTGTGAGAGTTAAGCAAGGGAAGGGGGGAATGAGGTATCAACATACAGCATGTAGACGTTGGCTTATTTCCTTGTTTTCATGAGGCCATCTCACCTCTGCTCTGAACCTGGTATTCTTGAGTTGAGACTTCCTTCAGTTTAGTTGCTCCAACCTTCTACTGGACGGAGAAGGGAGTGACCTTGATGCTTAATGTGGGGAAGAGGATCTGGGGATCTAACCATTCCTTACAAGGACTTGCAGCAAATCCTGTTTTCAGCTTTCCTCACACTCCCAATTTCAGAGTACCTGACACTTCCAGTTCTTGAACCCTTCTAGACCTCTGTGGCATAAAGAGATACCTTTCTCTTTTGTAAATTAGTCATCAGCTTTCTTTGCTAAATCACTCCATCTGTAGCCCACCCTGTAAAATTTAGTTGACACCTACTACTTACTGTCATCTCTTGTTCTTTTTTGGCTTTATATCTTTTTTCCCCCTTTATTATAAATTTAGTGTGTTTTATAGAGAGAGTGCAAATAAATATGTGTGTTTGACCTGACACTGTCTACCAGTGGTCTATAACTGTTTATTTACATGTCAATTTTCTCTCCAACTAGACTATGAGTTCATTAAGAATAGAACTATTTCCTCCTTATCCTTTTAGTTCCAGCACCTAGAATAATACCTGGCACAGAGGACACACTCAACAAATACTGTTGAATGAATGAATAGATGAATGAATGAGTTCTCTGCTTACTTTTCATCACCTAGCAGCACAGTGCTTTGAACACTGAAAGTACTTAAAAATACATGAATTCAAAAAGGAAAGCTTTATAGTTGACATTTTGTATTTAAAATTTCAAACATATGGTTCTCTGAAAGACTTGTTTGCATGGTAAGTATAGTTTACATGGCCACAGTATTTAGAGTATATAGCACACATTTCATGTAGTCATGTTAACCAAGTAACTAGTAAAAGCAAATCCTGACTCCATTGTTTGAAAAGCCTCAATCTTAATGTCTTTTTTAAAAATAAACTTTCATTTATTTTTAAATAAACTTTTGGCCTCCATCCTTCATACCCTACTTTTTGACTTTTAATACAAGAAAGTGTAGGAATATATTAATCACAAATTAAAAGCCTATAGAAAAAGCCACTGACTGAATTGAGACATGGATAGAAATGACAGGATTATAGAGCACATGGACTGAAGTCTTCCATTCTCAATACACTAAAATAATGAAATGTTCATGGCAGTCATAGTTTTTATGTCACTTTAGAGTCAGTATTCAGAATAATTATATTTATTTTCCTAAGATCTGATTTTTAAAATGCTCAAGTATACCAAAATACAATTTGCAATGTATCAAAATAAAGATATGGAATAAACTTGGCAATAAAGCAAATTTCTCTATGACAAATCATATTTGCTTATTACTCTATATAAGCTGGTTTCCTCAGTCTTTTCAAATACCATTATTATTGCTTCAGTGCTCAAGCTGCCTAAAATGTCCTCCTTCCCTCCTCCTAGTCAAATTCTGTCCATCTTTCAAGGTCCAACTCGAGCTTCCTCTTTCCAATGAAAACTTCCACATGACCTCTCCTCTTCCTGGTAGCCTCCAGCACTTCTTTGGACCACATATCCTGACACCTGATTACACTACCACCCTTTAGGTACCTTCCCAACTAGAATGTAAACATACTGGTGGCCAGGTTGCAGCCTTCTTTTCTAATCCTTGTAACTCTTAGTACCATTTTGGGCCCATAGCAGATGGTCAAACAAAATTTTCTTTTTTTCAAAATAAAAATAGTTTTTATTGTGATTATAAAAATGTTACACAGTCATTATAAAAAACTCAAACCATATAAAAAAGTGCGAAAAAAAAGTAAAATCCTAGCACTGAAAGAAAACCACTTATAACATTTTGGTAAACCTCTTTCCAAACATTTTTGTATGCACATAAATACATACAGACATAAAAATATATAATTTTACATAAATGGTATTATACCATCCTGTTGTTCTGCCACTTGAGACAATAAATGCAGATTTTCAGTGTCTTCCTAAAATTATATTACTTCCTTGCTCATCATTGCTTCCTGAAGTTAACTTTATTTTAAAAGTAGAAATGCGGGACTTCCCTGGTGGTCCAAAGGCTAAGACTCCGCACTCCCAATGCAGGGGCCCAGGTTCAATCCCTGGTCAGGGAACTAGATCCCACATGCTGCAACTAAAGATCCCACATGCCGCAACTAAGACCAGGTGCAGCCAAATAAATAAATAAATAAATTTAAAAATAATAAATAAAAGTAGAATTGTGCTTCCAAGGAATTATTGGCCAATTTGCATGACAAATAAGGTTTCGAACACTGGATTATATATTTTTCAGACTACTAATTCTTTTGTCATCAGACCCATTTTGATTATAACATGGTTAAATTCATTTATTTGCTCATGTTTTAAAAGATATTAGTTACCTGGTAAACATTTTCGTGGACTACCCATTAATCTTCATATATTTTGTTACACACCTTTAATAAGGTTTCAATTAGCTAAATATATTCTTATATTCCTCCTGCAAGTGACATAGGTGGTGATAAATACTCTCAGGTATCAGTTTTATCTCACTTGTACAGCCTCTTAGCACTAAAATACCTTTAAATGACAGTGGTGATGGCAGAGCCTACTTTGTATAATTTGTTCATCTATCAATACTGGGTTTTTGAGAAATGATAATCTAAAGCTCTAAAGGTCCTTCTTGGTCCTATGTATCTAGAAAAACAGCATCTCCATGCCAGATGAGAACTTCTTGAACTGTTTTTATTTTTTTATTTATTATTATTTTTTTAATTTATTTATTTTTGGCTGCATTGGGCCTTCGCTGCCGTGCGCGGGCTTTCTCTAGTTGCGACGAGCAGGGGCCACTCGTCGTTAAGGTGCGCGGGCTTCCCACTGCGGTGACCTCTCCCGTTGAGGAGCAGAGGCTCCAGGCACGTGGGCTTCAGCAGCCGTGGCTCGTGGGCTTTAGAGCTCAGGCTCAGTAGTTGTGGCACACGGGCTCAGCCGCTCCACGGCATGCGGGCTCTTCCCAGACCAGGGCTCGAACCCATGTCCCCTGCATCGGCAGACGGATTCCCAACCACTGCGCCACCAGGGAAGCCCTCGAACTGTTTTTAAAATCAGGGCAAGGGGAAAAGAACAGGGCAGGGAATCCTTGGCAGCAACAGCCGGATTCAAAGAATTCAGTGTGCTGGGAACAACAGTCAACTGGGTGCGACTGCCTGCACCCTTGCACCAAAGCCAGAGAACAAAGATGAAGGGTGAGGAAATTAAGGAGACTCTTAAAGTGACTTCCCAGGAGGAATCTCAGACCAGCCACACCCAGTCCCTTCATCTTAGTAAATAATTCAGCAAAGCTGCAAATGGGTTTAGCTGAGTCCCTGCAGGAACCTCTCCCAGAGTGGGGGATTTCTTCTTCATTGCTCCTACTTGCAACTTCCCAGACCCAAGCTTGCCTGCGGGGGACGTGTGTGCTCTCCCCAAGTCATGGCATGTTTACCTGAAGATGAACAAACAAACAGCAAATAGCTCTTGGAGCGTTTTCCCCACTTCCTGGCAGCAGAAGGAGAGCAGCTGTTGTATGGTTAAACTGGGGATTTAAGCTTTTTAATAAAGTTTTTAGTAGAAACCCTACTTTCTGTCTATCTCTGATGGTTAAACTGAAATTTGACTGCTTCTTCCAAGACAGGCCAAACTTACTGGAAATGGAATATGAATAAGCCTGGCTCATCCAATCATCCAGCAGACATTCATTAATTTATTCTTCCAGCATTTACTGAGCACCCACAACAAGCAAAGGTACTGAATGGGGCTTCAGAGATAAACTATGCTGTCTCCCCCCTCAAGGGAACTAACAATGATACCTATCACATGACACAAACAACTGGCATTGATGAAGCAGTTATTATGTGCCAAGATTAATAGGTGTTTTAGTCCGTTATCTCATTTAGTTTTCACAATGTTGTAGTATACTCTCCATTTTACAGATGAGAAAACTAAGGCCTGGAAAAAGTAACTTAACCATGGTTACACAGCTGTACCCAATGTAAAGTCTTCTCTTTAGTGCTTCAATGGAGCTTGATATTACACATTTACAAGCTGAATGGAGAGGTAGGAGAGACAAAATCGATTTATTCTTGACCCCGTGCGATATCTTAGGAAAGAGATTATATGTTTGCCAATAACTAATACAAATATGATAGAATAAGTGCCATAAGACAGATCACTTATGGAGGCAAGGGAGGGCAAGGAGGGGAGGAAGTGGGAATTACGAGGACTTCTAGAACTGGGTTTACTTGAAGATGGGCAGGAATGTGACAGACATGCAAAAAAGTGCTACACAAATAAAAAAGCAAAAACAAAGGTGTGCTAGGGGAAAAGGAGGAGTGTTTGGGGCAAAGTGAATGTCTGTGTGTGGTGAGAGTGTAGGCTCTGAGTAGGAAAGTAGTGGTTGGAATGGCTGAGGTTAGATCATGAGTGGCCTAAATGTAAGGTAATGGAACTCATATTTCATAAGCAGGCAATACCAATAGAACCTTTGATGTTCTAAGCAGGGGCAACAAGCCCAGGGCTATGCTTTAGAGAATTATATTTATAAAAGGTCTTGCGGTAGTTCTCAAGCTTCAATGTGCATCGCAGGGCTGCAGAGCTTTTAAAATGCATGGGCCCCAGAAAAAGTTCTAGAGCCACAGGAACTCTCATAAACTGCAGTTAAATATGGAAAACGGTACAATCATTTTGGGAACATATGCCAAAGCTGAATGTATGCATTCCCAACAATTCCACTCCTAAGTACATACTTAACAGAAATCTATACACCAAGAGACATACAAAAGTATGTTTATAGTAACATTGTTTGTACTAGCTTAAAACTGAAAACAACCCAAACACCACCTACTGTAGGATGGATAAACTGTGGTTTCTACATAAAATGGAATTCTGTACAACAATAAAAAAGAACTGTAGCTAAACCCAACAACAAATCAGAAATATAAATGTTAAGCAAAAGAAGCCAGCCCCTGAGGAGTGCATGCTCTATGATTCTAGCTACATAAAGTTCAAGATCAGGCACATCTAGTTTATGGTGATAAAAGTTAGACTAGTGGTGACCCTAGAGGGGATTCATGACTGGAAGGGGACCTGGGAGAGGCATCTGGGGCGCTGGTAATATTCTCTATCTGGATGGACATTACATGAGTATGTTTATGTTGTAGAAATCCATTAAGCTGTACATTTATTATTTTGCACTTTTCTCTAAATGTTGTACTGCAATAAAACCTTTTTACTTAAAACATTAAAAAAAAAAAAAAAGCATAGGTCCCAACCCATAAGATTCTGATTAAATCGATCTGTGATGGGGCATGGGCATGGGTAGTTTTTAAAAGCTCCCTGAATGAACCTGACGTGCAACCAGGGTTGAAAACTGCTGATGTAGAGTAAGGCCTGGAGCAAAAGAAAAAAGTTAAGAAGTTATTCAATACTTCCCACACGTGTGATTTTAAGTGTCACCTGAAATGCTTGTTAAAAAATAAATTCCCGGGGGGGGGGGGGGAGTCAAGATGGCGTACTAGGAGGACGCAGAATCCGTGGCTTCTCACAACTAGGGCACCTACCAGGCACCGGTGGGGGACCACGAAAACCTAAGGGGACGGAAGGAACCCCCAGCAACCAGGGACATGGGCAGTGGGGGGAGTGAGGGGGGAGGAGGAGTGGAGGCAGGACAGGACTGGCGCCCCTGAGGGGTGGCTGGGGGAGGGGAAGGGATCCCATGCCCGAAGGGGGAAATTGGGGGACCACTGGGAGGGCAGAGGATCAGAAGGGAGTGTGGCCAGGTTTCCCTGCCCACTTGGGCCCCCAGGAACCTGTTGAGATCCGGGCCTGATCCTCTGCCACCGAGGCCCTCTCCAGCTGCGCGGGTCCTGAGGGAGTGGGAGGGAGTGAAGGGGGAGCAAAAGTAAAGGCCGGACTTATGGGACCGGCCTCCCTGAGGGGCGGCTGGGGTAGGGGAGGAGTTCTACACCCAGCAGAACCCACCCACGGTTAGGGGTCTGGCAGCGACACGGGAGACCCCGGGGGGAGATGGTGGGGGAGGGGCACGAAAGAACACAAGGGAACAGGACCGGGGCTTTCCCTGTCCACTTGGGCACTGAGAAGCCTGTTGGGCTCCCTGGCCTAATCCTCTGCCCTCAGAGCCTCCCACCTGCCATGCAGAGCCCAAGCCCCACCTCACACCCTCACTCAGGACCCTACCTCCAGACTCCGCAACCCCACACTCCAGAGGCCCTCCTTTCCACACGCTGCCGCTCCCCTTCTGCGCAGGTCCCAAGCAGAGGCTCTGCCCACACTTGAACGTCGCCCCGCCGAGGCCCCACCTCACGCCAAACGTCACCTCCCCACCAGCCTAGGTCCGGCCCCACTGTAAACACCCCGCCCCTGCCTAAGTTCCAATCCGCCCCCATAGCCAGACATTTTTTTTCTTTTTTCCTCTTTTAGATTGGGGTTCTGTTTTACCTTGTTGATTCATTGTTGTTGATTCTTTTATATTTTTATTCTTCTATTTTTCTAATTTTATTTTATTCTTTATACTTTGTTAGTAATCTCTCCTTTTGGCTTGTCCCCCCCGCCTTTTTTCTTCTTTTTTTCTGTTGTTGTTTTACTGTACCTTGTAGCAGTTATTTCAATTATACTTTTAGTTTTTCTAACATTTTTTATCTTTCTAATTTTATTTTGTTTTTTATTATTTGATATTGTACTGCTCCTTTTTTTCTTTCTTCCTTTTTTTTTTTTTTTCCGTACACAGGCCTCTCACTGCCGTGACCTCTCCCATTGCAGAGCACAGGCTCTGGAGGCACAGGCTCAGCGGACATGTCTCACGGGCCCAGCCACTCCGTGGCACGTGGGATCCTCCCGGACCGGGGCACGAACCCGTGTCCCCTGCATCGGCAGGCGGACTCTCAACCACTGCGCCACCAGGGAAGCCCCCCCCCTTTTTTTTTTAACCGCACCACAAAGCTTGCAGGATCTTGCTTCCCAGGCCAGAGGTTGGGCCTGAGCTCCTGTGGTGGGAGCTCCGAGTCCAAACTGATGGACTAACAGAGAACCTCAGACCCCAGAGAATATCAACTGGAGTGAGGCCTCCTGGAGGTGCTCATCTCAGCACCAAGACCCAGCTCTATCCAACTGCCTGTAAACTCCAGTGCTGGACGTCTCAAGCCAAACAACCAGTAAGACAGGAATACAGCACCACCCACCAAAAAAAAAAAAGAAACGACAAAAAAATTTGTTACAGACGAAGGAGCAAGGTAAAAACGTACAAGACCATATAAATGAAGACGAAATAGGCAAACTACCTGAAAAAGAATTCAAAGTAATGATAGTAAAGATGATCCAAAATCTCAGAAACAAAATGGAGAAAATAAAAGAAACATTTAAAAAGGATCTAGAAGAACTAAAGAGCAAACAAACAGTGATGAACAACACAATTACTGAAATTAAAAATACTCTAGAAGGAATCAACAGCAGAATAACTGAGGTAGAAGAATGGATAAGTGAGCTGGAAGATAAAATTATGGAATTAACTGCAAGGGAGTAGAACAAAGAAAAAAGAATGAAAAGAATTGAGGACAGTCTCGGAGACCTCTGGGACAACATTAAACGCACCAACATTCAAATTATAGGGATCCCAGAAGAAAAAGAGAAAAACAAAGGGGGCCTGAGAAAATATTTGAAGAGATTATAGTCGAAAACTTTCCTAACATGGGAAAGGAAATAGTCAATCAAGTCCAGGAAGCACAAAGAGTACCATACAGGATAAACCCAAAGAGAAACACACCGAAACACATATTAATCAAACTATCAAAAATTAAATAAAAAGAAAAAATATTGAAAGCAGCAAGGGAAAAGCAACAAATAACATACAAGGGAATCCACATAAGGTTAACAGCTGATCTCTCAGTAGAAACTCTGCAAGCCAGAAGGGAGTGGCAGGACATATTTAAAGTGATGAAAGAGAAAAACCTACAACCAAGTTTACTCTACCGAGCAAGGATCTCGAGCAAGGATCTCATTCAGATTCGATGGAGAAATTAAAACCTTTACAGACAAGCAGAAGTTAAGAGAATTCAGCACCAGCAAACCAGCTTTACAACAAATGCTAAAGGAACTTCTCTACGCAGGAAACACAAGAAAATGAAAAGACCTACAATAACAAACCCAAAACAATTAGGAAAACAGTAATAGGAACATACATATTGATTATAATCTTGAGTGTAAATGGATTAAATGCTTCAAGCAAAAGACACAGACTGGGTAACTGGATAAAAAAACAAGACCCATACATATGCCGTCTACAAGAGACCCACTTCAGACCTAGGGACACATACAGACTGAAAGTGAGGGGATGGAAAAAGATATTCCATGCAAACGGAAATCAAAAGAAAGCTGGAGTAGCAATTCTCATATCAGACAAAGTAGACTTTAAAATAAAGACTATTACAAGAGACAAGGAAGGACACTACATAATGATCAAGGGATCGATCCAAGAAGAAGATATAACAATTGTAAATATTTATGCACCCAACATAGGAGCACCTCAATACATAAGGCAAATGCTAACAGCCATAAAAGGGGAAATCGACAGTAACACATTCATAGTAGGGGACTTTAACACCCCACTTTCACCAATGGACAGATCATCCAAACTGAAAATAAATAAAGAAACACAAACTTTAAATGACACATTAAACAAGATGGACTTAATTGATATATATAGGAGATTCATCCCAAAACAACAGAATACACTTTCTTCTCAAGTGATCATGGAACATTCTTCAGGATAGACCATATCTATCCATTTGGGTCACAAATCAAGCTTGGTAAGTTTAAGAAAATTGAAATTGTAACAAGTATCTTTTCTGACCACAACACTATGAGACTAGATATCAATTACAGAAAAAAACTGTAAAAAAACACAAACACAGGAGGCTAAACAATATGCTACTAAATAACCAAGAGATCACTGCAGAAATCAAAGAGGAAATAAAAAATACCTAGAAATAAGTGACAATGAAAACATGATGACCCCAAACCTACGGGATGCAGCAAAAGCAGTTCTAAGAGGGAAGCTTATAGCAATACAATCCTACCTCAGGAAACAAGAAAATCTCAAATAAACAACCTTACCTTACACCTAAAGCAATTAGAAAAGAAGAACAAAAGAAGAACAAAAGAACCCCGAGGTTAGCAGAAGGAAAGAAATCATAAAAATCAGATCAGAAATAAATGAAATAGAAATGAAAGAAACAATAGCAAAGATCAATAAAACTAAAAGCTGGTTCTTTGAGAAGATAAACAAAATTGATAAACCCTTAGCCAGACTCATCAAGAAAAAAAGGGAGAAGACTCAAATCAACAGAATTAGAAATGAAAAAGGAGAAGGAACAACTGATACTGCAGAAATACAAAGGATCATGAGAGATTACTACAAGCAACTATATGCCAATAAAATGGACAACCTGGAAGAAATGGGCAAATTCTTAGAAAAGCACAGCCTTCCGAGACTGAACCAGGAAGATAGAATATATCAACAGACCAATCACAAGCACTGAAACTGAAACAGTGATTAAAAATCGTCCAACAAACAAAGCCCAGGACCAGATGGCTTCACAGACGAATTCTATCAAACATTTAGAGAAGAACTATCACCTATCCTTCTCAAACTCTTCCAAAATATAGCAGAGGGAGGAACACTCCCAAACTCATTTTATGAGTAGACCTTTCAGAGTCATTTGCAGACGTATCAGTAGTGATGCCAGAATTTATTCTTTTACACTAAAGTTTTCTGACTGATATAAGGCAGTTGTCAAAACAGTAGTCAAGTAAAATAAGAAATTACTATTATTTCTACCTTAAGTACATTCATTAAATGTAAGTTTATCAACTTGGAAATCTTACTGATATTTAAATAAACTGAACAGTTCAATTTAGGCTTATAACACTGCCATACTTACCACCTCAGATAAAATATTAGTGATGAATCAAAACAGGATTTGGATTCAAAATGCAAAATAAAATTAATTTTTCTGCGCGAAAATTATGAGCAAAAATCTGGCCTCTGTATTAGACTGCTCAGGCTGCCATAACAAAATACCATAGACTGGGTGGCTTAAACAACAGAAATTATTTTTCTCACAGTTTGGGAGACTAGAAGTCCAAGATGGAAAAGCCAGCAGGCTCAGTGTCTGGTGAGGAGTCTTTCCTTTGTTGTAAAAGGCTGCCTTCTCACTGTGTCCTTACATGGCGAACAGAGGGGGAAGGCTCTCTGATGTCTCTTCTTTTTTTTTTAAATTAATTAATTTATTTTTGGCTGCGCTGCGTCTTTGTTGCTGTGCGTGGGCTTTCTCTAGTTGCAGCGAGCGGGGGCTACTCTTCGTTGCAGTGCACGGGCTTCTCATTGCGGTGGCTTCTCTTGTTGCAGAGCACAGGCTCTAGGTATGCGGGCTTCAGTAGTTGTGGCATGTGGGCTTCAGTAGTTATGGTATGTGAGCTCAGTAGTTGTGGCGCACGGGCTTACCTGCTCCGTGGCATGTGGGATCTTCCTGGACCAGGGTTCAAACCCATGTCCCCTGCGTTGGCAGGAGGATTGTTAACCACCAGGGAAGTCCCTGATATCTCTTCTTATAAGCACACTAATCCTACTGGAGAAGAGCCCTACCCTAATGACCTCATTGAATCTTAATTACATCCTAATAGGCCCTACCTCCAAACGCAGTCATGTTGGGGGTTAGGGCTTCAATATATGAATGTGGGGGGGACACAAGTCAATCCATAGCAGCCCCTGAGGTACCTGATCTTTAAAGAAATAACACTATTGAACAACTCATATGAGATATTATAAGATACATTTATTTTTCTCCAAACAATGCAGTTTTTAAACTAGCTGAGAAAACTGTTCATTGATTTCTCCAAAGTGATCACACATCAATTAGGAAAGTAACTCAGCTTTGGCACAAAAATTTACTATCACTACTTTTTTTTTTTTTGGCCTCACTCTGTGGCTTGTAGGATCTTAGTTCCCAGACCAGGGATCAAACCCGGGGCCCTGGCAGTGAGATCACCAAGTTCTAACCACTGGACTGCCAGGGAATTCCCTATCACTACTTTTTTGAATATGTGGATCAGTATAACTAAAAACCTTTTTTTGACCAGATGTCAAGATGTTAAAAATAAATCTATTAGTATTTGCAGCTACTTGTCCATGTGAATCACAATTTTCCTGACATACTTTTATCTTAAAACCAAATACTAGAAAACTTTCCCCTCAAATCAGGAACAAGACAAGGATACCTGCTTTTGCTACTTCTCAACATAGCACAGGAAGTTCTAACCATAACAATTAGGCAAGAAAAAGATATAAAAGGTATCCAAATTGTAAAGGAAAAGATAAAATTATCTCTATTTAAAGATGACATGATCTTCTATGCAGAAAACCATAAAGATTATACACATACACAAATACACAAACTATTACAGCTAATACATGAATTTTGCAAAGATGCAGGATACAAAACCAACATACAAAAACCAATTATATTTCTATAAACTAGCAATGAAAAATGTAAAAAGGAAACTAAGAAAAACAGTTCCATTTACAATAGCATGAAAAGAATAAAATACTTAGGGATAAATCTAACAAAGGAGATGAAAGGCTTGCACACTGAAAACTATAAAACACTGCTGAATGAAATTCAAGAAGACCTAAATAAATGGAAAGCCTTCCCATGTTCATGGACAGGAAGACTTATCATTGTTAAGATGTCAATACTACCCAAAGCAATCTACAGATACAACACAATTCCTACCAGAATTCCAACAGGTTTTTTGCCACAGAAATAGAGAGCTGATCCTCAAATTCATATGGAATTGCAAGGGGGCCCAAATGGCCAGGACAATCTTGGAAAAGAATAAAGTTGGAGGGTTCAAACTTCCCAACTTTGAAACTCAATACAAAGCCACAGTAATTAGAACAGTATGGAACTGGCATAAGGACAGGCATATAGACCACTTGAACAGAAGAGAGGGCCCAGAAGTAAACCCTCACAGTAAGATCAATTGATTTCCAAGAAGAGGCCAAGGGTACCATTCATTGGGGAAAGGACTGCTCAGAAAGCCTTTCAGTAGTGGTGCTGCGAAAACTAGATATCCTTCTGCAAACGGAAGAAGTTGGGGGACTTCCCTGGTGGTCCAGTGGCTAGGACTCCATGCTTCCACTGCACGTGCCATGCAGTGGGAAAAAAAAGAAAAGAAGAGAAAGAAGTTGGATCCTTACCTCACACCTTATCTAAAAATTAACTCGAAATGGATCAAAGACCTAAACTTAGGAGCTAAAACTATAAAACTCTTAGAAGAAAACAATCCAACGGCTTCTTGACATTGGATTTGGCAATGATTTCATGGATATGACACCAAAAGCACAGGGAACAAAAGAAAAAATAGATAAATTGGACTTCATCAAAACTAAGAACTTTGGTGTATCAAAGGATACTATCAAGAAAGTGAGTAGACAACCTACAGAATAAGAGAACATATTTGCAAATCACATGTCTAATAAGGGATTCATATGCAGATTATGTAAAGATCTCCTACAACTCAACAACAACAACAAACAACACAATTCAAAAAAGTGCAAAGGGCTTAAATAGACATTTCTCCAAAGAAGATATACAAATGGCCAATAAGCACATGAAAAGATATTCAACATCATGAGTCATTAGGGAGATGCAAATCAAAACCACAATGAGATTCCACGTCACACCAATTTGAATGCCTATTATCAAAACAACAAGAAATATCACATGTCGGTGAGGATTGCGAGAAATTGTGCATTGCTGGTGAGAATGTAAAATGGTGTAGCCACTGTGGAAAACAGTATGGCAATTCCTTAAAAAGTTATACATAGAATGATCATATGATCCAGCAATTTCACTCCTAAGTGCATATCCAAGAATCAAAGACAGGGACTCAAACAGATAGTTGTACACCCACGCTTACAGCTGAATTACACACAACAGCCAAAAGGTGGAAACAACCCACGTGTACGTTGACAGGTGAATGGATAAACTAAATACGATATACACACAGTGGCATATTATTCAACTATAGAAAGGAATGAAATTCTGATACACACTACAACATGGATGAACTATGAAAACATCATGCTTAGTGGAATAAGTCAGACACAAAAAGACAAATATTGTATGATTCCACTTATATGTGGTACCTAAAAGAGTCAAACGCATAGAGACAGAAAGTAAAACAGTGGTTATCAGTGGCTGGAAGAGGGGGGAATGGGGAGTTATTATTTTTTTCATTTTAACATCTTTATTGGAGTATAATTGCTTTACAATGGTATGTTAGTTTCAGCTTCACAACAAAATGAATCAGTTATATATATACATATGTTCCCATATCTCTTCCCGCTTGCGCCTCCCCCCCTCCCACCCTCCCTATCCCACTCCTCCAGGCGGTCACAAAGCACTGAGCTGATCTCCCTGTGCTATGCGGCTGCTTCCCACTAGCTATCTACCTTACGTTTGGTAGTGTATATAGGTCCATGCCTCTCTCTCACTTTGTCACAGTTTACCCTTTCCCTTCCCCATAGCCTCAAGTCCATTCTCTAGTAAGTCTGTGTCTTTATTCCTGTTTCACCCCTAGGTTTTTCATGACATTTTTTTCCCCTTAAATTCCATATGTGTTAGCATACGGTATTCGTCTCTCTCTTTCTGACTTACTTCACTCTGTATGACAGACTCTAGGTCTATCCACCTCATTACAAATAGCTCAATTTCGTTTCTTTTTATGGCTGAGTAATATTCCATTGTATATATGTGCCACATCTTCTTTATCCATTCATCCGATGATGGACACTTAGGTTGTTTCCATCTCTGGGCTACTGTAAATAGAGCTGCAATGAACATTTTCGTACATGATTCTTTTTGAATTATGGATTTCTCAGGGTATATGCCCAATAGTGGGATTGCTGGGTCATATGGTAGTTCTATTTGTAGTTTTTTAAGGAACCTCCATACTGTTCTCCACAGTGGCTGTATCAATTTACATTCCCACCAACAGTGTAAGAGGGTTCCCTTTTCTCCACACCCTCTCCAGCATTTATTGTTTCTAGATTTTTTGATGATGGCCATTCTGACTGGTGTGAGATGATATCTCATTGTAGTTTTGATTTGCATTTCTCTAATGATTAGTGATGTTGAGCATTCTTTCATGTGTTTGTTGGCAGTCTGTATATCTTCTTTGGAGAAATGTCTATTTAGGTCTTCTGCCCATTTTTGGATTGGGTTGTTTGTTTTTTTGTTATTAAGCTGCATGAGCTGCTTATAAATTTTGGAGATTCATCCTTTGTCAGTTGCTTCATCTGCAAATATTTTCTCCCATTCTGAGGGTTGTCTTTTGGTCTTCTTTATGGTTTCCTTTGCTGTGCAAAAGCTTTGATGTTTCATTAGGTCCCATTTGTTTACTTTTGTTTTTATTTCCATTTCTCTAGGAGGTGGGTCAAAAAGGACCTTGCTGTGATTTATGTCATAGAGTGTCCTGCCTATGTTTTCCTCTAAGAGTTTGATAGTTTCTGGCCTTACATTTAGGTCTTTAATCCATTTTGAGTTTATTTTTGTGTATGGTGTTAGGGAGTGATCTAATCTCATACTTTTACATGTACCTGTCCAGTTTTCCCAGCACCACTTATTGAAGAGGCTGTCCTTTCTCCTCTGTACATTCCTGCCTCCTTTATCAAAGATAAGGTGACCATATGTGCGTGGGTTTATCTCTGGGCTTTCTATCCTGTTCCATTGATCTATATTTCTGTTTTTGTGCCAGTACCATACTGTCTTGATTACTGTAGCTTTGCAGTATAGTCTGAAGTCAGGAAGCCTGATTCCTCCAGCTCCATTTTTCATTCTCAAGATTGCTTTGGCTATTCGGGGTCTTTTGTGTTTCCATACCAATTGTGAAATTTTTTGTTCTAGTTCTGTGAAAAATGCCAGTGGTAGTTTGATAGGGATTGCATTGAATCTGTAGATTGATTTGGGTAGTAGAGTCATTTTCACAATGTTGATTTTTCCAATACAAGAACATGGTATATCTCTCCATCTATTTGTATCATCTTTAATTTCTTTCATCAGTGTGTTATAATTTTCTGTATACAGGTCTTTTGTCTCCTTAGGTAGGTTTATTCCTAGATATTTTATTCTTTTTGTTGCCATGGTAAATGGGAGTGTTTTCTTGATTTCCCTTTCAGATTTTTCATCCTTAGTATATAGGAATGCCAGAGATTTCTGTGCATTAATTTTGTATCCTGCTACTTTACCAAATTCATTGATTAGCTCTAGTAGTTTTCTGGTAGCATCTTTAGGATTCTCTATGTATAGTATCATGTCATATGCAAAGAGTGACAGCTTTACTTCTTCTTTTCCGATTTGGATTCCTTTTATTTCCTTTTCTTCTCAGATTGCTGTGGCTAAAACTTCCAAAACTATGTTGAATGAGTGGTGAGAGTGGGCAACCTTGTCTTGTTCCTGATCTTACTGGAAATGCTTTCAGTTTTCCACCATTGAGGACGATGTTGGCTGTGGGTTTGTCATATATGGCCTTTATTATGGTGAGGAAAGTTCCCTCTATGCCTACTTTCTGCAGGGTTTTTATCATAAATGGGTGTTGAATTTTGTCAAAAGCTTTTTCTGCATCTATTGAGATGATCATATGGTTTTTCTCCTTCAATTTGTTAATATGGTGTATCACGTTGATTGATTTGCATATATTGAAGAATCCTTGCATTCCTGGAATAAACCCCACTTGATCATGGTGTATGATCCGTTTAATGTGCTGTTGGATTCTGTTTGCTAGTATTTTGTTGAGGATTTTTGCATCTATTGTTCATCAGTGATATTGGCCTGTAGTTTTCTTTCTTTGTGACATCCTTGTCTGGTTTTGGTGTCAGGGTGATGGTGGCCTCGTAGAATGAGTTGGGGAGTGTTCCTCCCTCTGCTATATTTTGGAAGAGTTTGAGAAGTATAGGTGATAGCTCTTCTCTAAATGTTTCATAGAATTCGCCTGTGAAGCCATCTGGTCCTGGGCTTTTGTTTGTTGGAAGATTTTTTTTTTGTTGGAAGATTTTTAATCACAGTTTCAATTTCAGTGCTTGTGATTGGTCTGTTCATATTTTCTATTTCTTCCTGATTCAGTCTTGGCAGCTTGTGCCTTTCTAAGAATTTGTCCATTTCTTCCAGGTTGTCCATTCTATTGGCATAGAGTTGCTTGTAGTAATCTCTCATGATCTTTTTTATTTCTGCAGTGTCAGTTGTTACTTCTCCTTTTTCATTTCTAATTCTATTGATTTGAGTCTTCTCCCTTTTTTTCTTGATGAGTCTGGCTAATGGCTTATCAATTTTGTTTATCCTTTCAAAGAACCAGCTTTTAGTTTTATTGATCTTTGCTATCGTTTCCTTCATTTCTTTTTCATTTATTTCTGATCTGATTTTTATGATTTCTTTCCTTCTGCTAACTTTGGGGTTTTTTTGTTCTTCTCTCTCTAATTGCTTTAGGTGCAAGGTTAGGTTGTTTATTCGAGATGTTTCCTGTTTCTTAAGGTAGGATTGTATTGCTATAAACTTCCCTCTTAGAACTGCTTTTGCTGCATCCCATAGATTTTGAGTCGTTGTGTCTCCATTGTCATTTGTTTCTAGGTATTTTTTGATTTCCTCTTTGATTTCTGCAGTGATCACTTCGTTATTAAGTAGTGTATTGTTTAGCCTCCATGTGTTTGTGTTTTTTTACAGATCTTTTCCTGTAATTGATATCTAGTCTCATAGCGTTGTGGTCGGAAAAGATACTTGATACAATTTCAATTTTCTTAAATTTACCAAGGCTTGATTTGTGACCCAAGATATGATCTATCCTGGAGAATGTTCCATGAGCACTTGAGAAAAATGTGTATTCTGTTGTTTTTGGATGGATTGTCCTATAAATATCAATTAAGTCCATCTTGTTTAATGTATCATTTAAAGCTTGTGTTTCCTTATTTATTTTCAGTTTGGATGATCTGTCCATTGGTGAAAGTGGGGTGTTAAAGTCCCCTACTATGAATGTGTTACTGTCAATTTCCCCTTTTATGGCTGTCAGTATTTGCCTTATGTATTGAGGTGCTCCTATGTTGGGTGCATAAATATTTACAATTGTTATATCTTCTTCTTGGATCAATCCCTTGATCATTATGTAGTGTCCTTCTTTGTCTCTTCTAATAGTCTTTATTTTAAAGTCTATTTTGTCTGATATGAGAATTGCTACTACAGCTTTCTTTTGGTTTCTATTTGCATGAAATACCTTTTTCCATCCCCTTACTTTCAGTCTGTATGTGTCTCTAGGTCTGAAGTGGGTCTCTTGTAGACAGCAAATATATGCGTCTTGTTTTTGTATCCATTCAGCCAATCTGTGTCTTTTGGTGGGAGCATTTAATCCATTTACATTTAAGGTAATTATCGATATGTGTGTTCCCATTCCCATTTTCTTAATTGTTTTGGGTTCGTTATTGTAGGTCTTTTCCTTCTTTTGTGTTTCTTGCCTAGAGAATTTCCTTTAGCAGTTGTAGAGCTGGTTTGGTGGTGCTGAACTCTCTCAGCTTTTGCTTGTCTGTAAAGGTTTTAATTTCTCCATCAAATCTGAATGAGATCCTTGCTGGGTAGAGTAATCTTGGTTGCAGGTTTTTCTCCTTCAACACTTTCAATATGTCCTGCCACTCCCTTCTGGCTTGCAGAGTTTCTGCTGAAAGATCAGCTGTTAACCTTATGGGGATTCCCTTGTGTGTTATTTGTTGTTTTTTCCCTTGCTGCTTTTAATATGTTTTCTTTGTATTTAATTTTTGACAGTTTGATTAATATGTGTCTTGGCATATTTCTCCTTGGATTTATCCTGTATGGGACTCTCTGTGCTTCCTGGACTTGATTAACTATTTCCTTTCCCATATTAGGGAAGTTTTCAACTATAATCTCTTCAAATATTTTCTCAGTCCGTTTCTTTTTCTCTTCTTCTTCTGGAACCCCTATAATTCGAATGTTGGTGCGTTTAATGTTGTCCCAGAGGTCTCTGAGACTGTCCTCAGTTCTTTTCATTCTTTTTTCTTTATTCTGCTCTGCATTAGTTATTTCCACTATGTTATCTTCCAGGTCACTTATCTGTTCTTCTGCCTCAGTTATTCTGCTATTGATCCCTTCTAGAGTATTTTTCATTTCATTTATTGTGTTGTTCATCATTGTTTGTTTCATCTTTAGTTCTTCTAGGTCCTTTTTAACTGTTTCTTGCATTTTGTCTATTCTATTTCCAAGATTTTGGATCATCTTTACTATCATTATTCTGAATTCTTTTTCAGGTAGACTGCCTATTTCCTATTCATTTGTTAGGTCTGGTGGGTTTTTATCTTGCTCCTTCATCTGCTGTGTGTTTTTCTGTCTTTTCATTTTGCTTATCTTACTGTGTTTGGGGTCTCCTTTTTGCAGGCTGCAGGTTCGTAGTTCCTGTTGTTTTTTGTGTCTGTCCCCAGTGGCTAAGGTTGGTTCAGTGAGTTGTGTAGGCTTCCTGGTGGAGGGGACTAGTGCCTGTGTTCTGGTGGATGAGGCTGGATCTTGTCTTTCTGGTGGGCAGGTCCACATCTGGTGGTGTGTTTTGGGGTATCTGTAGACTTATTATGATTTTGGGCAGCCTCTCTGTTAATGGGTGGGGTTGTGTTCCTGTCTTGCTAGTTGTTTGGCATAGGATGTCCAGCACTGTAGCTTGCTGGTCGTTGAGTGAAGCTGGGTGCTGGCGTTGAGATGGAGATCTCTGGGAGATTTTTGCCGTTTGATATTATGTGCAGCTGGCAGGCCTCTTGTGGACCAGTGTCCTGAAGTTCGCTCTCCCACCTCAGAGGCACAGCACTAACTCCTGGCTGCAGCACCAAGAGCCTTTCATCCACACCGCTCCTTAATTTGGGATGATTCGTTGTCTATTCATGTATTCCACAGATGCAGGGTACATCAAGTTGATTGTGGAGCTTTAATCCGCTGCTTCTGAGGCTGCTGGGAGAGATTTCCCTTTCTCTTCTTTGTTCTCACAGCTCCCAGGGGCTCAGCTTTGGATTTGGCCCTGCCTGTGCGTGTAGGTCGCCGGAGGGCGTCTGTTCCTTGCTCAGACAGGACGGGGTTAAAGGAGCCGCTGATTCGGAGGCTCTGGCTCACTCAGGCCGGGGGGTAGGGAGGATCACGGAGTGCGGGGGGGGGGGGGGGGGGGGGGGGGGGGGCAGGCCTGCAGCGGCAGAGGCTGGCGTGACGTTGCTAGCCTGAGGCGCACCGTGCGTTCTCCCGGGGGAGTTGTCCCTGGATCCCGGAGCCGGCTCCCCGGAAGGGGGTGTGGATAGTGACCTGTGTTCGCACACACGCTTCTCGGTGGCGGCAGCACCGACCTTAGCGTCTCATGTCTGTCTCTGGGGTCCGCACTTTTAGCCGCGGCTCCCGCCCGTCTCTGGAGCTCCCTTAAGCAGCGTTCTTAATCCCCTCTCCTCGTGCACCAGGAAACAAAGGGGGAAGAAAAAGTCTCTTGCCTTTTCGGCAGGTGCAGACTTTTCCCCGGACTCCCTCCCGGCTAGCCGCGGTCCACTAACGCCCTGCAGGCTGTGTTCACGCGGCCAACCTCAGTCCTCTCCCGGTGCTCCGACCGAAGCCCGAGCCTCAGCTCCCAGCCCCGCCCGCCCCGGCGGGTGAGCAGACAAGCCTCTCGGCTGGTGAGTGCCGGTCGGTCCTGATCCTCTGTGCGGGAATCTCTCCGCTTTGCCCTCCGCACCCCTGTTGCTGTGCTCTCCTCCGCGGCTCCGAAGCTCCCCCACTCCGCCACCTGCAGTCTCCGCCCGTGAAGGGGCTTCCTAGTGTGTGGCCACTTTTCCTCCTTCACAGCTCCTTCCCGCTGGTGCAGGACCCGTCCCTATCCTTTTGTCTCTGTTTATTTTTTTCTTTCGCCCTAACCAGGTACGTGGGAGGTTCCTTGCCTTTTGGGAGGTCTGAGGTCTTCTGCCAGCGTTCAGTAGGTGCTCCGTAGGAGTTGTTCCACGCGTAGATGTATTTCTGGTGTATCTGTGGGGAGGAAGGTGACCTCCGCGTCTTACTCTTCCGCCATCTTCCCGGAAGTCTCGGGAGTTATTTTTTTAACGGGTAAAATGCTTCAATGTGGGAAGATGAAAAAAGGGAGATAGATACTGGTGATGGTTTTAAAACAATGTGCATATAGTTAATACCACTGAACTGTATGTACACTTAAAATGGTAAATTTTATGTTATTTATATTTTACCACCAAAAAAAGATTTCTCAATTTAAAAAGTGGTTAGAATAGCAAATTTTATGTAATGTATATTTTACTGTAAAAAAGGGAATATTAAAAAAAAACCTAGATTTAGTTTCAAGATGAGAGGACTTTAAGGTCACTTCTAATTATAAAAAATTTTTGAGACATCATGATAACAAGAAGAGAGAAAGAGCATCTAGTTGAGGAATAAGAACCTGACTCCTTGTTCTGAATTATGAGTGTAACCTTACCTTTCAAGTGGTTATAAATGGACCCAGAAGTTCTAGCAATGATAGCAAACTCAAATGCCTATAGAGGCCAAGCAGGAAACGTAAGCAGGTGAAGCAAGGCAGCTGGGGATGGTGGTAAATCTGAGTCTACGTGCCCTGTCTAAAGAGAGCAGCTGTACCTCCGTCCTGGCGGTAAATCTGAGTCTACATACCCTGTCTAAAGAGAGCAGCTGCACCTCCGCCCTGGCAAACTGTCTTCTTGTTAGAATGTCGTCATGGTATTGGGAGGACTTTCCATTTTTAAGTGAAATTGAATTGAGATTTTTATGTTAAATGTTGGCATCAAATTAAAAATAGGTATTTCTAACACCGCAAACCAAGAAAACATATCTGCAGGCCAAGGCACGTGCAGTCAGCTGACCACTCGTTTGTGATCTCTTTCATAGCATAAAGGCTGGACTGGAATACAAAAGAAGGAAAGGAAGTACTACTAATCAGATCCTCACCAATGTTTAAAGTTTGCGGGACTTCCCTGGTGGTCCAGTGGTTAAGAGTCCGCCTTCCAACACAGGGGACGTGGGTTTGATCCCTGGTTGGGGAACTAAGATCTCACATGCCATGGGGCAACTAAGCCTGCATGCCACAACTACTGAGCCCGCACCTCAACAAAGGACCCCGCATGCCGCAACGAAGATCCCACATGCTGCAACTAAGACCCAACGAAGCCAAATAAATAAATAAATAAAATAAATATTAAAAAAAATTAAGTTTGCATAAAGATCATGATCTAAATCTTTCTAATCCTTGTTTAGAATCACCAGTGTGTATTGAATATTGTTTTAATTAGGTGTCATTTAAAATAGTACAGCTTTGAATGGGTCAGTTTTTAGTGGGGCACTTAGAACATGAAGTTTAGTGCCTTGCATATACTAGGTGGTCAATAAGTGGTAGCTACTATTATTTTAAAACAAGGCTCCTACACAATATTGAAAAGTTAGTGTAAAACAGATTTTCAAAACCAACCCTACACCCAATAGAAGAAACGATAATATAACCCATTCAAAACTCTATCCTCTTGGGTTTCCCTGGTGGCGCAGCGGTTGAGAGTCCGCCTGCCGATGCAGGGGACACGGGTTCGTGCCCCGGTCTGGGAAGATCCCACATGCCGCGGAGCGGCTGGGCCCGTGAGCCATGGCCGCTGAGCCTGCGTGTCCGGAGCCTGTGCTCCACAACGGGAGAGGCCACAGCAGTGAGAGGCCCGCGTACCGCAAAAAAAAAAAAAAAAAAAAGAATCTATCCTCTTGTAGTGATTGGGAAATGGTGAGCCTTCATATTAAATAACAAATCATTTACAGATGTTGGGTGCTAGGAATAGTTATTGGCAAAACAAGGTTCTTGCCCTCATAAAGGTTACAATTTAATAAGGGAGATGGACATTAAGTAAAGAGCCATTCCAAAAATATTTAGTCAGAAACTGTAATAAATGATGACTGAAAATTACAGGATGCTTTGAAAAGAGTAATGAAAGGATTTAATTCAGATGAGGAAGGGTCATAGGGAAGACCCCTTTAAGGAGCTGACCTTTAAACTAAGACCTTAAAGGGTAAAGAGAGGTCAGCAGCCTAAGGGTATTATGTATGGAGGGTGAGGAGGGTTGGGTGGGAGAGGAGGTTGTGAGGAAAGCATTCCAGGAATGCTTGTGTGACATGTGTGACACCTCCAAATAACCAAAATAGAAAAAAGGAAAAATTAAATAGAGGGGGGACTTCCCTCGTGGCACAGTGGTTAAGAATCCACCTGCCAATGAAGGGGACATTGGTTTGAGCCCTGGTCCGGGAAGATCCCACGTGCCACGGAGCAACTAAGCCCATGAGCCACAACTACTGAGCCTGCGCTCTAGAGCCCGCAAGACACAACTACTGAGGCTGAGAGCCACAACTACTGAAGTCCACGTGCCTAGAGCCCGTGCTTCACAACAAGAGAAGCCACCACAATGAGAAGCCCGTGCACCACAACAAAAGAGTAGCCCCCGCTCACGGCAACTAGAGAAAGCCCGCGTGCAGCAACGAAGATGCAACACAGCCAAAAAAAAAAAAAAAATTAGAGGGAAAGATTAAAGTTATTGCAGGTAGAGAGGGGACAGATTTGAGGGGACATCAATTGTCAATGTTCTCCCTGGAGAAAAGATTCTGAAGAAAGAAGTAAAAATGAAAAAATAAGAGAAAATTAGGAATAGAGAAGAAATAAGTAAAATGGGAGCTAGGAAACAGGAACTTGAGGTTGAAGAAATTATTTGTTTATTTATTTAACCTGGCCACATCAGGTTTCCGGGGAAAGTGATGAGAGGTGAAGCACTGGTGGGAACAAGTGGAGAGAACCAGCTGCTAGAGGAGACCTCAGGAGTGAAGAGATCACACTGAAGGATTTTTGTTTGTTTGTTTAAAAAATTACAAAGGAGGGCTTCCTTGGTGGCGCAGTGGTTGAGAGTCCACCTGCTGATGCAGGGGACACGGGTTCATGCCCCGGTCCAGGAAGATCCCACATGCTGTGGAGCGGCTGGGCCCATGAGCCATGGCCGCTGAGCCTGCACGTCCGGAGCCTGTGCTCCGCAACGGGAGAGGCCACAACAGTGAGAGGCCTGCGTACAGAAAAAAAAAAAAAAAAAAAGTGGCCTTTGTGAAGACAAGTTTGAATATGAGCTGTGCTACTTATAAACTATATAGCCTGTGCAAGTCACTTAACTTCTCTCTCAGTTTCTTTATGTATAAAACAGGATAATAATCACACCAACTCATGTTTGTTTTGTGAATGAAATGAATGATGTATAGCATTTTGCTCAGTGGCTGGCACAATAAGCATTCAGCATCATTTTCTGTTGCCACATTGTTCTTACCATTTTCCAAAGGAACCATGATGTTTCATGTCATCATACTTTCAAAAATCTTGTTTTTTCTTTTCAGAATGTACTCCTTCTTTGCTTAACAGCTTTCTACTACTCCAAGATCCATCCTAATTGTCTTTACTTCTTTAGAGCCTTCCCCAACTTCTGCAGGAAGAACTATTTCTTTCCTTGTGCTATTACTGACTCATACAGGCTTTACTAATCACTTATACTCTAAGGAAACTACTTCTAGGCTACTCTGTTTCTTCTCCCAGAATGTGAGCTCTTTGAGGGCAAGCATTGTCATTTACTTATCTGTATTTCCAGCATTTCATACACTCTCTGATGGAGAACACATTACACACTAAAAACATAATACTGTCTCAAGTCAGCTCTCTGGCTTCTTTGTCATTCATTGGTCACACACTTACAGGTGTGTGACCTAGACCAGTTATTTAACTTTCAAAATCTCAGTTTTATTTTCTGTGCAAAGGAGATAATAAAAGTATCTACCTGATACACAGGATTAGAAAAATGAGATAATCTACACAGGAAGCACTTAATAAATATTAACTGCTATTATTATCATTATTTTCATTTCTGATGCTGTATTTTATGTCTAGAAATTCCATTTAGATCTTTCTAATATCTTCCACTTATCTCCTAATCATATTCATATTTTCCTTTACATACTTGAGCATATCTATATGACTTAAAATAACTGTCTAAAGGTCCTTGCTAGCTAATTCCCCCATCTCTGTCTTTTCTGAGTCTGTGTTTCTATTGACTTATTTTTCTCCTGCTTATGGGTCATATCTTCCTGCTTCCTGTAATTTTTAGTTGGATGCCAGACTTTGTGAATTTTATGTTGTTGAGTGCTGGATTTTGTTGAATTCCTTTAAGGAGTATTGAATTTTGTTCTGGTATATGCAGTTACTTGCAGATCAGTTTAATGCTTAAGCTACTGAGGACTCTATCCAATGCCCAGTGTATTTTGAGGTTTCTCTCAAAATAGAAGAAACTAGCCTTGTGAGTACTCCAGGAATTGTCTGGCCTACTGTTTTCTAGTGGTTCTTTTTCCAACCCACACACGTGCAGAGTTTGTAGTCAAAGACTCAAATACCTCCTTGCAGCTCTCTGGAGCTAAGTGAGCAATGCCCTTCTCTCTGGTACTTGGCCTTGCAAATACTGGCCACCTTGGCCTCCCTAAACCCCAGCCTCTGCCTCTTCAACTCAGTAAGACCACCAAGCTCTTTGATGATCTCCCTGTACTGTCACTTGGTAACTGCCTCTCAGGGACCATAGTTCCACACTGACTGTTGGTCCAATGTCTGAAACAGTTGTTTCAGATACTTTGTCTGATTTTCTAGTTGTTTATAGCAGGAGGACAATTCCCTTAGTATCATTATTTTATTAAATGAAATATATATATTCACTGGTAAAAGCACAAAGCTCAAAACTAAATTCTCATAAACTGAAAATAAACTGTGGACAAAAGCTCTTTTGAGCCAATATCCCTAAATAGAAGTAGAGATTTACTTCAAGGGAATTTCAATCTTTGCCAACTTGGAAAATTTAGATTAATATTTCTGTATTGAAAAAAATACCAAAGTGAGAAGTTGAATTTTAAAGGCTTAATACATTTGAGTAGATCCTTTTGCTTCCAAGAGTCTAAAGTTGTCTAGATAGCAAGAGACTCACGACAGTTTTCATGAGGTTATTTGAAATTCAGACACAGGGAAATTAGCATCATTCAATACTCAGTCATGCAGGAATGACATCGTATCTCTGTACTTGCTAAAAACTGGGATAAAAGATTTCATGCCAGAAGGGATCAAGGTCCTTAGTTTTCTACAGGTGGCTTCACTTTTAGATATGTTACGCTGGAACCCAGCTCATCTTTTGCCTCCTCCCAGAAGAGATAGTTTCCTCTTGATAATGCTACAATATGTACATGATGTTCTAAGGAAGTTATCTGCAGGAGAACAATATAATAGCAGCTCCATTGAGTAGGTGTCTGGTACTTGGCATTCTAATTGAAAAAATGGGACTTAATAAATACTTTCCTTTGGAATCTTGCCTCTGAGTGTTTTTGCTCATTCTGGATTAAAACTGGAGACTGACACATTCTGGGACTGAAAGATGTTCTGAAGTTTCCTGGAGGAAACTGAGAATATATTAAAACTATTTAACCAAAGATCTTAGGATCACCTAGACGCAAATGTTGCATTTGGTATTTAAGAAATCAGAGACTGTCTGATTAAGAAGCATGACAATAAATATCCAGCATAAAATCTAGGTCCTACTGGTGGCACAGGAGAAATAGGGAGAGCTTGGAGCTGCTTCCTCTCAGCAGCTGGATGAATCATTGGCAGCTGCTATAAGAAAGATAAAGAAAACCACATCTGCTTAGAGTCCACCACTATATGGATCCCTTGTGATAATAAATATATTACTGAAGAGGCCCCACTTGTAAGTCATGAAAAGAATTAAGGATATCTGAAGATTATTTTCCATAGTTATCTCCATGTGCTATTTCACAGAAACCAGCTCTAGCTATATGCACCATTCTTTGATAGAATGAGTATTTAATATATATTTGCTGACTGGTTAAGGGACAGAGAAAGGATTAGGAAAGACAGGTTCTGATGAAATAGTACAAAATTCATCTATACACTCACAGCTCCCAGTTTTGTTTATGTGGAGACCAACAAGATAGTTTTTCTGAGCTAGTTCACTTAAAATTGAGTTCACACTGATTTTCGACTACTAGTCATATATTTTGTAAAGAAGATGATGCTATTCTCAATACACTTGCACAATAGTGTAATTGAGATGGATGATCTCTAGAGTTACATGTCAATAGTAGAAAAAGCATATTAGTAAATCTGGGTTCTATTTCCAAATTTGCTACGGTGCAATCCTTCTGCAAGTTACACAATTTTGTTATTTATAAAATGGGCACGGGGCTTCCCTGGTGGCGCAGTGGTTGAGAATCTGCCTGCTAATGCAGGGGACACGGGTTCGAGCCCTGGTCTGGGAGGATCCCACATGCTGTGGAGCAACTAGGCCCGTGAGCCACAACTACTGAGCCTGCGCATCTGGAGCCTGTGCTCCACAACAAGAGAGGCTGCGACAGTGAGAGGCCTGCGCACCGCGATGAAGAGTGGCCCCCGCTTGCCACAACTAGAGAAAGCCCTCGCACAGAAACGAAGACCCAGCACAGCAAAAATAAATTAATTAATTAATAAACTCCTACCCCCGACATCTTCTTAAAATAAATAAATAAATAAATAAAATGGGCACAATAATATCTACCATACCTATTTCTTAGGATAGTAAAATGATCTAATCAGAAACTAGGTAGAAGGAGTTTTAGCAAAAAAGTTTCAGTAGCTATATATAAAGTAGCAGTAGCATCAGTTAGAGCAGGGTAGGGGATCCTGCAAATTCAATGAAAGCAGGGAGCATACCTATTTTCTTACTATAACCCCAGCACCAGGTACATGGTAAGTCTACCAGATATATTTGTTGAATGAATGAGGAAATAGTTTAGGCCTTCCTCTACTTTAAGTTAGGTTTACTATAGAAACTGTCAAAGATAGTCAATACTTATTTGGAAAAACATAATATGAAGATGGGAATAAGAACAGGCCTTTGAAAACAGACGTGAACAAAGGTTTTGATGTAGAGACTCTATATCTGAACATTTTGGAGCAATTTAATCTATTTTAATATTCTGAATGTAAGAATTGAGTGCCATTTTTTTAAAAGAAGCTCTCAGTAAGGGTCTTTCACCCTTCATATCACCAAAATAAAGTCTCAGTAAACACATTTTTGATCAGTGTATTTTTTAATATTTTCCTTGGGTTATAATCATAAGATGCTGAACCAACAATATGCAAATTGATCCTAAGTTTCATTTGTTATAAAATGGGAATTATATTATCTACCACAGAGAGACGTTGGGAAGATTAAATGAATTACTGCACATAGATCTCAGAGTTACACTTGGATCTTAATAAGTGCTTCAGTGACAGTGATGGTGATGGTGATAATAATATTGATGGCAGTATCTCTGACACAAGACAGATAGCTCCTTAAAAGGTGTTCCTAGAGCCTTGAAGAGTATGCACTAAAACAGTATTTATACTGAGCAAAAGAAAGAAGTTTGGAGGGAATAAAGAAGGCAAGAAAAGAATTTGGGAAGACTTACCGCCATTTTTGCCTACAGTTCGGAAGCATCTCCAGAAGGCCCGTAAGAATGATGCCCTATTGTGAGGGGTGGCTTGGATGAAGCTGAATTCCCGAAAAAGAATGTGAGTTCCCTGACATACACTGTTAAAACTGCAAAGAGAAAAATCAAGGAATTATCATTAGATGGAGAGTTACAGAAGGCTGGAATTAGAATGAAAAGTCAAGAATATATAGAACAACTGCCCAAAAGGAGAAAAATCTTTTTTTCTCCAAAATAACTCTGAACTATAGACTAGACCAAGTCCTTCTATGAGGAATTCTCTTCACATAACTATATCTCTTTGAAAGCTCTTGGAGTCCAATTCCTCTGAGTGCTTCCCACCTCCTACACACACACACAAACACACACACATGCTGAGGAAGTTTTAATCAGTCATTAGAGCATCTCATATAGTGGGAAATCTTTGTCTTTAGCTGGATGACACTGGCACTCATATCTTTTTGGAGAATACTTCTCCCTCTACCCCACTTGAAATTTATGTTTCCTTAAAGATATTCTTTTTGTATTCTCTCTGACCTATATCAGCTGTCTTAAGAACAACATGGCTTATGGGAACATAACTGGATTGTCTGTTCCAGTTTGGGGGTGGTGGTGTACACCTCTCTGACAATAAGGTTAGAGGAAAATCCATGTGCCAAAGGATATAAAAGGTTCCAGACAGACACTAAAGGCAAATAAGAAAAACAAGGGTAGAATGCGGCCCCTGAATGAGAGTATGAAGTAAAGCCCTAGGGCCCAAGTGAGTCATTGTTTAAGCTGGGCTGGGGAAGGGGAAAAAATATACTCCATTGCCTTTGGGTTCTTCTGCCAAAGAAATAAAGTCTGTAGAGCCTGATGTAATCTAAAAATGGAAAATCCACCAAAGCATAGGCAATTATCCAGTAATCATCACTACCAAAGGCAGACTTCTGGTTCCAGAAAACTCCTAAAGTCCCTGACAAGTAAATCATGAGTGGAAAATATGTTAATCTTTGTAGAGAAGCAGACATTAAACTGAAGATGGCAAGCAACAGAGGGATAGTGGTAATCCCAAATGTCACTTTTCATTTGTTTAGCATTTAAAGGGGGAAAAAATTCTGAATCTCTGAATTGAAAAGGAAAAAATTTCAGGAGCCATCTAATCCATTTTCCTTTTCCCTGACCAAGTTCAGAGGGAAGTGTTTAACCTGTCTTCAACATAGAGTATATTATCACTTAGGATAAAATTAGCCTCCTTCTGTCAATATTAACAACACTGTATGAAAAAGTGAATTACATACCCTTCTTCCCCCATGGAAAACTAGCATACAAATCTAAGATACTATGAGAAAGTATGAGGCAAAGAATTAGAAGAAAGATTTTAAAAAAGCAACGAAAGTGTTAACCTAATTACGCAGTTTGCAGTGCTGTTGTGTTGAGTAAAGGAAAATGAAAAATAAAGCAAATGAGCTGTTACAGGTAAATGGAGCAGGCCACATTTCTAGCAAATGAAGTCTAGCAAATGATAACATTCTAGCCTAAATTTATGAAGCTACCCAGTAAAAAATTAGTCCCAAAGTGTGCTACACAACCCCCAGGGGAAAAATGCTGGTGTCTAGGTCATGGTCTAGGCTGTAAAGGAACTAATACTAGTGAAATTATATCCTTAGTGTAGCTTTTAAAAAATATCTTCTTTTAAGCTAGGGAGTAATTTATTCATTGAAGAATCTAGCTGAGCCTCATTGTATAGATGAATAGAATATACATAAGAATTTATAAAATAGGAATTTTATACAACAAACTGATAGGGCAAAGTCTTACAATACTGAATATAAAAAGACATAATTGTATTTACACTACTGCCTTTAGATAATTCATACCAATAAAATTCATATTTAATTAAAAATAAAAATAATTAGAGATGTTTGATTAGTATGGAGATAATCAGATGATCAGTCGATCATGTAGCTGATCAGTATGGAGATCAGAATCACTATCTAAAGAGTTAACAGACAATCTTAGTATAACCAGGGAAATCCTTTTAGATAAGATGGCTGTAAAGAAAAAGCAGAAAATGCGCTTGCTCAAAGCTTTACTGTTTCTCTTCAACCTGAAATCTCTTTTTCCTACCTCCATCTCTTAAAATTCTATCCATGTCAAATACCATGTTTTGCATGAAATCTTTTCCTGATTCCTCCCACCACAGCCCATTCCCATCATATCTCACTTATAACTCTCTAATGGTACTCACAATTTTGCTGCCTTGTTTTAAAGTTACTGGATGTATTTCCTCTATTAGATTCTATACAGTAATCAATTAGGCTGTACTCATCTTTGTCTCCATTGCATTACCTAACACATAGTAGATACTGCTCCATAAATGTCTGTGGTAGTTGATTTAGAAAGAAAAGAAAAAAACAGATGAATAACACCAGGCAGAAAGTATCAGGATTTATGTTTGTAACTAGCCATACTAGTGATACTGAAAGTCAAATTTCTACCATCTTTTTAAAAGTCCAGGACTTTGGTCTGATATTAGTATTGTAATACTGCAATACCAGCTTTTTTTTTTTATTATTAGTATTTGCCTGGCATATCTTTTTCTATGCTTTTAATTTCAATCTTTTTGGGTAATTTTTAAAAGATACTTCTTGGGCTTCCCTGGTGGCGCAGTGGTTAAGAATCCGCCTGTCAATGCAGGGGACACAGGTTCGAGCCCCGGTCTGGGAAGATCCCACATGCCGCAGAGCAGCTAAGCCCGTGTGCCACAACTACTGACCCTGCGCTCTAGAGCCCATGAACCACTACTGAACCCGCATGCCACAACTACTGAAGCCTGTGTGCCTAGAGCCCATGCTCCACAAGAGAAGCCACTGAAATGAGAAGCCCGCACACCGCAACGAAGAGTGGCCCCCTCTTGCCGCAACTAGAGGAGGCCCATGTGCAGCAACGAAGACCCAACGCAGCCAAAAATAAATAAATAAATTAATTAAAAAAAAAAAAAAGATACTTCTCTTGTGAGTGCTGCACAGCTGGATTTGGTTTTTTACCCAATCTTACATTCTCTGTATTTTAGTAAGCTTTTTATATATTTGATTAATTTCTGCCATCTTATTTTGTCTTTTTATTTTTTAATTAATTAATTTATTTATTTTTGGCTGCATTGGGTCTTTGTTGCTGCACGCGGACTTTCTCTAGTTGCGGTGAGCAGGGGCTACTCTTTGTTGTGGATGCTTCTCATCGCAGTGGCTTTTCTTGTTGCGGAATACAGGCTCTAGGTGCGCAGGCTTCAGTAGTTGTGGTTCGCAGGCTCAGTAGTTGTGGCTCGGGGGCTCTAGAGTGCACGCTTAGTAGCTGTGGCGCATGGGCTTAGTTGCTCCACGGCATGTGGGATCTTTCCAGACCGGGGCTCGAACCCGTGTCCCCTGCATTGGCAGGCGGATTCTTAACTACTGTGCCACCAGGGAAGCCCTTATTCTGTCTTTTTAAAAAATATATTTATTTATTTGGCTGTTCTGGGTCTTAGCTGCAGCACATGGGATCTTCGTTGCCACATGTGGGATCTTTGCTGCAGCATGCAGGATCTTTAGTTGTGGCATGCAGGATCTAGTTCCCTGGGATTGCACCGGACCACTAGGGAAGTCCCTTATTTTGTCTTTTCTGTGAACTGTTATTCTTTGACTTTTTTTCTCTTTTCCTACTTTTAAGTGTGTTAGTAAAGTTTTTTAAAAATATCACCCCCCAATTAGTTTGGAAGCTATGACAGAATATTTAACCTTTTAGTATTTCTCTTAAATTTAACATACATATTTAGCTATACATTTTATTTATTTATTTGCGGTACGCGGGCCTCTCACTGTTGTGGCCTCTCTTGTTGCGGAGCACAGGCTCTGGACACGCAGGCTCAGTGGCCACGGCTCACGGGCCTAGCCGCTCCGCGACATGTGGGATCTTCCCGGACCGGGGCACGAACCCACGTCTCCTGCATCGGCAGGCGGACTCTCAACCACTGCGCCACCAGGGAAGCCCTAGCTATACATTTTTAAAATGTCAAATTAATCATCTTTATCACTCTCCAAAACAAGGAACAAAGTACACTTAAATAACTTATTAGCGCTCTTCTCAACTTCTGATACTATTTTCTAGAATTTGAATTCTACCTTTTTTTTAATTGAAAAACTTTTTTTTTTTTTTTGCAGTACTTGGGCCTCTCACTGTTGCGGCCTATCTCGTTGCGGAGCAGAGGCTCCGGACGCGCAGGCTCAGCGGCCATGGCTCACGGGCCCAGCCGCTCTGCGGCATGTGGGATCCTCCCAGACCGGGGCACGAACCCGTGTCCCCTGCAACGGCAGGCGGACTCCCAACCACTGCGCCACCAGGGAAGCCCTGAAAAACCTTTTTTATTGTGGTAAGATATATATAATATTTATCATTTTAACCATTCATAATATTTATCATTTTAACCACTGTAAATGTCCAATTCAGTGGCATTAAACATATTCACAATCCTATATAACCATCATCACTATCTATACCCAAAACTTTTTCATCATCCCCAACAAAAACTCTGTATCCATTTAAAACATGGCTCCCCCTTCTAGCCTCCTCCCAGACTCTGGTAACCTCTATTCTACTTTCTGTCTCAATGAATTTGCCTATTCTAGGTACCTCATTTAAATGGAATCATACAATGTTTGTCCTTCTAATTCTGGATAATTCACTAAGCATAATGTCTTCAAGGTCCATCCATGTTGTGGAATACTTCAAATTTCATTCCATTTTAAGACTGAATAGCATTCCATTGCATGTATATACCACATTTTGTTTATCCATTCATTTGTCAATGGACACTTGGGTTGTTTCTACCTTTTGACTGCTGTGAAAAATGCTATGAACTTGGGTGTACAAATATCTGTTCATGTCCCTCCTTTCAATTCCTTTTTGATACATGCCAAGGAGTAGAACTGCTGCATCAAAGAGTAGTTCTAAGTTTAATGTTTTGAGAAACCACCAAACTGTTTTCCACAGTGTCTGTACCATTTTATATCCTCACCAGCAATGCAGAATGGTTCTAATTTCTTCATGTTCTTGTCAACGTCTGTGCTTCCACCACCTCTTTTTTATTTTTGGCTGTGCTGTGCAGCATGCGGGATCTTAGTTCCCTGACCAGGGATTCAACCCACGTCCCCTATGGAAGCAGGGAGTCTTTTTTTTTTTTAAATAAATAAATTTATTTATTTTTGCCTGCGTTGGGTCTTCATTGCTGCGTGTGGGCTTTCTCTAGTTGTGGTGAGCGGGGGCTACTCTTTGTTGTGGTGCACGGGCTTCTCATTGCAGTGGCTTCTCTTGTTGAGGTGCATGGGCTCTAGGTGTGCGGGCTTCAGTAGCTGTGGCTCATGAGCACTAGAGCACAGGCTCAGTAGTTGTGGCACATTGGCTTAGTCGCTCCACAGCATGTGGGATCTTCCTGGACCAGGGCTCAAACCCATGTCCCCTGCATTAGCAGGCAGATTCTTAACCACTGTGCCACCAGGGAAGCCCTGGAAGCATGGAGTCTTAACCACTGGACCGCCAAGGAAGTCCCAACCACCATGTGCTTTTTTAATAGCTCTCTTAGCAGGTGTGAAGTGGTATCTCATTGTGGTATTGATTTGCATTTCCCTAATGACTAATGACGTTGAATATCTTTTCATGGGCTCATTAGCTATTTGTATATCTTCTTTGGAAAAATGCCCATTTAAGCCCTTTGTCCTTTTATGAATTGTGTTGTTCATTTTTTGTTGTTGCTGAGTTGTAAGAGATCTTTACATAATCTGGATATGAATCCCTTATTAGATACGTGATTTGCAAATATGTACTCTCATTCTATAGGTTGTCTTCTCACTTTCTTGATAGTATCCTTTGATGTACAAAAGGTCTTAATTTTGATGAATTCCAATTTATCTATTTTTTCTTTTGTTCCCTGTGCTTTTGGTGTCATATCCACGAAATCATTGCCAAATCCAATGTCAAGAAGACATTGGATTGTTTTCTTCTAAGAGTTTTATAGTTTTAGCTCTAAGTTTAGGTCCTTGATGCATTTTGAGTTAATTTTTATATAAGGTGTGAGGTAAGTGTTCTTTCCTTTGCAGATAGGTATCCAGTTTTCCCAGCACCACCTGTTGAAAGACTTTTTGAGCAGTCCTTTCCCCAGTGAATGGTACCCTTGGCCCCCTTCTTAAAATCAACTGATCTTACATATGAGGGTTTACTTCTGGGTTCTCTCTTCTATTTCAGTGGTCTATATGTCTGTCCTTAAGCCAGTTCCACACTGTTCCAATTACTGTGGCTTTGTATTGAGTTTCAGAGTTGGGAAGTTTGAGCCTTCCAACTTTATTCTTCTTTTTCAGGATTGTTCTGGCTATTTGAGGCCCTTGCAATTCCACATGAATTTGAGGATTGGTTGTTCTATTTCTGTGAAAAAAAAAAGCTGTTGTAATTCTGGTAGGGATTGTGTTGTATCTGTAGACTGCTTTGGGTAGTACTGACATCTTAACAATGTTAAGTCCTCCTTTCCAAGAGCATGGGATGTCTTTCCATTTATTTAGGTCTTCTTTAATTTCATTCAGCAGTGTTTTACAGTTTTCACTGTGCAAGTCTTTCATCTCTTTGGTTCGATTTATTTCTAAGTACTTAATTCTTTTAGATGCTGTTGTGAGTAGAATTACTTTCTTAATGTCCTTTTTGGATTGTTGATTGCTGGAATAAAAACACAACTGATCCTGCCTCTGCGTATCCTGCATCTTAACTGAATTCATTTATTAGCTCTAGTAGCTTTTTGTGTGTGTGTGGTTTGCGGGCCTCTCACTGTTGTGGCCTCCACCATTGCGGAGCACAGGCTCCAGCCGTGCAGGCTCAGCAGCCATGGCTCACGGGCCCAGCTGCTCCGCGGCATGTGGGATCTTCCCGGACTGGGGCACGAACCTGTGTCCCCTGCATCGGCAGGCACACTCTCAACCACTGCGCCACCAGGGAAGCCCACTAGTAGCTTTTTATGTGGATTCTTTGGGATTTTCTGTACATAGGATCATGTCATCTGCAAACAGATAATTTTACCTCTTCCCTTCCAATTTGGATGTCTTTTATTTCTTTTGACTCTACTTTTTTTTTTAATGTAAAAAAGTTATTAATTTTTAGTTAATAGCTAATTAAGTTTACCAACATTTCATACCAATTTTCATCCTCATTACTATTTTTTGCTCCTTCTCTCTTGGTTCAATTATTTTCTTGCTAAAGTTCATCCTCTAAGAAATGTCCATTTCAATTTTTTGGATTTGACACCAAAAGCAAAGGCAACAAAAGAAAAAATAAACAAGTGGGACTACATCAAATTAAAGAACTTCTGCACAGTAAAGGAAACCAGCAACAAAATGAAAAGGCAACCTACTGAATGGGAGAAAATATTTCAAATCATATTCTGATAAGGGGTTAATATCAAACTATATGAAAAACTCATACAACTCAATAGCAAACAAAAACAAAACAAAAAAACAATTTGATTGAAAAATAGGCAGAAGATCGGAATAGACATTTTCCCAAAGAAGTCATACAGATGGCCAACAGGTACATGAAAAGGTGCTCAATAGCACTAATCATTAGGAAAATGCAAATCAAAACCACAATGAGAGGGGCTTCCCTGGTGGCGCAGTGGTTGAGAGTCCGCTTGCCAATGCAGGGGACACGGGTTCGTGCCCCGGTCCGGGAAGATCCCACATGCCGCGGAGCGGCTAGGTCCGTGAGCCATGGCCACTGAGCCTGTGCGTCCGGAGCCTGTGCTCCGCAACGGGAGAGGCCACAACAGTGAGAGGCCTGCGTACCGCAAACAAACAAACAAACAAAAACAACAAAAAAAAAACACAATGAGACATCACCTCACGCCTGTTAGAATGGATATTTTTAAAAAGGCAAGAAATCACGAGTGTTGGCGAGGATGTGGAGAAAAGAAAACACTTGTGCACTGTTGATGGAAATGTAAATTGGTGCAGCCACTATGGAAAGCAGTATGGAGCTTCCTCAAAAATTAAAAATAGGGCTTCCCTGGTGGCGCAGTGGTTGAGAGTCCACCTGCCGATGCAGGGGACACAGGTTCGTGCCCTGGTCTGGGAAGATCACACATGCTGCGGAGCGGCTGGGCCCATGAGCCGTGGCCGCTGAGCCTGCGCGTCCGGAGCCTGTGCTCCACAATGGGAGAGGCCACAACAGTGAAAGGCCCACGTACCACAAAAAATAAATAAATAAATAAAAATAGAACTACCATATGATTCAGCAATTCCACTTCTGAGTATTTATCTAAAGAACAGCTCAAAAAGATATCTGCACCCCCATGTTCATTGCAGCATTATTTATAGAAACCAAGATATAGATGCAAGATAAGTGTTCACTGATGGATGAAGTGATGATAGAGAAAATGTGATATATATACACAATGGAATATTATTTGGCCATAAAAAAGAAGGAAATTTTGCCATTTGTGACAACAAGAATGGACCATGGGGGCATTCTGCTAAGTGAAATAAGACAGAGAAAGACAAATACAAATACTTCATATAAGTATGATCTCACTTATATGAAGAATCTGAAAAACAAAACAAAACAACAAAAAAAACAAGCTCATAGATACAGAGAACAGACTGATGGTTGCCAGAGGCAACCATTTTTGGGGGATGGGCAAAATGGGTGAGGGGGTCAAAAGGTACAAACTTCCAGTTATAAATAAGTCATGGGGATGTAATGTAGGCCATGTGACTATAGTTAATAATACTGGCACATTTAAAAGCTGCTAAGACAGTAAATCTAAAAAATTCTCATCACAAGAAAAAAATTCTGTAACTGTGTGGTGATGAATAATAACTAGGCTTACTGTGGTGATCATTTCATAATATATACAAATACCAAATCATTATGTTGTACACCTGAAACTAATATAACGTTGTATGTCAATTATACCTCAAGGTAAAAAAAAAAAAAACTTAAAGAAAAAAAAGAAAGGTCCATTTCACAACATATATGTATGTCAAGTCATTATGCTGTACACCTTAAATTTATATAGTGTTGTATGTCAATTATATCTCAGTAAAACTGGGGGAAAAGGTTGGAAATTATTCAAGAAAAAAAGTAAAGAAAGAATGGTCCACAATCACTTATCTTAAATCCTTGGGACCTCTCTGTTTTGGAACTGACAAATTTTTGGATTTTTATAAAGGCAACATGTTGGACAAACTAGCTGTGATATAACACATCCACTGGGGCCAGGGAAGCAGCCCACAGTCAAGCATAATAGTAAAATTTCCACAGTGAAACATATAGTCACACTAGGTAGGATAAATAAAGACCAAAGACAGCCTCATAAACTAGTTCAGGTCAAGTGTGCCCACAAATGAGTTTGCTGAAAACTTACCAAAAAAACCTTGTTTTTTAAGCGTTTTTGATTTCTGAATTGTGAATTTCTGAATACTCATAGACCTGTCATTTACACAAAAGTCTGTGGGTGGTAAATACTCTTGCTTTCCATCTTCCTGAAAATATCTTTATTTTACCCTCTGGAGTTATGATTTAACCAGGTGGAGAATTCTGGATTGCCATTTATCTTCCCGCAGCATTTTAAAGATACTACTCCATTGTCATCTGGCACCTATCATTGTTGTCAAGATGCCAGCAGTCAAACTCCTGACATTCTTGATGGAGTTAATCATTCTTATCATTCATATAAGCTATTTTTTTTACTGTTAATGTTCTGCAGATTCTACAATGTGTCTACCATGTAGGTTTATTTTTGTTTATCTTGCTCAGGACTTTCACCTGACTTATGTATTTTGTCAAATCTGTAAAGTTCTCAGCCAGTATCTTTTAAAATATTTCTCCTTTGCCATTTTCTCTATCCTTTTCTACTAAATCTCCTATTAGATATACATTGTTGCCTCTCAGTGTCTCTCACCTGTCCTTTTATAGATTTTATCTCTTGATCTTTGTGTTACACTTAGTATTATCTTCTAAATTATGAATTCTCTATTCTATCATGTCTGGTCTAGAGTTCATTCTCTCTCCGTTTTTAAAAAATTCAATTAACTTTTTTATTTCTAGAACTTTCAATTCATCTTTTAAGGCTTATACATGGCTTTGTTTCATTTTGCCTGTTCTTGTTTCCCAATTTTTGTTCTCTCTTTATTTATTTATTTTTTTATTGAAGTATAATTGATTTACAATGTTGTGTTAGTTTCTCATATACAGCAAAGTGATTCAGATATATATATATGTATATATTCTTTTCTATTATAGGTTATTACAAGATATTGAATACAGTTCACTGAGCTATACAGTACAACCCTTGTTGTTTATCCATATTTTGTTCTCTTTTTATATTACTACTATTCTTTCTTTTTTCTCCCTGAGGATCCTAAACTTCATTTCAAAATCAATTTAAAATAATTAACTTTATTTTCTCTGGAGTAAATTTATGTTTCAATTGCTGGGTTTATTGGCTCTTTTTCTTAGCATCAGTTTTCCTTATATGTTTTGGAATTGCAGTGTGCAAACTCATCTTAAGTGGCAGGCTTTATTCTCTCTACTTGTTTATTCTCTCATTGTCTCCTGGAGACAGATCCTAGTTCAGAACTAGGTCTTACAGTGGATGACTTAAGACTTCATTCCTGATGATACTGGGGATATCACAGAGACCACAGAGACTATCACTGAATCCCTGAGTAGCTTAGATCTGAGTAGCAAGACTAAGTCCTGACTACAACGGTGTCTGCTTCCTCTTGTACTCCCAGGTTTTATATAAGCCATTTCCCAGATAGCAATAATAAGTATTTTTTTGAATCCCCTTTAAAGAGGTAGAGGAAGAAAAGTCTGGCTTTAGTCTCTTGCCCTGTGTGTGACACTTTTAGTCTTTACTATTCCATAAGAAATGAGCACTTAGTTACCTATGCTTGCTTCTGAACCCAGAGCACAGGAGGCCTAAGGTTTTAGTCCCATTAACGTTGTGGTTTTGTTTAGTTCCTGGTCTATAGGTGAATTTATATTGATTTTACACATGGCTATATCCTTTAAATTTTCTCTCAGAAAATTTTATCATTACCGTGTGTTTGGAATGGATAGGAGGACCAAATCACCAACGCTGCAAGCCATTATGACCAGAAATCCAAAACAAACTTTCTACCTGCATAAAAATGTACCTTCTTGGGGCTTCCCTGGTGGCGCAGTGGTTGAGAGTCCGCCTGATGATGCAGGGGACATGGGTTTGTGCCCCGGTCTGGGAAGATCCCACATGCAGCAGAGCAGCTAGGCCTGTGAGCCATGGCCGCTGAGCCTGCGTGTCCGGAGCTTGTGCTCCGCAACGGGAGAGGCCACAACAGTGAGAGGCCCGCGTACCGCAAAAAAAAAAAAAAAAAAAAAAAAAAAAAAAGTACCTTCTTATTAATTTTTCATTGTATTTAACTAAACTGAAATGTTCTTTAATAGTCATGAATCTTGAGAACAAATTAGTGGTTACCACAGGGGAGAGGGGTAGATGGAGGGGCAAAATAAGTGGAGGGGATTCAGAGGTACAAACTACTAGGTATAAGATAAATAAGTTACAAGGATGTAACGTACAACACAGGGAATATAGTCAATATTTTATAATAACTTTGTATGAAGTATAATCTATATCGAATTACTGTGCTGTACATCTGAAACTAATATAATATTTTAAGTCAACTACACTTCAATAAATAAATAAAATTGGATCACAAATTTTGAAAAAAGAAGTTATCAATCTTACTTGTAAAATCAAACAAAAAAGTTCCTATAAGTATCTTAAAGGCCATACAAAAATATATCAGATACCTGCCTCAAACAGAGTTCTCCAAAAACCAGTATTTAAACTTCATTGAGCAAATTCTTTCATTTTCCTTAAGTTGTTGGCTTTATTCCCTTGAGATGTCAATTTTTTTTTTTAAGTTTGAAATAATTTCAAATTTACAGAAAAGTTACAAGAACAGCACAAAGGATTCCTGCACATCCCTTACCTAGATTACCTGAATGTGAATATTTTACTACATTTGCTCTCAGTACAACGTTCTTTCTCTCTCATTCTCTCTCTACTCTCTGTCACACCCTTACATATATGTATAAATATAGGTATTTATATATATTATATTTCAGAACTGTTTAAGAGTAAGTTGTAGACATGATGCTCCTTCACCCCTAAACACAGTATGTATTTCCTAAAAAATAAGTAATTCTCTTATGTAACAATAGTACAATGAACAATATCAGAAATTAAAATCAATATAATACTTTTATCTAATCTACAGACCTTATTAAGATTTCACCAATTGTTCCAGTAATGTCTCCTTTATAGGAAAAGAAAATTCAAGATGATACATTGCATTCAGTTGTCATGACTTTTTAGTCTCCTTTAATCTGAAACAGTTCCTGGGTCTTTCTTTGTATTTCATGACATTGACATTTTTCAAGAGTACAGATTATACTCCAATTTGGGTTTGTCTGATGTTTCCTCATGATTAGATTCAGGTTATACTCTTTTGGCAGGATTATCACAGAAGTGATGCTTAGTTTTCCCAGTGCATCATATCAAGAGGCACTTGCTGTGGATTAGTCTAACTACTGGTGATATCAACTTTGGTCATTTAGGTAAAGCAGTGTCTGCTAGGTTCACCCACTGTAGAGCCATCCTTTGTAATTAGTAAGTATCTTGTGGGGAGATACTTTGAGGCTGTGGAAATATACTGTTACTCTTCAAACTTTCATTTGCTACTTTCAGCACCTACTGATAATTCTTGCCAGAAACAATAAAAATTATGATGGCTTTGCCAAATGGCTATTTTTCCCCTAATTACATCATTTCATCTACCTTTATAAGTTGACTTTCTACAATAAAGAGAAGATACATGTAAATATTTTTATTTCTTGTTCTTTCTTATACTATAGGTAGCATAATACAGATATTCTTTTGTCCAATTCATAGGGGTCTGATGATCTCTTTTTAAGCTGTCATGAATAAAAAGTTCAAGAACTCTCTGTTTGGATCCTCTGGCCACAAGAGAACCAGAGATATCAAAATTAAAATGTCTCTGTGAATTATATCATTTTTATCTTAAAAGGTATAAATAAATTTATTAAAATGAAATTGAGAACAAATGTCTCAAATTGATTTTAACAAGAAAATAAATTATTTAAATTTCATAGTTTTCACATTTTATTTGCTTAATAGTTGATTAACCCTAGAGTAACAGATCAAGAAAATACAGCAGAATCTGTGCTTAAAATTAATGACTTTATAACCAGACATTTGTAAACATGTTAAGTAGTGTGAGTTCTTGATAAAATTTCATTTTCTCATTTAATAACAAAGGCTGTTTATACAGAAAAAAGTCAACAGACTTCTATTAAGTGGTATCTGTTTTCTCCTGAAAAACTAAAGAAGTTCTAAGAATTCGTTTATGGTATCAATTCCACATAAACACCTTAATGTTGGATATTGAAAAGCAAAAAGTCAGAATTGATTTAAATTACTTTGGTGACGTGGCCAGTAACTCAAGAACTACCAAGGAAAAAATTAAATATAAATGTCATCGTAGTAGATTTACATACCTAGCCATTCGCATTCTAGATAAAGAAATAACAAAGAGCAAAAGGACCAGATTAAAATATTCCAGTTCATTTTCAATGTGCCAAGAGGCAAAAGTTCAAAGTTCCTATAATACCTCAAATCTTCCAGGTACTCCTTGCTCTTACTCAAGATGAAAACAGCCAATGAGTACTGACCTACACAGTTAAATTGGATTGCAGCAGTTTGGTCTTCTTAGGCCAGTCTCTTGTCTCCTTTTTTCTTTCTAAAATCAGGCAAGCTCATTAGAATATACTATCTTCTGTTAGAATTGGGACTGTTTTTTGCTGTTTTGAGATGAGCTTTATTTGCAAGAAATCCTAAACGGATCTACTAAGAAAGTAAAATATGAGAACAGATCACACCCGATTATGCAGCACAAACTGGCCACACAAGGTGATAAATACACAGGGTAGAGATCAACCTCTGAAAAATAAATAAGATCAAAGATCCAAAACATTTTGGAAAAAATCATGATTTAAAGTAACCTTTTATTGCTTCTGGAAGCAGAAGGAAAAAAGATATTCCATAGACAGGGAATAGAAAAGAAAGCTTTTAGGGCATATTTCCCATTAATGGATTGGAAAAATTAGCAGACTGGCGTTTTGTGCTGCAAAAAGTCACCAAACCCTAAAGATGTATTCCTGGGGCGTGAATTTGGTCCCCAGAACTAACTAAGCCTGGGTTTGTTCTTTCCTTCCTTGTGAAGTTCAGACGAAGCCTAAGCCCTTATGTGTCTTCTTTCCATTGCCTACCTGCTGTAGAATTTTGCAATGCTAACTTGATGAGAGAAATCAGTGAAGCATGTCAGCTTGGTCTATGTCGCAGAACCCCAAAGTATTATAGTTTCGGCAACACACTTGAATGGAAGTTACCTCACACCAATTTCTTTATTATAGTGCTACAAAGAAATTTCTGCAGAAAAGTTTAATGCAGAATTTCTAAAACCATCTAACTCTCTACTGGGCTGTTATAATCTATTGTTCAAACATACAATACACCCATAACACGAAAAAAATAAATGAACATCATGACCCTGTATCCAAGGAGAAATTTGACCAAGTGTGTGTGTGTGTGTTTTAATTACCTGATTGATTGATTGATTGATTTTTGGCTGCTTTTGGTTCTTCGTTGCTGTGCGTGGCTTTCTCTAGTTGCGGCGAGCAGGGACTACTCTTCGTTGCGATGTGCAGACTTCTCATTGCGGTGGCTTCTCTTGTTGTGGAGCACGGGTTCCAGGTGCGCGGGCTCAGTAGTTGTGGCTTGCGGGCTCTACAGCGCAGGCGCAGTAGTTGTGGTGCACAGGCTTAGTTGCTCCGCAGCATGTGGGATCTTCCCAGACCGGGGCTCGAACCCGTGTCCCCTGCATTGGCAGGCGGATTCTTAACCACTGTGCCACCAGGGAAGCCCACCAAGTGTGGTTTTAACGTATGGTACATTTGGAATATGGTTCTGCTCATAGATATGCATCAGGTGAATCGACTGCAGGTCATCTTCTCTGTTGGCCAGGAAGATATACGTGTAAGCAGTATAGAAAATAGAAAGCTGCCATGCTGCAGGTGGATGCTCACAGTCCCCTTCATCTTCTCATTCTCAGCACTGGCTAAATCAGAACTAGAATATCTGAGATCATTGGCTTCTAAAAAAAAAATCTCCAATTTAGGAAGAAATCCAACAGGGACTAATCAATCTTCAGTCACTGTCTAGGGATAGGTGAACCAATTTGTGAGAACTGAGCTGCCCTTGTGGTGGATGAGATTGGTAATTTCTGCAACAGTAAAACAACTAAATCAGAAGCTTATCGGTTCACTCTAATGCCTTAGCATTGGCATTTCATACCAAGGTTTTTTTCGGCCTGACTGAGTAATCCTCAGTAGCATAGCTAGTTTTCAGACCATGACATCAGTGAGTTCATATTCTACTGCATTATGAAGTGAAAAACTCATGAGACAGCCTCAGGCCCTGAGAGCTACGAAAAGCTTCTGCAATGGAAAGCATAAGCAGCGCCGAGCTTTCTTTCCTTGGTTACTTCACCAAGTACTCTTCTGTCACCAAACCCCAGAAAGAATCTTCTTAAAGCAGCGGAAGAGAGCACTTGTCCCATCCTGGGCTGATGCCAAGGGGAAAGGAGAGTGTTTCCAGATAGGGTGATCACCAAGCAAATTCTCCCCAGAAGACTAAGCAAAGGACTTCGTTCTCATATGCTGCTTCTCTGAAAGTAAACTGCTCTCCTCTGGATCTTTACTCATAATTCAGTTAGGCCCCCTGCCAGAGTTAAAAAATGTTTCAAATTCCCTTTTCAAGCCTTCCAACTTCAAAACTGATTGCCGAACGCCTGGCATGCTATGGTAAACTCTCAACTGCATATCAATTCCTTACCCACTTGTATCAGTAGAAAAGCAAGATGATTCATTAACATCTGTTTATCCCTTGCAGTTTTAAGTGTTAAGGAATGTCTCTTTTATATTGCTCTTTACTCCATGCCAATAGAAACAGGCAAATACATGTACCTCAGGATGAAAAATCAATGCACAGAGAGAGCACTGGGAGAAAATTACTGCATACATACTCTTTACGGCATGTTAGAAATTTAAATTACAAAAAGACAATGTAGCAATTTAGAAAATGCTTTTCATATACTATAAAAAAAACAGGAAATAAAATTGTGTGTACATTATAATTTTAACTACAATAAAGTAGGTCTACAATAAGGAAAATGATTTTAAAAATTTAAAAGAGGGCTTCCCTGGTGGCGCAGTGATTGAGAGTCCTCCTGCCAATGCAGGGTACACGGGTTCGTGCCCCGGTCCGGGAAGATCCCACATGCCGCGGAGCGGCTGGGCCCGTGAGCCATGGCCGCTGAGCCTGCGCGTCCGGAGCCTGTGCTCCGCAACGGGAGAGGCCACAACGGTGAGAGGCCCGCATACCGTAAAAAAAAAAAAAAAAAAAAAAAATTTAAAAGAATTGTATTTACTCATTGAATTAGACTGTTAGCTTCTAATTGATTTCTTTGTCTTCCATATATTCTACAATATTATTATATGCTACATTTTTGTAAGAAAAATATTTTTTAACAACAGTTACCATAAATCTCTAGTTTTTCTCATTCCTACAAGGCCTTTAAACACAGGTCTTGATAACAGAACTTCCAGGAGCTTGCCGAATTTCACTTGAAATCAAGAGTAATCGTGTTTCCATGATTTCTCTGGGGAAACATCTCCTAGCCTTACAGGAAAAATTTCTGGACAAAGAATGTTCCTCCTTAGAATGCTGCAGTATTTCTGTTATGTCTCACCTCCTGCTACATGTTACATATCACATATTTTCTTATGTGGTCTCTAAACCTGTTATCTGTTATTTCTTTCTCTTCGGCTCTACCTTTCAACCTCTGTATCTCTTTTGTCAACAGGCTCATCCCACCGGTACTATTTTTTTCTGCTACTGAAGTTAAATTTAGTGCTGCAGGTAAGGCTCTCCTTGGTCATCCTCAGATACATCCTGCCGTTCCTTCCCTACAGTGTGATTACTCTCTACCTCCAGACCTCAAAACAGCTTTTCTCTGTTTTACTGCCAGATCACATATCATATTCTTATCTAATTTCTTGTCAGTTTTCTTCTTTAGCTTTTTCAGCTCAATACTAGTTTCCTTCCAGGTTTTCCCAACCCATTGCATATCTGAGCTTTGTACAACAGTAGATGACATTTTAAGGAACATTCTATTTTCTGCCTACAGCTATAGCTTCTAGGATTTTTTGTATCATCCTTTTGTTCTCACTAGGATCCCCAATATGGTCCCATTAGCATCACCTGCAGATCTCATTGAAGACCCAACCCTATTTTTAGGGTCCCTTAAATGTTAAAAACACTTTCCCTGCTACCCCCCCATTCAGGAGCTGGAGGCGTTACATTTATCAGCTCTCTCGGTTCAAAGCCAGCAAGTAATTCTCAAACCACCATCCTTTGTTCTCGTTAAAGATGATATGAATTAGGCTGAGGAAAAAAATGCTTCATACAAACGCTTTAGTCATAGGCCAAAGTCTTGGATCTGATTATAATTCAAAATGATAATAAAATTGAAGGGGTGTTGGGAACACACCAAACAGGGTTTGCTCTGTTAGAGCCACACACATCAGTCTTGCGGCTGCTGATTCCACTCTCTTCTAGGTTATTATTTCATCTTATCATGTCTTGTGTTACACTATTACCATTATCTCCAGAGTTACCTTCTTTGTGCTGTTTTTTGTTTTATCTCCAAAGTTGGTCTCACTTTTTAGAAAATAAATGCAGTTTCTTTTGGTAGCCATGTATAGTTATTTATTTAAAGCTACTGGTAAATCCATTTATATTTTAAAAATACTCATTTTCCTGACTTTAGGTGAAAGCTATTTTGTTTTCTCTTACCTTTCCAAGTTCAAGTCCATTCTTTTCAATCTTTTGCATTAGTTAGGAACTCCTAAAATGAGAGAGCTCCAGGCATACATGATTAAAGTAGCCTTAATGATTCAGTAGTCTATGATGGAAAGAAGTCAGTTTCTTCCTGATACCTTTATAAAAATCTCTTCAAACTTTCTTATTAACTCATCAGATTTCAATGTCACTTTGATTTGTTTTCTTATTTCCAGCAGAGAATTTTATTTCTAAAGATATGTGAGGGAAGCACATGCTGTGGAGCAACTAAGCCCGTGCGCCACAACTACTGAGCCTGTGCTCTAGAGCCCCCGAGCCACAACTACTGAAGCCCATGCACCTAAAGCCCATGCTCTGCAACAAGAGAAGCCACTACAATGAGAAGCCCACACACCACAACAAAGAGTAGCCCCGGCTCACTGCAACTAGAGAAAAGCCCACATGCAGCAACAAAGACCCAATCTAGCCAAAAATAAATAAATAAATTTATTATTTTTTAAAAAAAAAAGATATATGAGGGAAGAACTCTAGATAGTAGGCAGGTTCTTATACAAAACTTTTGTAAACACTGAGACTAATGTGTTATTTGTTTAAAGACCTCAGAGAAAGAGGTGCCACAAAGTTTCTGAAGATCCTAGGATAGTTACTCCAGGAAATCTTAAAGAAAGAACATAAAAATTTAACAAGGGCCTCCCCGTTCCCCAAACACCTGTTTGTCAGGTGAAGTCTTGAATTCATTCACATAAAACTTTCTCTGTGATATAAAACTTCTTAATATTGATTTATTTTAGAACATTACCACTCTCTAATTCTTTACTTGGTGCCATTTAACTAACTACCAGACTTCTAAAAAACAAAGGACATTTTTCAATATTCTTTTGTGATTGACTGAAAATCACAAAGCAGCTATAGATGACAGAACCTAATGAAAATCTATACTGAAAACTCACTCTTCCTGCCAAACCTTTAAAGATTCACTTTAAGTAAGAAATCCTTTTTCTTTTTTCTTTTTTTTTTTTATAAAAGAGGGACACAAACAATAACTTGGACATAAACTTGTACCTTAGAAAGTAAGATATTGGTAGAATTACCATATAATCCAGCAATTTCACTTCCAGGTTTATTGTCAAAAGAAATGAAAGTAGGGACTCAGATATCTGTACACCCATGTTCATGGTACTATTATTCATGATAGCCAAAAAGTGGAAGCAACCTAAGTGTCCATCGACAGGTGAATGAATAAACAAAATGTGATACATGCATACAATGAAATATTATTTAGCCTCAAAAAAGGAAGGAGATTCTGATACATGCTACAACGTGGATGAACCTGGAGGACATTAAACTAAATGAAATAAGCCAGTCACAAAAAGACAACTATTATATGATTCCACCTATATGTGGTATCCAGAGCAGTCAACTCATAGAGATAGAAAGTAGAATGGTGGTTATCAGGGCATAGGGGGAGGAGGAAATGGGGACTTAGTGCTTAATGGGTACAGAGTCCCGGTTTGGGAAGATGAAAAAAGTACTTAATGGGTACAGAGTCCTGGTTTGGGAAGATGAAAAAATTCTGAAGATGGATGGTGGTGACTGCTGCAAAACAATGTGAATGTACTTAATGTCACAGAAATGTAGACTTAAAAATCGTTAAAATGGCAAATTGTATGTCATGTATATTCTACCACAATAAAAATAAAGAAATGAAGATACTGGTTAAGATAATAGTAGTAATGTAACACAAAAACCCAGTATGTATATTTATAGAATTGCCTAATGGAATGAGAAATTGGAAGTTATAACCAAAATATTTTTTAGAGTTGGTCCGAAGTAAGAATGTCTACAGCTTTGTTACTGAAAGTGTGGACCAATGACGGCAGCATCGGTGTCCCTTAGAAGCCTCTTAGAGATCGAATCTATGTCCCATCCCAGACCTAATAAACCCCATTCTGCATTTTAACAAGATCTCCAGGTGATTCGTACACACATTAAAGTTTGAGAAGCGCTAGTCTGGGGCAAATCTTACCACTTTTTAGCTGTGTGACTTTGGGCCAGGTACTTAACGACTTTGTGCCTCAATTATGTTTTATCTGTAAAATGGTGATAATAGGAATGCTAACTATATAAGGTTGCCAAAGATTAAATGTGATAATAATGCCTGTGGTATAATTCTTGGCACATTCAGGGACTATTAGCTATTATTATTACTTTGCTGTACAGAAAATCTGTGAAAGTTGATTTCAGGGACTTCTCTAAAAATAGTAAATTTAGGAAGTCAATATTTTCCAGAGGATATGAATGGTGCCTGGCTTTTAAGAGATAATTGTGAAAAAGGATATATGGGAGGTAATAGTTTTGACAAAGTATGAAGGGGTGGAAATGACTTTCTTCAGAAGACCCAATATAGTAGAGAAAAGGTGTCAAATTCATTCACAGTGGGGGAATTTTTTTCTTGTTAAAGTATGCGAGGACCAGACAAACATTATTTACAAAATATAAATGGAACAGAAGTAGCTTTTGATGACAATGTCATATTTGAAAAATATTTTAGGAGCTAAATGGTATGTTTTTCACATGTCTGAAATCCCCGTGTGGGAGATAATCTTTCAGCTGAAATATCACAAATATATTTAACTTATGTGATAAAGGACCAATATTTGGCCAAGGAGCAAGCTGGAAGAGAGTGAAATAGTAACAAGGTGGGGAGACAAAAAGGACAGCTACATAGGCGTCCATGAACTTCTAGCACCAGGGCCACAATTCTCAGAAGATGTCATTGAGTTCCTAACCTAATTTCTCTAACTGGGGATCTTTCCTTGTCCCAGAAAAGACTTTTGAAGACAGAGAGGATTAAAAAAATAATATTGTTAAGAAGCGAGGTTGCTGGGCTTGCACTTTACTAGCCGGAATCTCTTTATCTTTCCTGAGAGCCCCCCAGATCTCTTTTATTCTAGGTCAGTAATTTAACACTCTCAGCTCTCAATTCAAAGCCAGTAATGACCTTGCTGTGCTGAATTATTAGCTTAGGATATAGAAAGAGAGAGAGAGGGAAGGGGGAAAAAAAAAAAAAAACCCTAAAAACAACAGAGGCCTTTTGATCAGAGCACCAAACTGCAGTTCGCTGTAACTCAAGCTGCCCATTCTTATATGGCAGGTATTAAGGACTCCCCCTGCCAGGCAGGACCCTATTAAAAGACAATAGCTGTTTGAAAAGGGTAAGCAAGTTGATATGGATATAATAGGCCACATATGGGGGCCCTTTTCTACTCTGAAATAAAGCTCCTTCTTAAGAGTTGTGAGCTGGGAAATCCAGTATTCAGTAAGGCAGGAGGAGGAGATATAATAGAAGAGAGCGGGTAGCCATGCAGAAATGCTTGAAGGTGCTTCAGGAAAAAGGGACGAGGGCTTTGGGGAGCCTGCAGAGATGAGCATCAATCACTGAGCACTGAGGCTTTCAGAATGGCCAGGTGCTCTTAGGTCCCCAAGAGGTTTTTAGGACCAGTGATGACAAAGATTTGGCTGGAACTAATATAGTGGTTAGTTTCTCTAATGGGTTAACAACAACAACAAAAAACCAAGCAGCAAACTAGTAAGCTCTTGCCAGGAATGATGCAGCTGGCAATAAGTAATCCTTTCTGCCTTGTTTTAAACAACCTAACATGCAAACATCCTAAACTCCTGTTGAGTACCATCTAGTGCCACTAAATGTTCTTGTTATCTCTAGGATGATATTTTTAAAAAAAAAGAAAGAAAAAAATGCCCTGAAGAACAGAGACAGTGAACTCCAAAGAAATTGCCTCTTGCCTACAAACTACACACCTCCTCTGATGCAGAGAGGTAACCACAGGACCTGGGACTTCTCACTTTATTAGCTAACCGATACTTGCTTATCTATCACCAAAACACTATGCCCATTAAAGGATGATGCTTTTCGAGGATCTTAAATCCACAACAGAATTTCCCAACCACTGTTTTAGCTATCTCTTAAGTTCTTGTATGTTACAAAACAAGGAAGGATTTAAGAGTGATTCAAGTGAAGGATTTAAGTGAATTAACAATTCAAAACAATTCAATTGTTTGAATTCAAACAATTCAAGTCGTTTATGACTAAATTCTGAATCCCTAAATTCCTAAGCAAAAATATCAGAAAGGTATTTTTCTTTCATCCACCACCCTTTGCTAATTGCCAAATGAACAGCTCTCCAGTTCCCAACCCACTGTAATTAATGGGCTAGCTTGATGGAATTTACAACCAAAGAAAAAACACAAGGGATCGCTTAACACTTGCTTGTTCCACTGAGCGGTCAACAGGGCACAAAACTGATCTTTAGCAAATTAAAGGGTTTTGCTGATTAAAGAGAAAATCTGGATTCCTAAGAAAAAAATTCTGTCTTACCACTAGGCTTAAAACTCCAAAATAAACATACGATTTTTACAAAAAGTTATTACAGATAATTGTTTCCATAAAATATCACAATTCTAAACTACTCTCCATTATGTAGACCCATCTCAGATAGGGTCATCATGTAAGAAAGGAGGGACAAGCAATGGAGAGCAATGAAAAGAGTAATGGGGAACATCAAACACCACGCTCATTCCCTAATTCATGCCTTAGCATATGGTGACCGACCGTATTTTCAGAAGTTCAAATGGGGACCTAGTCTAAAAAAGTTTTTATTTGGTGTGTGGGCCACTTCCAGGTGTGAGAAACAGCCTATAGATTTTTTATATATAAATATAGGTATAATGATTATGTTTAAATGCCATGCTAATTGATAACTATTAAATGTCATATCATTTGATAAATCTTAAAAGATATACAGCCTATATAATCTGAAAAATAATATTCATTATACAGAACAGCATGAATAGTATGATACCACTGATATAAAACTACATGGGTGCATATGCAAGTAGACAAGATGTTTGAAAGAACAGAGAAAACGAAGGCAAGAAAAAAAAATTGAAGAAAATGTCTCAGAACCGAAAGACATGAGTTCCCAGACCAAAAGGATCCTTAAAAGCCCAGCACAATGAATGAATATAGATGCGCACCAAGGCACATCATTGTAAAAAATTAGACTCCACCATTTTTTTCTTTGAATGAACAAGCCAGCTTCTTTTTGTTTGTTTTTCTGTTTTTTTTACTTATTTTTTGCCCGTGTTGGGTTTTCGTTGCTGCTCGCAGGCCTTCTCCAGTTGTGGCTAGTGGGGACTACTCTTCATTGCAGGGCATGGGCTTCTCACTGCAGTGGCTTCTCTTGTTGAGGAGCACAGGCTCTAGGTGTGTGGGCTTCAGTAGTTGCAGCATGCAGGCTCAGTAGTTGTGGCATGCAGGCCCTAGAGCACGCAGGCTTCAGTAGTTGTGGCATATGGGCTCTAGGGCACACGGGCTTCAGTAGTTGTGGCACGTGGGCTCAGTAGTTGTGGCTTGTGGGCTCTAGAGCGCAGGCTCAGTAGTTGTGGTGCATGGGCTTAGTTGCTCCGTGGCATGTGGGATCTTCCCGGACCAGGGATCGAACCCTTGTTCCCCTACATTGGCAGGCAGATTCTTAACAACTGCACCACCAGGGAAGTCCTAGACTCCACCTTTTATTGGGGGTGTAGCAAGATCACTTTGTAGAAGAACATGTAGGATAGGAGACATTGGTGCAGCTATCTTTGGAAAATATAATCTGCCACAGTTTCCCTCCCAAATTTACATTCCTCCCAAATGCAAAATACACCCTGCTCTCCTAAACCCCTAAAGTCTAACTCCATTTCAGCATCAACCCAAACTCCAGGATCTTGTCATATAAATCAAAACCAGGTGCAGATGAAGTTCCTCAAGTACAACTTTTGGGGTACAGCTCCACAGTCTGATTACTCATCTAAACACCTGTAAACTGAGGAGATAAGTTATACGCTCCCATATGTACAATGATGATACAGGCATAGGATAACCACAATAGACTTCCATTCAAAAAGAGGGAGAATAGGAGGCAATATGTAACCACTGGTCCATTGCAATTCTGAAATCCACACAGGTACATGTCTTATTTCCTTGATTTGGGCCCAATACCTCCTCCTGGTAATGATTTTCCATGACCTTTGACTCTATACTCTGAGCTTTTGGTTCCATCTTCTGAATCATACTTTCATTTCCATGAAACATTGCTTCAGTTTGTAGTGGAGGGGCTTTCTTGGCTTGCTTCCTGCCCATAGAAGTCTAGGGGTCCTAAGGTAACTTTCTGTTTTGTATTTATCTCTATCCTCTTTAGTCCAAACTGGTGGTACTTCCCCCAATACAATTCTCTTAAAAACATGGGTTTTTCTTCATCAGACAAAAGCTGTACACCCAAATCTCCCTGAGACAGGCCCTATTTGGGTTTTCTTAGGCTGCAATGAGACAACACCCTTAAGATCTTTAGGTCTTTTGTCTATCTGAAAGAGTCTGAGAGGCTCCACCTTGAAATCTTTCTGAGGTTTTAACAAACATACATCCTTACTCTAAGACCACATTTTTCTGACAGCACTCTGTATTTGATCTTTGCCTTGAGGCACTTTCTTACTTTGAGTATTTTTTGCTGGTTAGAAAGACTGTCCCGGGCTTCCCTGGTGGCGCAGTGGCAGAGAGCCCGCCTGCCGATGCAGGGGACGCGGGTTCGTGCCCCGGTCCGGGAAGATCCCACGTGCCGCGGAGCGGCTGGGCCCGTGAGCCATGGCCTCTGGGCCTGTGCGTCTGGAGCCTGTGCTCTGCAACGGGAGAGGCCACAACAGTGAGAGGCCTGCGTACCGCAAAAAAAAAAAAAAAAAAAAAAGAAAGACTGTCCCAAGCTCTCTATATTTCCTCTAAATCCTACCTGAAAACCAAATAGTCCATTTACATTTCCTATTTTTTCACATTACCAAAGGTAACAAACAGTATTGACAAACCTCCTGTCACCATATAACACGGGTCCTCTTACCTCCAGCTCCCAATAACATTTTCCTCACTCTTTATTAAGGCTTCATTGATAGCCTCCTTGAGGCCCATCAGACTTCCACTAAGTCTCCTCAAGGTCTTTCTGATTTCTTCCTGCTGCCTGGTCTCAAAGCCAATGATGCATGTTTTAGGTTTCTGTTACTGCAGCAACTCACTCCCAGGAACAAATTTTGTTCAGACCTCTACTGCTGCAAAACAAACCACTCCAAACTTGCTGGCATAAAAAATAAAAATTTTACTGTGCTTGTGCATTCAGTAGGCTCAGGAGTTATACAGAGTGCAGCAGAGATGCCCTGTCTTTAGTCCATGATGTCTGGGACCTAAATTGGAAAGGCTTGAATGGCTGGGGTCGATGCAAAGGGTTGGGGATAGAATCATCTGGAGGCTTCTTCACTCACATGTTGGGTGCCTAGACTGGGATGACTTGAAGACCAGGCTTGTGGCTGGGCTTCTTACACATGGCAGCTGGTTAGTAAGAGGGGTCCTGAGAGGGAATTTCTGAAAACCGAGGTCCCAGAAACAGAATCCACATGGCCTTTTGTGACCTAGCCTTGGAAAGTCACAAAGTGTTACTTTATTATATTCATATTCAAGGGGAGGGCACATAGACCCCACTTCTCCACGGCAGGAATATCAAAGAATGTGGGGTCCTTTTTTAAAACTACTACACCAAAAACAAGGAAGAAGGAAGACAGGGAATCTGAAGGGTAATGGTAAAAGTCCAGAGATCCCTGATAACTGCTGTATAGCATACAGAGAGATAAATTAATAAAGATAAAGCAGACCAGAAGATTCTGGAGGAGACTTCTTTAAGGAGATAAAACAGAGAGAATAAATACATACAAATATTAATGTACTTGCTTCTGTCAGAGTCCTGGCAGTTAACAGATAATGCATTTAAAAAGAATAGCTGAGGAAAGTTTTTTAGAAAGAATATTTACAAAGGTGTGGACAGGGCTAAGGGAAAGTGGATTACCTAAGGGCCAGTTAGGATCTGTTTTTACCCCTAGGCCTGATGAGACAAGCAGAGGGAATGCTTCCTTGAACCCAGAAAGAGTAGGGACCATTCAACTTGAGCTGTGACCTTCAGTAGAGGAACAGAGCCAATGCAGCCCACAGCAAACTGGTAGAAAGAGAAACAAGTGAATAGATATCCCAATCTCACTCTCTCTCCTCCTGCCCTTCAATCTCCTGCCGGTACCTCCCACTGGCTTTAGCCCAAATGGAAGCCACAGGGCAAGGGAGCCTATGAATTAAAATCCATACAGATCAGCCCTCCAGAGCAGAGAAATGTAGAGAGTGGATCTGGAGGGGCAAGTGGAAAATAAATAGCACAGTACTAAAGGGAAATTTACTCAAGTGGGTAGAATTTGGTTCAGTTGGTGATAAGTCTACAGGAAATTAACCAAACAAGAAAAAAGAGGGAGGGGGGTAATCATAGGCACGAGAAGATTGCACAACATAGTTCAGGGGTTGACACCGTTTGTATAGTTATAAAATATAAACACTGAATAATGATACAACAAAAACCTTGATATGAGTATACTGGGAGTTGTGGCGGGTGAGCAAAGGCACACATGTGCAGTAAAGGGTGTTAAAGGGCATTAGGGTTATATCTTACACAGCGGGAAGTCAATAGATAGCACCTGGATTTGAAAAAATCAAGAAGTAGCAACATAAGCTAGTCATTTAGAGGTCTAGAAATAAATGCCAAATAAATCACTCTGAGTTGAAAGTGATTATCTCTGAGGAAAGGGAAACTAAATTGAGAGTTGGAGGACTGCTTTTTTTTTTTTTTTTACAATTCTTATAGAACTATTTCACTCTTTAAACTGTATGCATGTATAACTCTGATTTTAAAAAATAAATAAATTAGGAAAAGAATACTCAGCTTAGAAGGCTACCTGTTCTGTGACACCTTCCCTGACTCTTCAAGCTTAATTAAGATATTTGTCCTCTGGACAGTCTTATTCTTAGCACCTTAAACCTCTAGTTAGCTCAAATCACAAGTAATTTAATCACTGGCTTATTTGACCGTGAGTACCCTCAAGGTAGGGATCATGCCTTATTAGTCATTGTTTCTCCAGCACCTGTCATAAACCAAGGCATAACAGGTATGTAAGAAATAATTCCTGAATTGAATGATCTCAGTCAATGGCACCAACACCCTACCAGTCACATAGGATAGAAAACTATCTTTCTAACCCCTCACTGAAATATCTTCCTGAGCTCTATTACCTCACTGCAATAGGCTGAATATTTGTGTCCCATTCAAAATTCATATGTTGAAACCTAATCCCCAATGTGATTGTATTTGGAGATGGGGCCTTTGGGAGGTAGGTCATGAGGGTGGAGCTCTCAGGAATGGGATTTGTGCCCTTTTTATAAGAGGCTCAGGGGAGCTTCCTCACTGCTTCCACCATGGGAGTACACAGCAAACAGATGGTCATCTATGAACCAGGATGCAGGGCTCAGCAGACATGGAATCTGTCAGCCTTGACCTTGCACTTCAAGCCTCCAGAACCGCAAGGAATAAATTTCTGTTGTTTATAAGCCACCTAGTCTATGACAGTTTGTTATAGCAGCTCGAACAGACTAACCCGCTGACCACAGACCTTCTGTCACTCTCTAAATACACCAAACCTCTGTGCCCTTGCTCATGCTGTTGCCTTGGCTAGAGATGCACTCCTTGCTCAGCTCCCATTCTCCATTATTCATCTTCTAAGGACCATCTGAAGCTCAAAATTCATAGTCAGAATGAATCTCTTCTTCCACTTATCCCAAAACACGAAATTCTACTTGGTACTTATTTAATAGCATCTTAATAATTATGCTTACTTCTGAATTTTCTCCTTGAGTTCATAAGCTCCTCGAGTTCAACTGGCTTATTCATCTTATATCCTTCAATAGCATGGTGCCTAGCATATAGTGGGTCCACAAACATTGTAGAATAATAGCGTTTTTCTGGTATGTAAACTGCCATTATTTCTGCTTCGCGTAAGAATGACAGTGAACTCCTTGAGGACCATGTCTGACACAGTGACTGGCATTTAGTAGGGCTTAATAAATAGTTACTGAATTTTAAAAATTAAAAGAAGACCAAAGGCTTCTCTGGTGGCACAGTGGTTAAGAATCCGCCTGCCAATGCAGGGGACATGGGTTCAAGCCCTGGTCCGGGAAGATCCCACATGCCGCAGAGCAACTAAGCTCTTGTGCCACAACTACTGAGCCTGCACTCTAGAGCCCACGAGCCACAACTACTGAGCCCACGTCCCACAACTACTGAAGCCCATGTGCCTACAGCCCGTGTTCCGCAGCAAGAGAAGCCACTGCAATGAGAAGCCCTCACACCACAACGAAAAGTAGCTCCCGCTCGCCACAATTAGAGAAAGCCCATGCCCAGCAACGAAGACCCAACACAGCCAAAAATAAATTAAAAAAAAAAAGACCAAGTAGTGAGTTTACTTCTCAGCCTTTTATAAGGTATTTTTACTTTGCCTTTCTTCTTATCTCAATATAATTGAGGCTTCCACAGACTGACCCTATCCTAATTATATATTTCCTGTTTGTTGCTTTTCAACGTGTACTGGTCCTCCACAAGTCAAGTTAGACTCCTTTATGACCCCTCGCAGTGTATGATATTTTCTACTTCTGCTAATATAATTATATTCCACTAGAATGAAAGTTCCAAATACTTCCTCTTACAATAAAGGTAGACTAAGTAATTTAGACCAATCCTCCTGGCTGAGATAAACTGGATGAACTATTAAAAGCATCTATCTGAAGTCATCAGAGAGCCACCAAGTCAAATGAAGAACGACAAGGCCAGGTATAAGAGGAGAATAAAATCCAAAGAGGTGAGCCCTGTGTTTACTGCCACTCTTCCCAGTGGGCAGGAATTCTAAACAGAAGGGTCCATGGATTGAATTCAAGGAATCTACAAACTTGGATAGGAAAAAAATTACATCTTTATTTTTACTAACCTTTAACTGGAATTTAGTATTTCCTTCAACTATGAATGTAAACATAGTAGAATTTGCAGTTCCTGTGATTTTTTCAATAGAAATCTCAGATATTTTCATATCATATTAAAGTTGTTCCAGATATCTCACAATATCATTTATAGTCATCACCACTTCAAAAATAAGGTAATATCATACCCACTAGTAGTTCCAAGGGCCTCTGCTAGTCATGAAAGAGGCAGCTGATAGACTGAGCAGGTAATAGGTTTGAACTAATGTTAAGTTCTTGAGTTTTCAAATGATTTTTAAGACTTGGCAGCCAAAAAACTGGAGTTCAGGACCCACCAAGGCTGGGGAGAGGGACTCTGGTAAATCCTTCAGGCTCTGGTTGGCACCATGAAAAGCTATACCTGGAAATATTGATAGATCAGCCCTCCCTGATACTTAAGCCCAGCTTCAAATGATTTCAACCCCTGATTGAACTGAGGTAATCCAGGATTGTGAGTGCTCAATCCATCTGCCAAAAGCAAATGTAAATCCTCTCTGAAGAAAGATAACATCATTCTAGGCCTCATATTATCTCTATAGTTTTTCATATATTGATACAATATACAACACTCAACTAAAGGGGGGAAAAGTATACTACAAGATAAGACAATGGAGTAAAAAACCAAGAGACAGAGTAGATAATAGACAAAGACCCACAGAGAATCCAAATAATGAATGAAGGACTGTTTATAACCATGCTTTACTGTGGTCAAGCAAATGAAAGATAAGATCTAATAAAGAAACCATTAAAAAAGAAATGAATGGCAATTCTTTTTAAAAAACTTTATTGAAGTATAGTTGATTTACAATGTTGTGTTAATTTCTGCTATACAGCAAAGTGATTCAGTTATATATATATATTCTTTTACATATTCTTTTCTGTTATGGTATCCTGTTAGCACAGGATATTGAATATAGTCCCCTGTGCTATATTGTTATTCCTTGTTTATCCATCCTTTATATAATAGTTTGCATCTGTTAACCCCAAACTCCCAATCCTTCCCTCCAACTCCCCTCCCCCTTGGCAACCACAAATCTGTTCTCTATATCTGTGAGTCTGTTTCTGTTTCATAGATATGTTCATTTGTGTCATATTTTAGATTCCACATATAAGTGATATCATATGGTATTTGTCTTTCTCTGACTTACTTCACTTAGTATGATAATCTCTAGGTCCATCCATGTTGCTGCAAATGGCATTATTTCATTCTTTTTGATGGCTGACTATATTCCATTGTATATATGTACCACATCTTCCTTTTATCCATTCATCTGTTGACGGACATTTAGGTTGTTTCCATGTCTTGGCGATTGTAAATAGTGTTGCTATGAACATAGGGGTGCATATACCTTTTCGAATTACAGTTTTGTCTGGATATATGCCCAGGAGAGGGACTGCTGAATCATATGGCAACTCTATTTTTAGTTTTTTGAGGAACCTCCATACTGTTTTTCATAGTGGCTACACAAATTTACATTCCCACCAACAGTGTAGGAGGGTTCCCTTTTCTCCACACACCCTCCAGCATTTGTTATTTGTAGACTTTTTAATGATGGCTGAATGGCAATTCTAGAATTAAAAAAATATAATGATCATAAAAGGCTACATATTGTATGATTCCAACTATATATGACATTCTGGAAAAGGAAAAACTGTGAAGACAGTAAAAATATCAGAAGTTGGAATGGAAAAAAGGGATAAACAGGCAGAGAATTTTTAGAGCAATAAAAATATTCTGTATGATACTATAATGATGGATATATCATTACACATCTGTCCAAATCCAGAGAATGTACAATACCAAGAGTGAACCCTGGGCTTCCCTGGTGGCGCAGTGGTTGAGAGTCTGCCTGCCAATGCAGGGGACACGGGTTCGAGCCCTGGTCTGGGAAGATCCCACGTGCCACGGAGCAGCTGGGCCCGTGGGCTACAGATACTGAGCTCTGCGCGTCTGGAGCCTGTGCTCCGCAGCAAGAGAGGCCGCGACAGTGAGAGGCCGCGACAGTGAGAGGCCCGCGCACCGCGATGAAGAGTGGCCCCCGCTTGCCGCCACTGGAGAAAGCCCTCACACAGAAACGAAGACCCAACACAGCCAAAAATAAATAAATGAATAAATAAATTTATAAAAAAAAAAAAAAAAAAAAAAAGAGTGAACCCTAAGGTAGACTATGGACTTTGGGGGATAATGATGTGTCAGTGTAAGTTCATCAATTGTAACAAGTGTACCACTCTGGTGGGATGTTGGTATGAGAGAAGCATGAATCTTTAGGGGGCAGAGGGTATATAAAAAATCTCTACCTTCCTCTGAAATTTGCTGTGAACCTAATACTGCTCTAAAAATAAGTCTGTAAAAAACAAACAAGAAAAGCATATTTGAACTACTATTTTAAAATGAAGGTTTTCAGAATAAACTAGAGGAATAAACTATAGCAAGTAAGCTAATTAAAATCCTCTTTGCTGCTGGAAATAAAAATAAGAAAGAATGAAGAAAGAATGAAGGGGAGGCAAGACTAAGAAAAGTATGAGAAATACTAGTAAACAAATCCTAAGGTTTCTTCAAACTAACTTTCAATCATTTACAGTTTCCCCAACTTGCAATTTCTTTTTTTTTTTTTAAGCATCTTCATTGGAGTATAATTGCTTTAAAATGGTGTATTAGTTTCTGCTTTATCACAAAGTGAATCAGCTATACGTATACATATATTCCCATATCCCCTCCCTCTTGCATCTCCCTCCCACGCTCCCTATCCCACCACTTTAGGCGGTCACAAAGCACTGAGCTGATCTCCCTGTGCTATGCAGCTGCTTCCTACTAGCTATCTATTTTACATTTGGTAGTATACATAAATCCATGCCGCTCTCTCACTTCGTCCCAGCTTACCCTTCCCCCTCCCCATGTCCTCAAGTTCATTCTCTATGTCTGCGTCTCTATTCCCGTCCTGCCCCTAGGTTCTTCACCATTTTTTTTTTTTTTTAGATTCCATATATATGTGTTAGCATACGGTATCTGTTTTTCTGTTTCTGACTTACTCCACTCTGTATGACAGACTCTAGGTCCATCCACCTCACTACAAATAACTCAATTTCGTTTCTTTTTATGGCTGAGTAATATTCCATTGTATATATGTGCCACATCTTTTATCCATTCATCTGTCGATGGACACTTAGGTTGCTTCCATGTCCTGGCTATTGTAAACAGAGCTGCAATGAACATTGTGGTACATGACTCTTTTTGAATTATGGTTTTCTCAGGGTATATGCCCAGTAGTGGGATTGCTGGGTCGTCCAACTTGCAATTTCTTTCTTCTTTCCTTTGCATTTAAAAGACTGATTAAAAGTGCCACAGTAAGACACACACACACACACACACACACACAAAAACAAAATAATAATTGGAATTAAGAACTCAGTAGATGGGTTTAACAGCAAATTAGACATAAATGAAAGGAGAATTAATGAACTGTAAAATAGTCAGAAAAAAATATTCACAATGAAGCATGAAAGACAAAATGATGAAAAAATGCAGAAAAGTGCATGAGAGTGGATACCACGAAAAAGTCTAATGTCTGTGTAATTAGAATCCCAGAAGGAGTGAAGATAGTGGAACAGAAGTAATTTGAAAAGCTAAAAATTGAGAACTTTCCAAAATTGATAAAAGATGTAAGTTACATGTTCAAGAAACACTGAGAACCCCAAATAGTTGACAAATATAAAGAAAAGCAAACCTAGGCACATCACAGAAAAACTACCAAAAACCAAAGACCAAATATCCAAAAGTAGCTAGAGATTATTGTAAAAGGAAAGATTATTTTCAAAGGTGTAAGAATAAGACTGATAGCTGACTTCTCAACAGAAACAGTGTAAACAAGAAGATAAAGGAATGGTATATGCAAAGTGCTAAAGGAAAATAATTGCCAACCTAGAATTTATATAAGAGAAAACAGGCCTTCAAAAATGAAGGTGAAAATTCAAATGAGGTCTATAGACAGTTAATAGTTTTCAAGTAATAAGTCTCCGACTTTTGTAATTATACTATGGTTATAGAAGACGTTAACATTGATGGCAGCTGGGTGAAAGGGTTATAGGAACTCAATAATATTTTTGCAACTTTTTTGTAAGTCTAAAATAATTAAAAGAGAAAAAATGTAAAATAAAGATAGTTTGAATGATAGCTAACTTCAGAATGGAAGCTCCATGAAGATTGAGATTTCTTGTCTGTTTTGTTCACTTCTATCCCCTAGTGTCTAGAAAACTAGCAAAATGCACTCAGTAAGTATTTCTGAATGAATGAACAGTAGCAGTAGCTATCATTTATTCAACACCTAGTATATCTTAGGTAGAATGCCAAGCACTTTACATTCATTATCTCATTTAAACCTTCTATCAGTCATGTAACATGGAATGTTATTTTATTATATGAGTCTCCCTATTTTATAGGTGAAGCTAAGCAACCTGCCCAAGGTCACATACTATTAAGTTAGATGGCAGGCTCTCAAACATAGATCTGATTCCAAAGTCTGTGTTATTAACCACTACGCTACAGTGCTTTCATGTCACATAAAAATACTTCTTTCTTTTTCATTTATCCCTATTCTACTCACCTTTCCAGGTTATATTAGTCAGTGTTATTCAGAGAAACAGAACCAAGAGTATATATATAAATATATATAAGAGGAGATATAGCTTATCTAATTATGGAATTGACTCATGTGATTATAGAGGCCAAGAAGTCCCATGATCTGCCACTTGCAATCTTGAGAACAAAGAAAGTTGGTTAATTCAACCAAATCTGAAGGTCTAAGAGCCAGGGAAGCCAATAGTATAAGTCTCAGTCTGAGTCCAAAGACCCAAGAATCAGGGGCCAATGGTGTTAAGTTCTAGTTCAGGTTTGGAGACTTGAGAACCAGGAGTGCTGATGTGCAAGGGCAGAAGAAAATGGAAATCCCAGCTCAAGCAAAGAGAGCAAATTTACCCTTCTTTACCTTTTTGTTCTAATCAGACCCTCAGTGGATTAGATGATGGCCATATGCATTGGTGAGGACAATCTTCTTTATTCAGTTTACTGATTCAAATGCTAATCTTTTCTGAAAACACCTTCATAGACACATCCAGAAATAATGTTTTACCAGCTACTGGGGCACCCCTTAGCTTGGTCAGGTTGACACATAAAATTAACCATCACAGAGGTCAAAACAAACTCCTCTGTGGTATAACTACTGTAGTACCCATTATTTCACCTTACTCTCAGATCTCAGAGCACAATTTAATGCCATTATATAAGGTCTTGAATTGTTCTCTAGCTGTTAATCAATAAGCATTATCTCCTCAACCAGATTACACTCCCTTAGGCATGTGACCATATCTTATATTCCTATTGATATAGGCCACATTTGAAGCTCTATAACAGTATGCTATTTCGGTAAAGGCATGAAGAAAAATATTTAGTTGGAAAAACCATGCAAGGAACAGTGTTTTGGGATGCTTTAGAGATAGGGCCTGTATGGTTTAAGATTCTGAACAACAAATTTGACTCAGAAAAACAATACCTTAAAAAGGTGGTTTGGGGCTTCCCTGGTGGTGCAGTGGTTGAGAGTCCGCCTGCCGATGCGGGGGACAAGGGTTCGTACCCCGGTCCGGGAAGATCCCACATGCCGTGGAGCGGCTGGGCCCGTGAGCCATGGCTGCTGAGCCTGTGTGTCTGGAGCCTGTGCTCCGCAACGGGAGAGGCCGCAACAGTGAGAGGCCCGCGTACTGCAAAAAAAAAAAAAAAAAAAAAAGGTGGTTTGGGTGGGCTTCCCTGGTGGCGCAGTGGTTGAGAGTCCGCCTGCCAATGCAGGGGATACAGGTTCGTGCCCTGGTCCGGGAAGATCCCACATGCCGCGAAGTGGCTGGACCCGTGAGCCATGGCCGCTGAGCCTGCGCGTCCGGAGCCTGTGCTCCTCAACGGGAGAGGCCACGACAGTGAGAGGCCCGCGTATCACACACACACAAAAAAGGGTGGTTTGGGGACTTCCCTGGCGGTTCAGTGGTTAAGACTTCGCCTTCCAATGCAGGGGTTGTGGGTTCAATCCCTGGTCAGGGAGCTAAGATCCCAAGTGCCTCAAGGCCAAAAAAGCAAAACATAAAACAGAAGCAATATTGTAACAAATTCAATAAAGACTTTTAAAATGGTCTATGTAGGGCTTCCCTGGTGGCGCAGTGGTTGAGAGTCTTCCTGCCGATGCAGGGGACACGGGTTCGTGCCCTGGTTTGGGAAGATCCCACATGCCGCGGAGCAGCTGGGCCCGTGACCCATGGCCGCTGAGCCTGTGCGTCCGGAGCCTGTGCTCCGCAACGGGAGAGGCCACAACAGTGAGAGGCCCGAGTACCGCAAAAGAAAAAAAAAATTTTAAATGGTCTATGTAAAAAAAAAAAAAAAAAAGGTGTTTTTTACATCAAGTTTTCTATAATACCTTTTTTTCCTTATGGCAAGTTAGCGGATGTTCAGGGCAATTTGGACAGAGCTGCACAGTTCTCTATGTTAAACCCCCTTGAGAGGGCACATATATTACATAGAAGGTGAAGTCTGAGAGGGGGCAGATGAGCAATTACCCCCACACATGTAAATTGCAGCTTGTGTGGTGTAAATATACTGTCTCTGCCTGGACCTGCCCGTGTAACATTCTCTCTTTGGGCTCTGTGGTTTCTCAGTACATCCAACTGTTTGGAGGCTGGAGCTTGGCTCAGCAAGCACAGATAAACAGCTTCCTGGAGCAAGCTGCCAGTGTGACGAGCAATGACCTCAGCAGAGAATGTCTGCTTTTCATTACCCTGAGCACATCACTGTACTGCTAGAGCTAAGAGCGGGAACAATACAAGCTGCATAGCCCTGACTAGCTCAGGTCTCCCATTACACCTTGAATTTTTAAAATCTTGGCAGCCAGAGGAAAGAGGGTATAGACAGGAAGTGAGGAAATGGCTTTTTTGTGAAAAAAAAAAAAAAGAAAAGAAAAGCTTTCTTAGGCTATTCTCTGAATAAACTAAATAATGAGTGAAGTGGCTAACACTAAATGGCTAATAGTCGTGCAGAAAATCATCAAACGTCTTTAATCTCCAAACAGTGCAGGGTAAGCAAAAAGTGTTACAGAAAACAAGACAGACTAAAAGTCCGCAAGATTTTCAACTTTGATACCATTTAAAGAGAAAGAAGAAGAAGACTATCATTTTCCAAAAAAGCCATGAAGTAGGAGGGAAGCAAAAATCCCAGAAAACTGGAGCTAAAGGGGAATGAGACTTGATGAAAATGAATTACATATAGTCAGATATTTTATACCTGTCATTTCACTAGATTTGCATAACAACCCTATGAGACAGGTATTTTCATCCCTAGCAATTGTTTTGACTTGGAAAATATAACACAAGGACCTTAACAAAGGCATTTGTTATTAATGCTATTTAATGACAAAGGGATAAATTCAAGGCTGCTTCTATGGCCACACCAGAAATGGCATTACCTACTGTGGCAGCCCCAGAACTCAGTAATCCTGGAATCATGAGTCTTCAAATAAATTTACATGCTCATAACGTTTTCTGATAAGGTAGTTTCTACCGTGCTGCTCAGAGCTGCATTTGTTAGTTGAAGAAAGAAATCACAGTTGTAGCCTCAGACAAGAACCTGGTTGGATATGACCCCTCTTGAAGGACCCTGAGAATTTGTTTTGTGGGGAAGTCAGAATGCAAAGATGCACCTGCCATGGGGCCAGAGGCTATGGACAGACAAACATCTTAGTAAATCATAATAACAGAGAGAAGCTTCATTTGACTTTCATTTCACTTTTCTCAGGGAAGAAGGACCTTTGTGTGGCTGCCAAAAATCTAACTGTCCATCCTCCTTCCCCTTTCTCCCCTCTGGCCCCATCCCAGTTCATTAACAACCCTCTGGTTAAAGGTGCCAGATTGTGTCATTCTTTCCTGCTCTCATGCCAGGCCTCTGCTGCCAGCACCACAGATCTTCGAGAGCTCTGAGCAAATTATGGAAGAAGTTAAAAGCACTGATGAATTTAAATTGCTCTATTGTTGATGAAGTAAAGTTTCTTAACTTCTGATTAGCTATTTTACATTGCTAATAGCACTACTGACATGTTACTTCAGATTTGTGTGTGTCTACCTGATTGCCAGAGGAGTGCTCAGGGAATTATCAGATTGACAAGGAATACCAGGGCTTGGATTGGACCAAGTAAAGGTTCTTTATATTATTTATAGATTAAAATAAATCAAGTAATTTCTCTAAGGGGAAATATTTTAGTGTGGAGAATTATACCTAAAATTTATACTAGCTAGCTGTAAAAGCAGCTCCCATGAAAATAGAAATAATATCACTGGGTCTTGAAAATACTTCAGCCAAGGATGGAGTTCCTTCATTTCCTCTTATTGCACAGTTTCGCAACAGCTAAATTTCTCTTAAATTGTAGCAGGGAGCGGGTGGGGAAGTAAGGTCTTTCCTGACAGGAAGAATCTGGGCCCAATTATTACTTCCATAACCTTTGACTGCAACTTCTAAATGAGTCAGGGGACCAGTGGGCTGTGAAATGGCTTCCTCAGTCACCAGGTCAAGTGCTGCTGGATGGTTTCCTATAATCAAAACATGAAGGGACTGAAGAAGAGAGATGGATTCTAAGCAAATAAGCAGCTTCTTATGTCCTCAATGAACCTGGATTTTTAAGTTTCAAAATAGATTTTGGTGACTCTCAATTCACCACTATGTTTCCCTGGTGTCCTTTTGCTATAAGATACCTCTGATAATATGGAAAAGAACCAGAATCCTCTATAGATTTCACAAATGATGGCTTAACAGAAATGCCTGGGCCAATAACAGTGAGGATAGGATTGCTTCAGCTATGGCAAAATCTATTCGTGGCAATTATCTGAGTCTGAGAATCCAGATGTTGACAATGAAAAATGGATTATTTTCTGTTACAATGTGTCAACTCCAGCTAAGAACTGAACTATGGAAAAAAGATGGGGGTGAGGGGTAGGCTGGGAGAAGTATTACACCTTTTGAAGAAGCCAATGATAGGATTAGTCACCATTCCTTCACTATACCACATTTTGACTCAATTTAATAACAATAAATTGGGAAAACATGGAGCAGAAATGGCCCAGAGAAGTCTTCAGTCCACCCCTCATTCAAAGCTATGAGCCTGGAAATCAGTGAGTTCCTAGTTTGTTCTGATGTGTTTCTTGTTGCTCCAAATCCACTCCTCTGTTACCATGGGCACAAGAAGAACCCAAAACATTACTTAAATGCTGGGTGGTGGATAATCCTAAAAAATTTGCCAATTTTAGAACTGAAAGTTTATACCCTGACTGTTCTAGATTACTGAGGAGAGAAGTGGGTCATCTTTCATAGGGCTTAGAGCACCTGTTTTAAAAAAGAAGAAATAATACATATTTTATAATCATGCATTGTTTTCATTAAGTTATATTTTAAGTGATTTAAGAATATGCACTATTGGAATCTCCTTTTTTTCTCCAAGAGTGAATTAATGAAGTTCACATTTCATGGACTTATTCTAATTAAAACAATAAAAAAAGGAATTTGAGACTGGTACCTTTTACTACAAGAGTATATAAAAAAGCATGCACGTTCCCAACTGAATTCTGATAATATGTTTCACAATGGAATTATTAATGTTCTTTTTCCAAAGATTGATAAATACTTCCATCTCCATATTTATACTATATATTAGATAACACAAATAATTTTATGACTAATTATTTTATTATTTTTACTTATTATATATGAGCAGTGCATGAGAGAGGCCAATTACTTGTAAGATAGCTTTCTATGACTACTGCCTGTTAAGGGTATTCCACTCTGAGAAGCAGCACATAAAATCAATCAAATTATTTTTTTTGGACACAGAAAGCCTAGGTAATAAAGGTGGACAAAAAGAAGGTAGGTCACCTGAGCTGAGATAACTTATCAGCTCTCAAATGGGATGAGCCAGTCATTCCATGGGATAAGACCTCAAATGCCATCTCCTCCAAGGGGCCTTCCTGGCCATCCTATATATCACATTATCCTAGTTACTTCCTTGTTGTTTATCTCGTTACACTTATCAGCTGTGTAACCTAGGGAATGTTACTTTTGTGTGCCTGAATTTCCTAATGTATAAAATGAAGATAATACTAATATTCCACCTCATAGTATTTTGAGAATTAAATGAGATAATACATGTTACACGCTTAGAACCATGCCAAGTATTTATTAACTATTAGCTATTGTCGTCATTGTCAGCTTACTTGTTTATTGACTATCTCCCTCACTAAACAGCTAGGTTCATGAGGGTAATTACCTTATTTGTCTTGTTCACCACTATATCTTCTTCATTGCCAAATACACAGAGGCACACAGTAGGTGCTCAAAAATAATTACTGAATGAATGCTGTCTTATATTCTCACATATCCTTAAAAAAAAACTTCCATCAATGAAGGATATCTGTATATGTACTTGTAACCAAAACTTGAAAACTTCCCTAGGAAGGTAAAATCATCATTTAAAAAAAAAACAAAAACAAGACACTTGATTATAAAAAAAGAGTCCTCCTGGGCCCACCAACCAAGACCACAGAGTATCATTCTTTTCTATATTAGTATGTGGAGGTCAAGCTCTCTGATGCCACAGTGTTGTAACTATCAATTTAGCCTGTGAAGAAGGGTTCCCAATTGTGATAGGAATTCTCAGATTTCAGCCTGTTTTTCTCTCATCATTATTTTCCAACGTCCTAAAAAAACACATTTCTCATTTTATCTTTCCCACAAGAACCTGGTCACACTCTGCTGTGGTTTCTAAGTTACAGCTACTCTAGCCTCATTTTCTTGTCTGTACTTCTTCAGAGGTCCTGACCCCGTGCCGACACTTGGTCTATTCTTCGAGCGGCACCTCTAAATATTAATTCCTTTTACCTTTCATTGGTTGAAAGATGGCATTCAGAGGTAGAGGTTGCATACAACATGAAAGAAAATCCTGTGGGATTTCGTATCCCTCTTTCAAGAGTGTCCAGAAGAATATGATCTGACGAGCTCACAGTCTTGCAGACACATACACGCACACACACGCACACACACACACAGTACAGCTTAGCTACTCATGCTTTACAGCTTATCCAGATTTGCTGGAACAATCATGGATTTGTTGGAAAACACCAAGCACCAAGGAGTGACAGCACAGGTGAGAGGGCAAGCTGATCCATAGAAGAAAATCAGCAGAAAAACCTTCCAAAAACAATTTTGAAGAGTATTTTTATCATTGCTCAAAGGTAAATTATCCACCATTAATCGTATGAAAATCTCAGTGTCTGAACTTGAAACTGAGAGATGGAAGTGCACACTTAACACATTTTAAAAAAAATTATGTTTCCTATTGTTTAGAGACAGCTCCAATTGTATCCCCACCCAAAGGACAACATAAAACATTTAAATGGCAATGAATGGAGGTCACCAGACAAAGCTATGTGATAAACTGTGTGAAGTACAGCTCATAAGGGAAATTTCAAAGAATCCAGAAACCATAGCTAGAAGAGACCTCATATTATTATCTGCTTAGGCCTCCAGCAACATTAGGCATTACAGCGACTTGCAGACAGTACAGAATAGTGGCCTTTGTAATACTGCAGATGAGGCTTGGCTCCTAATTCTGTCATTTATTAGCTTGTGAACTTAAAGAAGCTATTTTAACTTTTCTGAGCCTCAGTTTCCTCATCTATAAAATAGAGATAATAATATTACCTACTTCAAAGAATTATAGTTGCTGAAACATAGTATGCGTTTAATAAAACATTTTTTATTATATAATTATTACATTATTTTTATTTATTAGCACATTAGACTTTATTATACCCATTTCACATTTGAGGCAACTGAAGCCCAGAAAATTTCAGAGGGACTTCTCTGGTGGCACAGTGGTTAAGAATCCACCTGCCAATGCAGGGGACATGGGTTCGATCCCTGGTCCGAGAAGATCCCACATGCCACTGAGCAGCTAAGCCAGTGTGCCACAACCACCGAGCCGGCGCTCTAGAGCCCGCAAGCCACAACTACTGAAGCCTGCGTACTCTAGGGCCCACGTTCCACAACTACTGAGCCTGCGTGCTGCAACTACTGAAGCCTGCGAGCCTAGAGCCCAAGCTCCTCAACAAGAGAAGCCACCGCAATGAGAAGCCCGCGCACCTCAACGAAAAGTAGCCCCCGCTTACTGCAAGTAGAGAAAGTCCATGCGCAACAACGAAGACCCAACACAGCCCAAAAAAAAAAAAAAAATTTCAGAAATTTTCCCAAGATTATGGAGTGAGGACTTATAAGGATTGGGGCTCTTTTTCTTCCCAGGGCAGAGCTCTTTTCACTTCATTATGCTTCTATAAATCAATACAAAACTCAGGTCTGCGAAAGAAGGATTTTCAGTAGATAAATTCACAATCAAAGGAAAATCAGGAACTTCTACCATTCAGGTCTCCTTGTCTACCAAATACTACTTCCTATTCAATCATATATGCACACCTTCACACCTTTCAAGTTGAGTTTTGTGTTTTTTTGCTTTTTTTTTTTTAAGGATTTTGGAGCTTTGATGCTGGCTCACCTCTTAAAATAACTTGCCTCAGGCCAATATGGTGTTTTAGAGTTATAGAAATGTCAGGTAGAATGGCGATTACCAAAAAAATCTAGAAACAGTAAATGCTGCAAAGGGTGTGGTGAAAAGGGAACCCTCCTGCACTGTTGGTGGGAATGTAAATTGATACAACCACTACAGAGAACAGCATGGAGGTTCCTTAAAAAACTAGAAATAGAACTACCATATGACATAGCAATCCCACTTCTGGGCATATACCCTGAGAAAACCATAATTGAAAAAGAGACATGTACCACAATGTTCACTGCAGCAGTATTTATAATAGCCAGGACATGGAAGCAACCTAAGTGTCCATCAACAGATGAATGGATAAAGAAGATGAGGCACATATATACAATGGAATATTAGCCATAAAAAGAAACGAAATTGAATTATTTGTGGTGATGTGGATGGACCTAGAGTCTGTCATACAGAGTGAAGTAAGTCAGAAAGAGAAAAACAAATACTGTATGCTAATGCATATATATGGAATCTAAAAAAAAAAAGAAATGGTACTGATGCGGCAGGGCAGGAATAAAGACATAGACATAGGGAATGGACTTGAGGACACAGTTGGGGGGTGCTTGAGAGGGGGAAGCTGAGGTGAAGTGAGAGTAACATCGACATATATACACTACCAAATGTTCCATAGCTAGTGGGAAGCAGCAGCATAGCACACGGAGATCAGCCCGGTGCTTTGCGATGACCTAGAGGGGTAGGATAGGGAGGGTGGGAGGGAGGCTCAAGAGGGAGGGGATATGGGGACATATGTATGCATATGGATGATTCACTTTGTTGTACAACAGAAACTAACACAGTATTGTGAAGCAGTTATACTCCAATAAAGATCTATTTTTAAAAACTGTCAGGTATGTGCCATTCACATAGATTATGTAATTTTTAGTTTTCTAAGGACAAGAAACTGCTCACTTGGCAACTAGATTTCTATCAGCACTGTGGAAAAAAGTCTTAAGTTTTTTTTTTCCAACAGTGTACTGCTAGATAAAAGCTAGAGTCAATAGCATTTGGAAACAGTTATAAGCCTTACTAGAGTTCGGTATTAGTTACATACACCAGTGGGTTCACTTTTGGAGTGCTACATACATGGTATACAGCTTCTTTTTTTGGCCGTGCCGCGCGTCATATGGGATCTTAGTTCCTGATCAGGGACCTAACCCGCGCCCCCTATAGAGTAAGTGTGGAGTCCTAACCACTGGACCCGCGCCCCCTATAGAGTAAGTGTGGAGTCCTAACCACTGGACCGCCAGAGAATTCCAGTATACAGCTTCTTAGATGGCAGGATATAGAACTTTATCAAAAAGAATCAAGAAAAAAGAGAGAAAGAACAAGAGACGGTCCTTATTCATAATAAGACCAAGAATAAGAGTGGATAGTATGCAATAACCTAAAATACAGATACAGCTGTAGATTCAACATTTGCCTAACACCTATCATATAATAAGCATCATGCCAGGTATTGGGAATACAGGGATGAAGAAGAAATGATGCCTACCCTCAAGGAACCAGCACAGTAGGGAAAAGACTTATAAAGGAGATGGGGGAGGGGGAATAGAGTAAAATGAAAAAAGCCAGGAAGAAGCATTGTCCCCAGAAGAATCATATTTCATTTGGCAAGGAGCCTCAAGGGTGCTCGTACAGATTAAATAGCCTAGAAACTTGACCCCTAGGCTTGTCAGTTCTGTAAAAGCAAGCAAGGCTATTCAATCTCAGTCTTTATTCCCAGTCCACCTCATTTGCGTCAGCCCATACCTCGAGAACAAGTGACATTCCTTGTTCTACTTCACCCTCCTTTAGAAGACTGGGAGAAGAGAAAGGACCAGCTCTGATCCTGGAAAGCCTGTTTTTCCCAGGAACTTGAAATTCCAATCCATAAGAAATCTAGATTTTGTTTGCAAGACTTATAGCTCAGCAAAAGAGCTAGGGGGAGTCAAGAATTCCCCTAACAGCAACCCAAGTTAAGGCCATTAGAAGAGATGTCTGATCTTCAAGGAACCTCTGGAGAACAGAAAGGAAAATAAAATTGTTTTCAAGGAGGATGGACTTGAGCTCATGATGCACCATAAGCAGAAGCCTATAAGAGGCTATTCTTCCTTATTTATTTATTTTTTTTTTTTTTTTTTTGCGGTATTTTATTTTTTGGGGGCCTCTCACTGTTGTGGCCTCTCCTGTTGCAGAGCACAGGCTCCGCACGCGCAGGCTCAGCGGCCATGGCCCGCGGGCCCAGCCACCCCGCGGCACACGGGATCCTCCTGGACCGGGGCACGAACCCGCGCCCCCCGCATCGGCAGGCGGACTCTCAACCACTGCGCCACCAGGGAAGCCGTATTCTTCCTTTTTTAGAATGCTTACAATAACCAGAAAAAAAGGAAAAAGAAAACAAATGATTATATAAATATGTTGGCATTTTGGTAATAAAAATAATTTTTTGTATTTCTTTAGCATATCCTTTCATGAAGACCAAGGTATTTTAAACTGATTATTTCATTCAGCCTAAAAACAGTTCTGTGATACCAAGAAGAAAGAAATAGGTAAGAGAGATTAAGAGGTATAAACTTTCAGTTGCAAAATAAATGACTTATGGGTATGAAATGTACAGTGTGGGGAATATGGTCAATAACTATGTAATACCTAAAAAAGAAACAAAAACAAAAAGCTATGTAATATCTTTGTATGGTGAACTATCACAACCAGACTTATTGCAGTGATCAGTTTCAAATGCATAGAAGTATCAAATCACTATGGTGTGTAACAGGAGCTAACAGTGTTATAGGTCAATAATTCAAAAACAAACAAACTCATAGAAAAAGAGATCAGATTTCGGGTCATCAGAGGTGGGTGGGGGATAGGAGGAATTGCATAAAGGCAGGCAAAACTTCCAGTTATAAGATAAACCAGTACTAGAGATGTAATAATGTACAAGATGATAAATATAATTAACACTGCTGCATGTTACAAATGAAAATTGTTAAGAGAGTAAATCCTAAGAGCTCTCATCAAAAGAAAAACGTTTTTTTCTATTTCTTTAATTATCTATCTATATAAGATGATGGATGTTCACTAAACTTATTATGATAATCACTTCATGATGTATGTAAATCAAATCCTTATGCCATGCACCTTAAACTTAGTACTGTACGTCAATTATATCTTGAAGAAATTATAACTTGAAGAAAACAATTTTTTAATAAATTAAAAAATAATCATTTTGACTTTTACACACTCCAAGCATACTTTATAAAGAAACATTACTCCTCAAAGATATAATCTGGGAAAGATGTCCTACCTCTAGAAATAATCTTAAATCATTAAGTGATTGACACAGCCTCCTATAGAAAGAAAACTGCACAAGAATATCACCCTAAGCATTTCCATGAAAAAAGCCAGCCAAGAAAATCACGGCCTAAAGGAACACTGACTAAAGGATATCAGAGTGAATATTCTGAATAACAGGGAAAGTTAAAAATTATAAGAGGAACCTAAAAAAACAGATCTAATAGATCAAACAAGCAGCAGTTAAACTTTTATAGTTATCACCACTCATGAGACTTATCATTGGACAAAACTAGCTGCACCAAAGGCATGTTCCAAAACCTGTTTGGGCAGCCCTCAATCAGTCTAGGCAGTCACTGCCACTACATAATCAGCATTGCCCTGCTCTACTTTTCATGTATCTTGCCTGCTTCCAAAAGCCTCCTCTGGGCCCACGCTATAGGCAAAGCACTCATGTACTTACTATTCAGTGAAGAACCTGGCAATGCCATATTGGCTAATATCTTCCTTGTTCTCTAGCAGCTGGCATACTGCATCCTCCATGTATGTGAGGACATGGCGCTGGGCTACAAAAAACAAACGAACAAAGACAGAAAGAGAAAGTGAGAGGGATACAAAAAAAAAAGTCCTTCCAATCCCAGTAGGCCATGAAAGTCAATCAAGGTGTTTGTTCTGTTCTAGGAAGTGGACTGGAATAGGCAAACCAAACTTGCTGGCCCTAACTGAGCTAGTCTCAATGGGCAGAATGGGAGACGCTGTAGAACATAACCTATTGCCACGTGATTGGCTGTTAGTATTAGTATCAACCCTTCACTCTTCATTTCAGTGATTAGGGTGAGGAGCTTTAGCACCATTTAGCAGGTACACCTGGGAATTCTTTCTTCCTACCTCCTTCCACCTTCTTCCACTTCTGCATGTCCCAGAAATTTATCCCAGGGAGTAATGATTCTATGCCTGAAACATGGATGATCTGACTGCAAGGAAAACTCAATTCTTTAATTAAAAAAAAGTCACTGAAAAAGTTTAAGGACTATGAAGATTTCAGTAAAGTTGTCATAAGTTATTAACCTTGGTAAATAATAAGACCATGAAATCTGTGTGGCCCAATTTATCAGAAATCATGTTTTCTACATTTGTTGTGACGGATAAATGTGTGACTTAATCATGGGCTTGTAATACAGGGTGTGATGAGTATTAGAATTAGACAGACCTGGGTTGGAATCATGGCTCTGTCTGAGAGCTTAATCTTGGACAGTTATTTAATCTGCACCTGTTTTCTTCTTTATCAAGTGTGGAAAGAAACATTATTTAATTAAATTAATTAATTTATTTATAAATTGAAGTATAGTTGATTTACAATGTTGTGTTAGATTCTGGTGTACAACAGAGTGACTCAGTTATATATATATGTTCTTTTTCATATTCTTTTCCATTATAAGTTATTACAAGAGATCGAATATAGTTTTCTGTGCTATACAGTAGAACCTTGTTGTTTATCTATTTTATATATAGTAGTCTGTATTTGCTAATTCCAAACTCCTAGTTTATCCCTTCCCCCTTCCCCTTTGGTAACTGTAAGTTTGTCATCTATGTCTGTGGCTCTGTTTCTGTTTTGTAAATAAGTTCATTTGTATCATAATTTATTTTACTTATTTTTATTTTTTTATACATTTATTTATTTATTTTTGGCCGCATTGGGTCTTCGCTGCTGCATGCGGGCTTTCTCTAGTTGTCGCGAGCGGGGGCTACTCTTCGTTGCAGTGTGCGGGCTTCTCATTGCAGTGGCTTGTCTTGTTGTGGAGCACGGGTTCTAGGCGTGCGGGCTTCAGTAGTTGTGGCACGTGGGCTCAATAGTTGTGGCTTGTGAGCTGTAGAGCGCAGGCTCAGTAGTTGTGGCGCATGGGCTTAGCTGCTCTGTGGCATGTGGGATCTTCCCGGACCAGGGCTCGAACCCATGTCCCCAGCATTGGCAGGCGATTCTTAACCACTGCACCACCAGGGAAGTCCCTGTATCATATTTTAGATTCCACATATAAGTAATGAAAGAAACATAATTTAATTCTTTCTCAAAACATGGTCAATCAACTTCTTGATCTGAATCACTTGAGACACCCTGTTAAAATACAGATTGATCATCTGACAATATCTCAGACTGGTGACCTTAAAATTCTAACTGGAGCCCAGTAATTTTTAACAGGTACCCTTGATGTTTCTGATGTAGTTTAAGAATCACTGGTTAAGAATTTGGGCTTTGGAGTTCCAAGACACTTGAGTTCCATTCTCAGCCCCACCAAATGCTAGCTGTGTGACCTTGAGCAAATTATTCTGCAAGCCTATTTCCTGTGGATAATAATACCGTTACTATTCATAAACCACAATACCTGGTTTTCTTGATAATATGTTTTATTAAAAGCTATGTCAAAGGGCTATTGGAGGTTTACTTCAGTAATACAGCAGAGCTTCTAATATAGCAGGCGCTCACCAAATGCTGGTTCCCCTTCCCTGAGTTTTGTCTTTAGGTATAACAGTGGTAGCCTGGCACACTTCATATAGAAACTTCCAATTCAGTACTTCCATTTACCATCCTATTTTTTACAAAAAAGCAAAACAAAACAACTTTCGTCTGGAACAGTAAGAACAAAAAAACCCAAAAGTAATAAATACCCTGCCAAAAAGCAGTTCCACAAAGTTGCTACTGAGATGGGCATTTGCCTCTTTCACATTTTCATCCTTCAGGAAAATATGAAAGAATTACCTAAAATTTGTAAAATGGGTACTTCAAAAAAACATTCCTGAAGTCCTGGTAGTTTAGTGAGATTATAAAGCAAATAAGTTTATCTACCCAAGCTCTACTCAAGTGAGTCTTTGACAGTGGTTACCTAAAGTTTCACCATGTTTACACCAGCCTAAAGTCCAGATGAATGACATGTTTACATTCCATGACTTATTCTATCAATATGAGTGCTTCCCAAAGCTAACAACTATCAGCTACCACAAACATTCTCTAACCCTGACCTCAGAAAAAGATGTGAAAACAAAACCAGTGCTTCAGCAACAGTTCATCCAACTGGAAAACTATTTCGCCAAGAAATGGCCAAAACTGACAGTGAAGTCGTGAGATAATACATGACTATCTCTTGGGACTTCCCTGGCCATCCAGTGGTTAGGACTCAGTGCTTCCACTGCTGTTGGCCCTGGGTTCAATCCCTGGTCAGGGAACTAAGATCCTGCAAGCCACGTGGCATGGCCAAAAAAAAAAAAGATGATTTCTGGCATTAATTGTTTTATAATTAAGCATGTATGAAATTGGGAAGAAAAAATGGCCAAACCAACATTAAAATCAGGTATGCTTTCACCTCTGAGTTTCCTTCCCTTATTCCACTCACTTATCCTGGTCTTACAAAAAGATTTCTTCCTCGGGCTATATAGGCTTTTATGACTTAGATCTACCTAAGGCTACTACAAGACTAGGGGGTTTTTTTTGTTTTGTTTTTTTGTTTTGTTTTTTGTTTTGGTTGTTTGTTTTGTTTTTTGATGGTAGAAATGAAAGAGCTCTACTTAGAAGCAAATCCTGCTGCTTCTCCTCCCTAGCTCCAGGGACTAAAAGTCAGTGTGAAAGCTCTTTAAGGGAGAAATGTTTTCAGAGCAGTTAAAATCAAAGTACTTTCGTCCTCCTCAAAAAAAGGAGGACTTTTCTGGAAAACAGACTTTGCATGAGAAAAAAAAAAAAAAAGCAGGGGGGGAGAGGGGAAGGAAAAAAGAAAACAAATATAAATAAAGGACTATACTTATTTAACATTCAGCTACCAATCAGACATTTAGAGTTTAATATTACACATAATAATGATAATAACAGCTCTACCAATGTTGAGGACCTGTGCAACTTACTGAACAGTGGGCCAGAGACTGTGCTAACTGTTTTACACGCATGATTTTATTTAGTCCTCACAACAACCCTATGATAGAAATTTTGATCATGTTTCTGTTTTACAAACGGGAGAACTGAGATTTATGGAATTAAAGTAACTTGCTCAAGATCACACAGCTAGTGAGAAGAGAAGCCAAGATTCAAACCAAGGTGTGTCCTACCAAGAACCCATCCTTTTAACACTATATACCACACCGCCTCATCACTGACACTTTCTAGTCAGTTTTAGAAATAAATATGATCTTCATTTTACACAGAGCACAAAAGCAGGGGTGTATGTTGATAGTAAAATCATCTGAGAGATGTGGTCTACTTGTGTCCATGTGAATTCATATGTGTGTATGTGAGTGTGTCTATATCCTGTCCCCACCTGCATAGGTATGCATGCTAATCAGCATTTGTGTGAAGTTAAAACTTGTCCCCAAATTTCAAAGTTTCTTATGAAGAACCACCCCACCACAAAGTATTCACTCCACCCATTCCTAGTTTGGAAAGTAGAAACAGAAAGCCCTAGTGCTCTTTTTTCTTTTTTTTTTTTCTTTTTTTTACATCTTTATTGATAATTGGTTTACAATGGTGTGTTAGTTTCTGCTTTATAACAAAGGGAATCAGTTATACATATACATATGTTCCCACATCTCTTCCCTCTTGCGTCTCCCTCCCTCCCACCCTCCCTATCCCACCCCTCCAGGCGGTCACAAAGCACCAAGCTGGTCTCCCTGTGCTATGCGGCTGCTTCCCACTAGCTATCTATTTTACGTTTGGTAGTGTATATATGTCCTAGTGCTCTTTACATCTGTGAGTGAAGCGAAGGAGCTAAGAAGAGCCAGCAGAGGTAGGAAGAAGTTCCTCCCCAAGAATTTCACACAAGCCAAGTGCAAAGAGCTCTCTCTAAATTGCTGCTCCCTAGTGGTTTCCTTCATGTGCAGCTCTTACCATTCCAATGTTCCTTCTGTGGTTAAGGGTACCACCCAGCCATGGAAAATCCTTGTACTTTACCAAACTTCAGCGAGACAGAAGTTCAAAGCTCTTGTCTGGCAATAAAACATGGAGGGTGTCATTTCCTGTTATTTTTTAAATGCAAAAGAATAAGCTTTAATTTATGTGAATGATTAAAGAATAAAAACTGCACACCTGCACCCCTGGAGGGCAAAGATATCTGGGCACCTTAGCTGCCCTCTTGGAAAAGGAAAAGCATTTCAGATTGGCTTTTCTTCTTCTGCTTTGCTGTGATTTCCACAAGACCAGGATTAAGTTTTCTGACATGAACCAATATGCTCTATTGTTCTGAAATCCACACTAAGGCCCAAAAGTCCATGTCTTGCTCAGATAGCATCACTCACAAGGTTCATATAAAGATCATACAGTGTTTACTTATCTTTTACTTAGATATTTCAGTGCAGTGTACTGAAGCTATAAGTGCTTATCTCAGACTGCACTGCACTGAAATATCTAAGTAAAAGATAAGTAAATAGGGCTTCCGTGGTGGCGCAGTGGTTGAGAGTCCACCTGCCGATGCAGGGGACACGGGTTTGTGCCCCGGTCTGGGAAGATCCCACATGCCGTGGAGCGGCTAGGCCCGTGAGCCATGATCGCTGGGCCTGCGCGTCCGGAGCCTGTGCTCCGCAACGGGAGAGGCCACAACAGTGAGAGGCCTGCGTACTGCAAAAAAAAAAAAAGAATATGTCTAATAATAAACTGCTTCTTTAGAATACATTTGATATACACAGAAGGTAACATATTGATGATTATGTTATTATTGCTACATACTAATTTTACAGATTAAAACAACATAGCAATTTATTGCAATGGTTAAGAACATGGCTCTGGAGTCAGGCTGACCTGGATTTGATTTCTAGCTCTGGTACTTATTAGCTGTGTGACTTGAAGCAAATTACCTAATCTCTCTGCCCTTTTCTGTAAAATTGGGAAATAATACCTACCACCTAAGGTTGTAGTGAGGAGTAAATAAAATAACTTATGGAATAACCTTAGCATAGTGCTTGGCACATAGTAAATATGCAATAAACACTAGCTATTATGTTTATTATTGTTGTTTTATTACAGTTGTTACTACATATCCCTCCCAGACATCACAACTCACAAGACATTGGGTTTCAACATTAATGAACACCCAGAGGCCAACCTACTATAGCCCCTTACTCACTTATTTAAACTTCTGCTCATCTAACCAAGGATGTTTACAGATTTTCTTCAAGGATTCCTGGGCTATATAAAACCCTACACATATGATAATACACATAATCTATACCCATTTCAGCTATAGCCTTTAAACTTGTGGGAAGCGTTCACTTATTAACCATTAATTACTCAGGAGGCTCTAATTCATACGGGTAAAGTCCAAAACGATTTCTTTTTACTCTCTTCCCAAGCATAAATACCATCAAAGTATTAGCTATTTATTTTGCAATTAAATGATAAGGGGTCCCATTTGAAAATTTTTGCTTGACAGGCTACTTACATCATTGAGACCACTCATTTTATTATATTAGTATTTTATACAGAGTCCCTGTATTAGAATAAACAAGTTTCCCCTGAAAATATTCACATGAATTACAATATGTGATATTAATAGATACAAGAGCAAGAGCAGTGTAAGTGAAAAGCAGAGTACATACATATATTCAACTTTAAATCTGACTTTCTTCTCCCTTACCAGAGTCCTTTTGAGACACATTTTTGTCTTTGAAGCCTCTTGAGATTTAGATGCTGGCTGGCACAAATAAGTGCTGAATTAAATTAAGACTGTTCTCTGAGATTAGAAAAGTAACCCTGTTAACCAACGACCTGTCATGTAAACTGTTTAGAAGCTTCAAGTTTAATATCATATATAAATCACTAACATGATGTAGTATTTGATCTTAAGTACATATAGATAGCTTAATGGTTTAAAAAGTTAATAAACCTCTAAAACTAATTATTTACATCCTCCATCTTTACTGGTATGTCCTGATCCAGGGACACAGTATGTTCTGGTAAAATATTTTATCACCCATACAAGACCATCTTTGATCTCAGACCACACTAGACTAATTTCCTTTGACCAAAAGAGATGGGGAAATGAGGAAAACCAGCACATGCAATACTTATACAACCCAATGAGGTAGGAAATAGACTTTTTTGAAGCTCAGAGAGGTTAAGGAACCTGCTCAGTCTTAAAAAATGGCTGGGATAGAATTCAAACTTAAGATTTAACTCCAAAGCCCATGCCCTTCCACTTCAACCCTAGCTCTCAAAAACAAAAACAAAACAAAATAAGAAAAAGCTAAGAACCTACAATGTGTCCCATTTTACACTGTATTATCTAGAAAACACTGGCTCTCCATTGTTAACACTAGAAAAGAAACTTCAGTTGGTAAATAGGATAAAGTATTGGCATGATCTTTAAACTTAAAAAAATGTTTATTTATAATTACATATTTAATTATTTTTAAAGATTCAAACAATATAGAAAAAGTTAAAAACCAATCCCAGTTCCCAATCAGTTTGGTACTCATACTTAAAAAAATATATAAACACACAGTTTGTGAGCCTGGTTTTGTTTTTAAGTAAATGACATATACTTTTCTGTACCTTACTATTTTCACTCAACCATGTTTGGAAATCTTTTATGAAACAATATGGAACCAACTTATTTGCCAATGGTAAATACTCCTCTATCAATAAATACTCAGGTTGTTCCCACATTTTCACTATAGCAAACTGTGCTGGGTTGAACATTCTTGTACTTGTTTTCCTGTGCATACGTGCAAGAGTTTTTCTAAGGCAGATATCTCAAAATTGAATGGACATGTCACAGGATGCACATATCCTCATGGTTGTTTTTTTTTTTTTAGTTTTATTGAGAAACAATTGACATACATTACTGTGTAAGTTTAAAAATACAGCATAATGGCTTGATTTACATATACTATGAAATGATTATTGCAATAGGTTAAGCTAACATCCATCTTCAAATATAGATACAATAAAAAGAAAAGAAAGAAGAAAAGAAAAAAAGAAAAATTTCTCCTTGGATAAGAGCTCTTGGGATCTACTCTCTTAACAACTTTCCCATACATCATACAGCAGCGTTAACAACAGTCATCATGCTGTACTTAACATCCCCAGGACTCATTTACCTTATTCCTGGAAATCTGCACCCTGTCCTACCATCACCCCCACCATCCTCCTATTCTCCCTCCCCCAACCCTCTGCCTCTGGCAACCACATCTCTGATCTCTTTTTTCAGAGTTTGGTGGGTTTTTTTAGATTCCACATATAAGTGAGATCATAGAGTATCTGTCTATCTCTTTCTGACTTATTTAATTCAGCATAATACCTTCAAGGGCCATCCATGTTGTTGCAAATGGTAGGATTTCCTCTTTTTTTTTTTTTCGGTACGTGGGCCTCTCACTGTTGTGGCCTCTGCCGTTGCGGAGCACAGGCTCCAGACACGCAGGCTCAGCGGCCATGGGTCACGGGCCCAGCCGCTCCGAGGCATGTGGGATCTTCCCGGACCGGGGCACGAACCCATGTCCTCTGCATCGGCAGGCGGACTCTCAACCACTGCACCACCAGGGAAGCCCAATTTCCTCATTTTTTTGGCTGAATAATATTCCAGTGTGTGTGTGTGTATTTTTTCCACGACTTCTTTATCCATTCATCCATCAATGGACACTTAGGTTGTTTCCCTATCTTGGCTATTGTTAAGTATGTTGCTATGAACATGGGGATGTAGGTACCTTTTCCATTCTGTGCTTTTGTTTCCTTTGGATATATTCCCAGAAGTGGAATTGCTGCATCACATGGTAGTAGTTCTATTTTTAATTTTTTGAGGATTCTCTGTACTGTTTTCCATAGTTGCTATACCAACTTACAAACATAACAACAGTACACAAGAATCCCCTTTTTTCCACATCTTCATGTTTACTAGATATACACAGTTGCTTTACAAAGGGTTATTCCAATTTATACTCCTCCCCACCATGAGAAAATCTGTTTTCACTAAAGCTTTGTGATTTTTGCCAATTTAACAGTTATAAAATAGTTTCTCACTGTTGTTTTAATAGTTTAGTCTTCTTAATTACTTAATTAAATAAAGTTAAGTATATTTTCATGGTTACTTGTATTTCTCTTCTGTGAATAATCTGCTATATCCTTTGCCCATTTTCCTCTCTGGCTGTCTTTTTTCTTTCTTGATTTGGAGGTTTTTCTAATTCTGTATATGTGCAAATATGGGTTTTCTACCTTATGGGTTTTCTTTTCATTTGTTTATGGTACCCTTCATTGCACAGTTTAAAATGTTGATGTAATCAAAAGTATTTATCTGTGCCCTTTGTGCTTTGCGTCTTGTTCAAACAGGCCTTCTGTACTCCAAGTGTATAAACCTATTACCCTATGTTTTGTTCTGGTATGATATTTAATTTAAGCTAATTATGTCTCTTACCAAAGTTGTGAGTTCACAATTAACATAGTATAATACAAAAAGAAATTTAAAACTTGCGGTGGAGAAAAATAAAGTAAAAGTGTTAACCCAAAATCAAGCTTCTCTAAACACTAACTAGCTCTGAATCTAAAACAGCTGCATGTCAAGTTTAACTTTGGGCCCCCAGAAAAAAACTGTAAATGAATCACAACTTGCAGATCAATATCTTGAGAAATATCCTTTATATAAATGCAGGAGGCCTCCCTCTTTTAATAGCTTTTGATCATTACGGAGTTTGCTTAATGGTAGCTAAACCTATAAATATAATAAAATGACAGCCAACATTTATTAAGCTCTATGAAAGACCGCATTCTAAGCATTTTATAGGTAATTCATTTACTGCTCACAACAATCCTATGAGATGGGTACTTTTATTATATTTCCATTTTACAGGTGAAAAAAGGAAGACTCAGACATGTAATTTACCTAAAGGTTAAAGGGCTGGTAAGCAGCAGAGACAGGATTTGAATCCAGGCCTTTGGTCTGCACTACGCTATATTGCAGCCCTTAGAGTTACGGAGCATATGTATCAAATGGAATTTTCTAAGAACAAATGTACAAATTAAGGAAAGATCTTTTACATTAACAGTTATAAAACAGACAAAATTAATACATTGCATTTGGACACCCAAACCACCACACTGCTGCTATACAGCTAGTCAAACTCAAATACTAAAAGATAAGCCAGGAGCAAAGAAAGCATTACACATATGTTAACATCACCTGTGGCAACCAGAAAACAAGAGGTGACTGAAGGTCTTTATGTAAAGTAGAAGACAAAAAACTAAAGTCTACTTCCTTCAACCAACGGTGGTATTGTACAAGTTAACAGCTGAGTCCCTTGACATTCAAACAGTTTCTAGTCAACCATTAATCCTCTCCTCTCCCTTCTCCTTCCTAAAACTGGTGGGGGGGAAAAGAGGCAGATGTCAATTAAGGCTAAGTACTTAAATCTTATTGCTTCAGTATTTCCAGCCTAAATCTCATAATACAGAATTAGTATGTTTGAGTCTTGCAAATTAAAGTGCCAGAAACTACAGAATTTTTTTTTTAAGGAAGCTATTACAGAGGTCCAAACTTAAAGCACTCAGAGAGCTGACCATAACAAAATGCACTGCCTAAATGCAGAGAAATCTAAAGTAGCACTTAAGTTTCCCACAGTTATGATCTATGGGATACATGAAGAATCCAAGCACTGTCATGACAAAAGCTTTGCAAAAATAGTTCCTCATAGAGCAGTATAGTTATCAAATCAACTCCATAAAAATTCACAATGCCAGGGGCTTCCCTGGTGGCGCAGATGGTTGAGAGTCCGCCTGCTGATGCAGGGGACACGGGTTCGTGCCCCGGTCCGGGAAGATCCCACGTGCCGCAGAGTGGCTGGGCCCACTGAGCCTGCGCGTCCGGAGCCTGTGCTCCGCAGCAGGAGAGGCCACAACGGTGAGAGGCCTGCATACAGCAAAATTAAAAAAAAAATTATAAAAAAAAATAAAATAAAATAAAAAAATTCACAATGCCATTTTCCAGAAAGCACCATGAATAAAAAAAAAAAACCTATAAACTGACAAACATGGAGAAATCATATTGTCATAATGTGCTACTCATAATGTCATGTCAGGCAGGGAAGTATTAATGTTATAGGGTGAAAATTAATTGTGCTACATAGTCATTAAAGGTTGTAGCCTTTGTGGCAAACCATGCATTTACAGATTATCAGCAATTATGTTTGGTAATATGCAATTTAACTATGAATATACAGATTAGTGATATTAATGCAGCAAGGTACAAATGCAACAACTTATCAATTACTTGACATTTTACATTCAAACTATTTCATAAAAATTAGTTGGCACTCACAATAAAACAGCAACAGGGTCTCATTTAATCTAGTGGCAGAAAGATACAGAAGAGTTCTAATTAAAGGCAGCTGAAAACTCATGGGCTTAGAATTCCCAATCTTCTCTCTTCTGAATGATACTGCTTCTGTATGAAGGTGGAGATTCTTTTTCAAATGAGAGTCTCACATGTCAAATCCCCACTCAGAACTATGTCTACACCCTGCTTATGGGATATGGCTACAATAATGCTCAATAATCCCTTTGAGTTTCTATTTTTGTTATGAAAGTAAAGGATGCTAACATAGATATTTATAGATGCCTAGGCCAAAGTGCACAAAAGTTATATGCAATGAAAGACTGGAACAGCATAGGCTAGACAGAGGCCCTAGTTTAGTTTACACAGGAAATTCATGCCATCATTTAACGTATCATCTAAATTAATGGTGTGGGGACTTCCCTGGTGGTCCAGTGGTTAAGGGCCCACGCTTCCACTGCAGGGGTGGCGGGTTCGATCCCTAGTCAGGGAACTAAGATCCCACATGCCACATGGCACGGCCAAAACTAAATTAATTAATTAATTAAACTTTTTTTTAAATGAAAAAGAATAAATGGTGTAAAACACCAAAGTACCCTATAAAAATATGCTTTGGATCTATTTTACCAGAGCCACATAATTTTTGACTTATTACTCAAATGATTAATGGAATGTTGGAATGTTGCAATGTCCAAGCCTACCTCTCCTGCCAGGCTCAACTCAAATGCCACCTGGTCAGGAAGCTTTCCCTGATTATCTCCCAGCCAGAAACAACCTTCCTTTTCCTGAACTTCCTAAATACCTATTCTAAATATTTCCAATGGCACTTTCTACTTTGATATAGAGTTATTTCTGTTACACGTGTTACCCCCTTTGTTAGACTTCCTGCTCCTTAAAGACAGATAGGTACCATAACTCATTTGTCTTTTATCCCCTATAACACTCAAGAATCATTCAGTGTCTTCCACATACCAGTCATTCAAATATTTACTGAATGAGTACATAAAATGTATCACTATTTATAAACTGTGGTGCTATTCTTTATTCAACTCAACCATTTCAGGACTGTGCCTTCCAGGTGGGAAACACTAAGTGCCAAAACACATTCTGTTACAATATTAGGGTTCTTACAGGAAGCCATTTTTGTCCTGTTCTCAACCCTTCTTTCTGTTGCCTTTTTACTGTTCTGTCTCTCTATTCCAGTGAGAAAGTACTTGTCTCTTCTATTGTTACCAAGAGCCTCATTATGTTCAAGGTAAAGTTAAAAAATGCATTCGATGCAATTACCAGTTCCTCACAAATTTGGGGGCTACTTGTCATTTCAACATTCAACATGTGAATAAAAGAATGTCCAAATTCTTTTCACTCCTAAGAACTATTTTCTTTTTTTCTTTTAGACAAAATGGAAGCACACAGCACAGGAAGCAGTTCTCAGTAAGCCACCGTTCATAAACAGCTTTGCTCAAAGCGTAACAAAGGTTCTGTTGTGCTCTTGCATGGCAGGGCCAGTAAGCAGCAGGAGCAGATGAACTCTTTAAGAAACAAAGGTTCTGTCTTCATGCAAATGTTTGCATTAATAAAAAATGAAGGAAAAGATATAGAAAATGCAGGCTAGCTGGACATAATGGGTCTCTAAACGGGAGGTTTTTCACATTTTTCAGGCGGAGTCAGCAGGTCTTTTAAAAACTTTGTCATTCTGAACATTTCACAGACATCACAAGAAAGACATGCAAATAACAGAAGCAAATCAAAGGACATCCCGCTGCTCTACTGGCGCCTCCCTCATCCATGCCTGGTTTGTCATTTTCTGTTAACCCTAGTGCCGGCTGCTGTTTCGTTGAGGAATGGAGTCCCTAGACTATGTGGCAGTACATGTCCAGCCAGCTGGCCCCTGCACTGATGACATTACAATGCAAGCCATGTACTACCACTCAGGGACACGTGCTGCCAGGCAACAAGTCTAGTGTCTGACTTTTATACACCCAGCTTGCAAATCTACATTGGAAAGAGCCTCTAGACTAACCACTTAATATAATCTTGAGTGTAAGCATCACTGAGTAGTTCTCTGAAGATGGACTTACTAAGGACCAGCCCTCCCCAGTGAAACCTACAATAAGGACCTTAAAATAAATATAGAAAATTTAAAACCTTGTGAGGGGAAAGGTTTACCAAATACTTACTATGTGCCAAGCACTATACTATGTGCTTACCATGTGTTATCTCATATCCACCATTTAAGGTAGATACTTATTATCCCCATTTTACAACTGAGGAAATTGAGGTTTTTGAAGGTTATTCACTTGCCGAAGGTCACACAGCTTATAATGGCAAGCCAAGACTCAAAGCTGTCTAATGACAAATTTCTCTCTGTTCTTTGTATTTTTCTCACCCCTTACTTGTGTCTTTTGTGATTGAAATCCAGCTTACTCTGAAAATATCACAATGACTATATTCATCCACTGCATGACCACTGAAGTATATTATTACTCTTTCTCCATTTTAATCACTTGGAGTCTTTATCATTCATATTTTAAGAGTGAGTGGCTTTTTGTTAGGTCATGATAAGAATCTAATTAAAGCTGCAAATGCTTCCTCAAAGAAAAATGGATATAATTTAATATGTTGTGTATAATTTTAGAACATTCAAGAACCTCCTAAGGCTCATCTATAGCTCCCCTGAGGGTTCATGGCCTACACGTTAAAAAAAAAATCCAGCACCCAAATCTCTCTTCCTAGACACACATGGTCAGTTTTCTTTCACAATGATGATCTATCAAATTCCAACCCGAAAATTCCTTGTCTTCCTCAACTTCTACTGAACACAATATTCCGCTTCACCAGGACATGAAATCACTTATGTCCTTCCACAGATTGTTCCATTGGCCTCTCTTTTTGTACCTAACTTGGAATCAGTAGCCAGTCACTTTGTCACTATTCTCACCACTGCTCCTGAATTATAAAAGTTTAAGGAGTAGAAAGACTTTAAGATCGTATCATTCAACCCCAGTCATTTTAGAGATACAGAAATTGAAGTCATTCTTCATTCTTTTTACCCTTGATTCAGTAATAGAAAGTCTTTGGGCTTGCTCAAATGCATCCCTTAAGTTCTCCATATTTCCATCTATAACCACATTGCCAAAGTTTTTCTTTGTACAAACAAACAAAAGGAGGGGCTTCCCTGGTGACGCAGTGGTTAAGAATCCACCTGCCAATGCAGGGGACACGGGTTCGAACCATGGTCCAGGAAGATCCAACATGCCGCAGAGCAACTAAGCCCGTGTGCCACAACTACTAAGCCTGCGCTCTAGAGCCTGTGAGCCACAACTACTGAGCCCTCACACCACAACTACTGAAGCCCACGTGCCTAGAGCCCACACTCAACGAGAGGCCACCGCAATGAGAAGCCCGTGCACCGCAACGAAGAGTAGCCTCCGCTCGCCGCAACAAGAGAAAGACCGCGTACAGCAACGATGACCCAATGTAGCCAAAAGTGAATAAATAAATTAAAAAACAAACAAACAAAATGAATCATGGTAGCAACTGAATTATTTTCAAATATTTTTTTCATACTCCCTGAATGGACCTAACTTTTTTAAAGTAATAGTCAAATGATATTATCCAGCCTTCTATCCTACTGATAGTCCATTCAGGCCTCTGGTACCAATCATAATTCAGAAACAATTATAAAACAACTGTTTTTGTCCTATAACGCTGGGCTGAAAGATAATCTAAGTACCGATAATCAGATTACTGAATTATACTGAACTCTTAACTGGAAGACAATCAGATGAGGCAAATTATTACATGCCTGTATGATAAAAGGCAGAAAAAGAGGGTATTCTAAAAAAGTAAAGAAGGAGGCTATTTCAGGGGGAAAAAATGGCAAACCTCAACAGTACTGGAAACTTGGAGAACCAAAATATAATCATATCAAATGGATTTAAAAGAGCTGGTTGAATAAAATAAAAGCAGTTGTCTACAGAACATATGCGAGGAGGAAAATGGTAAAATGTGACAGGGTGAGAACAATTCCTCTCAATGTATGCCTTATTATATGTTTTGAACTATTACCTAGTCTATACATATATATATAATAAACACGTATTAATACTGTGTATGTATACACACATTCTAAAAAGATTACAGGTTGAGACAATGTTGACTCTTATAACTGATATAGTATTATTAATAAAGCATTTATACAATAGGACTTTGATTTCTTCAGAGATGAGAAAAGGCTAAAGTAAAAGGAACTAAAGACATTTATAGATAAGAGGGTTCAAAATTAAACCAATATACCCCTTGTATTTCCTAGGGTTTTTCCTTTCTCATTTTTCTTTCTTTTTATTTACTTATTATATTTTTCAAAATTTAATGTTTTGACATTAGAAATATTGCTTTATACAAACATTGCCAAGTATAAAAATATATCCCTAGAATTTTCAGTTTTCCCTGCCCAAAGAACTTTGCTATCTCCCTAAGGAGATACACTCATTTTGATTCCTTGACTAATTCCTCCAATCCCCAGTGATCTCCTTTTCCTCCTGAACTCCTATTACTTCTTACATAGCACTTGATTTCATGCTGACTTAATAGTGTTCCACTTATTTCATCTGTGAGTATCCCCAACTCACTTACAATACAATTGAAGACATCCTTTTGTTTAATAATTGTTTAATACCTAAGCATGGTCCTTGTCCTTGAGGAGTTTATTTACCATCTACTGGAGAAGCAGACAAACAAATTAACAATGACAATATAGTATGATAACTGTTATAAAGGAGATATGTAAAAAATGTAAAGAGAAAGAGTGCCTATATCTGTCTGGGAGAAAGAGTGTTTCAAAGGATCTGAAAAAATTTTCCAGGTGAATAAGTGGAGGGAGGAGGGACTTCCCTGGTGGTCCAGTGGTTAAGAATCTGCCTTCCAATGCAGGGGACCCGGGTTCAATTCCTGGTCGGGAAACTAAGATCCCACATGCCACGGGGCAACTAAGCCTATGCACTGCAACTACTGAGCCCCGCGTGCCACAACCAGAGAGAAGCCTGCACGCCACAACTAAAGAAGCCCCCACGCTGCAATGAAAGATCCTGTGTGCCGCAATGAAGATCCCGAGTGAAGCAACTAAGACCTGATACAGCCAAATAAATTAATTAATAAAAAAAAAGTGGAGGAGAGATATGTAACACAGACATATCAGCACATGCAGAAGCATCAAGATGTGTAAAGCATGGTAGATCTGGAAAGCTAAGAATAGTTGAGTATTGCTAAGAGATAAGGCCAGACAGCATCATCACCATAAAGGGTCTGATAAAAGAGCACAGATTTCAGGAAACCGCTGAAGGATTTTGAGCAAGAGAGTGACAATCAGATTACTATTTCTGAAAGATCACTCTGGAAGCAGTGTGGAAGAACTGAAGGGAGAAAGATTAGAGGTACAGATAAGAAGTAGGGCAGTTGTTGAAATAGTCCAGGTCAGAGAGAGTTAAGGCCTGAATTAGGGAAGTAGCAATGGGAATGACAGATAAAAGCAAAAGAGGAAAAATCAATGGAAGTTGGTAATTGGTTGGATGAGAGGTAAAGGATGGGAGAGAATTTAGGATTATTTCTGGGTTCCTTTCTTGGGCATTTGGGAATATGATGGTTCCATTCACTAAGACCAAACTACAGGAAGAAAAGTCTGTATTATACCCCCTATGCGTATTTTGCAGCATCAAGCATAGTACTGAGCATACACATAATCAATTCATTCCACTGGTCAACTGGCTGCCTTGAAAAAAGGCCACAGAACCTTTTGCTTAATGACCTCAACTGGTTACTCTTCAAAAGCTGGCATCAATCACCATGCATTGACATGATTCCTGGGTACAGGATAACTGAAATGGACTAATTTACCCAGGAAACAAGCAAAATGAAATAGGCAGCACTTACGTGAATGTGAGGTACATGCGAGTGTGTGTGTACGTCTGTGTGTTGGGGACGGGGTGGGGGGGGCAGTTCATAACAGAAAACATCCATATATTTATATAATGCTGTGACAGAGACTGCTAGCTGCTGACTCTAGTAACCTTTTTCTCTAGAAACGTACTCCAATTTTTACCTGGGTACATGGCCACTGGCATAAAGATCACATTTCTCAGCTCCTCTTGCGGCTAGGCTTTAGTCATGTGATTAAGTCATAAAATATAGGCACAATATGGTGCGGGTCTTCTAGAAAGTCCCTAAATGGAACTAATTCAGCTGAAAGATGTCCCTTATTTACCTCAGAAGATAACAGAGAGCTACTTCAGTCCTCATGGATCATGAGGCAAAAGATGGAATCTATGGGTAGGATGTTGGAGTAAAAAGACCGAAACCTGAGTTCCTGATTACACCTTGGAGCATACCACATCAGCCATGGACTGCCCATCTTCAGAATTCTTTTCCACAAAAGAGAAATAATCATCTAACTCGATCAAACCACGTTATTTTAGGTTTTTCTATTGTATTCAGACAAACCTAATATAAACATAAAACATCCATGTATTTGCCCAAAAGTATAAATGAAGGGATCAAACTAACATACCAATCAGGAGGCTCACTGGCCTATCCATTGATTTAGGTTAGTGCATGCTAGGCTAGCATAAAGTGTTTCCAGACATTATCCTAGCATCTGAAGAGATGTACTGTTCTCTTCAATGCTGGACCATTGTTGTAAACACGGTAAGGTCTTACTGACTTTTGTGACTTGAACAGTAACATCTGTAATGCCCCTGAAAGTTTACTAAATACTTTCACATACACATACATTATCTCATTGAACCTTGCAACCAACCTAGGAGTCAGATAAGGCTGGGATTATTCTCTCCATTTTACAAATGATGAAATTGCCCAAGGTCATTCAGTTTATAAATGATAGAGCAGAAACTTGAACTTTAATCTCGTTAAGTGTAAACATAACCCACTGAATCACAGTGGATAATTCTTAGAGAAATTCTTAGAGATAGTCACAAATTTTAAAATGACCATGATTAATAATAATTAATATGAACATAAATACCTTGATTGAAAAATAGATCACAAGTCAATATCTTAGTATTTCACAGAACTTACATAAAGACATTTTAAAATTAATTTTTCCATTTACTAACCGAGGAAGCATTCTGTTCAATTTTAGAACTGATGACAGCACCATTTCCTTTGATCCTGCATTTTGCACTAGAGAGGAAAATGAACAAACAAGGGGCGGCACTTTTGGACAGCCTAGGTCAGATTCCATCTAGTTCCACCTGTTGGTGGTATAAGCCACTTTTACAATTGCTTCCAGAAATCTCTTATCAGGAAGTTTATACTGCTCAAATAATTCAACCCTTCAAGGAAAGGTGAACTGACCTTTAGTCCAGCTCTTAAACAGTGAATTGATCCCAGCCCTGCACTGCCATCCCACAGAGAGGCCCCCAGGCTAACAGCCTGAGCAAGAGGGTCTTGTTACATGAGCCCCGGTTTCTAATCCTTGTCTTATAGATGGCTCCATGGGGCATTATGCAAGGTATTTCACCCCCCTCCAAACTGAATTTTCCTCATTAGATTATGGGGGAGAAGGATACTCTCTAGAACTATTTGGAAGCCTGATTAAGCATTAGTAAACATTTTGCTTTTGTAACAGTTAATACAAATAGATATGGAGAATGAAATTACTGCATTCTCTTCTACTTCTCTGAATTTATACTTTGTCTTCCCAAAACAAAATGACTCAGTGCAGAGACTCATTAATGGACCTAGTTTAAGGAAAGTATTAAACTAAGGAGAAAGATATGAATGGTGCTAGAGAGAGAAGGAAAAGATCAAAGAAACATGACTTTCAATGTCACTTTCTTAAGATTATAAAAGCATAGAGCTGACAGTAACCTTAATAGGCCATCTAGTTTAATACATTTTTAAAATTAGAAATCAATATTGTTATTGCATTTTAAAACATTATTTAAAAAAAAAATTTTTTTAAAAAAACATTATTTAAACACAGAATTCCTTTATCTTAAAATAGCAAGAATTTACATATCTCTATGGTCCCTTCTCATTTTCACCAAAATCCATAGGTTTATATTTGAGTTCTACTTTTTAAAAAAAATTTGTACGTGCTTTTTCACACACACACATACACACACGCACACGCACACACACACACACATATAGTTTTCTTAGGAATTATTTAATGATATAATAATATAATATTCTACTGTATTAATCTACCTCAATTTGCTTCTGGATTATTTCCAGTTTTTTATTAAAAATAATGTAGCTATAAACATTTTTATACAATTTATTTTCTCTTTTGAATTACTTCCTTAAGGTATCTCCCAGAAGTAGGGCTTTAGGATCAAAAGATATACTGATTTTTATGGCTCTTGTATGCGTTGCCAAACTGCTCTCCAGAGACTATGCCACCTTCAAAAAAAGACCAATTTCCTAGCAGACATCCCAGTATAAAGCTTTCTGTTTTAACTAATTCAAAAATATCTTAATTTGCAAAGCTTAAATTATTGTTAATCTGAATATTTAGTTAGGTTATCTTTCCTCTTATATGGACTTTAAAATTTAATTGTAAAGCAACACATGAATGTAACAGACCAATACAGAAGGGTATAAAGTAAAAAGTGAGGCTTCCTCATTTGTAAGCACTTCCCTAATTCAATTTCTCAGAGTATTCACTGTCAACAGATTGTTCTACATCCTTCCAGAACTTTTTCTATGTGTGATCATACATATATGTACAAACATTGTTTTTTTATAAAATGTAACCACTTTGTACACATTCTGTAACTTATTTTGTCATTTAATACTTAACGTACATCTTTCCATATTAGTCTAACACATCCTTTTCAACGGCTGCATGGTAATACCTATTATAAAAATATCATAATTTATTAACCATTCTCTTACTGATGGGCATGCAGATTGACTGTAATTTTTCACTTTAAATTTTTTTAAAGTATTTTAACACTTTAATTCAACTAGAATTCATTGAAGCACATGGTATGAAGTGTGAATCTGAATTTATTTCTTCCATATTCCTTCCAATTATCTCAACTAATGAATTTTTCACATTATTTTGTTACACTTAGTTTGTCACAAATTAAATGGATATGTACTTTGGCATCTATTTCTGGGACCTCCGTTCTATTTTACTTGCATATCTTTAGGTTAAAAACTAAGTAACATAATTTTTTAAAACTTTCTATGAAAGTATCGTAGTATACAGAAAAATATGAATTTGCACTTATAATCAGCACCCTAGAAAACCTCCTGGAGTCTCCTTCCAGCTGTAAGACCCCCAGGGGTAAATACATAGACTAATTTTTCCTGTTTTGGAAATATGAAATCATGCAGTATGCAGTCTTTTGTGTCTGGCTTTTTTCATTCAATATCATATTTGTGAGGTTTGTCCATACAGCTGTGAGTTCATTAATTCTCATTGCAGCATAATATTCCATTATTGAATATACCACAATTTATTTATCAATTCCCTGTTGACAGCATGTTTTCAGTTTCTAGTTTGGGCCTATTATGAATGGTGTGACTATGAGCACTCTAGCATAAGTCTTTTAGTAAACTTATGTCTGCATTTCAGTTGGTTCTGTGCCTTGAAGTAAATGACTGGGCCATAGGGTATGAGTATGTCCAACTTTAGTAATATACTACCAAAGAGCTTTCCTGGTTTGCAGATGACCACCTTCTTCCTCAGGGTGAAAAGAGCGATTATCTCTCTTGTGTCTCTTCATATAATCCCATGATGAAGCCTCCACCCTCATGACCTAATTACCTCCCAAAGGCCTCACCTCCAAATACCATCACGTTGGGGATTAGGGCTTCAACATAGGAGCAGGGCATAAGGACATTTTCAGGTGATGAAAATGTTATATATTGTAACTGAGGTGATAATTACATGGCTATATACATATATCGAAGCTTATTAAATCTTACCCTTATAATTGGTGATTTATGGATGATACATTACACATCCATAAAACTGACAGAAAGGGCTTCCCTGGTGGCGCAGTGGTTGAGAGTCTGCCTGCCGATGCAGGGGACACGGGTTCGTGCCCCGGTCCGGGAAGATCCCACATGCCGCGGAGCGGCTGGTCCCGTGAGCCATGGCCGCTGAGCCTGTGCGTCCAGAACCTGTGCTCCGCAACGGGAGAGGCCACAGCAGTGAGAGGCCCGCATACCACAAAAAAAAGAAAAACAAAAAAAAAAAAAAAAAAAAAAAACTGACAGAAAAAAGAAAGATGACAGTTTTTTCTGAGTTAATGACAAACTTTGTAATTTATGAACTATTTGTTTCTGAAAGCTCAAAAAAAATCACCAACTTGTTCGTGTACTTTTAGTTTTATTATTTAATTCTATTTTATAATTTCTTTGGTTTGCTACTTTGCTCCTTTTCTAAATTCTTTAAGCTTAATTACCTTTTTATTTCTTATTAATTTATAACAATAATTTTTCCTCAAAGTATTGCTTTTTGCCCATAGATTTTAATTGTGCTGGGATCAAAAAATAGTTTATTGTTATTTCTCAAATTTATTATCTAACATAGTTGTAAAGGAAAGTAATTTTTAAACTGTCCTTGTGGTTAGGTAACTTTTAAATTATACTTTTATTATCTCTAATTTTATTTTATTATAGCTTGAGGATGTAATATATATAATTTCTACTTTTTATTAACCAAAAACTTCTTTGTATATGATAAATGTTTGTAAAAGATCCATATATTTTTTATTTCCAAATTTTCCCCTTTAGTCTTTTCCTAAATGTTCTAATTTTACCTTATTGTTTGTACATGTTGTTTGTACATACCACATGACTAATGTATACATACCATTTCCTTAGTGATGATAAACACTGAATATTAACTTAAAGCAAAAATCATAGTTTTATTGGAAGGCTAGGAGGAAGGAAATTTAGAGGATATAAAAGCACTAAATCCATCATAAGAAGTCATTAGATAACATCTATAACTGAAAAATCAAGGAGAGTAGTTTAAGCATGTTACTTTAAAATATGTAGAAAAATATCAAAAGACATTGGTGAAAAAATCTGTAAGTAGTCTTCTCTGAGGAGTGGGATTTAGAGGTGAGAAGTTTGGGTGGTATGGTACTATTGTGTTTTGTTAAAACTTTCATAAATCCATTTGACTGATAAAATTCTGTAGCTAATAAAAATATACATTAAACAATTTTTGTTCTATTTGGATTTTCCCTCTTTATCCATTATTTGTAACATGTTTTCCTAAAAGTTTTTCAATCATTTCATCTAATTATTACTTTGCAATATTTTTGTATTTTTTTCTTTTAGAATTTACATAGTCGACTTTGTTCCTATTTACGTTCTTTGTTGCTTCTTTTTTCAAAGGATTTATTTATACATCCTTACTTCAAATGTCTTAATGCTGCTCAGAATTCTTATACTTGTCCCTAGTCAAGCTATCTTTCTTCCTTCCTACAGCAACGTGTTTCTTCTTTTCCTCAGCAATACAAATTTTCTTTGCTCTCTTTTATGCCTTTTACTTTTGTTTCCCTAACTCTAAGGAGATAACCTTGAATCTTACTTCAAAGACAAACACAAGGTTAAGTGGTCAGGTAAAGAACATCAACTTTCAGCTCCATTTCTAAGCTTAACTCTGTCCTTCACCATTTTTTTTAAATTAATTTATTTATTTATTGTTGGCTGCGTTGGGTCTTCGTTGCTGCGTGCGGGCTTTCTCTAGCTGCGGCAAGCGGGGGCTACTCCTCGTTGTGGTGCGCAGGCTTCCTTCCCCCATTGCGGAGCACGGGCTCTAGGCGCGCGGGCTTCAGCAGTTGTGGCACGTGGGCTCGGTAGTTGCGGCACATGGGCTCTAGAGCGCAGGCTCGGTACTTGTGTCGCACGGGCTTAGTTGCTCTGCGGCATGTGGGATCCTCCCGGACCAGGGCTCGAAACCACGTCCCCTGCATTGGCAGGCGGATTCTTAACCACTGCGCCACCAGGGAAGCCCTCCTTCACCATTTTTACTTTCTGTCTGTTGTTCAAATACAATTATTCTTTGTAGAGTCAGGGTTTCTTTCTTTTTCTTTTTTATTGATATATAATTGACATATATTAATTTCAGGTGTACAATATGACGATTCAATATTTGTATATATTGTGAAATGATCACCACAGTAAGTCTAATTAACATCCATCATCATGCACAGTTACAATCTTTTTTCTTGTGATGAGAACCTGTAAGATCTACTCTCTTAGCGACTTTCAAATATACAATACAGGATTATTAACTACAGTCACCATGTTGTACATTACATCCCCAGGATTTATTTACTGTATGACTGGAAGTTTGTACCTTTTCCCCATCTTCACCCATTTCACCCACCCTTCACCCTCCACCTCTCTGGCAATCACCAATCTTTTCTCTGTATCTATGAGTCCAGGTTTTTTAAAGATATTAAATGTTACATACATATTAGTAAGATCATATGGTATTTGTCTTTCTCTAACTTATTTCACTTAAAATAATGCCCTCAAGGTCCATCCATGTTGTTGTAAGTGGCAGGACTTCCTTCTTCTTTATTGCTGAATAATATCCTTGTAGAGTTGTTTTAAAGCCATCTTAGGACCTGATTTCTCACTTGGGAATTCCTGCTAACTGCGAAAAATCTTACCTATAAGCTGCTTTCAAATGTAATAAAATGTTTGTCCACACTAAACATAACAATAAAAGTGACATTCTACTATGTTTTATAAATGTATAATTAAACATTTACCTATAGTTTAGGGTCAATAAATATTTTATAGGTAGCAAATATTTTCAAAGATCTCAAAACAGTTTATAGATTGGGCACAATGCCTATAGTGCCCAATGGATAAACATAGCCCTGATTCCCACCTCCAAAAACAAGTTTGCTCCTCTGCCCTTGATCCTGGAATTCCCTCCCACCTCTTCTGAAAAAGCATTCCATCATTTAATCATCTTGCTCTTCTCTTGGATCCTCTCTCTCTCCTCGGCTATGGCTCCCTTTCCTTCAGCCTGTAAACATACTCAAGTCTCTCTGCCATCTAAAATCTTAAAAACAACAATAAACTCTCCCTACTCTTGCTATCACCCCCCCTCCTCCTTCCCCAATCCACCAAACTTCTGGAAACAAATCCAGCCTACCTATTGTCTCTAATCCCTCACCCTTCCCATTTACTCTTCAATCCAGGAAAATGTGGCATCCTCCCACACTACTCCACTGAAACTTCGCACCTAATGCCACTAAAAATCTCTTCTGCAGCTCTTACCTTATCTGACCTCTGCGACAAGTGATATTACTGAACACTCCCTCCATCTTGAAACTCACTCCTCCCCCAGTTTCCGTGGCACCACATTTTCCTTGTTCTTCTAAAACTCTCACTCTCAGTATAGGAAGATAAATATCTTTATTTATTGTAAAACTAGCTCTCTGGAAACAAGATTTAAGTTCCTACAATGGGTCCAACTCCCACTCAGAGAAGTTTTATTTGGCAGCAAAGTAAGCCCCAACACCCAGCAGCCAACACAACAGTAGAGAACTAAAACGCTAACATTCCATGTGCTCACTAAAGTGTAGAAAGGGACTATTCTGATCAGTTGGAAATGTTTACAAAGGACAGAGAAGTGTTCCAAGAGAAATGACAGGAGACATAGAGTTAAGAAAGAAAAAAATAATAAAAAGGGAGCAACCATGGGCTTCCCTGGTGGCGCAGTGGTTGGGAATCCGCCTGCCAATGCAGGGGACACTGGTTCGAGCCCTGGTCCGGGAAGATCCCACGTGCCGCGGAGCAACTAGGCCCATGCGCCACAACTACTGAGCCTGTGCCCTACAGCTGGAGTGCCACACTACTGAAGCCTGCGCACCTAGACCCTGTGCCCCGCAACAAGAGAAGCCACCGCAATGAGATGCCCATGCACCGCAACGAAGAGTAGCCCCTGTTCACCGCAACTGGAGAAAGCCTGCACAGAGCAATGAAGACCCAATGCAGCCAAAAATAAATAAAATATATAAATTTAATTTTTAAAAAAAGGGAGCAACCAAGCTCAGTAGTAGCATAAGGCAGAAGAATGGAGAACACGGACAAGGGATAAAATACTCTGTACTTAACAGAGGTACAGGTAGGGGAGGAAAAGTCAAACACCTACTGATACATCTGTGCTTCGCTTCTGAATAAGGGCAAGCACCTACTAACAATACACATACCAGGTATGGCAGGTTATTGTTTGCACACCCCAAAATACGTGCTCCTATTCTTCTTACACACAATTGTCTGGTTGGACTTCAATTCCCAAGCTCCTCTGCAGCTGGCAGGGGCCTTATATTAAGTCCTCACCTATGAAATGTGAGCACAAGTGATGTTTGCAACTTCTGCCTTACTTGCTTTTAGGGGTTTGCCCTGGACTTGTTCCTTCCCCTTTTCCTTTCTATAACTGGAAATGGCTACAATGGAGGCATCCTCAGAAACCATGGGTTTCAAATGGCTTGGCTGCCCTGCTAACCTGAAATCCCATGATGGCTTCCTAGAGCAGATCCTGCCATCCGCATCCTGGACTCAGGTTAAGTTAGAAAGAAATAAAGTTCTCTCTTGTATGAGCCATTGCACTGGAGGGGGCAGTTGTGGTGGTGGATCTTTTTATAACAGCTGCTCAACCATCACCCTGAGATCCGTGGCACGAAAGCACCTAGAGTACAAAACCTCAGTATACCTCAACATCTTACTGACCAAGTAGGAAACATTAGTCTGGAAAGAGGGGAGTTTTAAGCATAGGGGGAAGTTCTTATCATTAATTAATAACTATAAAGTCAGATTTAACTAACATTGATTGAATGGCACCCAAAGCACTAAATTTGGAACCAGAAGTACTAGTCAAATCTTAGCTCCACCTACTGCTATCTATTATATATAAACGTTGGAAATTTTACTTAAGTTCTCTGAGTCCCCGTTTCCTAGCATCCACCCTCATGAGTAAATGTCATAACACATCTACAGTACAATATAATAAATAATGTCTCAAATAATGACACCACAACATAAAGAAATGTTCAATTATGTTCTATTATACCAGAGAATCTGGGGAATATATCATATATTCTGTAGACATTTCTGTTAAAATATTAAGTTCTAATCCTTCAATCCTTGTGAACTGAATAGGAAAGAGGGCCTTGAGAAATCAGACCTAAAAGCAAAGCAGCTAACAACACAGGCTCTAGGGTCAGATAAACTTCATTCAAGCTTCACCTCCACATTTACTAGCTTGGTGACCTTGGGCAAGTTACATAACCTAAATTTCAGTTTCCTCATGGAAAAGTGAGGATCAGGCTGGTACCTGCCTCACAAATATCTTGTAAGGACTAAATGAGATTGCTGTCCATCTCCAGTCCTCCTGTATATGAGAATGACTCCAGCTGCCATACCAAGAGCATCTATTTGAATATATTTCCCTCTTAAGACAGTATTTGGGGGGGCTGGACTTACTTAGAAGTTGGAATATTACCTCTGTATTTAAAAAAATGTAAGAGAAATAATCTCTGCTAAGGAGTTAGAATTTAAATGACATAGTGTTTCCCATTTAGTGTCATCTAATAGAAAATTAAATCTGGGAAGTGAGGTTACCCAAGTGTTACTATACTTGGAAACAACAGATGAAACTTTAAACTTGAAAATTACACGAGGGGGTCTTCTCAGGTTTTGTTGCCTAAAACCTTATGAAAATACCAACAAAAATGGAAGCAGAGATATTAGCGATAATTTTGTCAATTAAAAAATATAATTTCTCTTCTGATGTCCCTTCTCCTCTAAAGATAATAACCAAAGCTGGTTTTATTACTTGGCTGAGTTTAAGAACTTTCCAGTTAGGGAACTCGATGCCAGGTCCTTCAACAATAATTATTTTCTCTTAACTACTAAGAAATATGATAAGAAAAGTTCACAATGTGAGACAAAACAATCACTTCTTTTCCTTATGAGTTTGTTTCTTTAGAAACATGAGATCAAAACCAAATATTTACTGGAAGAACAAAGGTCAAAACAGTCTCTACCTATGTCCAGACATGGCAACAAAAATTAGCAAGACTCAGACTTCCCTGGTGGCGTAGTGGTTAAGAATCTGCCTGCCAATGCAGGGAACAAGGGTTCGAGCCCTGGTCCGGGAAGATCCCACATGCCACGGAGCAACTGAGCCTGCACTCTAGAGCCCACGAGCCACAATTACTGAGCCCTCGTGCCACAGCTACTGAAGCCCACGTGCCTAGAGCCCATGCTTCTCAACGAGAAGCCACCTCAATGAAAAGCCCACGCCCCACAATGAAGAGGAGCCCCCGATCACCGCAACTAGAGAAAGCTTCCACGTGCAGCAACGAAGACCCAATGCAGCCAAAATTAAATTAATTAATTAAAAAAAAATTAGCAAGACTCCAAAGACTATTCATAGGCATAATCTGGAAAAGAAAAAAGGCAGGGCCATTCTTCCTGAAGACCTAACCTATTTTCTTCTACCGGTATATTCACTATCCTCTACCATGCCAATCCTTGAAGACAAGGCAAAAGATTGATGGCACATATAAGACTTTATAAGTTAATCATGTGTTTAAATATCAGGTTTGGTGGTCTAGAGACTATCAAGAAAGACTATCAATTTTAGGTCTCATTAAATAGTTTACTTTAAGATACTTGACACATATTAATTCATCCTCTCAACCCCCTATGAGGTAACTTTTATCAACTCCATGTGTTGGGGAAATTTGATGAAGGACAATAATAATGCTATTTTCTATGTACAAAATACCTTTCTTATAAAGAGCTCCACATGTTTTATCTTCTCAGTCTGCTAACATTCCTGAGAAGTAGGTGGTAATATTACCTTTTCCTTTCTTATAGGTAAAATGCTAGGACTCAAGGGGCTTAATGACTTACTCACATGGTAGCTTGTATTTTATCCACTAACTAGAACATACTGCTTGGGATTAACACTAGACCATGGACTCAAGTCTGACCTGCACATAATTCAAAAGTGTCAAGCTTCTAGTTTTCTCTACAGCCATCTTTCAACACATCACATTCCAAAAAAGAGTGGGGTCATGCTTGCTGTTTAAGCTCATGTGCTCACTGTTTATAAAGCTTATTATCATTTCTCTAAATTGCACTATTTAAGTTTTGTCTAAATGCCTGAAAGCTAAATTATTTTTTGTTTACTCTCTGTGCACTAGTATTATAAATGATGTCATCAGGAATATACAAAACTGTTAGACAAAGCTGCAGGGCCAATAAAAGCAACTCACTTGGGCAAGAGTGTGCTTCTTCTTCTCCCCCCGCCCCCCGCCCTCCTCCTTTTTTGAAGTAGGCATCACACAAAAAGATGACTCATTAAGCCCAAAAGAGTTGACTATGCCATGTAAGGGCTTCTTATGCAGCCCTCCACAAAGAGACCTGAGTGGCAGCATAAGGCCTCCTCTTCTGTGCATTTTCCTCCAGGCAGAATGTGCATTTGTGTGGCTACATACACAATTATAATCTCCCCTGAAAAGCAATTCCTTCCATATGACAGGCTGAACAGTGGCCTGAGTGCTAGCCTCATGTTGCCTGTGCAGTTAACATGCTGAAATAGCAGACACATTTAATCTCTCCTTTCTGAAAAACTAAGATAGGACAGAAGAAGCGAAGCTGGAAAGAAATCTACACAGAGAGAAAGGAAGGCAGCCCAAGCGCCCAAACTCACTTTCTCATGGGCTGAGCTTCTTTGTGTGTTGCCTACTTACGTGTCAATTTGCAGGACTTTAGGGCATGAGAACCATGGAGCCGAGTGGTTCTGGCAGCCTCTCCATTTGACAAGCAAAGCCAGAGACATGCGGCCTTTTGGTACATTTCACATTCAAAAGTGTTATTGTTTCAAGCATGCTTATTTTAAAATATATAATTTTCCCATTTCGTGCACATGTTGTATGTAAGTTGGCCACAGGAGGGGCTCTGCCACATGATCTTTAAAAAGAAAAAAAAAAATGGCAATGGCTCTAATGTAGCCCCATCCCTGCCAGATACCTCTGTTTACCGTTGGGGGCAGTGGGCTATCCCAAGTGAGAGAAGTCTGAATTTAACAAACACCTGATATGAAGGCCAGGGCACAAACAGATTTCTGTCTTAGATTACAGAAACTGAAGCTTGTGTTTTACCACAATTACCTGTAATCTCAGGGCCAGATAATAGTATTAACAAGACCTTGAGCTACACAATAGGACAGCTGGAAAAAGGCTCTTACTCTCTCCAAAGAACAGTGCTTTTAAAAAGCTAATTCAATGAAGAAAAAGAAAGGGCTCTGAAAGTGCCTTCTCAAACAATATTTACTTTTACTGCGTTCCTGCTAATCAAACAAAACTTAGTCACAAGCTTTTATGAAAAATACATTGGATGATTTCAGCAGTAATTACTTTGTTTAAAGAAAGGTGCTTAAGAGAAAACATAGCTAATGGGATCGGTAATTTGGTAAGTTCAGATGTGTTTGGGAAAATCCCTCCTCTCTTTGATAAATCATTAAAATTCTGCTCAGATAAATGTGTTTTGACTTGAAATTCCAATCATAGAATGAGCAATTTCCTAAGGCCCGTAGGGAAGTAGCGCAAGGGCATCCCAACACAGTGGACCCAGGGATTAGTTGACAAGGGTAATTCCAGTCTTAAAGCATATTACTCCACCCAACTGAAGATGGAATCTCAAGGAGATGCCCCCAAATTGTATAAAATTTCCTTCCTTCATAAAATATCATTTTAAAAAATGAATTAAAACTTACTGTTGTGTAACCGAAACAAAGAAAATGTGTCAACCATGAAATTAAAGTTACTCATTTAGCAAACATGGTATTTATGCAAATAATAGTGATCCCCAACTTTGGGACAGCATTCAGATGAAAGATTTTAATCAGTCATCCTTTTTTTTGTCAATGGAAGAAGGAGAAAAAAGCTTAGTGTCTCTCACACAGTAGGAATTCAATAACTATTTGTTGAACTGGAGTCCCTTCTCTCATTTGAAAAAAAAAATTATTTTGCTACTTAAAGCAGACTATTCATCTAACAACTGAGCACTTAACTTGGGCCAAGCACTGTGCTAGATTTTGGAGATACTGAGAGAATAAGCCTGCCCTTATGGCTTACATTCTAGTAAGAAACAGTAACAAAATATACAAATAGATAAATAAGATAATTGTGCTAAGTGCTAAGAAGGCTATAAACAGGATAATGAACTAGAGATAAGCTAATGGCTCATTTTGTCTCTTCTCATCTACTATTATTAGTTTTTAAAACTTTAATTACCTACTCAGCTTCCTAAATTTACTCATTTAGCAAATGTGGTATTTATAACAAATAAAAGAGATTCCCAACTTTTGGACAGCATTTGGAGGAAAGATTTTAAGATTATTTGAATATATAAATGATAAGCAAAGTAAACAATTTACAGAACCTTAGAATTTAAACCCTAGAATAACACTGACATCACCTGCAATCAGTTACCTTGGAGAAATGGGGATGGGTAAGGGTCAACAAACAACGTGCCTTAGAACCCACTTGCTCTTTTTTCTCCCCAGCAAAAACATTATTAGGGCTTCCCTGGTGGCACCATGGTTAAGAATCTGCCTGCCAGTGCAGGGGACACGGGTTCGAGCCCTGGTCCGGGAGGATCCCACATGCCGTAGAGAAACTAAGCCCGTGCGCTACAACTACAGAGATGGGAAATAAGTGTCATTATAGAGCGAGTGAACTATATGTATGCAGGTGTTTCCTAGCATAGGGTTGGGTTTGGAAGATTCACTCATTATATTCAAACAAAAATAAGTTTGCTTATCAGGATTCATCCAAAAGCAAAAAAAGAAATTGTGCCTGGCAGTAAGACAAGTAAATATCATGTGCTATGATATCAGCAAATGCAAAAAAGTACGATTAGTAACACTTAATAATCTTCAACACAGAAAGAATCATATGTCAGAACCTTTGTCAAGGCTTGAAAAAACTGTATCAACCTCATGACTGGAAGGGACTATATCAGTTACTGTTGGATGTTGTCTTAGTCCAGGTACTCTGAGAAGCAGACAACAAGACAGGATCAGACACGCAAGAGATATACTGAAAAGCCCATGAGGGAAAATGGGGAGGGAGCTAGAAGAAGCTGGGAGAGCTGACAGACCACAATGCAGGGTTGACCCTTGTAAAGAAGAGCGAGGGAGTGAGAGTATTAGACTGCAGTGCAGTGGGAGTCCTCAAGCCAAAGTCACCATCAGAGGAGTCACACTTCTCATAAAAGTGGGTCTTCCCCACCCAGTCATCCGCTGGGAGCAGCCTGCAGGAAGTGTGACCTCAATGTGAACAAGGTGTTGGATTGAGAGCTGGGGTTCAGAGTTAATTACCCTCCCCTCCGCATAATAGGGGATCTGAGAGGCACGATTTCATGGCTGTCACAGATGTATTACATTTTTGTTAAAATGTAGGAGTAATAATAGCAGCTAATATTTATTGAGCACCTACCCAGGTGCTCTAGAAGGAAAGGTATCTTACTCATCTTTGTGTATCCTCTTTTTACAATGAAGATACAATGTAGCAGCCAGGCATTGCTCTAAAAGCTTACATGTATGAGGTAAGTACATTTTGCATATCAGGAAACTAAGGCACAGAGAGGTTAAGTAACTTCTTCAAGGTCACACAGCTACACAAAGTACATAGATTATTGTCATTAAAACTCTCCTAAATGGTTTATTTTTAGAAGTTATCTTACTTATTGCCTGCATTTGAGAGATGAGTCCAGTGGCAAGAAGGAACTGGAATTTTACTATTCCCTGATCCATCCTGGTTCCTAGTATGCCCCCTCCTGGCAGAAATGTTAAATTAAGCCCTTGGAGTCACCTGAACTTACTCCAGAATCCATGCAACCATTATGAGCAGGTCTATGCAATAGCTGGAGCCTCATTGTTGGAGTTGCTCAAGGTATTCATTGCATGGAGTTTAACAATGTGGACTCTGGAGTCAGACTGCTAGATTAGAATTCTGCCTCTAGGACTCACTAACTAGTTATTTAATACCTTTGTGCTGTAGTTTCCTCATATGTGAAATGGAGATAAAAATTGAACCTATCTTCATGTGCATTAATGTTTATAAAGCACATAAAATGTTCCCTGGTACATAGTAAGTACTTAATAAGTCTTAGTTATTGCTGTTAGCTGCTCACATTTGGGGGGCCCTAAGGTCAGATTATTCATATTCAATTTAACACACATGTATGTATAAAGTGTCTAGATTGTGAAAGGTAGGTATACAATGATGAGAAAGATACAATTCCTGTGTTCAGGAAACTGATTTGCAACTAATGAACTGTTTAAGAACTCCATTCTTAAAAGGGAAGCAAGGATCACTACGCTTTACAGGCAACAGATATTTTGGTTTGTTTATTTTTATCTTCTTGGTAGAGAGGAAAAAACAGGCATGGAATCTGATAAACCTGGATTTGAATCCCTGCTTTTATGTAGCATCACCTATGTGACTTTGTACAAATCAATTAGCCTTTCTAAGCCTCAGTTTCCTTATTTGTAAAATGAGGAGACGATATTAATAACTACTAAATAGGACTAATAATAATACCTAACTGTATGGTGGTTGTGAAGATTAAATGAGTTAAGGCACAGTGCTAAGCATAAATGAAGTGCTCCAAAACTATAGCTTAAAAATAACTATCCAGTTTATTGTGATTCCTCTAAAACTATAGCCCTCAAAGGAGAAAGACCATCTCGGATTTCCTGGAGTTATCTATTATGCCAATCCACTACCAGTCTTAGTGAGAATAAGCAGTATCCATAGAAACAGAAGAGGCAAATTGAAGCATGAGTGAAAGCAAGCACCTCACCAATTTAGGTGGGGTAAAATAATAAACCTCAAACCCTCATGCTTACACTCAGGTCAGCACGTAGGTAGTGTGTTTTGCAAACCTGGGACCAGAACAGGCTGCCCTTCAGCTCTAGAGAACTCTCCACACCCAACCAGATACACAGACACACCTCAGCCTCTGGCAGAAGCTTCCAATAAGTAGCTTTCATAAAGTGGAAACCTTTCAAGGGCTCTATATTTATTTCATCTCCTTACCAGACTCTCCTCTCTCTCTATTCACGCCTGGGCATTAACATAGTTCCTATCACTCCATTCTGATGACTGCAGGCATGAACATCATGGAGTCAGTTCTGTAATGATGATCTTAAGATCCTAAGCCATTCCAGGCCATGATTACAGGTTCCTAATCCACAAAGTCAGCAGGGAATGGATCAGTTTACCCAACAGGATGAAAGACTGTTTTCTTCACTAGTAGTCAAAAAGGCAAATATAAGCCCTGGCTAGCAGGCAGAAGGGAAAATCTATGGATATTCACTGAATAGGTATCCCTGTCGTCTATACCATAATACTAAAAAGAGGTCTCCAGACACACCTACCAAGGGATATTGAGCTTTCACTTTTCTGATGCACTGAAAACATAGAGCTTTCCTATCTATGCAATTTTCTTTTTTGTATGTGTATTTTCTTCTCTAGGCCTACACATGTGACTTTATAACTTATTTTTTAAAAAAAAGAAGAAGAAGGAGAAGGAGGAGGAGAAGGAGAGGAGGAAGAAGAAAAGCCAAGCCAAAAATAATCCCTGGGGCTTCCCTGGTGGCGCAGTGGTTAAGAGTCCGCCTGCCAATGCAAGGGACACGTGTTCGTGCCCCGGTCCGGGAAGATCCCACATGCCGCGGAGCGGCCGGGCCCGTGAGCCATGGCCGCTGAGACCGCGCGTCCGGAGCCTGTGCTCCGCAACGGGAGAGGCCGCAACAGTGAGAGGCCCGCGTACCGCAAAAAAAAAATAAATAAATAATTAAAAAGTAAAAAAAAAAAAACAAACCCTCTGTAGGTATTTAAATTTTCAAATCAGAAAATATTTTATTAAATTAATCTATAAGGGGTGATTTTCAGTGGTCATTATATTGAGGGTGAATGCTTCAAAATAGCAACAGCATGCCTCTAAAAGGGACCAAACTGTAATGGGCAGGGTTGTTCTCAACTAAAGACAAATGCATTTCAGCAGAGTTGTATGGTCTGAGGAACCATGAGGAAGCCAATGAGTAGGATGACCCTGCTTAGGGCAGTATGAACGTCCAGATGGTGAATGGGACAGGGAGGTAAGGCACTTAAATATGCAACAGAACCTGAAGGAGGTTCAATAATCCAGGGTTCAATAATTAGATAAGTGGTTAGACATTGAAGCTTTTACAACCAACCTGAAATCTTGATTCTGTTTATAGATTTATTATCAACATTGCCACTGAATTAGTGGCTGATAAAAGCCACTTTTGGAGGGACCACCAACTTCTACTCACCAAAGCACCGGTATATTAAATATGTCAAGCCTTTGAGGCATATAATTTAAATATGTTAAGACTTTGACGCAAACATCCAAGGAAGTGAACAATAGACTAGGCTTTTCAAATATTTCATAGATTCGTTAGTACTGAGTAAATAAGATAAAATACATAAAATCCTTAGCAAAAGTCTAGGCATTGTTAGACATTGATATTCTTATTCATTGGATGCAAAATTATCTGTGATATAACAATGCTCTTTATATATATATATATATATACACCTTTCAAAAACCACACAGCCCTTAAACCTGGTGAAAAGATGCTCAACTTCAGAAAAGAAATGCACATTAAATCTACCCTGGGACTATTTGTCACTTAACAGGTTGAAAAAATCTGATGGTTTGAGTTTGATATACTTTGTTGGAAAGACTATGGGGAAACAGGCATACTCTTACATTGCTAGTGCAGTGTAAAATGGTACAACCCCTGTGAAAGACGATTTGGCAATATCTATCAATATTTAAAATGCATATGTCCCTGACGCACCAATTTCACTTTGTGGAATTTATCCTTGCAGATATACTAGCAATGGCACAAAATTACAGGTTATTCAGTGGGGTATTTTCAGTAATAGCAAAAGGCTAAAAACAACATGTGTACCAACAGGGAATTGGTCAAATAAATTATTTAAAATACTATGTAGCTAAACATTTTTTTAAAAGAATGAGAAAGCTCTCACTGACACAGAAATCACTCCAAGATATATTGAATGAAAAAAGTGTATTCTCCCTTATATACCTAATAAACTAAACTCTGGAAGGATACACAGGAAACCAGTAATAGTGGTTACTAGTGGGGGGCTGAGGATGGATGGAAACTGGCAGATGGGGGAAAAAGGGTTGGAAGAGACTTTTCATTATAAACTTCTTTATGTTTTTTAATCTAGTTTCCATATTACTAATTCAAAAATTTAAACTAGAATTGTTTTTCATTAAAAAATGTGTATAGGGCTTCCCTGGTGGCACAGTGGTTGAGAGTCCACCTGCCAATGCAGGGGACAAGGGTTCGTGCCCCGGTCCGGGAAGATCCCACATGCCGCGGAGCGGCTGGGCCCGTGAGCCATGGCCGCTGAGCCTGTGCATCCATAACCTGTGCTCTGCAACGGGAAAGGCCACAAGAGTGAGAGGTCCGCGTACCGCAAAAAAAAAAAAAAAAAAAAATGTGTATAGTACATCCATACAATTGAATATTATTCAGTGATAAAAAGAAATGAACTATCAAGCCAGGAAAAGACATGGAGGGACCTTAAACGCATATTGCTCAGTGAAAAAAGCCAGTCTGAAAAGGTTATGTACTCTATGACTCCAACTATATGACATTCTGGAAATGTAAAACTTTAGAGACAGTAAAAAGATGAATGGTTGTCAGTGGTTGGGGGACAGAGGGAAGGATGAATAGACAGAGCACAGAGGATTTTCAGGGCAGTGACACTATTCTGCATAATACTATAATGGTTGATACATGACATCATGCATTTGTCAAAACCCATAAAACTGTACAACACAAAGAGTGAACCGTAATGTAAACTGTGGATTTTGGTTAATAATAATGTATCAATATTGGTTCATCAATTGTAATGAATGTACTATATTAATGTCACATGTTAATAATGGGAAGCTCTGAGTGAGAGAGAGAGGGAGTATATGGGAACACTCTATAATATCTGCTCAATTTTCTGTAAACTTAAAATTGCTCTAAAAAATAAAGTCTATCAATTTTTTAAAACGTGTGCATACATGTATGTATATACATACATACACACAACATACATATATCCTTTTTTCATCCAGTAAATGCCTTACACACTGAAGGTGTTACAGTGTGTGTAAAGTATTACAGCCACAGCCTTAATGGTCAAGAGCTCAAGCTCAGGAGTGGGCAAATTAGGTTCTGATCCTAGCCCTACCATTTTGTAGCTGTGTGGCCTTATTTGTGCAAGTCACCTCTTCAGCCTCAGTTTCGCTGTCTGCAAAATGGAAGAAAAACACAGTCTCCTCCTGGGGCTGTTATGAAGATTCAATAAAGAATGCACGTAAAATGCTTAGCATAGTGCCTAATGTAAAAGAAATGCTCAAAAATGTTAGCTGCCGCTATAACGGTTAAATGATTGTTCACAGAATGACTAATTTGGCACTTCAAGGTTCCAAGGTTACTCCACTGGCAGCATATCAGTAATACCCCCAAAGGCCCCTCAATTCTCAACTCCAACCTAGCCCACTTAGGGCACAATCCACACTGTCTGAGCTCCAGCGGGTACACTTGAGCATTCTCTACTCCCAGATGGTGTTTTCCTCCTCGCTGGGCCTTACAAGTTCAGGCCCTGGACCGCCCCCACCCCGCCCCTCCCTAGCCCACCCTACCCGTTCCCACTCAGACCTCGCCCCGGCCTCCTCACCAAACCCTGGCCTAATTCGTCTGCACTTCTTTCCTTCCCCGAAACTGAAGGAACCGCCTACCCAGATATTCGTAGTCCGGTAGGGCTAGGCGTTCCGGACTCAGCATCCTTTGACCAGGGTAGCTTCCGAGCTCCAGCTCTCCCGCTTCCGGAAGCCAGGTCGAGGGCTCTCTCTGTTGCCATGGCACCCACGCGGCGGGAGGAGAGGCTAGAGGCGGAGAGGGTGTCACGCAAACAGTCTCCGTATCGCAACGCCAAGCCGGCCACACTAGTTCCGGGAGCTGTCTCTTCGCGGCGGTCACAGTTTCTTTGGCCTCCCTTTCTTGAGGCGTTGGTGTTAGAAGAATTTGAGGTGGAGAGTTCCTTTGAAACCATCATATTTCCCGGTGTCGAAAAATTATTGCCAGCCCTCCATATACCCGCAATTTCTGAATTTCATAACTACTCCTGCTTTATACAACTGTTATCCTAAGTCACAATAATAGCTCCCACCCCTAAATTCCCATAAACATTTACTATCCCATTACCTATTTTTATCTCCTTATTGTTTATCATCTTAAATTACTACAAAGTGCTTTCACGTGCGTATATCTTGGCTGCTTCTTGAGGTCAGGGATGTGTCTTCTGCCTGTGACAAGTCTGGGCATCCAGAAAGTGCTCATTAAATTCTCTATGACTTCATTGACATTTCCTTTCAAATTCCTCTTTATCTTTATAGCCCCTCCTTCTACTTCTATCCCTTACTATTTGGTACCCTTCCCAAGTGTCTTTTCTTTTCTTTTTTTCTTTTTCTTACAAAGACACTTCACTTCTTGGGGGGATGGGATGCACAAACAAGGACACCTATTGGATTTTTTCCCTTATATCCCTAATTGCTCACTTTTCCTTTAAGAGGGGAGAGTGTTCATTGGTTTTCAAGTTCCCAGATATCTGGATATTTCTCTTTTTGCACCTCTCCACGCCCAACAACGGGTTAGTGGTGTGTACCACTCGTCACAGTTCAAGCATAGTAGAAAAGGTCACTCTGTCCTCACTTTTTTAGTTAGCTCTCCCCCCACATGAGGTGAGGTTTTGTGGAAAGAAAGAAAACAAAAATCATTCTATCAAAGGAATGATTGGGAAACCAGTGGACCACCTACACTGGGAGAAAAAGGAAAGAGGAGGTTCTTCTCTTTGTGTTCTGAGTGGTCTATTCTTAGCCTTCTACAGTAGAAGCTTCAAACCTCCTAATTCTCCGTTTCCCTTAAAATTGTATATGTGTCTCATTTCTAGGCTCCGGTGAGTCACTCTGAGTTTGGATGTGGTAAGGATAAAGGGACAGAGCCGAACTCAGAGCAGCATTTATTATCTTGAGGTAATAAGTTAACTAATTTGGTATTTGATGTGAAGTCCTGCATATCATAAAAAAATATTTGCCTTCTACCTCCACCCTTGCCTCCCACCCCCTCCCCTACCCCATGCACCTTGAGAATTATGGGAGTTTCATAACTTTCACACCTGTGGCTTTTTACTATATTATTAATAAAGTAATAGGATGGTAATTATTAAGGATTACAATTTCTTTTTATTTCCAAGCAACCTGAAGCTATTCTCAGATCATTTCATTTGTCCTCATAAAACTTTCTAATGCACTTCTCCCTTTTCTAAGTAGGGAAATGGAGGAACATGTCAGGAAAATGACTTGTCTAGCATCATCCAGCCAGTCAGTGGGAGAGCTGGAACTGGATCTCAGCGATCTCAACCTCCAGGCTAGTGGTCTGACCGCTAAACCACACAGCCTCTTTTTTTAGGGTTTGTTGGCTTGGGTTTTATTTATTTATTTTTCTTTTTGCTCTGCCCTGCCAGCAACTGGAAGCTCCCAGACAAAAGAAGAGAATTTTGAGTCCAGGCTGAACATTTGACATCCCCTTATTTGTGGGGCATTATCCTGGGACTCGGAGGGTGCTGCTGTTGGGGTCTGTGTGGTGGAGCTGGGAACCAGCCCCAAGAATATAGCTTTGTTTGGGGATTAACCCATTTGTGGTTATAATAATGACAAGTTTCAGCACCAGTGGCGCCCGACTGTTAATGACTCAAAGAAAGCTAAATAAGAACAAGATGTCATCTCTGGAGCAATTTGTAGGTTTTTCCTACAGCTCCATCCCTTCCATAAAAATCCTAAGGGCCCTTATATTTAAGGTCAGTCTTCCACTCAATGTCCTAAATAGTCTATTGAGGAGGAAGACTTAGAAAAGGGCAGGTGGTCGCTAAGCTAAGGCTTCAAGAAAATTTGGGGTTGCACAGAAATAGCAGGTAGCCTTTTTAATGGTGGTGGAATTACTGCTTACATTTTTCTTCTTTATACTTTTCCATATTGTTAAATTTTTTCTATAATAGGCATGCATTATAACCTGAAGACACACAAACAATAAATGAGTGGCTTAAAAATCTTAAAAAAATTTTTTAGCAGAAGTGATGACATTCCATATAGTGTTTGTTTTTCCCAAGAAGGAGCCATTACTTCTAGATTTCTCTTCTGCCGTACATTACACAAATAAGTTTTGGCAACGGGTCAGTAGTGAAGGAAGTTTTTCAGTGAAACATACACAACATCAGGTCTTAAGAAAAGAGGAAGTACACAAGAATTGTTAAAGTCAAGTGTATTTCTGTGACCCTGTTGAATGCAAGAAAAGGAAAACATGTCAGCCTTCAATTTAGATGTGCTTTTCAGGTTCTTAAATTATCATTACATACGTCTGAAATTTTTACCTAAACAAATAATCATCCAGATAGACCAGTAAATCAGAAATCAACTCCACAATCCTGAAAATAAGCAAGTATTATGAAATTGGTCAAAACATAGAGAGTGCTTGAGAGGCGACAGTACTACTGCATAAGGAATGGAAACATCAAACTCAAAACAATAGGAAAAATACCCACAAAAGAGGATATGCTGAGACACCAATTTATCAGATTATAATTTCTAATTATAAAGAGAAAATTAATAGACATCTCTGGCTCTGCTGAGGACCTATGAAAAGATTGATAGGGAAGAAAATCCTCCCTGTTATTGAAAACCACAGAAGAGCAAATATAAATGTACCAAATAGTTTTAAACGTCAAGGAAACAATAGAAAGAAAAAATGCAGTCTGACTTATTCTTACAAAGCAGGTTCAAGAAACTAGGACAAGCTTTTATCAACTCATCAAGCAGAAAGATGCTAAAGGCGAAGTAGCTACTAAGAAATGCAGGTCATGAAATTCATGCTGAGCTACTAGGCTCTTCTTCAAAGACTTATCTTCCATAAAAGCAAAGCAGAAACTATGTGTGATGCCACTGTATGAGATTTACATGTTTAGTTTAAAATGCTATTTACAGACCAATCATTTTGGACTGCCACAGGTCAACAGACCAGAGCTTCGGGAGAATTTGCAAGGAAAAATAAATGTTCCCATTTCTTGGGCAGTTAAAGAAAACGAATGCATTTCGAGAAAGTGGTTAAGAGGACATGGCTTAAATTGAACTGGAGCTCAAAGACAATTACAGACTTGTACCTTCTTGTTATTTTATATTTTCAGTGCTGCAAAAAGAGTTGGGAATTACACTTTCATGTAGTGTAAAACAGAGGAGGATTTTCTGATCCTTCTTGGTAGCCCACAAAAATTAGCTGTGCCTTCCTCTGTCCTGGAGCATGCACAGCGATAACTATTTGTGTCATTTTCACTAAGGGAATAGCAGGACAACACTACTCATTTAACATATTAGGTAAAATGGAAAAACTCCTTGAAACCCAGACTAACAAGTTTCACTCAAGAATAAACAGATGGGGGGCTTCCCTGGTGGCGCAGTGGTCAAGAATCTGGCTGCCAATGCAGGGTACACGGGTTCAAGCCCTGGCCTGGGAAGATCCCACATGCCACGGAGCAACTAAGTCCATGCGCCACAACTACTGAGCCTGTGCTTTAGAGCTCCGCAACAAGAGAAGCCACCGCAATGAGAAGCCCATGCACCGCAACAAAGAGTAGCCCCTGCTCGCCACAACTAGAGAAAGCCTGCACTTAGCAACAAAGATCGACCTGAAAAGCTGTATATTTATAAAGAAATGGAATTTTTAGTTAAAAATCTTCCCACAAAAAGAACTCCAATCTTCAAAAATGTGATTTTGTACTTTTATAAACATTTAAATTTATAAACTAAAATAGAAAACATTATCTAATTTTCCTTTGGAATTCTTCATTGACCCATGGGTTATATAGAAGTGTATTATTCAAAATTTCCATATATTGGGGGATTTTCCAAAGGTGTTTCTGGTTTTTTGTTTGTTTGTTTTTGTGCAGCTTGTGGGATCTTAGTTCCCTGACCAGGGATTGAACCAGGGTCCTTGGCAGTGAAAATGTGGAGTCATAACCACTGGACCACCAGGGAAGTCCCTGATTTCTAGTTTAATTCCACTGTGGTCAGATATACCTGGAGAAACCTTATATGACTTGAATCTTTTTTGCCTTTATTGAGAATTGTTTTATGATCTGGAATATGGACTACCTTAGTAAATATGCCTTAGTAAATGTTCTGGGTGCTCTTTGAAAAGAATGTATACCCTATTGTTGGGTGAAGTGTTCTATAAATGCTAATGTACACAGGTTATGCATGTGGATAAGGACTGGAAATGAAATTGAACCAATATTTTTAAAAGTAGACTTAAAAAATATTTATGTCATTAAAAAAAAACAACCAATTTGAATTATCCTACTAGATTCTGAGTTCCTGGAGGTCGGAGACAGTCTTCATTCATCTTTAAGTTTCTAGAATCATACACAGTGCCTGACAGAATAAATGCCTGTTAAATAGACGTTTTTTCCCACTTTAGATTAAAAGTCTAGAAAATGTAAGAAGTACAGCTATTATTCTAAGTGCAGTAGGAATCCATTGGAAGGTTTTAAGCCTGGTAATAACATGACCTGATTTGTTTTTTAGGAAGTCACTGTGGCTGCTGTGTAGAAAATGAATTATAAAGGGGCATGTGTGAAACAGACCATTTACATAGATGCTTGAGTCATGTTTGTTACTAAATGAGTATTTATTCATTGATCCATTTGTTTATCCACCATTCTAAATTCATCTTTGCTACTGAAATAAGCAAGACATACTGAGATGGTTGCTGCAAAAGCTCTACTTACACGTGCCAGGTGTGTGACTATCAAGCTTCCAGGAGATTAAAAAAATATATCTAGGAAGTCCCACTTTTCAGGGTGTGCCCCAAGTTATGCCAGGGAACTGAATCAGCCATGGTACCCAGATCCTGGCTCAAACACTACTGCTGAGCTGGAACATGAAAAGTGTTGGTACTTGAAGTGGTGGTATGGAGGGTTTGCAATTAAAGAAGCACAAAAATGCAAATCAAACTATTCCCTTATACTTTCTTTTTTTTTTCTTTTTTCCCGGTCTCCAGTAGTAGCCCCCTGAACCTAGATAAAAGCATACCATTGCTAAAAGTTAATTCTATTTTGCTATAAATCTTTCCTGGCTCAGGGCCTTTGTACATACTGTTCCTGCTGCCTAGAAGACCCACCCCATCCACACTTAGCCTGATGAATCTTACTCAGCATGCTAGTGTTAGTGCCTCTGACAGGCCTTCCCTGAACCCCCAAATCTAAATCAAGTCTGTCCTTTCATAGAACCCTGTACTTTTCCTTGAATGCCCCTATCATTTGTAGCTTTAAATTCATTTGTGAGATCATTCTTTTAATGCCTCTGTATACTTGTAGCCTCCCCAGCCATCAGAGTGTAAGTTCCAGGGATCCAATATATCTGTTTACTACTGCTTCTACAGTGTCTGGCACATAATATACCCACAATAAATACTTACTCCCACTAAGTGAGTTAATATTGGAAATAGGCATCCCTAGGCAGATAGGTATAGGACTCTTTTAGCTCCTTTCCTTTAGCTGTGCTTTCTCTTGTTTTCCATTCTATAGCTTTAAGAACTCCTTCCTCCATTCACACAAGAACGTGATACTAGAGATGGAGCAATTCTTTTTTTAAGACTCATGTTCTTAACTTTTTAATCAGGGTCTCTCAACCTCAGCACTATTGACATTTTGGGCTGAATAATTATTTGTTGTGGGGAGGGATGTCTTGCTTATTGTAGGATGTTTAGCAGCATTCATGGCCTCTACTCATTATTTGCCAGTAATACCTACTCCCAAAAATGTCTCTAGACATTGCCCCATGTCAGCAAAAATCACTCCTGATTAAGAACCACTGTTTTAAAGTGTGGAAATGTCAAACCTTTTACTCTTTTAGAAGAATTATGTTTAGAATTCAGGTTGTTGAATGATTCCTGGGTTGTAAGAGGATTCTACCAACCCAACTGGATCAAAATAGTGCCCATTTCTATCTTGTTTCTGTAGCACCCCCAGGGTATCCTTTGAAAAGTCCATTAGTGATGGTCTAATTCAGGGCAATATTCTGATCTTAGAAATTCAGTCCCCTGGTCTGTCCTTCAAGGATGAAGGAAAGGGGTGGTGTTTCTGAGGAAACGAATGTCTCTGAGACCCTTCTGGAATTGGCAATCCCCTACAACTTTCCTAGGGGCATGTCCCAGGGGACAATAAAAGGGAGACAAACAGCCCATTCTGGCATGCTTTTCAGGATCTCTCACTCCAAACAAGACAGTCTGAGAGGCCTCGTAAAAATAAATATGGCTTAGCACTCCTAGCACAAGAGCAGTTTCTGACAGCCAAGACTTAACTCACCCTAGGGGGTGACCCAGCCAGGGACTATGCATGAAGTTTCATTTCTCCCCATTGATATTCCCAGTGACTCACAGCAGCCAGGGATGGCTCTGTGCACCAGAACTGTGCTGAACCATGGAGGAGGAGGACTTGGGATGCACACAGAAAATTCAGTCTCTTGAGCCTGAGTCAGACAGGGACAGCCAGCTTCCTTGTTCCTCCTCAATCCCAGAAAAACAACACAAATCATGCCTTCTGGAAAGGAACCTGTCTTTTGAATACAGAGCGGAAACTGTTTATAAATTCTTAATCCCCTGACATTGAAAGTATGGTGACCGCCTGTTCTGGATTTTTTGGGGCAAATGTATTCATTATACCACATGTCCTTAGTTTTCATTGTGGGAAAAAAAATGCTCTCCAGAATCCTAAGGTCTTCCTCAACAGGTCAAGAAGCAAGTCTTCGTAAGCAACATATATCGAAACCTTGAGACCGACGAAGGCTGCATCAAAACGTTGTGGGGAGGAGGGATTGAGAATCAGCCTCTACTTTTTCACCCTTTTCTCCTTGGATTTTAGGCTAAGATGACATAGGCCTTAAAGGTTGACTTTTTCCTAGCAGTAAGATCAAGTAAGCCTGACCTGACTCGACTGCCGCCTTCAGTCGGCAAAAAGAACTACATACACAGAAAATGCCTCATGGTATTTGTTACCATGGTGACGTTAGTTCAACATTTCATCTGCATAAAAATTTTAGGCAAAACAGAATAGAGAAATACTGGCTAAGAAGCAGTTAACAACGCATTTTTTCCTTGCTATTGCAAAGTTAATGTTAGCTTTGGTCAAAGATGGTAATTTGAAGTGAAAGCCTTTGAAAAATTGCAGACGAGCGAGGATGAAATGGCAACCAATCCATTGGAGAAATCTCCCAATATCCTCTTTGCACTGTAACAAATTACTCTCCCCTCAGCTAACATGGCGCATTTGGGGCTTCCTCACTCTATTTACTAGTGAGAAGAAAGTGGTTTAACAAAATTGCAGATGATCCAAAGCCAGAAACTGTTGGCATACCAGCTTGGAGGGAAAAGCGATATACAGGACTCTAAGGAAGTTGGGGACTTGGACAAAAGTAGCAGGACAAGATTCAACCTAGAAAATGGCAGGTGGTAACAAAATTAATCCATATTATTAATATGCACTGGGGAGAGGCGTAGGCCACAAAGCTAAGACAAAAGAGGAATTTATAACTTTATGTACTAACCCAAAGGTTAAATATTGCTAGAAGGCCCTAGTCACTGAAGCTGGGAGGAGGCTGAAGTCTCTGAGAGAATACAACTGCAAGCGAGGGCTTACTTCCTTACCCCCTTCCTTTCTTGCCAGGATCTTAAAGTCAAAGAAGGTGAAGAGGCTAAGTACGCCGATTTACAAAGACAGCCAGGAGGGACTACGTCTGGGCCAATTCTGGACGTCCGAGCGGGGGCGACAGGACCCAGACAACCACCTCAGGAAATGAGTAAACGAAAAGGGGAGGTCGTAGAATTATTTAGCTCTAGAACAACGCTGCCTAGGCGGGGGTGGGGGCGAGGGGTGGAGAAAATCTCAGGAAAGGAATTTTGACAGTGAGAACGCTAGTTAAGACACAGCACTCCAGGCCCCCTGATGCCCCTTGTTTGATGTCCATAAAGACCGAGAGGATTATGCATTAGCAAGCCTTGTGTATTCTGAGACATCAATAAAGTCTGGACTTGGGGCCGGTAGGGGGGCCGGGGTCACGTCCAGGCGACTTGGGTCAGCCTGGGTGCACTTCTCTAGCACAGAACTAGAGTGAGCGGCATCCGAGAGTTGCTGCTAGGATAAAACCTTTTCTAAGTTAAGGACTTTAAAGCAGTAGTACTGGGGAGAGTGAAGGGGGGCTCTCTTGAGGGCTAGGAACGTGGGGACGGCTTGAAGAGGAGCTGGGCCAGCGCTGCAGGCGCCGGCGGCTGGGGTCTGGGGACCGGAGGGCGGGGGCCGAGGGCGGAAAGGGGCCGGGCCGGCGCTGGGGGCGGGACCAGGCCTGGTGGCCGTGGCGGGGGCTGCGGCGCTGGGGGCGGGGCAGGGCGGGGCTGGGCGGCCCGGCCCGGGACACCCGCTCCGGATTCACTGGTGGGGCGGCTTCGGCTTCTGCAGCACTGGAGGCGGCAGCGGCCGGAGGGAGACTTGCGGGGCGCGCCCGCCACCGTGGACCGGGACGCTTCCCATAGGGGACCCTCCGTCGACACCCTCCGCCGCGCCGTCCCGCAGGAGCCGGCGGGACCCCCGGCCGGCAGGGAGCGCCGGCGGCGGCGGCGGCACCATGAGGCGGCCGTGGGGCGCGCTGCTGCTTGGCGCCCTGCTCTGCGCACACGGTAAGCGGCGCCGCCGCGCCTAAGCCGACCGGCCCAGCGGGAAAGTTTTTCCCTGGGTCCGGCCGCGGCAAGACTCACCTCCCGAGGGCGGGACGGCGCAGGCTGGGGCCTGGGACCCCTCGCCCTCACTCCAAGCAGCAGCCCAGAGGTTGTGTTCTGGGGAGGGGACCGGGAGCTCCCCCAACTCCTCCAGTCCGAGACGGGACAGCGGTGGAGGAGCACTCCGGGCTCGGGTCTGGGCCAGGCTGGGGGGAAGGTCCGAGGCGCTCGCTCGCCTTCCCTCGCTGCTCTTTGAAGAGCTGGGGTGCTTCCCTTTTCAGGTTTAGACAGGGTCTCTGTGTCTTTGGTGCGAATGAATGTGGGCGAAGAAAGGGAGGCGGGGAGGGATGGTCGCTAAACCATAAATTGTAAATAGCCCTCTTTTCAGGGGCTGGGGGTCTCGGGCGGATTGCGGAGAGGCTCCAGAGGAATCTGAATACTTGAGCTCTGGGGATTCCTCCACTCGAGGAACAGTTCCTTGGACCCCGGACCATGCTCCCGCCGAGAGTCCTTGGGCACTGCCTGCTCGCAGCATCTTCTCTTAGTGGTGTTTTGGGTTCCCTCTCCTGGTTGTGACCAATCAGCTTCCTGCCCTGGATCCTTCCCGGAGGGGGGGAGGGGGAAACAGGGTTGGAAAAGGGGCAGAGGAGGGACACAGGGAAGAAACTGCTGGAAGGCTCCCGCAGATCCGCCCTGGCCGGGATAGCTGGGCGGGTATCGCCGAACCTCAGAAGGCAGCCTCCCGGCCCGCGCGGTGGCCCTCGGGGAAGCTGGAGGGATGGCAGCAGGACTGCTGCTTCATCTGCTCCTTATTAATAACTTGTTTGGTACCGGTACGCAACTGGTGTGTGTGATTAGGGCTCCAGTGGAATCTGTTTCTCCGCAGCCGGCTAGGACCGTGGGTGCACTCCGTGATTTAGCAGCTGCCTCTAGTTTGTGCCCAAAGATCAAAGAACTTTGATCTTTGAATCCCAACCCTATTCACCCACCGCTGTTCAGCCGGGGGAGACACGAATCTTCCCATTCTCCCCGCTGCTGGGATGAGGCGGTGGGGTTCAGAATAATGGTGTCTGTAGACCACGGCCTTGAGCCAGTTCTTTAACGTAAAGGGAGCTCGTGTGGAAATAATGCAAATTTCGGAACTTGCCTGGCAGGGCGTGGAGATGCCTGAGCACTTGTTTTAAAGGTGTTTACCTCCCAAATCCAAAACAGAGTTCTCTTGTCTGGTATTTAAACTACCCGTGGGTTTTAAATGACGTTTTCCATGCCCACTCTAACCCGACCGAGCTCTTAACTCTTCCTCTCGGAGTAGTAGCCTGGGCGACCCACGTTCCTCTTCGCACCGTGCTCTCCCCCTCCCGAGCTCTCTCCTAGAAGGTTATTTGCAGCCTCTCTGGCGTGTCGGGACAGCGGCCCTACTGGGGTAGGAATGTAGCTGCTCTTCCCACCGCATGGGCCCCTTAAAGGGACAGCTATGCTTTTTGGGGGCTTTTCCCCTTCGGGCTGCAAGGGAAGAGGATGGAACTTTCCTCTCGGCCCCCTGGAGGAAGTTTTGAAAAAGATCAAGGGAAATGGCACGGCACTGAAAAAAAAAAAGGGCCAAAACGGATACCAACAAAGCCAGAGAGGAGATTGTCGCCTTCTGCCCTAGGGAAAGGGGAGCTGGAAGGTTCCGGGCTGAGACTGGCCAAGAGGATTTTATCGCTCCAGAGCTGTCAAAATTGCCTAACACTACATCTGCATTGAGAACGGGGGTAGAAAATTATGTATATTTTATGCTTCACAGAAGAAGGTTGGGAGGGTTCTGGGTAACTATTTGGGTTCTTTTTAAGGACAAAATATTTAATGGAAACTTCTAAGCATGGGAGGCTTTCTGTGCATGTGAATAAGGACACTCCATGGCACCAAGATCTAAACTTCGCCTGGCCTGGTACTGAGCCATCCTCAGAGGCTTGGAGGGAACAGATTCATGGTTCGTCAACCAGTGAGACTGAGCAGTCGCTCAACCAAAAATATCACAAGGATCCCGCACTATGTTCCAGGGGCTCAGGGAGAAGACAGTGTGTCATAGTAGATCAGTTAGGCAGATCTGACCTCCGCTAGGAATGAATTCAAGACAATAAGATATAAGGTGCTTATTTGGATGCTGCTAGTACTTGGGGCTTTTCCTAGAGCCTGTGGGATTGGCCTGAGCCTATATAATACTCCAACCTTAAAGATTTTGGAAGGGAACTTGATTGCTGGTAATAGCCCTGGGTATCTGCCTATTGAGGGTTGACGTGAGGCCTTAGACAAATCCACCACCATTTGAAGAGTGGAAACCCTGTTTGTCTTGGAGATCTCTTCCAGGTAAGCTTTGGTAGATAGAGGGTTATATCTGACGATGAGTGCAAATGAGTGGAGCTGAGACTGGTTTCTTTTCCATCTGGTGGTGTCATGGTGCTTGGTTGACCTTGTCCCTGATCTTACTGGACTTGTGAAAGATGCTTGGTTTGTCACTGACTTTGGATTTCCTCTTCTGTCCCCTGTTGCATATCAGATAACATCTTTGGGACTGGCACATGGTATTAAGAATGACAGGTGCAAGGGAACTGAGTATGACCATGTCTGATACAGAGCACGTTGGGCATGTCCATTTTCTGGGCCAGCAGAGAACACAGGAAATCACAGAGGACAGGATATTTTACACGTCTTTCTCATTCTTTCTACGGATTGACTGCTAATCTTGATGCCTAAGAAGAAGGAAAATGGGAGAGACTGGCTATGTTGCTTCTCCTTTGAAGAGAAGATTCATCCTATGGGCTTCCAAAATAGGAACAGAATTTTGGAGACTACTTTAAAAAGTAGTCTTGTCTTTTTTTGTGATTGGACACATCTCATAATTTCGAGACAGTTCCATGCCCATGGCCGACTAGGTCTGTTAGCCTGTTCCAGCCACAGTCTCTACATTCCTTGACGCAGTTTAGCCATGAGTTTTGTCACAGTTGCCTGGACATGGGGCATCTGGCCCCAGACTGTGTCTGGATTACCATCTCAGCTTCAGCATTGGAAGACCTTTTCCCCTTCTCAGCCTGGTGGGATTCAATATCCCAGGAAAGCCTTCCTGCCAACTGGTTGGCTGGCAGAGCCAGGCTTTGGCCCTATAAATAGCTCTGATGAATGCCTGTACTTGCCGCTCTCCTTCCAGCTTCGAGCTGACAGGGTCAGTTCCTTCTCCCCAGGAGCATTCCCTAAACTGGGCTCTGCACCCATTCATTTGTTCATTCATTCCCCAGACACACATTTGTCAAGTGCTAATCTAATCACTGCATACATAGCTCTGTGATCAAGAAGCAGAGGCAGGCCTGGGTTTGAATCTTGGCTTCGCCACATCTTTGTGACCCTGTACAAAACACTTTATCACCCTGAACTTCGGGGTTTATATCTGTAAGTGGGGGGAGGGGGTGGAGTAGTAATAAATTATCATGTGAGGATATTGTAAAAATTAAATGAAATAATAGTATGTTCAAACCATTCGGCACAGAATTTAACATCTACTCTGTTACCACAGGTCTGGGTAAATGTTAGTTGCTTGTTAGCATGCTTGCAGAAGTGGATTAGAGACGGTTCTTGCCTTTGGACTATGGGAACCAGACAACCGTAGTTATACTACAGTGTCATGTGCTAAAATGGAGGCTCAGCCCTTCATTTCAGCTGGTTTTTTGCTTTCTTTTTTTAAAGATCTTGCCCTTTCTTTTCCCCCTTGAAAACCTAATGAAACCTAAGCATATTTCCCTCCTGTCCACACTTCAAAAAAGAGATTAAGCGATACCATGAGTCTAGGGGGCCCACTCTGCCTTAGTTCTCCTGGGAGAGGGCCTGGGATGTGGGGCTTTCCTCTGAGAGCTTCCCTGTTAAAAGCCCTGTGGTCAGGGATGCAGCCAGGCATCTCACCCTAAGGTTGCTGTGACCCGGGGTGAGAGGTGCTGGCTGAGGTCTCTTGTAGCTGGAACAGTTTAGAATTCCAAGCTCTCCCTCCCACTGGCCTGGGAAAGGAGTCAGGCCCCAGAGCTCATAAGATAGTAATTGCCCCAATTTGGGGGCCGGGCGTTGGGGAGCTGCCTTCCTTCATGACTACTGTCTTCAATCAGGAATCCTGTCAGCGTGCAAGGATAATTGATTCAGGTCTCAAGCCCACGACTCGCTCCTCCCTCCCCCTGCCCAGCCCCCAGCTCCTCCACCCCCAAGTTTGACCCCTGTTGTCTCTTTGTTTCTTCTATTTAAGTTGGTGCCAGAGATGTGATGGTTTTGGGGACTGCGGAAAGTTGACCATAACCGAGAGAAGCCGTTCAAAAGAGCTGATTCTCTAGCTTCCCTGGCTGTCGTTTGACTCCATTTTCTGTTCTGCATTTTTGATTTAGCAAGAAGCAAACATCCTTGGTGCCCTTGGGCACCTCTTACGCCCTTCTGAGCAAACTTTATTCTTTCATGGCACGTAGGCATTCTCATCCTTGCTCACAGCTGAGTGGATTGCCTGCAAGCTTCCCTAATGCTCTGCTCCCCTGCCCATTCAGGTTAGAGTGAGAAGGGGAAGGGCGCTGCCTGAGCCCCAGCTGGGAAAAGCCTTGCTGGGGACTCGGGACTCGCTGCAAGCCCGGACATGGCCTACAGGAGCTCCCCCCTCACCTCTGTGCTGAGCCAGGGAGGATCGGAGTTGCGAGCAAAGCCGGAAACAAAAGACTGGGAGCAAACCTCCCATCTGGCTGAGAGGCAGCACAAAGGTGCTGCTGCATAATTTATCACCGGAGGTTTTCTGGGGCCTGGAAGCTCCTAGCTCCAGGCAGCACCTTTTTGGAGGAGAGAGTCCCTCCCCCTGTCCCATCTGGGTGTAGGGCCAGGCAGGTACAGATTAGGGTATTGGGAGAAACACCTGATTAGCACGTGAAATAAAGAAGCTTTGAGGTTGGAAGCACCTCCAGTGATCTCTCCTCGCTCTGCAGCTCCACTTCCTGCCTGGCCTGCAGGGCAGGGGTGGGGGGGAAATGCTCCAAATGTTCCCTTCGTTGGCCCCAGCCTTGGGAACCCGACTGTCACCATGGCATGGATGAGGACAAGAGATAGTTTCACTGTTAGGGACTACAGCCTTCTGGAAACCAAATACAGATGCCAGGTTCTAATATCCATAAGCCTAGTAAATAAGAAAGGGAATTCCCTCCTTTTTCCACTCCCCTGCCACACTCACTGTCAGTTTAAACGAGAAATTTCAACCACAGGTTCAGAGAAGCAGTAAAAGTGAATGACTTTAAAATATACCTCCCCCAAATGAGAATTTCTGCTCCTCTGGGAGTGATCTCTGGTGACCATTTTTGCCTAACAAGCTGGGGACATGTGGTCTAAAAATTACAAATGTATTTCTGGGGCATTTCACATTTGTGAATCTTTTGCTGTATTGCTGGCACTCAAAGTGTTAGCATGTTTTATCACATTTACTCCTCACCATATCCTTATAAGGTAGATTCTGTTAGATTCCTGTCTTACAGATGGGAAACTAAGGCTTAGGCCATTTGCTGTCACACAGCTAGTGAGTAACTGACCTAGGATTTGAACCCAGAGCCTAAGCTGTTAACTCTCTAATCCATACTACCTCTTAGAATAGAATCTTTTGTATCTAAGCTACACCAGAATGTCTTGGTCGGGACTGTCTGTATTTTATCTTAGATTGCCCTCTCCTCTGTGTTTTCAGTCTTCATCTTCTCAGGGAATCCCAATTCTCATAATTCTTTATGAGAATTACCTTTCAGGTGCTTCTTGATGGAGTGAGGCTTAAAAAAGCTCCCAGAAGGGGAGATATGGTTTGTTGCTCCCTGAAGCCACGTGTTACTCTGTGGACCTTGGGTTTTGAGATGTAAGGGGAGAGGAAAGCAGTACTTTGAGCAGCCCCTCAGAGAGCACAGCCACATTCAATCCCTGTTGGATTTGTGAAATCTGTTGACTAAGCTTCTAGGCAGGGTAAGAAGCCGGTATGGCGATGTAGCTACATTACTGGGTTGAGAGAGAGGACACAGATGAAGATGATGGGGTTAATAACAACAACAACAACAAAAATAATAGCTGCTTATGTATTATGTATAATAGCTACTTTATATGTATTATTTCATTTAAACCTCCCAGCAACCTTATGAAATAGATACTATTATTACCCCTGATTCATAAAAAAGGAAACTAATCCATTTCTAAATTGCTCTGTAATTTAGGTTCTAAATGCTCTTTTCTATATTTGCCTCCTAAGAATTGGTTGATGATAAATTAGGTAAGGATAAAGGATACCATGTACTTCAAGCTCCCCCAGAGAAGGGCAGTAAAGCAGGACTCTTGCCACAAGACTCTCTCCCACCTCTTCCTGTGGTCACTCATGCCACCAGCTTAACCCATGGGAACAGCACTGCAGCTTGGCGCACAGTTGGATTTTTCGACGTCTCAAGCCCTGAAATATTAGGGCTTAATCATGGGGTGGATGGGTAAGACAGTCTGGATGAGTCAAATTCTATAATAGCAATAGTAGGTGCTACGATTTATCAAGAGCTTAGTATATGCCAGGCATTATGCTAAGGGCTTTTTATGAATTAAGTAATTCAATTCTCATAATATCCATGGGAGGTAGGGGCTCTTATTATCCCAGTATTCCAGATGAAAAACTAAGGTGTAAAGAGATTACACCTGGTCCGATGGCCAGGAATTAGCTTAGTTTTGTTTCCATGTTCTTAACACTATGCTCTCCTGCCTCATAACTTTGGAAGCTGACCATTAAGGACTTCTTTTCTGTGTTAAAAAAAAAGTGGCAAGAGAAGGCTGACCTTGTTGGTAATCATGTGATTTATGGTATCACTTTTGAGAGGGCCCACTAGGAGAAGACTTTATCAGATAGATTTTCAAACCAGGTAAGGCTGGCCTCTAGGGATCTAGGGACAGAAATAAGGAGAGTCACGGCATGTCAGTATGACAGCTTGATAATACAGCCAGTGAAAGGAACTCTTGTTGGAGAAAGGAGTGAACTTAAGCTGGATAGAACTAGGAAGCCACCTTAAAATGAAGATTCCTGTTTTCTTGAGTATAGGGTAGGTAGGAAACAACCACTTTTATTTCTCATATTCTGGGCTTCTCTTTTCCTATGACTCCCGACTGTCACAAGATTCTAATAGAATGTGTCATTCATTCGTTTCACAAACTTATATTGATCATCACTACATACCAATCACTGAACTGTGCACTGAATACAAATACAAAGCTCTATATCATACAATTCCAACCATCAAGAGGCTTCTGGTCTAGTAAGTGAACAATGGTCCCACAGTGAGCTAAATGCTACCGTAAGAGGAGACACCAAGGGCCTCTGGGGCACACAGCAGGGGCTTTCAATTCAGCTGGGGCTTTGTGGGTCCAGGTGGGGCAGCATCAAGAAAGGGTTCATGTTCTGGCCTCCTTCTACTGCCAGCCATTTACCTTGTTTGGTATTGGTTCCAATGTTTTCTGTGCAGGCTCTGTCCTCTCAAACAGTGGCTGTATAGCTACCCGAGTCTCTCCAGACCTCAGGTATCTCTTGGGTGAGACTAGATCCATTTCCATGTGGCTTTTGGCTGTCACCCCTTTCAGTTATGTCAGTCTTGTCTCGCTGTATGGGCTTCCCTTTCAGTGAGAGACGCTTACTGAGTAAGCTGCCCAAGGAGCTGAAATCAGTGGATTGGTCCCTTGATTGGCCTGGATGTAGTTCAAAGTCATTCCAAATAACTTATCCTCATTAAATAAGGTTTATATCTTCGCCGTTGCTGCCAGTTGTTAGGAGAAGAGAAGAGAGCTTTGGTATGTTATGAAATAAAAGATCCTTCACTTAGTGATGATTCCTCCCTTTCCCATTGTAATCCCTTCCACGTTGGGGTAGCTGTCATATCCCAACACTCACAGAACACCCCTTAAGCCTTCTCATTTCTGGTTCAACTTGAAAAAGCTGCTCTGTAGCTGTGTATAGTCACTGTACACCTTGGGCCTCCAAGTGACAGGTGTGGTCCACTTTGAGCTGAGCTTTCTGTGGGGCAATCGGGAGCAGTGCCTCTCTTTTTTTTTTTTTGCCTGTGCCTCATGACTTGTGGGATTTTGGTTCCCTGACCAGGGATCGAATCTGGGCCCTCGGCAGTGAGAGCACAGAGTCCTAACCATTGGACAGCCAGGGGAATTCCCAGCAGTGCCTCTGTAACTTGAGTGTGCATCAGTGGGAAGCTTTATTGGAAGTCCAGATTCTGAGATCATATTAAGAGAAGAATATTGGTCTAAGGGTCCGAATGGGGCTGCCATCCTGGCTCTCCTACTCACCCCATGACCTGGGCCAAAGTAGGTGATCTTACCAATTAAATGGGTAGTCCTGTAATGATTAAATGAGAACGCAAGTGTGTATGCAGAAGTAGCTTGCAAACTGTCAAGAAAAACTGCAAAACATAATCATTTGTTGTCTAAAGCCCTGCCCTTTTCTGGACCAACACGGTACCGAGGCACTCTTTCAAAGGGCTAGGGTTCCATACTCTCCTTGCTTCACTGCTTTACCTTAGGGCAAGGGAAATTGGTCTTTAGCCTCAGCAGTAGCCAGAAGGAGAGGTCACTGCTTGAGATCCATAAACTCACTGCACATTTGCCAATCCAGAATGCAGAAAGAAGGACCCCAAAATCCCAGTGTTATAAATCCCCTTTTTTGATCTCAGGGTATTGGAAATTCTCATAATAGCAATACCAATTATTAGGAGGCAGTTATTCATGAAGAGACTAAGAGCAGAGGATCTGGAATTGACCTGCCTGTGTGTGAATGCTGGCTCCAACCCTTAGTATCTGTGTGACCTGTCAACAGACTTCCCCTCCCTGTGTCTCAGTGTCCTCAACTGTAAGGTGGTGATAATAATAACAGTGCCACTTCCCAGGGTTGTTGCGAGCATTCAATGATGTGGCATAAGAAAAGCACTTAGAAAAGTATTTGGAGGGCACATGGTAAGTACTCAGTAAATGGTGGCTGTATTTTTATGATCTTTACAAAACCCTTTGTGGTAGAACTGTTGTTACTCCCATTTTATGGATGAGGAAACTGAGACTCAGAGGCATTAACTAACTTGCTCAAAGCTGTAGAGTTAGTGTAGAACCAGGACTTGAACTCCAGCCTCTCTGACTCAAGAATCTGTGTTCTCTCACGTATTACACTGTGTCTGGTAGTGTAAGCAGATGGACGTGTTTCCCTGCTTTCCTTCCGAAGAAAGCAGTGAGAAAGTGGTCAGATGGCTGAGATTTTGGTTAACCTCCCAGGAAGGCCCTGTGAGCACATTACCATGTGTCCTAAAAGCTGAATAACTTGATGATCGGGGATAGTGAACACTTTGGGAGGAGGTCTTTTCCATGTTGAATTGCATTAGGTTGAAGGTTCCATGCCCTTTGAGGCCACGGTAGCTTGCAGTGTGGCTGGCAAATAGCTTTCAAGGCCAGAAGCACAGCTGAGTGTTCTAACTGAACACTTCTTAAAATGAAGACCGCGTTTTGCCACCCGCAGTCATTTGTATCCTTTCTTCACTCACCATTCTTTTAGTTGAAAAGGGTTAAAAGCTGTCCTTTAAGATCACAGCCAGGACTTGAGTGAAAAGGCAGAATTCCACCTCCCAGGATCCCAGAGGGGCAGCAGTTGTCCAGAAGAGCTGGGGTTTGGAGTATAATGTGTCTGTTTACTGTATGAACACCCAAGCCAAGAGTTTGCCTGTCGCCGGCTGCCTGACCTTCAGATGTTGCTCTGACATGCAGGAAGTCATGACTCTTCAGCAACTAACTTGATGCCCACTGGATGGAATGCTTTGTTCCTGAAGTCTGCAGGGGAAACTCAGGACTTCTGCTATCACTCAGCCAAAAGGGGGCCGGGGGGGAGGCTAAAAAAAACCCTGAAGGCTCCGCTTTTACCTTGTGGATTCCTTTTGACTTGCATGCAGCCTGAAATGCTGCTGTCCTTGATCTCCTGATCCTCGTACTGAGGTTCTTAAAATCAAGGCCTTTCAGAAAAAGCTAGCCCCCAAATCCTCATGCCTGCACACCCCCAGCATGCATTTATGGAGCATCCTTGGTGTTCCCAGGCAGGAGGTTAGCCTCTTTCACGTTTATCTTCATGTCCAACCCTTGCGGCTTTTTTTACACACAAGGAAACAGGCTAAGGGGCTACGGGATTCATACAAGGGGGCACAGCTGGTCAGTGGGGCCCAGCTCTGTCCGCTCCAGGTCCAGTGCTTCCTCCTCCTCTCCCCCCAGTGCCCCCTCTTCCTCTCCATTCTTGTCACCCCCTTACCCTGATTTCCTCCTTGGTGTGGCCCCGCTCCCTGCTGTGCGTGGCTAGCGGCATTTCTCAACCTCCATTGACATTTCAGGCTGGATAACTTCTTTGTTGTGGGCGCCTGCCCTGTACATTGTAGGATATTTAGCAGCATCTGTGGCCTTTATCCTCTAGATGCTGCCAGTACCACCAATCACAACCAAAATGTCATCATGCATTGCCAGATGCCCCCAATCTTCAACTGAGGCCAGTCTTCAAAGAAGGAAAAAAATCATCCCTCATTGGGATGACTTTTAGCTTTATTCTTAGCCTTATTCTTCCTCTTCACCATTCTTCCCCAAGAAAGAGGTCAGCGTGTTGGTGGTGAGCCCCATGGCATGGAGTCCTCTGGAATACTTAGTCATTGCTCTTTCATCCCAGCCAGAGTTCCCTAAAGCAGTGCCTATAGACTGTGATGAGCTGGTCAAACTTACAGAAGTTCCTCAGGCTCTGGTGCCAGGGTCTGAGTGAAAAAAGCCCTCATCCCTTCTCAGTGCTCTCAGGACAGGCCCAAGAGGATGGGACTGGGTCTTCAGTGCTTCCCTGGGAAGAATCCTCTGTCCTGTACTTGCAGAGAGATCTGGAGAGACAGGAGTGCTGGGCTTGGCGTAGGGCCTTCCTATGAGGTATAGAGATGCTGCTCCTTTCAGATGGATTCCCGTGGCTTCTGCAGGAAATCCTGCATCTTTTCTAGGGCAGCTGATTCCCTTAGCATGTGGAGGGGGAGGGCAAGGCCTCAGTTGAAGATTGGGTGAAAGCTGTGGTCCTCACTCCAGAAACGTACACTTTGCCTGTAGTTTCAGGGGTTCACAGATACCAAAGGTTGGCCATCCCTCCCATCCACTTGCAGGTTAGGGCCCCTTGCTATATGCTTACACTTATCCTTGGGGTTGAAGTGGAGAGGGAGGGGTCTTTGGCTCCCCTTTTGCTTTTGGTGGGAATAACAGTCCACCCTTTCATTCTGGGCCCTAAACCCTAAGCTGGCTTGAGAAATATAATACAAGGTGAGGATGTAGTCAAGGAGATGAGCCGAGAGAGAAGCTGGGCCCTGTAGATAGGAAAGGAAGCGGGATGGCAATTCGGGAGCTGACTCCTTCCCTGTTCCAGCCCAGCCTGAGGGCAAGGCCCAGCTGAGGGGAGGAAAGGGAGGAGAAAGCAAGCGGAGGAGATGAGCAAGGGAGAGGTGACCCCCTTCTTTCCCAGCTGCAGCAGCCCAGCGGGTTAGATGAATGCTGGGAGGGGGGAGAGTGACCCTGGCAGAACCCTTTGTTCCAGCTGAGGCTGGAGCGGGGGCACCGAGCCATTCACACGCCATCCCAGGGCATCCTGCTGGGCACGCTGGGGAGGGGGCACAGCAGCCGGTCATGGGACTTGGCTAGGCAGATAGCTGGATGCTCAATAGGGAAGCCCAGCTGTGTGCTGCGGAGGCTGCGGGAGGGGCTGCTTCTGCCATCCTTTCTGCAGGCTGTGGCCAGTCCCGCAGACCGGAAGGCTCTGTCTGGTCCCAGTCGCTCTGCCCTGAGGCAGCCTGGTTTCCCGGTCCCGCTTCTCCTGGTCACCCTCCTTAAAGCGAGTTATAACTCAGGGACTCACAGCAGCGCCTGTTGCTCCCTGCTCCCTCGTGTGATTTCTTATCCCTAAAGGGGCTCCAGCATTTTAATTCCACTCTTATTTCTTTTCTCCCTGGCCAATGTCCTGGTCCTGGATAGAGGCAAAAGCATGCATAACTCCACCTAGTTTTGGAGGGAAGGATATGGAAACCTTTCTACGTCGCCCATGCTGTCCCTGGCTCCCCTTCCTCAAGACCACCAGCCCTCTAGGTGGCATCATTTGTCCCTGGGCCTTTGGGGGTGTGTGCAAAAAAACCCTGTCATAGAAGGGATACTGGACTGTTTGTGAGCCCAAAGTCAGAGGGTATCTTCTTGACCATTTGTGCCTTGGAGGAGGAGGAAGGCACGATCATATGGTCCACACCTCCCTGCAGCATCAGTGTGGCCTCCTAGGTGACGGTGCTCCTAGACTTGGCTCCTCTACCTTGCTCCCCTGGAATGGGCTTTGGTTGCATGAGAGCTGAGCCCTCACTGGTTCCTCTTCCCTCTTCCCAGGCCTAGCCAGCAGCCCCGAGTGTGCTTGTGGTCGGAGCCACTTCACGTGTGCAGTGAGTGCCCTCGGCGAGTGTACCTGCATCCCCGCCCAGTGGCAATGTGATGGAGACAACGACTGCGGGGACCACAGCGATGAGGACGGATGTAGTAAGAACCTCCCCATGGGACGCTGGGAAGTGGTAGAAGGTGTGAGGGAGCAAGGACAGGTGTGATGGCGTGTTCTGTGCATCAGCTGTGTCAGACTCAGAGTTGGACTCTCTCGAGGGTGACAGGTATTAACGATGGGTGGTTTCTTCACAATGTATATGGCTTCAGCCCTCCCATATTTCCCATATTTCCATGCATGTATGGCCAATAAAACAAACTTTGAAACAAGTACGGGAGAAAACATTTTAAATTACAGGTGGTCTCTTTAATTAAATAGATCTCTCTGTATTTATGTGAATATGTGTATCTATTGCATATTTGTGCATTTTAAAATGTGCATACTATACTTGGATGCCGAGTATTTCTGTGTTTCTTATGTTGGTATTCTGTGTAATCACACCTTTTCAAATAACATAAACTTTGTAAGAAATCACATACTCTCATTAAATCTCCCCTTTCCCCTCGTGTAGTAACATGCACAACAGGCTAGGGTATCCTGTCTTGGGTATGTAGTAATATTACTCCTGAGCCAGTTACTTGTCTGGATTCAGGGGTGCAATCTCCACCCTGCAGCACCTATATCTGAGGGAGGCTAATTAGTGTCAGAAGAGTGAAGCTACAACCTGGACCTTATTAACCCTAATCAGTTTAGCTAATTGTGATGATGGTAAACGGCTCACTTTCATGTAGCACTTTGGAGGTCTCAAAAGACCTCGCTGAGTCAATTATAATTATCCCCATTGTACAGTCAAAGAACCTGTAGCTCAGAGAGGGTAACTGGCTTGTGTGATAAGTGATGAGTTCTCGAACTTGAAATTGAGCCCAGGTGTGTCAATCATCATTTGATAAGAGGAAATGGGGAAAAATACTTTTGTTTGTCTTTTCATGTTTTCCTTAACTGCTTTCCTAGTGGTTTTGAGCTCCTTGGGCTCTTCTGCCTTCTGAATCCCTGACCACCACTCCCTGAGAAAGCTCTGGCTTCTTAACTGCTGTTTCTGCTTGGTTCTCCATCAGCTGGGGGCAGGCGTAGGAGTCCGTGAGGAAGGACTGTAATTCAGACAGGGAGTTACCAAAGGATTTCTGGCCCGGTTGAGCCTGCCTGAGTAAGTGCACCAGACTGACACTCGTTTCCCTTCTTTTGCCGGGACTCAGTGCTACCCACCTGCTCGCCTCTTGACTTCCACTGTGACAATGGCAAGTGCATCCGCCGCTCCTGGGTGTGTGACGGGGACAACGACTGTGAGGACGACTCGGACGAGCAGGACTGTCGTGAGTGCTGGCGGGGCTGGGCAGGTTCCATCAAGCTCTGCTGGGAAACAATTTTCAATCAGAGAATGATGCCGCAGGGGCTTCCCTGGCAGTCCAGAGGTAGATACTTGGCCTTCCAATGCAGGGGGTACAGGTTCAATCCATGGTCGGGGAGCTAAGATCCCACATGCCTCGCGGCCAAAAAAACCAAAACATAAAACAGAAGCAGTATTGCAACAAATTCAATAAAGACTTGAAAATGATGCCCCAGCCCGTGGTCTTTGGCTCTTGTCCTTCCAACTCTTCTCTTGGTCAGATAAGCCCCCGGAGACAGCCACCTCCTAGGCTCCCTTGGGAAGCATCAGAGCTGCTTGGCTGCTCTGCTCTGCAAGGCTTTCTGCTGGGCTCCCAGGCGCTGGCCCCACTGCCTGTAGCAGCCTGACCGCTCTGTGCCCACAGCCCCGCGGGAGTGTGAGGAAGACGAGTTCCCCTGCCAGAACGGCTACTGCATCCGGAGCTTGTGGCACTGCGATGGTGACAACGACTGTGGTGACAACAGCGATGAGCAGTGTGGTGAGCGGCGCTCCAGGGAGGCAGGCGGGGTGGCTGGTAGATGGCATGGCCATGGGGAGAAAGAGCAGCAGGGGCTCTAGCACTGCCCGAACCTTGAACTGCCCAGGTGCCTGGAGCAGCAGGAGGAGAGCAGGAGGGGCAGAGCAGCCAGACCCCCCAGGAACCACAGAATAGGAGCCTGAGGCCCAGTCTCTCCAGGGCTTCGGCTTTCCCCTTGGGAGTCTGCACCGAATCTGTGGTGTCTTGCAGGGCCTGGGTCAGACTCCCAGGGGCAGTGAGGATGGGAGTCAGGGAGGATTGCAGGAGGGTTGCCGGTGGGGCTCCTGCAGGATTGTTGTCCCATTGCGTCCCCCCAGACATGCGCAAGTGCTCCGACAAGGAATTCCGCTGCAGCGATGGAAGCTGTATCGCTGAGCACTGGTACTGCGATGGTGACACTGACTGCAAAGATGGCTCTGACGAGGAGAGCTGTCGTGAGTGGCCCCAGAACTCAGGCTCTTGGGCTGGGATGGGGCAGAGAGCTCCATCCCATGGGCTGAGGGCCAGGCTGAGGAGTGCATGAACAGTGGGCAAGGAGTGTGGGTTCTTAAGAAGCGGCTCCTCCTAGGTTGAGCCAGGGAGGGAACAGGTTCCCCAGGTGGGAAGGGAGGTCTCCCTTTGGTCCACCAGAATATAGGAGTCTATAAGGACCATCCCAAATGAAACCTGGTTTCTTTGTCTGAGCATCTTGCTCCTTTGAGGAGTCAGGGCCCCTCTCCTCTGTCCAGGACTGACTGTATTCCCCTCCCCACCCCTGCCCTCCTTCCAGCCTCAGCAGTGCCAGTGCCCCCCTGCAACCTGGAGGAGTTTCAGTGTGCCTACGGCCGCTGCATCCTCGATATCTACCACTGCGATGGTGATGATGACTGCGGAGACTGGTCGGACGAGTCTGACTGCTGTGAGTGCTCTGGCCAGCTGGGTGGGGGAGGGGAGGCCAGGCTGGGAGGAACTCCTGGGGTGGCAAGGCACAGGTGCCACCTGGGTCAGGAGCTCAGGGGACAAGCTTTTGGATTCCCTGGTCCCTACTGAGCAAAGATAGAAGAGCCTGGGTGCTGGGGCTGTGGCTTTCTGGTCTGCCATGGGACACTGGGTGCAGGGACTAGCTAGAGACAGAAGCCTATCGTGTTTCCGCAGCCTCCCACCAGCCCTGCCGCTCTGGGGAGTTCATGTGTGACAGTGGCCTGTGCATAAACGCGGGCTGGCGCTGTGATGGCGACGCGGACTGTGATGACCAATCTGATGAGCGCAACTGCAGTGAGTGGGGGGCGGTACCGAAGGCCTGGGCTGGAAGTAGAGAGAGGCCACCACCGGTAAAGCTTGAAGACAGTTAGGACAGGACCACCATGTACAGTCGTGTAGGTTGGGCATGGCCCAGAGGTGCTAGGTGCAAAGGATGCCAGTCCCACAGTAGACGTATCTTCCATGACTCTGTAGATTTATATAGTCATCATGGCAGTTTCCAGCAGATGGCAGTAAAGTGTCTTGAGGAAAAGGCACCTTTTTCCAATTCCCACAGAGATGCCATATAGACCAGCTGTGACACTGCTGTCAAGAAGAGTGGCGCGTGGGTGCTGGCATAAAGCGCATTTTGGGGTGTCAGGGTGGTGCTTTGGGCTGACGTGGGGCCCGGCTTTCATTAGACCTTTGCTTTGCCCAGCCACCTCGATATGTACGGCGGAACAATTCCGCTGTCGATCAGGCCGCTGCGTCCGTCTGTCCTGGCGTTGTGATGGGGAGGACGACTGTGCGGACAACAGCGATGAAGAGAACTGTGAGAACACAGGTAGAGTCTCCCAGGGGTACCCCAGGCCCGTTAACCCATAGGTGGGTTGGAGGATAGGAGTGGGAAGAGGGTGTTACTGCTGCCTTTCCATTTGGGCCAAGGTGATGCTTTAGTCAGATCTTGCCCATGACCTGGATTTTTCCTGCTCTTCTCAGTTACCAGTGTCAAATCCAGGCGCATCTGTTGACCTGCAGTCTCATGGCCTGGAACACAGTATCAGGGCTGGGAGTTTCAATGGCCTCTCACATCCTAACTCACACACGGTTGGTGCCTGGTGCTCTGGCCTCGTGAGCAAGGACTGCTCTCTGGCTGACAGCCCCCATGCCCCCTCCCCTAGCCACACTGGTGCCGGACACATGGATGTGCTCTCTCATTCTGTCCCACACCCCTCACCATCCCACTGCGGTGTCCTGGAGAGAAAACACATGCAGACATTCAGCCAGCCCTGTCTGAGCTGTTTCCTGCCTTGGACCCCGACCCTCCCACCTTGAGTCTCATCTGTCTCCAGCTCACCCTAGAAAATGACAGGCTCCCATCCTTTTGCTGACCCAAGCCCTGCCCTGATGTGACCTGGGTCTCCCCCCCTCCTTCCCCATTTTCCTCCCTCCCTCTCCAGGAAGCCCCCACTGTGCCTCGGACCAGTTCCTGTGTTGGAATGGGCGCTGTATCGGGCAGAGGAAGCTGTGCAATGGGGTCAATGACTGTGGGGACAGCAGCGACGAAAGCCCACAGCAGAGCTGCCGTGAGTGTCCCCCCGGGCGCGCCCACCCGTGGTTTGTGGCTGAGCCCCGCCCATACGCTTCAAAGAGAAGCCTCCCCAGTGACTCTTGCAGCCTCAGGAGCTGTTCTTCGTGGTCCAGGTGGAATGCCAAGTTGGCTGTCTGGGGGAGGATTCTGGGCTCAACTCCCATCTCTGGCTTGGCTGGCACAGGGCCCCGGACGGGTGAGGAGAACTGCAATGTTAACAATGGTGGCTGCACCCAGAAGTGCCAGATGGTGCGGGGGGCAGTGCAGTGTACCTGCCACACAGGCTACCGGCTCATCGAGGACGGACGCACGTGCCAGGGTGAGCTGGGGCCTGGGTGGGAGCAGGGCCAGGCAGCTGTGTTTCCGATGGGTCAGGCATTTGATGGGCGTAACCTCATATCATGATCACAATAGCCCTGGGAGGTAGGGATTGTTACCCCTCCCATTTCAAAGGTGGGGGAACGGAAGCTCAGAGAGGTGAGTTAGCAGAGTTGGGATTCCAGCCCAGCTTGGAGTGAACTCGAAGCCCTTGACCGCTTGTTATATAGTCTTCCCACTAGGCCTGGAAAGTAGATGGGTATGTGGGCAGGGAAGCAGCTCATCAGCTGGGCAGTTGGGGTGGGAGGACGGCAGAACAGAGATCTCCTGACCACGTTCCGTCCTCACAGATGTGAATGAATGTGCCGAGGAGGGGTACTGTAGCCAGGGCTGCACCAACAGCGAGGGGGCTTTCCAGTGCTGGTGCGAAGCAGGCTATGAACTCCGGCCTGACCGGCGCAGCTGCAAGGCTCTGGGTAAGGGGTGTTGGCATTTGGCTGGGTGGGCAGAGGACTGAGCCTGGCAGCCAGGTGCTCCGGTGCTTGGAGATTTGCCGAGAGTTAGCGGTTTCCATCGCAGTAAAATGGAGCTTTGAATTGCCTCCTGAGCCCCAAGCCAAACCCCGCTGGGGTGGGATGTGTACTTTGCAGGCTCCCACCCTTCTAGCACTGATGCTAACAGCTTGGGACGTGCCCTAGCGGGCTAGGGGCCCCCTGGAGCTGGGGGTGCACGCTGATGTTGCCAAGGGCAGCTCTGGAGCCTGGCGGGGGCCCCATTTCTATGCCACGTCCCAGGGCCGGAGCCTGTGCTACTGTTCGCCAACCGCATCGACATCCGGCAGGTGCTGCCGCACCGCTCTGAGTACACACTGCTGCTCAACAACTTGGAGAACGCCATCGCCCTCGACTTCCACCACCGGCGTGAGCTTGTCTTCTGGTCCGATGTCACCCTGGACCGGATCCTCCGCGCCAACCTCAATGGCAGCAATGTGGAAGAGGTTGTGTCTACAGGGCTCGAGAGCCCAGGTAGGGAACGAGGCCCCATGGGGAGGGGCAGGGCCACACCACATGCAGAGCCATCGAGGAAAGAACAGGCGAGTGGCTACAAACCTTAGGCAGCGGAACATCTTCTCGCAGTGAAATCTTGGATGGAACTCTAATATGGAAAACATTCATTAGTCTACCTTCATTTTGTAGGTTCAGGTTTATAACATCTGCTGGTTGTAAAGCAAACATGAGCTCAATCAGCAAGAGTAATGAGACCGTTTTGATGAATGTAACCACCTGAAATCAGAGATTTGTGGATGACCGTTACAGTTCTCTATCAGCCTTGCATCCAATTAGATTCTGACTTTTGTCTTGATTGCCTAGTATTAGGAATATTCTGATCAACCCAGATAAATATATCCGAATGTTTGCAGATTAGAAAAACAATAGCTCACTTTGCAATCTCAGGCCGTTCTACAAGCAGGGGAGGTGGGTTAGAATTTGGTATTGAGCACATTTGACTCAAATGCTTATGGGACTTCTGATGTTCCTCTGTGAACCCCTGAGCCACAATTTGTAAACCCCTGGGCCAGTGCAGTCGGGGACCCTGGGTGTGGGTCAGGGAGCCAGGATTCGTGAAGTGGAATGTGATTGGCTGCGAGGAGAAAATGCATGACCTTGGACAGTTACTTGACTTCTCTGTGCCTCAATATCCTCACCTTCATGGGCATTATAGTACCTAGCTCACACAGCTGTTGTGATGATTAAATGAGTTAGTGTGTGTAACATGGTTAGAAGAGTACCTGGCCCAAGAAATGGCTTTGTGTAAAGCTGCCCTTGCTTCTATGGCACAGAGGAGCCTGGGCTGAACCCCTGACATTTTTCCATGGCCTCTTTCCACTAGGGGGCCTGGCTGTGGATTGGGTCCATGACAAACTCTACTGGACCGACTCAGGGACATCAAGGATTGAGGTGGCTAACCTGGATGGGGCCCACCGGAAGGTGCTTCTATGGCAGAACCTTGAGAAGCCCAGGGCCATTGCCTTGCACCCCATGGAGGGGTGAGTGAGCTGTGGCTCAAGCTCCCAGGTTCCTCATGCAACCTCCAGGGACAGTTCCCCCTGCCACCTGGGCCAGACTTTATTGGTAGGGTGGGGGGTGGGGGGGGCGGGCATCCTCACAGGGTGATGTTAATAGCCTTGGCTGTGCACTCAGGCACACCTGGATTTACAGCTCTTCAGTAATTGGCTGTATGGCCTTGGGCTAATTAATCTCTATGCCTCCATTTTACTCATTTCTAAACTGGTGATCGAAAATATACCTACCTCACAGCTGTGTGAAGATTAAAGATTGAATGAGATGATGCATTTTAAATGGCATAACACATTATATAAGTGGCAGATGTTTAGTATTTTTGTTATTAGTTCATAGGGTTGAGCTAATTAATAAGAATTAATAGGGGGCTTCCCTGGTGGCACAGTGGTTGAGAATCTGCCTGCCAATGCAGGGAACACAGGTTCCATCCCTGGTCAGGGAACTAGATCCCACATGCATGCCACAACTAAGAGTTTGCCTGCCACAACTAAGGAGCCCACCGGCTGCAACTAAAAAAAAAAAGCGCAAGTGCTGCAACTAAAGGAGCTGGCGAGCTGCAACTAAGACTCAGCACAACCAAAAAATAAATAAATCAGAACAAAATAACTTAAAAAAAAAAACCTGGCAAAGTTGAATGGCAAGAAGCTGGCATTACTTTAAAAATAAAATAAAAATTAATAATTTTATTATTAGAAGAAAGGTCTCCTGAAATGCAAGTTCTTAGCCTCTGGTTTTTAAAACTTAAATGCAGGGACTTCCCTAGTGGTCCAGTGGTAAATAATCCGCCTTCCAATGCAGGGGACGCAGGCTCAATCCCTGATCAGGGAACTAAGATCCCACGTGCTGCGGGGCAGCCAAGCCCGTGCGCCACAGCTACTGAGCTTGCGTGCCTCAACTAGAGAGCCCACGTGCCACAAACTACAGAGCCCACGCGCTCTGGAGCCCATGTGCCCTGGAGCCTGTGCGCCACCACTAGAGAAGAGAAAACCTGCACACCACAACTAGGGAGAAGCCCGTGCGCCCGAACGAGCGCCACAACGAAGGCTCCCGTGTGCCGCAACGAAGACCCCACGCAGCCAAATGAATAAATATTAAAAAGAAAAATTTAAGTGCAGTCAATCAAGGGGGGTGTCCTCTAAGATCCTACAGTTGCAGGTCAGCTGTTTTAGAAACACAGAGTGTGTGTGTGCGCACGCATGTGCGTCCATGTGAGACATTACAGAAGGCGGTGGTAGACATTGTGACAAAGAAGAAAGTGCTTGTCCTAAGTCGTATCACACTAGTATATCGTCAGTTCCACAAGGTCAGGATTTTTGTCTGTTTTGTTCACTGCTGCACTCCCAATACCCAAGATAGATATGCCCTGCTCGTAGCAGGTACTCCAAAATTTTTTTTGTTAAATGAATACATGCCCTGTCTAGAGACATTTAAATTCAAATATTGAAAAAATGCTCTGCAGACCAAACGATGTGTCTCCTAACAGTTGGAGTCACCTGGTTTAAACCAATAAAAGCCCCCTGCCTGATTACTATCCTGGGTACTTACCCACCCTCTACTGCCTTCCTTGCAATGTCCTTTTTTCTATTTCCAGTACCATTTACTGGACAGACTGGGGCAACACCCCCCGCATCGAGGCCTCCAGCATGGATGGCTCTGGACGCCGCATCATCGCCGATACCCATCTCTTCTGGCCCAACGGCCTCACCATTGATTATGCCGGGCGTCGTATGTACTGGGTGGATGCTAAGCACCACGTCATCGAGAGGGCCGATCTGGACGGGAGTCACCGCAAGGCTGTCATTAGCCAGGGTGAGGCCCTCCCTTCACTCTCCTTTATCTCTCATCCTACTTCCACTGTCCCAGCCCCCAGGAGCCTTGGCAGAGGGTGAGATTTGTACAGTTGCTGGGCCTGGGCCCAGGGGCCAGGCAGGCCATGTCTAGACTGAGGTCATCCTGGGCTTTCCCTCAGGCCTCCCACATCCCTTTGCCATCACCGTGTTTGAAGATAGCCTGTACTGGACAGACTGGCACACCAAGAGCATCAATAGTGCTAACAAGTTTACTGGCAAGAACCAGGAGATCATTCGCAACAAACTGCACTTCCCCATGGACATCCACACCTTGCACCCCCAGCGCCAGCCTGCAGGTAAAAAACAGCCCACCTGGTGGGCCTCCAGTGCTTCTGAGAGCCTTCCTTTCACCTGTCATAGTTGCCATTGTTTCTCGCGGGGAAATTTGAGATTAGCGCTGATGTGGGCGAATCCCTCCCTCTGCTGGAAATTTAGGGTAGTACAACGTTGAGACTCATGAAGGACTTTCAATTTCACTGTCCCCATCTAATTCATGCAGACATTTCCCGTGTGTCAGGTATTCACTCTGCTCACAGGTGGGGCAGATATAAAAAATAATAAGGCATAGTTCCTCCCTTGAGGGAACTCATACCCTTGCTAAACCACTACTCACTAGTCTTGGGACCGCTTCTCCCAACCTTTGGTCTTACCCGACCTTCTCACTCTGGGCTTTTTGAGCAGGGAAAAACCGCTGTGGGGACAACAACGGAGGCTGCACCCACCTGTGTCTTCCCAGTGGACAGAACTACACCTGTGCCTGCCCCACTGGCTTCCGCAAGATCAGCAGCCACGCCTGTGCCCAGAGTAAGTGGGTCTAGGGCACCTGCCTCAATGGACATGCCTTGTGAGGGTGGGTGGAAGGAACAAGGGATAGGAGTTCAGGGATTGCCAGTTGTGGGGAGGAGCCGGCCTCCTCAGGTAGCCCCTGGAGAGAAAGAATGTAAGAGGCTGAGGGCTCCCATGTCAAAGCTGAGGGCTGGGCTTCCCTGGTGGCGCGGTGGTTGAGAGTCCGCCTGCCGATGCAGGGGACACGGGTTCGTGCCCCGGTCCGGGAAGATCCCACATGCTGCGGAGTGGCTGGGCCCGTGAGCCATGGCCGCTGAGCCTGCGTGTCCGGAGCCTGTGCTCTGCAGCGGGAGAGGCCACAACAGTGAGAGGCCCGCGTACCGCAAAAAAAAAAAAACAAAAAAAAAAACTGAGGGCTGAGGGCCCAGCAGTAGTCCCTGAAGGCTCAGTGACACCACCCAGTCAAGTATGAACTCCTGCAGCCAGGCTTGTGTATCATTTCACCCAGGATGCTTTGTCTCTAGGCAGCAAGAGGGTTCCAGGCCCTTCTACAAAGCAGGGGAATGGCTTCCTAGCTCTTTACCTTTAGCCTCACCCTGTTGCAGACTTTCTCTCAGCCCCTAAACCATAGAGTAACATTAGGACTTCTGATGGTGCTCTGCATACATAAGCCCTGGATAAATAAGTGCCTAGTGAGTGAAAGATAATGGGATTCCCAGGGGGCTCCCTGAACTGCTACTCTGGCTTCCTTTGAGCTCCTGAAGGTGTATTGCCTTGAGAAGGTGGCCTTGTCTAGCTCAGTGGTGCAGGTGCTTTTTCCTAAGAATAGTCCAGAGAAGAGTGATCCAGATGTATAGCACAACCAGCAAGGGGCTGGGGTAATTCCTCACACATCACAGCTCTTCTCATTTACTGCTGTATGCCCACTGATCTTCTTATCGCTGGTTAAAATCAAATTTCTCTTGGGATCTAGGTCTTTTCCAGAGAGTGAAATTAGGAAAACTATTCAGAGGAACAGGGGCAGTGGTCATTCAACACTTTGATTGAGAACCTCATTTCCTTGCCTTCTTTTGTGCCCAGCTATTCCCAGACTGTCTTAATGAGATGCAAGGAACTTCCCCTTAAAGGTTTCCCAGAGCTTAAAAGAAGATAGCTGATAAAGTTAGGCAGGAAGTGCCTTTCCAAGCAGAATAGTATATGGGGAAATATTCAGACAGACCAGAATAGGGGCAGGGGATGGAAAAGAGCCAGCTGGGAAGAAGCTCTATAGAGGTGTGGCCAGAGCTCCATCTCTGGAGTCAGACCTGAGTTCAAGTCCCTGCTTCGGTGCTTTGTAGCTGTGGGATCCTGGACCAGTTACTTGGCCCCTGTTAGCCTCAGGATTGCTTATCCAGAGAATGAGAATAAAAATGGCATGAACCAAAAAAAAAAAAAAAAAAAAAAAAAATGGCATGAACCACAAAGGGTTGTTATGAGGGTAAAGGAGACAAGGCAAGAAAAGCACCAAGCTCGGTGCCTGGCAAGCAGTAAGTGCTCTGCAAATAGTCATTATTGGCTGAAGTCATGAAGAGCAAGAAGAAGGGATCTAGATGACGGAGTGGAGCAGAAGTCCTGAAGCGGACAAGGAGGCAGAGAGGCAGGGTGGGGTTGACAGTGACCTAGCCAGTACACCAGAGGAGCCGGAGCAAAGTAACAGGAGAGGCAAGCTTAGATGAAGCTGACAGACGCTTAAACAGGATGCACCTCTGGGCCCCGGTCGAGTCTACTTCCATTGGATCTTAAAGTCTGATTGTGCCAGCATGGGCTGCCCGATGCTTAAAGGGGGCCTGAGGTGTGAAGAGTAGGGGACAAAGGGCACCAGACCCCAGGAAGTGTGATTGAACCAGATGTCACACAGGTGAGCGTCTGTGTCTGTCATTGTTATTGGATTTAGAGCATTAAAAGAAGACCCCTTTCGGCCTTTGATCAGGTCTTGACAAGTTCCTGCTTTTTGCCCGAAGGATGGACATCCGTCGGATCAGCTTCGACACAGAGGACCTGTCCGATGATGTCATCCCACTGGCTGACGTGCGCAGTGCTGTGGCCCTTGACTGGGACTCCCGGGATGACCACGTGTACTGGACGGATGTCAGCACTGACACCATCAGCAGGGCCAAGTGGGATGGAACAGGACAGGAGGTAGGGCCCAGCGTGGGCCCAGGCCCTTGGGGAGGGCAGAGATTGAGGGATGGAATTCACCTTCTCCTGGGTAAGGGCTTCCCCTACCTTTGCCAGCCTGTGAATTGGTGGAGTTTGGGCCCCAGAGCTGGGGTGTAAATCCAGTTGGTGACACAGCTTTGCTTCCTGCCTAGGTGGTAGTGGATACCAGTTTGGAGAGCCCGGCAGGCCTGGCCATTGATTGGGTCACCAACAAGCTGTACTGGACAGATGCAGGTATGTAGAGGGCAACTGTGGCCTGGCTTTCTGGGATCCTCTTATTTAAACCCCTGGCCTCGGGTACAAAGGGCCCAGTGCCCCTCCTAGACCACTGCTGTCTTGACCTGAAGTCCGTGGTAGGTCAGGAGTGGTTGGGCTGCTGCAGAGCTGAAGTTAGCAGCTCACGTCTGAGGGGCATTTGCTATTCAAGTGGCGGCTACTTCTGCTGTGCGGCTGATGCTTGAGAATGCTTTGCGTCATTTCAGATAAGGAACCTACGCCCTGTGGTTTTCCTTCCATCGCTGTCTTGGTAAAAGAGGCATTTTCTATTAGGCAGTTAAATGTGGGAGGTAAGGGGAATGCCTTAAACCAGAGCTATCAAAGTGTGGTTCCCAGCAGAATCAGCATCAGCATTACCTGGGAACTTGGTAGAAATGCAGATTCTTGGGCCCCACGTCAGACCTGCTGAATTGGAATCTTCGGGGGTTAGGTTCAGGAATCTCTACTTTCACAAGCTCTTCTGGTTTTTGTGCATACTAAAGTTTGAGAAGCATTGCCTTAAATTATAGGACAGAGTGGGTTGCTTGGGTTGAGGAAGCCTTACTCTTCCACGAAATGGAACCGATCTCTTCCTTGAATTTCTTCTTGAAATTCAATTCACTAAATATCCATTGTGCATTTATCACAAAGTATTTCTTGAGCATCTACGGCATGCCGTGCTCTGTGCTGGGCATGGGAGGTAAGAGGGTGAATGACCAAGACTAGCTAATGTCTTTGCCTCTTACTTCTTGGTAGGGACAGACCGGATTGAAGTGGCCAACACGGATGGTAGCATGAGAACAGTACTCATCTGGGAAAACCTTGATCGTCCCCGAGACATCGTAGTGGAACCCATGGGCGGGTGAGCACCAGCCCCTTTGGAACAAGTTCCCCCCACCCCCAGATCTGAGTACTAGGCGGGAGTCTGGAGGTTAGAGAGAGTGGCTAGATCTCACGGGCGCACCAAGGAAGCAAGAGCAGCTGTAGAAACCACAGAGCGTCATGACAACTCTGTCTCCTTCACGGACAAGGAAACCTTTTACATTTAAAAATTTTTTTCTTTTTCTGTTTTTTTGTTTGTTTGGTTGGCTTTTTGGTCTGCTTACCAAAGTAATCCATTGTTTTTTTTTTTTTTTTAAAAAGTTTGTAGAAAGTGAAGATTCCCTATAATCTCACTCTCCAAAAATAACTGTGGTTAACAGTTTAGGGTATTTTTTCCAGATTTTCTTCTATGTGTATGCGTACATGTAGCGGTGGAGGTGATGGTTTTGGTTTGACAACAATGGCATACTCTTCTGTAACTTGGGTTTTCACTTGGCTATATATCTTAGCTATCTTTCCATTTGATTATATAGATCTATTTTTTTCTTCTTGATGGTTATATAGAATTCTGTTAAGTTGATATACCGTAATTATTTAACCCATCCAGTCAAGGAAACACTTAAGATCCTCGGGTACTTTTTGATAGGGATGTGAGATACAAGACCAGAACCCAGAAAGGGGCTGGGAACTGAGGCAAGAGGCTGGGGTAGCTATAGCAAGCAGAAACCCTCAAACCCTAGGAACCCTGAATCCCCACTGGGTATTAACTGGAAAGCTTGTAAGACCTCCCTTGCCTGTGCCCAGGTACATGTATTGGACGGACTGGGGTGCAAGCCCCAAGATTGAACGAGCTGGCATGGATGCCTCAGGTCGTCAGGTCATCATCTCTTCTAATCTGACGTGGCCTAATGGATTAGCCATTGACTACGGGTCCCAGCGGCTATACTGGGCTGATGCCGGCATGAAGACGATTGAATTTGCCGGACTGGATGGCAGCAAAAGGAAGGTAAGGGTGGCGCTAAGGCATCCTCCCACAGCCATGACAGCCTCCAGGGTGGCGCTTCCTGGCTGGCAGCTAACAGGACCCAGGGAAGCCTAGGGGTAATCCAGCATGGTGCATTTGCTATTTCTCTGAAACTGCAGCTGTGCTCCAGAGCCTGGGGTCCCTGCTCCTTGATGAAGAAAGGAAACTAGGGATCATATGGCTTGTGGTCTGGGGGTATAAGTGCTTTCCTGATAACCATCAACACTAATGCTAATTAATCACCAGTTGCATATTGGGCCCATGACCTCTTTCTCTCTTTGTTTTTATTGTTTATTTTGATATAATTTCAAACCTACAGACAAGTTGTAAGAATAGTCAAAAGAGGGCTTCCCTGGTGGTGCAGTGGTTGAGAGTCCGCCTGCCGATGCAGGGGACACGGGTTCGTGCCTCTGCTCCGCAATGGGAGAGGCCACAACAGTGAGAGGCCCGCGTACCACAAAAAAAAAAAAAAAAAAAAGAATAGTAAAAAGAACCAATAACTAATATTTTGCCACATTGTTTTTTTTTTGTTAGCAACTTTGAAGATAATTTTTTATTAATTTTTATTGGAGTATAGTTAGTTCAATGTTGTGTTTTTACAATGTTGTGTTACATTGTTTTGTATGTTTTTACAACATTGTGTTAGTTTCAGCTGTACAGCAAAGTGAACCTACTGTATAGCACAGGGAACTCTACTCAGTGCTTTGCCACATTGTCATATCATTCTTATTCTCTCTCTGTCCACACACACACACCACACAATTCTCTGAACCATCTGAGATTAAATTGGAGACATCCTGTCGTTGAACCCAAAATAGTCCAGTGCATATTTCCTAAGAATAAGAACACTGTCTTGCATAATCCCAATATAATGATCAATACCAGGAAATTTATCATTGATACAATATTACTATCTAATCACGGTCTATATTCAATTTCACCACCAATTGCCCCGATAATGTCCTTATAGCTTTTTTTTTTTCATTTTTCTTTTTTAGTCCAGGATCCAATCCCAGATCACAGTTGTTTTTAGTAATCATGTCTCTTTAATCTGGAACATTTCCTCAGCCTGTCTTTGTCTTTCCTGATCTTCGTATCTTTAAAAAGTAAATGCCAGTTATTTTGTAGAATGTCCCTCAGTTTGTCTGATATTTCCTCATGATTAAGTTCAGATTATGCATTTAGGGCAGAAATACTACAGTAAGTAAGGTTGTGTCCTGAGTTTTCAATGTGTCTTATCAGTAGCCACCGATGTCAGCTTGTCCCATCATTGTGATACCAACTTTGGTGGTACAGTTAAGGTGGTGTCCACTGTAAAGTTGCTATTTCTCCTTTTGTAATTAATAAGTAATTTGTGCAGAGACACTTTGAGATTATGTAAATAATACATGATCTTTTACAATCATCACGCAACCCTTGGAGCCAGGCACTGTCACGATCATATCACAGGTTGGCTGACCAAGGCTCAAATTTTATAACCAGCTCTAGCTCAAGGTCACACAGCAGGTGGTACTGGCAGAGCTGCATCCTGCCTCCTCACCTGAGCCCTTGACCACTGCTCTGTACTGTCAGGACTTGCCGGGGCATGACACAAGTGCTGGGTCCCTGGCAGGTACTGATTGGAAGCCAGCTGCCCCACCCATTTGGGCTGACCCTCTATGGAGAGCGCATCTATTGGACTGACTGGCAGACCAAGAGTATTCAGAGTGCCGACCGGCTGACGGGACTGGACCGGGAGACCCTGCAGGAGAACTTGGAAAACCTCATGGACATCCATGTCTTCCACCGTCGGCGACCCCCAGGTAAGCAGCCCTTGGCCCACACTTGCTTCTCCTCTGCTTCCCTCTGCAATGGTCCTTCTCATTGACCCATTCCTCTCCACCCAGTGTCCACGCCATGCGCTACGGAGAATGGCGGCTGCAGCCACCTGTGTCTTCGGTCCCCAAATCCAAGTGCCTTCAGCTGTACCTGCCCCACAGGCATCAACCTGATGCCTGATGGCAAGACCTGTTCACCAGGTAGGTCTAAGCATCACAGACCTAGATAGAGCCTCTCTGGGAGGAGCAGTGGCTCTCTTTCTTCCCTGCACTGGACTCTGGTGTGGTCTGAGAAACCTAAGCTTCTAGAGGCTTAGGGGCGAGATGAAGCTTTTAGAAAAAAGAAGAGGTCCAGAGGAGCAGGTAGACAGGATTAGAAGTAGGATCCAACTAGGTCTATGGTGTCTTCATGCATATTAGAAAAAGATGCTCCTTTCTCAGACACTTTACTTTTATCTGTTGGGAAATTGTCATAATATACTGGTTCGGTTAGAACAAGTCAGTTTTGTTCCTTCTGCCCAAAATCGGTATAGTAAATACTAGAACATATGATATCTACAATTTGATGGTACCTCCTTTGGAAAAGGCACTTTTGTGAGTACACACAACCAGCACAACCTTCGTATAACCTTAATTGAAAGGTCTCAGAAAAAAAAAAAAAAAAAAAAAAAAAAGAAAGGTCTCAGAAGCAGGACCTGGCTGCCCAGATGTTGGATGTTGAGGTTTCTCCCTAGGGGCTGCTGCATGGTAGGCTGCGTTTGAACCCTAACTTCCTGGGGAATTAGAGCAAGAAAGGAGCTCTGAATTGTGCTTCTCAGGTTGTAGGTAAAGCCCTCCTTCACCTAACATGAAGTTTCTTAAACTTCATGGTAAAAGGTCTTTCAAAGAGATTCATTTTCATGATATTAATAAAGAGTGATGACTATGTATCAGACCCAATGCTAAGGGTTTTCTGTACGTGATCTCTTTTATTCCTACAGCCACCCTGTTATTGTCCCCATTTTACAGATGATGAAAGTGAGCCTTAAACAATTTAAATAATGTGCCCAGGATTACAAAACTAGAAACTAATGGAGACAGGGCATGAACTTCAGTTTGCCTTACTCCAAATCTTCTTAATGGCTGTGCTAGGATGACTGTCCTCTTTCCAGAACTAGAAACTAATGGAGACAGGGCATGAACTTCAGTTTGCCTTACTCCAAATCTTCTTAATGGCCGTGCTAGGATGACTGTCCTCTTTCCTTCTCTCCCCACCTGGGCAGGCATGAACAGTTTCCTCATCTTCGCCAGGAGGATAGACATACGCATGGTCTCCTTGGACATCCCTTATTTTGCCGATGTGGTGGTACCAATCAACATTACCATGAAGAACACCATTGCCATTGGAGTGGATCCCCAGGAAGGTCTGTGTGGCCCTCCCTTCTCTCCTGGCCCACTGTCCCTGCCTTACAGCAACTGCTGCCCTTGCTTTCCCACCACCTTTGCCTCCTGGTAAGAGCCTGGGGGCTCCCCGTTCCCTCTGGCACGACCCCTGCCCCATCTCTATAGCACTTTCTCTTTGGTTATGAGGGCATAGGGTTTGGGGGCCTTCTTCTTCATCTCTGCCAAGAGCTATCCTGCGATGATATTTCTATATTTCCCTTGATATCCTCTGCTCAGGGGTATAGGGCTCTCTGACATGCCCTGGTGTCTCAGGGCATGTTAGCTGTGTGTGTTCCTTTGGGGGGCGGGGTGAAAGTCCAGGCTGAGCCAAGGCTTCCCTTTCCAGGAAGAGTGTACTGGTCAGACAGCACGCTGCACAGGATCAGCCGTGCCAATCTGGATGGCTCACAGCACGAGGACATCATCACCACAGGTGGGCCTTGCTCCCAGCCCGGGGACCACCTGTCTGGCTACAGAGCTGGGGGAGATATCCCATCTGTTTTAAGGCACGAGCCAGTGTGCTGTCTTGACTTCCTGCAGGGCTGCAGACCACAGATGGGCTCGCAGTGGATGCCATTGGCCGGAAAGTGTACTGGACAGACACGGGAACCAACCGGATTGAAGTAGGCAACCTGGACGGGTCCATGCGGAAGGTGTTGGTGTGGCAGAACCTCGACAGCCCCCGTGCCATTGTACTGTACCACGAGATGGGGTGAGAGCAGCTCTGTGGCTCCAGGCTGTGGGATGGGCTGGCTCAGCTGGGGCGAAGGATGGGGTGAAGGGGGCCAGTGGAGAGCAAGCGTGCTTCAAAGGAGCACTGAGACTGACCTCTCTGGGGCACTTCCACTTCCTTGTGACTTCTTTCAGGGTGGCAGTATAGTGTAGAGGTTAAAAGCATGAACCTCAGAATCAGAAATCCAGGGTTCAAATTTCTTCACCATTTATTAGCTGCGTCTGTCACTTTGGGTCCAATATTTAACCTCCCTGGTCCTCAGCTTCCTTGCCTTTAAAACGGAGCCGATAATGAAAATGCATGCCCGTGGACCTTGTGAGGATTAAGTGGGATAATGCACGGAAAGTACTTTTTTTGAATTGTAAAAAACGTAACATTAAATTTACCGTCTTAACCATTTTTCAGTGTACAGTTCAGTAGTGTTAAGTATATTCACATTATTGTGAAACAGATCTCCAGAACTTTTTCGTCTTGCAAATCTGAAGTTCTGTATTCATTAAGCAACAACTCCCTTCTGTGCATGTAGATACTTTTCACAGTGTTTGGCATATTGTTAAGTACTCACAGTATACAGGAACTGTGGAAATAACCAGCTAGTATTGTTTCTTGCCCAGTTTCATGTACTGGACAGACTGGGGGGAGAATGCCAAGTTAGAGCGGTCTGGAATGGATGGCTCAGACCGTACCGTGCTCATCAGCAACAACCTAGGGTGGCCCAATGGACTGACTGTGGACAAGGCCAGCTCCCAACTGCTCTGGGCTGATGCCCACACGGAGGTGAGGGTCTTGCTCCTGCTGCTTTGCAGAAGCCTGGGGATATGGCAGAGGCCTATTTGGGATCTCCGCTGAGGGCTCCCAGTCTTCTGATAGCCACCCCTCACCCTCTTCTTCCTCTACAGCGAATTGAGGCTGCTGATCTGAATGGTGCCAGTCGGCACACCCTGGTGTCACCTGTGCAGCACCCATATGGCCTCACCCTGCTCGACTCCTATATCTACTGGACTGACTGGCAGACCCGTAGCATCCACCGTGCCGACAAGGGTACTGGCAGCAATGTCATCCTGGTGAGGTCCAACCTGCCAGGCCTCATGGACATCCAGGCTGTGGACAGGGCACAGCCACTGGGTGAGAAGACCCCTAGGGCTGTAAGCCAGAGCCTCTGACTTCCTGGGGGTATCTCAACATCAGAGATATATCCAGAGCACAGAGATGCCTTTACAACCCGAGAGACAGGGACCTGCCTAAGCCCCCTTGCAGGATCAGGCTGTGTTCCCTCTGGGTATGGCTGGTACTGCAACAGCAGGGTGCTGTCACCCTCGAAGGACTCCTGGAGACACCCCTGCTCCTTCTGCCTCTTCCCTGCCAGGCACTGAATCCTGTTATGTAGAATAGCAGAAATCAGGCACAAAAACCTAGGGCCTTTATAAGATTCAGACCATATTCCAGGCTGGGTGTCAAAACTCATGCTTCTCTTTCTCAGGTTTTAACAAGTGCAGTTCGAGAAATGGTGGCTGCTCTCACCTCTGCCTGCCTCGGCCCTCTGGCTTTTCCTGTGCCTGCCCCACTGGCATCCAGCTGAAGGGAGATGGGAAGACCTGTGACCCCTCTCCTGAGACCTACCTGCTCTTCTCCAGCCGCGGCTCCATCCGGCGTATCTCACTGGACACCAGCGACCACACAGATGTGCACGTGCCCGTTCCCGAGCTCAACAATGTCATCTCCCTGGATTATGACAGTGTGGATGGAAAGGTCTATTACACAGATGTGTTCCTGGATGTTATCAGGTATGAGGGTCCCCGAAACCTCTAGAAGACACAGACCTGCTTCTGACCTTTGATAGGTGAGGTTATTGTCTGTGTTGACCTCTAAATGGACTAAGTGATTCCGCAACTTGGATAGTGAGTTCTGACCCTGAACTGTATGCTTTATAATGTTATCACTTACAGCAGAGTTTCAAACTTTTGTTTTCTTTTGTTTATTTAAAGATTATGAAGTGTTTCAAGATTTTTTTTTTTCTGGTCACGCCACTCGGCTTGTGGGATTTCCCAACCAGGGATTGTGTCCCCTGTGGTGGAAGTGTGGAGTTCTACCCACTGGACCGCCAGGGAATTTATCTATTTAAAGATTAATAGGGACTTCCCCGGTGGTCCAGTGGCTAAGACTCCACACTCCCAGTGCAGGGGGCCCAGGTTCGATCTCTGGTCGGAGAACTAGATCCCACACACATGCCGCAACTAAGACCCGGCGCAGCCAAATAAATAAATAAATATTAAACAAAAAAAGATTAATAGAAGCCCAGTATGTAAAACAAACAGATAAAGTCAGGCTGGGGACCCGGAGCTTTCTACCTCTACCGTTGGGCTCTGCAGGAGCTCCAGTGACCCTCTAAGACTCATTGATCAGTTGGCCATGTAGCCAAACCAAGTATCTGTATTATAATGCAGGAACGCTGGCCAAATGCCAAGGCTTATGATTATTTACAAGGTTGTGTTGGGTTTTATTTTTTAATATTTTTTGTTTTATTTATTATTATTTCAATTTTTTACCCCGACACAGCTGAGGAATGTGGTACCCTGTCACCAGTTAGAGGGTTTTACCATGGCAGAGATTCTCATGTAGAAGAACGGGAGCATTCCCTTTTGTTCTCCCTGAGGGGTGTATTAGAATCTGGGAGCTGGTGGGCATATGTAGTTTACAAAAGTCCCCCGTGTATGTGTGACATGCCCCCCATCCTGAGGTTGAATTCCCTGGTGTAGGACTGCTATAAAAATGCACAGTAGATTTTGGAAAAATCTGCCCTTTCTCATAATCACTATCTAGCAATCCTTGTCTCCTCCTTAAGGTGTAATGGGGTTTACTAACCTGTCTTTCGGCAAGACATGGGCCCAAATGCCCCCTACTTACAGCAGGAAACACTCTGTCCTCCCAATAATTTATTCAATTTGGCAGATATTTTGAATACCTACTGTGCTAGATGCTGAGGCATGTACTTATAAATACTTGGTCCCTGCCCCTATGGAGCTTACAGTGGGAATCCAGTTATGGGAACATGGATGAAAGGGGTATCAGCCTATTGCTGATCTGGTCAGTCATCCAATCCTGGGCTGTTCCCCAAGGCGAGCGGATCTGAATGGCAGCAACATGGAGACGGTGATCGGACGTGGGCTGAAGACCACCGATGGGCTGGCAGTGGACTGGGTGGCCAGGAATCTGTATTGGACAGATACAGGCCGAAATACCATTGAAGCATCGAGGCTAGATGGTTCCTGCCGCAAAGTGCTGATTAACAACAGCCTGGATGAACCTCGGGCCATTGCCGTTTTCCCCAGGAAGGGGTAAGTTTTTGGCCAGCAGAAAAGAGACCCAGGGAAGAAGGGCCTGATGAAGAGGCTCTTGAAAGATGCCTGTATATTAATGGTATCTGGGTGTCCCTGTATTCTCTCAACCTCTGGGTGCCATCTTCCCATGCCTTGCTGATGGCACTCTTGTGTCCCAGGTACCTCTTCTGGACAGACTGGGGCCACATTGCCAAGATTGAACGGGCGAACTTGGATGGCTCTGAGCGGAAGGTCCTCATCAACACAGACCTGGGTTGGCCCAATGGCCTTACCCTGGACTATGATACCCGCAGGTGGGAATCCTGTCCCAGACAGCCTCCTGGAAATCAGGTGGGCAGAGGAGAGGGTGGTTGAGATTGAAGTAGTGAAAACAAACAAGTAGAAAGCTCCTTGGTAGGTAGGGAAAAGCGAGCAGTGAGAAGTATGAGGGCACAAATTCTTGGAGCAGGTGTTGCTGAATCCAGCACTCAACCCTCAGGCGGGGATTATCTGGTTTACATGTTTTTCATTTGAATGCTTTAGCAGAGCATGTCCTCTGGCTGGACCACAGATCCCACTACACCCCATCCAGTTAACTGATTCTTTGCATTTGTTGCTCTCCTGACCCCATCAGGTATTGGAATTTGCAACTCCTGATCTAGATTAAAAATACTGGAGGGCAGGAGAAGAGGGAGGAAGAGGCTCCAAAGCAGTCAATTCTCCTTTCTGCTCTCAGAAAAAGGGAAGGGGATCAAAGTCACCTGGAGAGTTGGACTGGAGAAGAGGAATGCCTTCTTCTGTTAACTTCACTGAGCTCTTTGTAGACTGAGTCTCTTCTTGAAGGGCGTTCACAAGAATTTGGGCTTTGATTCTTGGGTAGGAGTCAAAGGGTTATCAAGTGGTTGAAGATGAGACTGGGGGCTGGCTCCTCCGAGGTCACTAGATTTCTACCCTCTGCAGAACAGCCCTGGCCTCCCCACTTATGAGTCACCAACCAAGTTCTGCTCTTCAGCTTGGGGATTCCCAGTGACCTCTCATCAAGTCAACTTGACTGCTCACAGCACCTGCCAGTTCAGCTCAGGAGGGGACAGCTAGCTCCCTGAGGGCAGGGCTGGGCTACCTGGCAAGTGTCTTCAGCAGCTGCCTTTTCTCCTTTCCTTTACAGGATCTACTGGGTGGATGCCCATCTGGACCGGATTGAGAGCGCCGACCTCAGTGGGAAGCTCCGGCAGGTCTTGGTCAGCCACGTGTCGCACCCCTTTGCTCTCACTCAGGTACTGGCTCAGGAGAGAGGTAACTAAACCTCCTTGACAGGGGTGTTTCCTCGGGGTTCTGCATCAGCAGCCTCAGCCCCAGGTGCTACTGAACAGGTTTGCTATGGAAGCTCATTTTAGGGGTGATTCTTGTACACTGAAGCCTTGCCACTATGTGCCCTGCTGCTCCTGCTGTCCCATGTTCTAACATTCGAAGGAGTGGCTCTCAAACAGCTGTACGGAGTCAACTGTGGAACTTGTTAAAATGCATATTCCCGGGCACTGGATATAAAGAATCTGCCTCCTGAGGGTTGGGCAAGGAATATTCATTTTAACAAGTTCCCCAGTTGATCCCAGTGCTGTGGTCCCAGCATGCAAGCTCAGGCAGCTTACTTTAGTGGGCAGAGGTGTGGAGTGGCTGAGAGCCAGAGTTTTGAGGCAGGTAGCCGGTCGGTAAGTGTTTACTGAGTGAGTACCTCCCATGAGCCAGCTCTGTGGGTTCAAGTTCTGCCTGTGTCATGGAGTAACTATGCAACTTTGACAAGACAGTGAACTTCTCTAAGCTTCACTTACTTATAAAATAAATGAGTTTAATAATAGCATCGGGCTTCCCTGGTGGCACAGTGGTTGAGAGTCTGCCTGCCGATGCAGGGACACGGGTTCGTGCCCCAGTCCAGGAAGATCCCACACTCTGCGGAGCAGCTGGGCCCGTGAGCCTGTGCTCCACAACAGGAGAGGCCACAACAGTGAGAGGCCCACGTACCGCAAAAAACAAAAAACAGAAAATAATAGTATCCTCCTGAAATATACACAAAGCATTAGCAGAGTATCTAGCACTCAGTGCGTGTTATTTCTAATCATTTTATTTAGTATTAGCTGTCACTATTTTAGAGTTCTAACCCTGTATAATAATTCAAGAAAGGAAAAAAGGTATACCAAGCTTGGGGCCAAAACAGGGATTCTCAATCGTTTAAAAATCTTTGTCCCTCGGGAGGAACACTCCCAAACTCATTCTACAAGACTACCATCACCCTGATACCAAAACCAAGGATGTCACAAAAAAAGAAAACTATAGGCCAATATCTCTGATGAACATAGATGCAAAAATCCTCAACAAAATACTAGCAAACAGAATCCAACAGCACATGAAAAGGATCATACACCATGATCAAGTGGGGTTTATCCCAGGAAATCAAGGATTCTTCAATATATGCAAATCAATCAATGTGATACAGCTATTAAGAAACTGAAGGATAAAAACCATATCATCTCAATGGATGCAGAAAAAGCTTTTGACAAAATTCAACACCCATTTATGATAAAACTCTCCAGAAAGTAGGCATAGAGGGAACCTACCTCAACACAATGAAGGCCATATATGACAGACCCACAGCCAGCATCATTCTCAATGGTGAAAAGCTGAAACCATTTCCTCTAAGATCAGGAAAAAGACAAGGTTGCCCACTCTCACCACTATTATTCAACATAGTTTTGGAAGTTTTAGCCACAGCAATCAGAGAAGAAAAAGAAATAAAAGGAATCCAGATTGGAAAAGAAGTAAAACTGTCACTGTTTGCAGATGACGTGACACTATACTTAGAGAATCCTAAAGATGCTACCAGAAAACTACTAGAGCTAATCAGTGAATATGGTAAAGTAGCAGGATACAAAATTAATGCACAGAAATCTCTTGCATTCCTATACACTAATGGTGAAAAATCTGAAAGAGAAATTAAGGAAACACTCCCATTTACCACTGCAACAACAACAAAAAAATACCAAGGAATAAACCTACCTAGACAAAAGACCTGTATGCAGAAAACTATAAGACACTGATGGGAGAACTTAAAGATGATACAAACAGATGCAGATATACCATGTTCTTGGATTGGAAGAATCAACATTGTGAAAATGACTGTACTACCCAAAGCAATCTACAGATTCAGTGCAATCCCTATCAAACTACCAATGGCATTTTTCACAGAACTAGAACAAAAAATTTCACAATTTGTATGGAAACACAAAAGACCCTGAATAGCCAAAACAATCTTGAGAAAGAAAAATGGAGCTGGAGGACTCAGGCTCCTGGACTTCAGACTATACTACAAAGCTACAGTAATCAAGACAGTATGGTACTGGCACAAAAACAGAAATATAGATCAATGGAACAGGATAGAAAGCCCAGAGATAAACCCACGCACATATGGTCACCTTATCTTTGATAAAGGAGGCAAGAGTATACAATGGAGAAAAGACAGCCTCTTCAATAAGTGGTGCTGGGATAACTGGACAGCTGCATGTAGAAGAATGAAATTAGAACACTTCCTGGACTTCCCTGGTGGCGCAGTGGTTAAGATTCCACCTGCCAACGCAGGGGACACGGGTTCAATCCCTGTCCGGGAAGATCCCACATGCCGTGGAGCAGCTAAGCCCGTGTGCCACAACTACTGAGCCTGTGCTCTACAGCCTGCGAACCACAACTACTGAGCCCACGTGCCACAACTACCGAAGCCCGCGCACCTAGAGCCCGTGCTCTGCAACAAGAGAAGCCACCGCAATGAGAAGCCCATGCACCGCAACGAAGAGTAGCCCCTGCTCAGCACAACTAGAGAAAGCCCATGCACAGCAACAAAGACCCAGTGCAGCCAAAAATCAATCAATAAATTAATAAATTAATTAAAAAAAACACTTCCTAACACCATACACAAAAATAAACTCAAAATGGATTAAAGACCTAAATGTAAGGCCAGACACTATAAAACTCTTAGAGGAAAACATAGGCAGAAAACTATGACTGAAATCAGAGCAAGATCCTTTTTGACCCACCTCCTAGAGTAAAAACAAAAATAAACAAATGGGACCTAATGTAACTTAAAAGCTTTTGCACAGCAAAGGAAACCATAAACAAGATGAACAGACAACACTCAGAATGGGAGAAAATATTTGCAAACAAAGCAACTGACAAAGGATTAATCTCCAAAATATACAAGCAGCTCATGCAGCTCAATATCAAAAAAACAAACAACCCCATCCAAAAATGGGCAGAAGACCTAAACAGACATTTCTCCAAAGAAGATATACAGATTGCCAACAAACACATGAAAAGATGCTCAACATCACTAATCATTAGAGAAATTCAATTCAAAACTACAATAAGGTATCACCTCACACCCGTCAGAATGGCCATCGTCAAAAAATCTACAAACAATAAATGCTGGAGAGGTTGTGGAGAAAGGGGAACCATCTTGCAGTGTTGGTGGGAATGTAAATTGATACAGCAACCATGGAGAACAGTATGGAAGTTCCTTAAAAAGCTAAAAATAGAACTACCATATGACCCAGCAAACCCACTACTGGGCATATACTCTGAGAAAACCATAATTCAAAAAGAGTCATGTATCACAATGTTCATTGCAGCACTATTTACAATAGCCAGGACATGGAAGCAACCTAAGTGTCCATCGACAGATGAATGGATAAAGAAGATGTAGTAAATACATATGATGGAATATTACTCAGCCATAACAAGAAATGAAATTGAGTTATTTGTAGTGAGGTGGATGGACCTAGAGTCTGTCATACAGAGTGAAGTAAGTCAGAAAGAGAAAAACAAATACCGTATGCTAACACATATATATGGAATCTAAAAAAAAAAAAGGTTCTGATAAACCTAGGGGCAGGACAGGAATAAAGATGCAGACATAGAGAATGGACTTGAGGACACGGGGAGGGGGAAGGGTAAGCTGGGAGGAAGTAAGAGAGTAGCACTGACATATATACACTACCAAATGTAAAATAGATAGCTAGTGGGAAGCAGCTACATGGCACAGGGAGATCAGCTCAGTGCTTTGCGACCACCTAGAGGGGTGGGATAAGGAGGGTGGGAGGGAGATGCAAGAGGGAGGGGATATGTATGGGGATATACATATGCATACAGCTGATTCACTTTGTTATACAGCAGAAACTAACACAACACTGTAAAGCAATTATATTCCAATACAGATGTTAAAAAAAAAAAACTTTGTCCCTCGGGCTTCCCTGGTGGCACAGTGGTTAAGAATCTGCCTGCCAATGCAGGGGACACAGGTTTGAGCCCTGGTCCGGGAAGATCCCACATGCCGCGGAGCACCTAAGCCGGTGCACCACAACTACTGAGGCTGTGCTCTAACGCCTGCGAGCCACAACAACTGAGCCCACGTGCCACAACTACTGAAGCCTGTGTGCCTAGAGCGCATGCTCCACAAGAGAATCCACCGCAGTGAGAAGCCCACATACTGCAATGAAGAGTAGCCCCCGCTTACCTCAACTTGAGAAAGCCCACGCGCAGCAACGAAGACCCAATGCAGCCAAAAAAAAAAAGGAATAAACAAAATAAGTAAATTTAAAAAATAAAACAATTTAAAAAAATCTTTGTCCCTTTTTGACAAACATGCACTCTATCTGTATTCTGCATTATATCCTACCGGCCAATAAGATTTTGTCTGGCTTTACTTAATGATAGGCTTTTCCCCACCCCGTACTCCAAATGTAAAACTACAGGATTATATTGAATTTAGTTTTTCAATCTACAAGTTTCCTCTGAGGTTTCTGATGTATACTGCAGGGATGGGAGGGGAACCACCTACATTGCTCTTCCCCACCCCTGGTAGAGAATCTCAGGATCTCTACATTGGAGGGCAGCTCCCTGCAGAAGTAACCAGAGGACTTGGGCCTGGGCTCTGAGTGATGGGCCCAGAACAGGGACCTAGAACGACTGCCCCCGCCCCGGCCCCTGCAATTTACTCCTGTTTGCTAGGTACAGGAAGTTATTTATTCACTGAGCCACTGGGTCAACTGACTGAGGACTAAGTGTTAGTGCTGGAAATTGAGAGATGAATGAACCACATTCTTGTTCTTGAAGAACTTAATCTGGCAGGACAGATAGACATGTAAATAAATGACCATGGAGTGTCGAAACTCACCTGTGGAAGTGAGGACAAGCTCAGAGCAGCATGGAGGAAATGGTGAATTCTCTATGGACTGGGGGAGATTTCCTGGATAATGTCATATTTGGGGATGCATGGGAGCTGACATGGATAAGGGAAGAAGAGGGCATTTGGACAGAGGGAACACACGGGCTGAGGCACGGAAGCTGTACCAGGGTCTGCCTATTAATAGTTACTCTTTTTGGGGTTTCCCTATTGAGTAGCAGGACAGGTGGATCTACTGGACAGACTGGCAGACCAAGTCAATCCAGCGTGTTGACAAGTACTCAGGCCGGAACAAGGAGACGGTGTTGGCGAATGTGGAGGGACTCATGGATATCATCGTGGTTTCCCCTCAGCGGCAGACAGGTGGACTCCAGGGTCCTAAGCCTGCTTCCTTACCATTGGTGGGGTTGGTTGGTCACCCTGAGGACGGTTAATAACCAAGACAGAGCCACAGGAGAGCCTTTTGGTTCACATCTTAAGTTCTTAGACCTTTCAGCCCCCTGTCGTTATACCTCTCCTGCCCCACAGTCCCTGGGAGTAAGGTAGCCCCGAATCTCCTCCTTTCTGAGAAGTGTCAAATTAGGAGACTTGATTCTGCCCCAGGCCATTCACATCTGCTTTGCTCCCAGGGACCAATGCCTGTGGTGTGAACAACGGCGGCTGCACCCACCTCTGCTTTGCCAGAGCCTCAGACTTTGTATGTGCCTGTCCTGACGAGCCTGATGGCCGGCCCTGCTCCCTTGGTGAGTTGGACTAATTGGCCTCCTGGAACAGCAGAGCCCTTGGAAGGGCAGGGGATCAGCAGCCTCAGCTTTGTTCTTCTGGGTGAGATTTCCCCTCAGGGGTTCTTACAGCAGAGTGACTGGGAGCAATGGGTTTGAGCTTTGGGATGGTACAGACCCAGGTTTGTCTGGCTTCTGGCATTTACTAGGATGGAAATCAGGTCTCCTGATTCCCTGATCCCTACTGTGACCTGTGCATTATCCTCTCTTCCTGCCCTTTGTGGGCCAGCTAGCCCATCCGGAGCTATTAATATTGGAAACTGGGACTTCCCTGGTGGTGCAGTGGTTAAGAATCTGCCTGCCAACGCAGGGGACACAGGTTCGAGCCCTGGTCCGGGAAGATCCCGTATACCATGGTGCACCTAAGCCCGTGCGCCACAACTACTGAGCCTGCGCTCTAGAGCCCGTGAGGCACAACTACTGAGCCTACGTGCCACAACTACTGAAGCCCGTGTGCCTAGAGCCCATGCTCTGCAACAAGAGAAGCCACTGCAATGAGAAGCTCGCGCACCACAATGCAGAGTAGTCCCCGCTCGCCACAAGAGAAAGAGAAAGCCTGTGAGCAGCAACAAAGACTCAACGCAGCCAAATAAATAAATTTATTAAAAAATATATATTGGAAACCAAATCCTTTTTATGTACAGTATTAAGAAGGACATCTAACAGGGGTGCCTAGGATCAGGGCAGCTAAAAAATTGCTTTATCAAATTCTCCACATGCTACTCTTGGACCATATGTAGATATTTGTGGCTCCAGTGATCCACTCCAGTCCTTGTTTTCTCTCCAGTACCTGGCCAGGTGCCCCCAGCTCCCAGGGCTACCAGCGTAAGTGAAAGGAGCCCCGTGCTACCCAACACGCTACCGACGACCTTGCGTTCTTCTACCAGCTGGACCCGCACATCTCTGGAGGAGGTGGAAGGGAGGTAAGTGGGTCAGTATGGAATTGGGGGCTCTTTGATTCAAATCGCCATGCCCTGCCAGCAGAAGACCGTAGGCCCAGCTTGATGATTCTGGCAGATGGGAGGTAGATCACATCATTAGCCACCTGTCCCTGCTACTTGGAACTGGAGATGATATTTAGACTTGCAGGTTGTTGGAAGGAATTCTTTTTTTTAGCTCTGAAGGCAAGAGGCTTTAAGACGAGCTTTAGAGAGAAATCACTCAGGAGGAGTTTCTGCCTGGCATTCCTCCTTCTTCCTTTCTTTCAGTGACGTTTGCTCTCACAGAACAAGTTTAGCACGTGGTCTTGTCCTACAGTTTACTTAGAAGCCACTAAGTCATAGTGGTCTCTGGGCTGTGGCTTTTTAACTTGGGACATCCCCAGGGATGTGATGACCTTAGTTTATAATGACCTGTAACACTCAAACACACATGCATGTATGTGCATGTGTACACACACACACACACACACACACCGTTATTAAATAAGCAAGCATAACCATGAATGGCTCTCAAATTAAGTGTAAAACATTATATTTCATTAGACTGAAGGTGCTGTCAATTTAAAATGCATCCTGATTTGAGAGATTAAACTGAAAAAATGACCAACAGCAACTGTGAGATGCCATTAATTGTAAGACACAGTCCTATCTCAGAGATATTAGAATATAGAAAAAATGCACATCTTAAAATTGATGAAATATCATGTTATATTCCATTTAGAGAAAGTCTTATAAATATGTTTTTTATTTACACTTTGCAAAAAATCATCTGGAAATACAGATAGGAGTAAAAAAGAAATAAGTACTCATGTGTAATTAATTACCTTTAGTGTTTTTTTCTGATTTGATATATGTGTATATTGTGAAATGGTTACCACAGTAAGTCCAGTTAACATCCATCACCACACGTATATACTTTTTTTTTCTTATAATGAAAACTTTTTAAATCTACTCTCTTAGCAACTTTCAGACATACAGTATTGTTAACTATAGTCACTATGATGTACGTTACATCCCCAGGACTTACTTATCTTATAACTGGAAGTTTGAGCCTTTTGACCATCTTCACTCATTTTGTCCACCCCCAACCTCTGGCAACTGCCAATCTGTATGGTATCAATTTATCTATGAGTTGGTTTTTTTTTTCTTTTTCAGATTCCACATATAAGTGATATCATATAGTATTTGTCTTTCACTGTCTGACTTGTTTTACTTAGCAGAATGTCCTTCTTTTTCATGGCTGAATAATGTTCCACTGTATACCTATACCACATTTTCTTTATCCATTCATCCACTGATGGACACTTAGGTGGTTTTCATGTTTTGGCTCTTGTAAATAATTCTACATTGAACATGGGGGTGCAGATATCTTTTTGAGACAGTGATTTCATTTCCTACTCTTACTATACTGATGTCTATCTTCCCAGGCATTTTTCTATTAGAACACTTTTCATTGTAATATTATTTTTAATATCAACAGTAGCTTAAAAGATAATTAACACGTGATTTCAATTCTGAAGGCAGAAACATAGTAATAATTCCAAATAAGACCACTAGACTCAAGTCCCTAAAATGATAAGATTTGTACATGATCAAACTTATTCTATATGCCCCATTTTCTCTTGTTAGAAGAGTTTATGTAGAAAAGCAAACAGATATAAACGTGTACCTTTCTCACTAAATTTTAAGCACTAACAATCATTATTAATCTGATTTTATTCAGGTTTATTTAGAAAACTTTTGAACCCTACTCAGATATTTCCTTCCTGTCAGAGTTGTATCTGAAGACTCAGTACATCTTGGTTTCAGATGCTGCTGCAGGTAGCTCTTCTCTAAACTTTTAGGACACGTCTTTAATTGCCAGCTCATAACGTGCCACAAAGGAGTTACCGTCTCAGCATTTCAAGTTAGTTATCCAAGCCCTCCCTCTGGATGTCTTGCATATTCCCTTGTGAAAGAATGAAGGAAAGAAAAACAATATTTTTTTTTAAGTCTCTCTAGACCTTGTGATAATCTTGATCCAATCCCAGGTTTGCTTGGCTGGTAGCTTAATGAAGTCTGCTATTGATGTCCTTCGTATTCTTGCAGCTCACTCCCAAACCTGCTTCTCCTTTTTAAAGAATCCTCTTTAAAGAGTACATATTTTAGGGAATTCCCTGGTGGTCTAGCGGTTGGGACTTCACGCTTTCGCTGCCGAGGGCCTGGGTTCAATCCCTGGTCAGGGAGCTGGGATCCCACAAGCTGCATGACCAAAAACAACAACAAAAAAGAGTGCACATTTTAAAACACATTTAAACATGATACAGCATCTTGAAGACAGTGGCTCATGCTGATTTCTCTGTATTTTCTTGTCCTGCCCTCTCCTTGCTTCCGCTATCTCCTGTCTGGTATAGTCTCATATCTGAAAGCCCCACTCCCAGGCCTTTAGCCCTGTCCTTCACAGGACTGTCCCCATTTCCTGGCAGAAGGCAAGATCTTTGTTGAATATAAGTAGCCTTCACATTCAGTTTTCTCTGCCCCACAGATGCTCTGAAAAGGATGCCCGGCTGGGCCTCTGCACGTATTCCAATGAGGCCGTACCTGCTGCTTCAGGTAAGCCCTCAGTGCCCAACTGTTTTGAAAAACAAGATGTAAGGAACCTAAGTCTCCATTGATATCTTGCAGAACCTTCATGGGGACTCTTTGGGGTTGATGAACCCTTTTCTTAGACTAAATCCATAGAAAGAATAACCATAATAGCTGCCACTTATGGAGTGCTTTCTGTATGCTAGGCACTTGTTAAGCCATATTTATGTGTGCATGCGTGTATGTATATGTATTTGTATATACACACTCACCTTCAATCTCCACCAGCCCTCTGAGCAATTTATTATTTACATTTAACTGATGAGAAAACACAGGCTTAGAAGTTAAGCATCTTGCTCTAAGTCACACAGCTAGTAAGTAGTGGAAGTGGGATGAGATGCTGACATAGTGATAGGTTTCTTCTCAGCCCCCCTCCCCTCCCGCTGTGGCCTCTTCTCTGAGAAGGAGGCCCCTAGCCATCCTCAGATGGTATGGGATGCAACAGCTACAAAAGGAGCCCTCCATCTTCCCAACCCTCACACCAGCTAGAAGACTGTCGGGGGTCCCCACCTAGCGTCCTTCTGCTCTTCCTAGGGGAAGGACTTCATGTCAGCTATGTCATCGGTGGACTCCTCAGCATTCTGCTTATTCTGGTGGTGATCGCGGCTTTGATGCTGTACAGGTAACCTCAGCCCCACTGCAGTGGCTGTATGTTTGCTGTATGTCCCATTAGCACGTTTGGGACCTCCTGAAGTTGACAGCTCACTGATTCCACCTATGACCAGCCTCATTTCAAAGTTGGATCCCTGGTCAGAGCAGCAGAAGGGAAGGGCAGAAACCTGAATGTGTACCCTTCTTCCCCAGTCACAGCCCAAGTAGTTTCCTCATTTCATGATCACAGCAACGCTTGGTATTTTCCTTATAGACTAGGATACTAAGGACACAGAGGGTGTTACCCAAGTTCACACGGTAAGAGGCAGAGCTGCTACTGACTCTAGCATCTTTGCTTTTACCACCACTCTACACTACCTCAAACCACTGAAGCTGGAAATGATCTTCTCTTCACACAAACACAACTCTTTACTACAATGTGGGGTGATAGATACATCATTGCTCGGTAGGGATCATCCTGGGAAGGTGGAATGTGTGGTATTCAATTTAGAGTCTTCCTTTTATGACCCTCTCTGTATATATTTTCTCCTAAATGCTTTAAATGCAGCAAAAATGTCAGGATTTTGCTGCTACTGCAGCAGCTTCTACTAACAACAACAACAGTAATAGTAACACCTACCATTTAATGAATATGTGTCAATGTCACAACAACCTTGTAATACAGGCATTATTATTCCTCACTTTACAGATGAGGATCTAAGGCTCAGAAAGTTTAGATTATGCCCACCAATACCCCAGCCAGTAAGTAACAGAAGTGGCATTGAAACGTAGGTCTGTTTTGACTCTAAAGCTCAGTGTATTTGTTATCTACTGCTGTATAACAAATTACCCTGAAACTTAGCAACTTAAAATGACAACCACTGATTATCTCACAGTTTCTGTGGATCAGAAATCTAGATGCAGGGACCTCCCTGGTGGCGCAGTGGTTAAGAATCCACCTGCCAATGCAGGGAGCACAGGTTCAAGCCCTGGTCCGGGAAGATCCCACATGCCACGGAGCAACTAAGCCCGTGTGCCACAACTACTGAGCCTGCACTCTAGAGCCTGCGAGCCACAACTACTGAAGCCCACGCGCCACAACTACTGAAGCCCACGCGCCACAACTACTGAAGCCCACGCGCCTAGAGCCCATGCTCCACAACAAGAGGAGCCACCGCAATAAGAAGCCCATGCACCACAATGAAGAGTAGCCCCCACTCACCACAACTAGAGAAAGCCCGTGTACAGCAACGAAGACCCAATGCAGCCAAAAATAATAAACAAATAAAATTAAAAACAAACAAAAAAAGAAATCTAGATGCAGATTAGCTGGGTGCCTCTGCCTCAAGGTGTCTTACAAGGCAGCAATCCAGGTATCAGCCAGAGTTGTGGTCTTATCTCGAGGCTTCACTGGGGAAGGATTCAGTTCCTCGCAGGCTGTTGGCTAGAGGCCTCCCTCAGCAGTTTGTTGCCTTGTGGGCCTTTCCATAGGACAGCTTTCAACATGGCAGCTTGCTTCCCCCAGAGCAAGAGTAAGAGAGAGGGGAGGGAGGGAGGGAGAGAGGGCAAACTAAGATAGAAACCAGTTTCCTTGTTAGGAGTTTCCTTGTAACCTAATCCAGTATCCCTCACTTTTGCATGTTCTGTTCATTAGAAGCGAGTCACCAGATCCAGCCCACACTCACGGGTCAGGAATTCAGAAGGTGTGAGTACCAGGAGGCAGGGACCACTGGGCCCTCTTAGAGGCTACCTGCCACAACTTGGGTTACAGCTTCCCCAGATATTATCCCCATACAGATCTGAACTAATTTCTCATCACTTTTTCTCCTAAAGACACAAAAAATCCAAGTTAACTGATCCTGCAATGGGGAACCTGACCTACAGCAACCCTTCCTACCGAACTTCCACTCAGGAAGTGAAAATTGAAGCAATCCCCAAACCAGCCATGTACAATCAACTGTGCTATAAGAAAGAGGTAAAAATTAAAATTTATATCTAAGAGTTTGTTTTTGGAGGGCGGGGGTGGATTATACTCCAGTTGCCTGAGTAGATCAGTAAGGGATGCTGGGTAGTCCATCTACCGTTTTGGAAGTTATAGTGAACAGAAGAATGGGATGTGATTCGGGTTTCTGGAGAGGTCTATAACTTCTGAGGGAGCAGCTTGAGGGGCCCTAGTGAGAGTAAGGTTAGAAAGCAGATCCCAGAAGCTTTAGGTCTGAAAGCATGTGAGTGTGCACCTCCCTGCCAGGAGATACTTTCCCAGGCTCAGGGGTTCCTTCCCTCCTGGAGCTGTCATTCCCCAGCAGTGAGGCTGTGCCCCTCTGAAATAACCCCAAACTCCTAGGAAACACCAAAAAACCCAAGAGCTCCTGGACTCTCCCTTTCTAACCTCTGATCCAAGCTTTTGGCACCTGTGGTTGGGAATGGCTGGAGTTCTGCTATTCTTCCTCTTATCACATAATCTAGAGGGATTTCTCTAGAATTCTGAAAGTTTATATGCTTTTGTTCTTTTAACTCCTTTGTTGCTGCAGTGAAAATTTATTTGCTAAATGTTCAGGCGTGAAGAATAGTCCCGTTTTGACTAGGGAATATAGCCTGGGACTTAGATTTTCCTAGTCTGATATGACCCTTGTTTTTTTCTAAAATCCTGTAACCCTTCATGAGAAATTATCCCTTATGAGACTTAACCCATCTACTCTCTTGGCCTGTCTAGCACAGTCAAAGCCAGCCCTCACACCTATAGGGCATAATGAATACACTTCATACAATAATCATGTGATTTCAGGATCCATGAATTTCCCTATTAAAACAAAGCATCCACTACAAGCCAACACAGAAGCTGCAGGGATAGCTTGCAGATTTAGGGATGGCAGACCCCTTCTCTGTGAATACCTTTGAGAGAAAGACTCTTGAAGCTTCTTGGGTTCCTGGAGTGTCTGATGCCCCAGAAAAGAACCCCAATGAGGGCCCTAGGTTAGAAATTAAAATCATGTGACTCTTTCTCCTGTTGTATGCTTTTTCCTCAGCAGCTCTTTCACCCCTCTGATAGTCTTTCACCCTTTCTCTTCTGATTTCCTCTTGATTTCAGGTACCTGTTGCTGTGTGTTTGTAGAGGGCGTGGTATCACCCAAATTGCTAGTGCCACGTCACCCACATCTCCCTGACTTACCCCACGTGTCTCTGTGATGAAGACACTGAGTGGTCTGCATCTTATCTGACACTAATTCAGCTTGGAGGGTGTGCTGGCTGACTGGGCATGTGTGTGCGTGCCTTGATCAAGGGAGTTGTCACTCCCAGAGGGCAGGGACCATATTTTATATTGTTTAATCATCAAAGTATCCTGCTTATTGAAGGGAAGGGGCTCAATAAATATCTGTGGAACTGAACTGTTACTAAAGTAGAGC